>NC_134101.1:132685320-133296405 GCF_000715075.1 Nicotiana tabacum | reverse complement strand
CCAGCTCGCATAGCTCTAAATCCAGTGTAAGGCATAGGCAGAAAAATGCCTGACATTTCCACAACATCACCAGGAGATACCTGCAATTTTTAGAAAAGCGGCAGCATATGTTACACTTAAGTTGGTAGTAAAAGCTTTAGAGGAACCCCTATAAGAAGATGCTCACCGTGAGCTTTAGGTTTGTAGTAATTATTTGATATCACAGATTAACTCAATCTAAAAAAATCAGTTCACTGTTCTTATCATTTACTGCACCGAGACATACGTCTAGACAAGCTCCTTTCAAATACAACTTTAGAAGAAGAAACAAACGACAAAGATCACGAACCTTCCTTGTAAGTTCTCCTCTGAAATGCACAGTCATTGTTCTGGGAATGTGACCTTTGGGGACATGTTCAGCCAACTCTTGAATTTTGGCCTGATTCAATTTCAAGAATGTAAAACAACAGTGCTACAGGTTTGACATTGTGATCAAACTTTAATGCAAAAAACAAACCTCTTGAAACTTCAAAAACTTTGATGCCCTAAGTTGAAGGATGAGGTTCCCTTTTGCTTTATTTACATCGCAGCGTTTGGATGGGCACTCAAACAGAGGCATGAATACTCTAGCAGTTACTTCCTGTTCATCAAGTGAATTAAGATAGGCGCATTAGATCTAAAGCAATGTAGCTTTGACGTGTTAATTAACATTGTCGTGGCTCAATTTAAGGTTAGCATTGTGGCGCAATTGCATTTAGCATGTCAAAGTATTGAGAAATTAAGTTACAGATAAGCTTAAATAAAATTCATACCTGATAGATTTCAAAACCACATTCTTCACATGTATATACAGCCACCTGCATCAGCGGCTTGACATCTGAACAGCGTGTCACAATACCAGATGTCCTTACAAGCTGTCCAATATATGAAGCCTTGACTTCCCGAATTGTAAATGGCCGACCTTTTGGAGATGCTTTGACGTACACTTCACTGGATTCAACAAAGACAAACAGTTAGGTGGATACCTCATTCTGAATTTCCACCCACAAGCTGTCTTTAAGCTTAAGTTAAAGGACAAGCTGTTTTCGCCTGGGAACTTGACTGCCTAGTGTACTAAAACAAACAAATGATCATGCATATCATCATGTTGTTTCGAGATGAACTAAACAAGTCCATCTAATTCATGGCATACAGTTAACAAAACTTGTACTCTTAACAATGCTGAGAGAGAGAACAACAGATATTTATACGCAGAGAAAAGAGATAGCAAATCAATCCATAAAGTTAGATCCTTGAGGATAATTTTATGCTGCTTACTAGAA
Source organism: Nicotiana tabacum (assembly GCF_000715075.1). Classification (NCBI taxonomy): domain Eukaryota; kingdom Viridiplantae; phylum Streptophyta; class Magnoliopsida; order Solanales; family Solanaceae; genus Nicotiana; species Nicotiana tabacum. The sequence goes on along the minus strand of NC_134101.1, from coordinate 133,295,104 downwards.
TCGCTTGATCTCAGGGGGCATCTTTTGTTTTGGATCAGAACCATCAGTGTTCTCAGTTCCTTCCTCCGATCGCTGGGTCATCAAAATATCATGATCATCGTCTGGAATTGCCTCCGTTGGCTCTGGCATGAGCTCATCAATGGCACTTGCTATTATTTCAATATATCTTCGAGTATTCTCGGCGATTCTACGTAGAAACTCCTCATCCAAATCCTTGTACTTAAAGAGAAGTGAAAATGCAGTCTAAGAGCTACGTACTTCAAAAGAAAAGACAAAAAGTGTAAAGTCCAAAAATCTACAACAAAAGATTAATACAGAGGTAGTGGACCTTACATTAGCCAAGTCTTCGAGCTCAATCTCAATAGCCTTGATTTTACGATTAGCAACATCTTGCTAAGTAAAAACAGAAATTGAGAACAGTTAGCAAGTGTGTTCCATTGAGGCCAAAAAAGCACATTTTTTGGACGAATATATTCACTAAAATGGAAGCAGTGTTTTTCAACTGAAAAACAGCGATGGACTGAAAATGAAAGGAACTCACCAGAATGTTCATGTATTTGGCTTCACCATTAGAATCAGCAAAGTTTGACAGAAAATCTTTCGCCAGATCTGTAAATGAAAAACGATTAATTACAACAAAAGATAATTTGATCAGAACCTAAAGGCAGATCAAGAATTTGAAACCACTCGATGCAGTCGCACACACACACACACACAGAGACGAGCTCTAGGAATGAGGTCGAAGCTGAGACGAGTCTCTGTGTGTGCGTGAGAGAAGGGGGGGGGACCTCTTACCTTTGTCGCGGTTGTAATCAAAGTCCATTGTGTTTGGAGGGAAGCAGAGAGAGAAGCGAGAACAGTTGGAGAAAAATGAGGGTTTGAGGGGTAGGGTTTGGAGGAAATTGATAGACACTGGGATTTTGGCGGCAAAACTGTGCAGGTGTTTTGGCGGGAAAGACTGAGCTAGGTTATGCTCGCCTGCGCTACGGCCTACGGTGTACGTCTACACCAGACCCAAACAAAAAAAAAAAAAAGAGAAGACCAGACGAAATGGTATCAGTGATTACTGATTATTGATTAAGCACTCGTCTGACCATTAGATTTGGGCAATTTTTTTATTTAAAAAAAAATTACAAACATTATTTGTTCATGGAATATGATTAGTTTTTAAATTTTTATTTCAAGTTTCTAAAATCTAGTTTAGGGTAGTTTTTTTGTGAATTTTTTTTTTCATTCACAAAGCTCCAACTTTTTCAATAAAATGCATGTCCAAACAAAACTTCAACTTCCAAAATTTATTTTTCAGCACAACTTTAAAAATTATATTTTCAAGTTTTCAGCAAATCTATGTCCAAACGCTAGCTAAGTGGACTCTTATGGAAAATTGAAAATAATTTCTTTGTGGTTTTTGCTCTTAATTGTTTGAAGGTATTAAAGAAGTTAAGAAGATGTCATAGTATTAAAATTTAAAATAACGCAACATAGTACTAGTAGTTAATGTTGCACTCCATGTTGCATACAGTATAATTTATCATTTTTTCGCATTTGAACATTAATTACATTATAGATCAACTAAATGTTAAGTATATTTTCATATTTTAATTCATTTCTGATTTTCATTAGTTTCTAAGAATGTGATACTTATTAGTATACTCGTAGAATGAATGTATTCATATTAAATTTTACTCTAGTTACTGGTCAACTTGATTTGGGAAGCCTGAAGTGCCAAAAGTTTTAAGAAGATAAATCTACTTAAATCGTGGGAAGGAAAATATATTATTAGAAAATATATCAACTTCTTAAGTCGAATGAAAATACGGATGGACCATCATTTGATGAACTTCAATATGATGAATTATATCAGAACTGATATCAATCTGATAAATAAATATAAACTGAGCTTAAATGACAAGTGTAATCACGTGATTTTTGCCCTATATGAGAAATATTCCCAAAAAATGCAAAATAAAATGATTTTCCTTGGTGTGCAATTTTGAGTATTTTTGTGACATTTTTGGATTATTATTTGTATTTGTCTGTGTTTGTTTATTTGCTAAATTAATAAAAAATACAAAAATATGTCGCATTTGCATGTAGGATTTAATTCTATAATTGTTAGTAATTAAATTAGTTTTACAAAAATTAAAGTTACAAAAAAATATGCATCTTTTGCATTTTTAGCATTTAATGTCCAACTGAACAATTTTATGCTTAATTATTACTTGATTGTGCGTTAATTGTTATTGGTAGTTAATTTGCGCTTTTATAACTTAATTTAGTTCTTAATAATAATTTAAGTATTTTTATAATTTAGTTTTAGAAAATAAAAGAAGAAAAGATAACAAAAATACAAATAAAAATCGGATTGAGCCACTTCTTCAATTTTCAACCCCAGGCCCAAACAATTGTCCACGACCCAGTCCACTTCACACGGGTCGACCCGGTCCGCCTCATTAACCCAACACCCCTCTTCATTCAATAAACAAAACAAAAGAAAAAACAAAAAGAACAAAAAATCCTAAAAACCTAAAACTAACTACCCGCCCCCCTCCATCTTCTTTCTCTCCCAAAACCTTCATCCCAAGCCATCCATGGCTGCTTTCCATGGCTGCCCTCGACCCCACTCCCTCACGTCCAAACGCCACTCACAAACAGTTCGTCTGCGTCGTCACTTCGTCTTCTTCGTCCTTCGTCAAGCTCGAGTTCGAGCTCGACGTCCATGGCTGCCCTCACCCTCGTCGTCACCACCAAGCTCACGTCAAACCCCCAGCTCCCCGCCACCACTTAACAACCAGTCAAGACCACCCCCCGCACTCCCCAGCAGCGAACCAAACACCACCATCATCCACCACGAACAAAGCTCCAGCCATCGCCACCACCAAGCGACCCTTCCGGCGATCCACTATAACCCGTCACTGCCCGACGTCCAGTCCCCCCCCCCAGCTGCTGCTTCTTCACCTCCAAACAGACCTCGTCGACCATTGTTGCTGCGTCGATTGCCTCCCCGTCGTCACCACCGTTACGCCCAGTCGTTTCCATGGCCAAGCTCGTCAACCAGTCGTTTTGGCTGTGTTGTTGCTGCCTCAACGAACAGCTGCTTCTCTCTCTAAGTTGCTGCCTCACTTTCATCTTCTTCGTCGTCTGCTTCAAGCTCGCGCTGTTGCTTCATCGTCCACCATTTCGTTCAGTTGAGTTTTAGTCGAGGTCGTTGAGCGTAGTTTTGAGTTCGCCAAGTTTACAAGGAAGTCGAGTTCATCGTTGAGTTCGTCGTTGAGTCCGGGCAGATTTATTCCCATCTGAGGTTCATTGAAACAGTCCATACAATCGAATCCGTCGTTTTTCATCTCCGGTTAGTAGTTTTTTTAAGTTTTATTTTGTCCGTATTTTGTTTTGATATTTTCGAATCTAAAATCAACAAATGTTTGTGTTGTTTATCGTTTGAATTAATTTTTAGTTCATGTTCATGTGTTGTTTGTTGAATTAATTTTCAGATTCCAAATGAAAGATTAATTAATTGTTTTTCATGTTTATTTCATGTTTGTATTGTTGTTTAAGTGAATATTTGTTAGTTTAATGTTGTTAGATTCAAATTGAAATTTAATTAATTATTTCTTCAATTTGTTTCATGTTATGAATTTTCCAGAAAATATTAATGTTGTTTGAATCGTTAGAGTCCGTAATGTTTGTTGCTTAAAAATAGATTTAATCCATGTTCATCTTTGTTTGAAGTTCATATGTAAATTCAGTGATTTAATGTGAGTTTATGTTTGTTTGTGATTTGTTAATTTAATTTGAATCATGCATATTGTTGTTTGTATTGTTGTCTCTTTGTTCATCCATTGATGGTCTAAATTAACCAGGATTGGTTCCCAATATGGTTGATTTATTTCCATTAATTTGGAGTTTGTGTTGTTCATCATGTTCATATGATTTGTTGTTGAAGATTGTTGAGAAATTGGTCATCTTGACTATATTTTGGTTGAGTTATGATTAATTGTTTGTTTAGAGCTGAGGGGTAGTTTTGGTAAATTGCATTGCATTCAGGGGTAGAATGGTAATTGCAATAGGGTCGGAGGGGTAGTTTAGGAATTGTACATTTTGTAGTTGTTTATTTGAAGCATGAGGGACAAAATGAAATGGGGTGGGTTGTGATATGGTTATTTAATATAAAGGGGGGACAAGACAAAATTTAGTGGGGGGAATCTTGCATTATTTTATGTTAGGCATGGGGGACAAAATATAATGGGGTGGTGTGATATGTTTATTTAATGTAATGGGGATGAGTGGGAAGATAATGGGTTTGGTAGAGAAAATGGGTTGATTTTAATTGATTAAAAGATTTATGGGATGAGATATAAGTAGAAGTCTTGAAATCAGATAGAGGGACAGACAAAAAAAAGAAGAAGAGAGATTAGAGAAAAAAAGGAGCTGAACATTTATTCCGAAAAAATATTGAAACTCTCAAGAAAAGAAAAAAAACCTACAAAGAAAATAAAAAAAAAAGTTGAAAATTAGAAGAGAAAGTAGTACACACCTGACAAATATTCTGGTATACAGGTGTAGAAATTAAGGGTTGAAGATTAACTAGCCTTTCAAAAATCTGAAAATTTCCCTTGGTTTCTGTTCGTTATTTTCGGCATTCCTGGATTTTATTTTGAATTTTTCAAATCTGTCACTGGGATTTTCGTTGACTGGTTATTGCTGGTTATTGTTGTTGTTGCTGTGTTACGTATTACGTTGCCGACTTTCTTCTTCTTATATTGACAATATCAGGTACACAACTGTAATTTTGGCATTTTGTAAGCTGAAATGAAGAATGGAGTGTTAAATTTTTAATTTAGTTTAATTTTTTTTTTGTATTGTATTTAGGTTATTCATGTATTATTATTCTGTAAATCACTGTCATTTGGCATAACTAGGCATATTATAGCGACATATTAAATAACGCCTTAACCAGATTATTAGGAAATATATTTAAGCCTGATTATTAATTAAAACTGTTTAATAATAAAAAATAGAAGAAATAACGTAAAAAATGGCGTTATTGAATCAGTTTGGCAAAAATTGACTAAGTTCCTTATTCATAAGGTTTTTCGTCAACGATAAGTTAATCGGAATCATGTAGTTAATTTCAGTTAAAACATGAATTAGTTTGTGAATCAAGTATTAGGACATGATGTGAATTAAAACAAAGTTAGTTAAGGTTAAATTGTTTAAATTTTTTAGAAATATGGTTTAGTAATCAAGTTTTTTTTCTTTCAATTTTCAGTATTTGTAAATAATTAGTTTCAATAAGCTTAAGTCTTACTAACAATTTGAATTTTAATCCAACTATGGGATAATTAGTTTTTTTTTTATTTTATTTTTTTTATTTTATTTTTGACTATTCCATGTTGTATTTATGATTATAATTTTTATTACTTTCTGTTAATATTTGTTTTTCTCTTCTATTTAATATGTTATTTTCAAGAATGTAGATATTGATTTTATATTTATAGACAAACTTAGTAATAATAAAAAGGTAGTCATTAAAGGATATTCTTAAAATAAGGAAGGATTTCGCTAAAAATAAATAGATGTAAATAATACAAAAATTTACAGGATTCTCCAATCTCATTTATTTATTTAATTATTTTTAAAAAAATTACTTAGAATTTGGGATGGATTGTTTAGTGAATTTCACTTCCTTCCCCAAAGATAATGACGCGCTAGACTCTTTAGGCGCGATTTAATTAATTTTACCTTCTTAAACTCGGATGCGCATTTCATGCGACCCAAATCTAAATCCTAAAACATTGAATAAAAATGTGTTCCGGATTGCGGGTGCATTTCCTGTGACGTAATCCAAAGACATGTTTTAAACGATGTTCACAATTCTTTTTTTTTAAAAATAATAATAATAATAATAAAGTGGTAAAAAGTTAAAATTGGCACATCGGTTCATATTTGTATAAAATCAGATAATCAAGCCGAATATAACAGTTGAGCAACCGTGCTAGAACCACGGAACTCGGGAATGCCTAACACCTTCTCCCGGGTTAACAGAATTCCTTATCTGGATTTCTGGTACGCAGACTGTAATATGGAGTCATTCTTTTCCTCGATTCGGGATTAAAATTGGTGACTTGGGACACCCTAAATCTCCCAAGTGGCGACTCTGAAATAAATAAATAAATCTCGTTTCGATTGTCCTTTAATTGGAAAAAACTCCTACGCCCTTCGCGGGGTCGGAAAAAGGAAGTGTGACAACAAGTATTCAATTACAAGGAGCTACATTGCCATCATTGAGCCTCAAAGAAGACTGGAGACAACTAATCTTATTTGGAGTGAAGTAGCTCAGCGAAAGCATAGATTCATAATAACTTGGTTAGCTGCTCAAGCTAGATTGCTTACTAATGAGAGATTACACAAACTACACATACAGGTGGATGATGATAAATGATGCATGTGTGATGATCAAGTGGTGGAAACGAGTCGATATTTATTTGTGGAATGTTCATGGTCAAAAACAGTTAGGGATTCCCAAATGCAATGGGCTGGAGTTCAGGTAAAGCTGAAGAAATGCAACTTGTTATGGGCAACATTAAGAGGAAGCAATGGAAACAGGTAAAGAAAGAAATCATAGCTGCAATTTGGGCAGCAATGTGTAACTCATACCAAATTAATTATTCACTTTGACCAATTTCGTTGCAGTAGGGGCCAATTATTAAACGATAACAAAAGTATCACTCCACATCTTCCTCTTCATATAACATTATTATTTAGTTATTCAAACAATTTTTTTCATAATATATATTTAAATATCTTGTTATAACAAGTTGTGATTTATACTAATCCTTTTTTTTAATCTAGGTTCTAATTACGTATTTTTTTTTAAAACGAGTAATTGATGTCTGAATTAAGACAAAAAATTTGAAGTCTGAACTTAGACAAAAAATTTGAAAGTCTTAGCAAGAGAGTATAGAATACAATTTAACTTCTAGCTGCAAAAAGACTAAGGTATCGTTTGGTACGATGGATAAGCAAAAATAATTTTGGGATAAAATTTAGTAACGTTTTATCCCTTGTTTGGTTACTAATTCTGGGATAAATTATATCAGGATTAATAATAGTACCAGAATAACTTATATTAGATGATGGAATAGTAATCCCATAATAACTAATCCCAACATAACTTGTCGTCAAACCAAAGGATCCCTAAAGATGTTAATAACAATTTGACGGTCAAATTTGGCAATGTTGACAATGAAAGTCAACCTAGCCAGTTAATTTAGGAAATAAACAAAACTAATGACCCATCTTGATTAAATGAATTTACAAATTACGAAATTCACTCTACGCCTACTTCCGTTTGGAAAATTCTACAACCATGTTCATGGTTGGCTCCTCACCAAACTAGTGATGCACATAAACTCAGCTGCAACGTGATTCGTAAAAAGAAGGCTTGATACATAGTTTACCACTCAATCTTTGGTCCAAATTCCCCTTACACACTTTCTATGGACGATAATAACCTTACACAAGAAACTTTTCTAAAGTGTATTTAGTACCCACCTCCTTTGACCAGATCCTGTTAATAAGACATCCGTGTATGTCACGCGTTTGAATTTACATAATTTTAACCCATTACCTTATAATAACTAACCCGACCCTACCCGACCCACAAGGTAAAAGCGTTAAAAACAAACTTACCCAAGTCAGTACTCAAAATCCTATACATCTAGAAGGAGCTACTGTAAAGGCGATTCCGGCGACCATCGTGGATTTTCGGTGGATTTATGCAGTTAATAGGTTAGTAATTTTCTTCTCCTTGCATTACCCGTTTATTTTAGTAGTGGGTGGGTCTGAACCTAGGTTTTTTTTTTTTTTTGAAATTTCTTCTATTTTGCTTAGGGTTATCAGACTTTTAAAAGGGGAATCTTTTGTCATTGTCGATATGACTGTGAAGTTGTCGTCTTGTTGCCTTTACAGATAGTTTTTTTTATAAAAAAGATTTGTCTTGTGTTTGCAAACCGTGTGTAAAGTTAGGGTTTAACTGATTATTGTAATAGCATTGCTTTGAACAATGTGATATGCTCTTGTCTTTGTCTCCACTTTTATATTTCATTTGTAGTTCTTTATTTTCAATTGTTGCATGTGGAAAGTCCATTTATTTGTCCCTTCTTTGTTTGCAGATAATGTCTTTTAAAATCATTACCCTCAGGTGGTACCATGATGGGATATTAGTTCCTGGTAACTTTGCTCGTTATGTGGGTGGTAGTCAAGCATTAACTTTAGATGTAGATGTGGATTTACTGTCTCTTATTGAACTGATGAACTACACTAGGATCTATGATTTTCAAAGTGTGGCTGAGTTGTATATTTGTCCAATGGATAGGACAGATAAATTGGTAAATATTCTCACAGACAAGGATATTTTAGACATTTGTAATGAATTGGAAGATGGGGATACCTTAGATATTTATGTGACTCATGCTGCCCCTTTATGTGTTGTTGACATAAATGAGGCTAGTAAAGGGGTTGGTGGGTCTAATAGTGGAATTTTTAAGAGCACAACTGTCTTAGAAGAAGAGGAAGATAGTGAATCTGAATCTGAATCTGCCCCTGCTCATGAACCTACCCCTTCCCTTTCCCCTTCCCCTTCTCCTGAACCTGCTCCTGCCCCTGCACCTTCAAGAGAACAAGAGAGTGGAGTAGATAGTGAATCAGACTTTGATAATAGTGAAGGTGAGGATGACAATGAGAATGATTCAGACTTTGACAATAGTGATAGTGATGAGAGTGATGGAGTAGATTTACATGTTCCTGATGATAAGGATTATGGATCTGATGTTCATGAAGAATTTGTAGAGTGTAGGGATGAACTGAGGAAGTATAGAAGGAAAATGAGTGAAAGGCCAAAAGATAAAGGTGATATTAACATAGGTGATGCAGGAGTTGATATTGGTTTTGATGAATTAAGAACTGGTAGCAAGCAAGATAGGTACACAGGCTTAGTAGGGACAGATGAGCCTTACTTTGGGTCTTCAGATGCTGAAAGTTTTCCTTCAGATGCTGAAGATGAATTTGATGAAGAACATAAGGAGAAAATGGTTGCCAAGAGGAGGAAGAAAGCCCTGATATTTGATCCAACTGTCAAGAAAATAACCTGGGAGTTGGGGCCGATTTTTTAGAGTGTTGAATAATTTAGGTTTGCTGTTAGTAAGTATGCAATTCATAAAGGAGTTCAAATTGAAAAGTATATTAATGAACCTGGTAGGGTGAGGGTAAGATGCATGCATCTAAAATGTCCATGGATCTTGGCTGCAAGCAAAGATGGCAGATCCAACAATTTTAAGGTAAAAAGGTATTGCCCTGTCCACAAATATTACAAAACAAATAAAAACAAGCTTTGCAACTCCAGATACCTAGAAAAACATTACAGGGATAAGATTGTGTGTCAACCAAATATGAAAGTTTGGGAGCTAAAGAAACTCATTAAGGATGAACTGGACATGTATGTTGGTAGGTCTACTATACATAGAGCTAGAGAAAAAATTCTAAAGGAGATAATAAGTGATGTGCATGCTGAGTTCAAGAGACTCTATGATTATAGAGATATTCTATTACAGACAAATTCAGGTACAACTTGTGTTGTGAAGGTAGAAGATCAAGGTGAAGGCAAGCTTGTCTTCAATTCATTTTATGTTTGCTTCTATGCTATGAAAAAAGGATGGTCTGAGGGTTGCAGAAGGATAATTGGCCTTGATGGTTGTTTTCTAAAAGGCATTTGTAAGGGTCAACTTCTTGTAGCAGTATCAAAGGATGGAAATAATCAGATGTTTCCTATAGCTTGGGCCATTGTAGAGGTTGAGAACAGTTTCACTTGGACATGGTTTCTGAAGTGTGTGACTCATGACTTAGAGCTTCAAGATGGAAGGGATCTTACTATCATGTCTGATATGCAAAAGGGTGAATATATTCTTCTGTTTCTGTTTTCTATCAATATTTATTTTTTCTAATTTTTGTTTCTGTTGGCAACTAATTCAATTCTTTTTATGTTTAAGGGATTGCTTAAAGCTGTATCAGAAGTGTTGCCTGAAAGTGAACATAGGTGGTGTGCCAGACATATATTAGCAAACTGGTCCAAAGATTGGAGAGGATTAGAGAGGAGAAACAACTTCTGGAGGTGTGCTAGAGCATCATGTGTAGCAGAATTAAATTTTCACCTGGACAGTTTGAATATGCTTGGGAATGGGATATGTGAGAGCCTCTTGAGGTATAACAAGGAAACCTGGTGTAGAACATACTTCAACTGTGACAGGAAATGTGATATAATTGACAACAATATGTGCGAGACATTTAATGCTTGGATACTTGCTGCTCGACACAAGACAATTATCACAATGTTGGAGGAAATTATAGTGAAGATGATGGAGAGAATAGGAAAGTTGAGGGAGTTTGCAGATACATGGATATGTGATATATCCCCAATTGCTATGAAGGTGTATCAGGATAATATGGCCCAATCTATGAGGTTTACAATCAAGTGGAATGGTGAATATGGCTATGAGGTTGAGGATACCTCATTAAGAGTGGTGCTGAAGTATTGTGTGAATATGCAAGCTCAAACTTGTACATGCAGGTCATGGATGCTGAAGGGTATCCCTTGTGCTCATGCCATTGCTGCTATGCATTTCAAGAACCTTGACCCAATTAACTACATATCTCACTGGTACCACAAATCCACCTATCTGAAGGCATATTCAACATTCATCCAGCCTGTGTCAAACATGCAGATGTGGCCAACATCTACCAATCCACCAATTGAACCCCCACCAATTAAAAAGATGCCTGGCAGACCAAAGAAGAAGAGAAGAAGAGAAGAAACTAAACATCCTACTTCTGGAAAGCTTTCAAGAAGGGGCATGGAGATGACTTGTTCAAACTGTGGTGGATATGGATACAACAAGAGGAGCTGCCCTAAGAAAGCAAGGCCTGCAGATTCTACTCCAGCAAATGCTTCATATATCCAAAGATGTGAAGGAAGAGGAAGAGGCAGAGCAAGAGGAACAGGAACTCCAACTACTTCTGCCCCTGCTGCTGCTGGTAGAGGAAGAGGAACTGCTGCTAGTAGAGGAAGAGGAACTGGTAGTGGTAGGGGAAGTTCTGGGTTTGGACTATTTCAATCAAGCAGTGGGTTCACAAGTTTTTCTGTAAGTAGTTCAAAGTTAATTTTATATCTTGTTTGCTTTAACAACTTTACTGAATATTTTTTGTTTTTGGCAGTCTGGTGGAGGTAAGCCAAGAGTGGTCTCTCATGGTGGTGAAAAGAGGTCCTCGGCAGATATTTTGGAGTGTGCATACAAGCCAAGAAGTGGTGTAAAATGGAATGGTAGACCAGTCATTACTAGAAGACAACTTGAAAGAACTACTGCAACTCGTTCCAGAACTACCTCATCTCAATCCAATTTAAGTCAAGCAAGTTCATCATCCCAGCCATCCCAGAACAACCACTGAATTCTGTTATTGTCACTGTTAATTTATTTTGGAACTGCTGTAATTTCCCTTTGGAACTGTAATTTATTTTGGAATTGATGTTAGGTTAATTCGGAACTGCTATTTAGGTTTGCTGTTAGTGTTGTTATTTTGTTAAGGCAGCCTGTTGTTATTTGGTATGCTGTAAAACTGGCAGCGTATATTTTTGTTAAGGCAGGCTGCTGCTATTAGGTGACTGTAATAAACACCTTTACTCTATGATGAAATATATTTTTAGTATTGTTTGATAATTTCTGGGCAGATGTGTCTTTAGTGTTGTATGAATGCTGTTATTTTGGTATGTTGTTAAGCATTTTTGCTGTCATTTTTGTATGTTGTTATTTCTGGAAAATTTCAGCATTTGAGTTGTATATCAACCACTATTTGACTGTGTTTCAGTGTTTTATCAGTCATAATTTGAGTTGTGTTTTAACTGCACTATCATCTCACATAGCAACAAAGTCAAACGAAACAACATTAACAATTGCCAAAAAAATCATTCAACTCACACAGCAACAAACTCAAACAAAACAACATTAACAATTGCCAAAAGATTTCATTCATTTCTAACAAAGGGATACAAAATCTACCAAAAAACCTCATTCATTTTCTTACATTATATAACAATCTTTAGAACTACCTAACACAATCAACTTCAACACAATTGCAATTAAAATCAGCACACACAATCTCCTCCAATTTATTTGGTTTCTATTTTCCTTCAACAATGCATCAAATGCCCTCTTCTTCTTCAGCAGACCCAAAATCACCATTTTCAAGTGCTCTGGAGTTGGGGGTCAAACCACATAAAGAAATTACATGTCGATCGTCTGTCCCTCTGAAAAATTGAAGAGAGAAAATTATTACGAAATATAAAATTGATTAGAAAAGTACAATTGATATTTACCTCATAAAATGGACATCCGTAAAATCGACGACCTGGATTATCAACGCTCCATGACTGTATCACTACAGCTTCTTCACCACAATAGCAAAATTTTCTCAGATTATGCATTTTCCCAAACCTTAAAATTGATCCCTAGAAATTTAACCCTTATGTCAAAAAATATAAGGAAGAAATAGAAGAAGATTGCAATATTGGCTTCGAGCTTCAAGAAGAGGAATAAATTTTGGCTTCAAGAAGATAAAATTTTCTTTAATTTAGAGCTTTCAAGGAGGAAGAAGAGGATGAAAATCGGGTTAGTATAGATAGAAATGGGTTAAGGCCCTTTTAATCTTTTAAAAAGGGTCGTTGGAATGTGTTTTTGACCGTTTATTAAAGACAGAAATTGTCTTGAAATAGTGTCTACGCGCTTGGTCCAGTTTGTATTACACGCGCTTAGACCTGGTCAAAGGAGGTGTGTACTAGGCACGCTTTAGAAAGGTTGCGTGTGTAAGGTTATTATGGTCCACAGAAAGTGTGTAAGCGGGATTTGGGCTATAGTTCGGGTGACAACTTATGTAATTTCCCTAAAAAGAAAACCAATGGAGCTGACTGGCAAATTGGCAACGCTTCTATTCTCTATAAAAGAGATGTATATGCCATGTTGCCTGTAAATAGAGGCAAATCTACAGCAAATTTTGGGGTTTAACTAAACTCACTATTTTCTGCTCGAACCACTTATACATATGTTTTAAAAAAATAAAAAATGTAAAGATATGACAGATCATATTCATTCTGAACCTGTTAACTCTGTTGCGGAAGCCAAATGTATATAGTGTGAATGAGTCACAACTACTACACCAAAAATTATGGCAGCCACTAAATGATAAATAAGACAATAATACAACAATAAAAGGAACACCAGAATTTACGAGGTTCGGCCAATTTTGCCTACTTCCTCGGACACAACCAATATTTTATTCCACTCCAAAAATACAAGTGAAATAATACTAAAGAGAGAAGATACAAATGCCTTAAGAAGAAAAGAAGACAAATGAGAGGTGTGTTTAAATTCTAAATATTAGGCCTTCTTTCATAGGGTGAAGTACCAACCAAAATTGGTACCACCGATGTGGGCATTTTGCCAAACTTCAACAAATCTCCACCTTGGCAAAATTCCACATTTTCAATTCTCTCTCAATAACAAATTTTGGTTGTGTCTTCATCTTCAATCTTCAGTGTTCAACAATGTTGATCAAATCCAAACAATGTTGAAACTTGACCGCAATCACCACCTTTGTCAGCATATCAGCAGGATTCTCCGTAGTATGAATTTTCTTTACCGTGACTCCGCCTTCTTCTATGATTTCTCGTACAAAATGATACCGAACAACAATGTTCTTCGTCCTTGCATAATAAACTTGGCTCTTCGCTAATTGAATAACACTTTGACTATCACAAAAAATTATGATACTTTTTTGTTCAACACGAAGCTCTTTTAGCAACCCTTGAAGCCAAATTGCTTCCTTCACAGCCTCTGTAATAGCCATGTACTCTGCCTCTGTTGTAGACAAAGCAACTGTTGACCGCAAAATAGACTTCCAACTAACTGGTGCCTTTGCAGAAGAAAACACATAACCAGTAGTTGATTTTCGTTTGTCCAGATCACCCGCAAAATCTGAGTCACAATATCCAACTACAGATTGACTGCCTTCCTGCTCAAAAATTAACCCAATATCTACAGTATTATGAATATACCGTAGAATCCACTTCACAGCTTGTTAATGCTCATTTCCTGGATTATGCATATATCTGCTAATAACTCCAACAACTTGTGAAATGTCAGGTCTCGTACAGACCATTGCATACATCAAGCTACCAACAACATTTGCGTATGGTACCTTGACATATACTCCTGTTAAGCTTCATCTTTTGGCGACATAGTAGTACTTAGCTTAAAATGGGGAGCAAGTGGAGTACTAACTGGATTAGTCTTTTCATTTATGCCAAAACGTTGTAGTACTCTTTTCAAATATTCTTTTTGAGATAAACAGAGTTTCTTTGAACGTCTATCTCTTATTATCTCCATGCCAAGAATTTTCTTTGCCTCACCCAGATCCTTCATCTCGAACTCCTTCTTCAGTTGAATCTTCAACTTATCAATTTCTTCCGAATTCTTGGAAGCTATCAACATATCATCAACATATAAGAGAAGATATACAACAGAACCATCTTTAAGCTTGCGCAAATACACACAATGATCGTATTTGCTTCTCTTGTACCCTTGCCACAACATAAACTTGTCAAATCGCTTGTACCATTGTCTAGAAGATTGTTTCAATCCGTACAATGATTTTTCAAGTTTGCATACCATATTTTATTTTCCAACAACTTTGAATCCTTCTGGCTGAGTTATGTAGATTTCCTCCTCCAAGTTTCCATGTAAAAACGCAGTTTTTACATCCATATGAACTAGTTCCAAATCCAACTGTGCTACCAAAGACAATATAATTCTAATGGAGGAATGTTTTACAACTGGAGAAAATACTTCATTGTAATCAATTCCATCCTTTTGAGCATATCCTTTGGCCACCAATCTTGCTTCGTAGTGAACACCTTCTTAGTTAGGAAATCCTTCTTTCTTTGCAAATACCCATTTGCACCCAATTGCTTTCTTTCCCTTCGGGAGATTAGCCAATCTCCATGTATGATTCTAACGAAGGGATTGCATTTCATCATTCATGGCAATCCTTCACTTATCTTCTTCTGAACTTTGGACTGCGTCTTTATAGGTGGTAGAAACATCATCAGCTACAATTGAGGCGACACAAGCAACCGTCTCTATAAGACGAACAAGTTTTGTTATTGTCCTTTTTGGCCTGCTAGTTGCTATTGATTTAAGTTGTTGTTGAGGTTCCTGAGTTGGAATCTCCCTTTCTACTAGCTCTTCTTCCAGAGGATAATTTTCATTTGTTTCCTCCTCTGCTTCTTGTGTAGGAAAAATAAATTTTCCCTCACACTGCACCTGCTTAGAAGCACCCTCATTTAGTTTGGTATCTTCTGTTACCTTATTTACCATAGCAGATTCATCAAAGGTAACATCTCTGCTGAATATTACTTTCTTTGTCATAGGACACCATAAGCGGTATCCTTTGACTCTAGAAGTAATCCCCATAAAAATAGCCTTCTTTGCCCTTAGATCCAATTTTGTTTCTGTCACATGATAATATGCAGTTGAGCCAAATACGTGCAAAGAGTCATAATCTACAACAGGCTTTCCATACCATTTTTCAAATGGTGTCTTGCCATCAATAGCAGCAGATGGTAGGCGATTAATGAGGTGGCATGCATATGTAACTGCCTCAGCCCAAAATTCTTTGCCCAAGCCAACATTAGACAACATACACCGTATCTTCTTCAGCAAGGTCCGGTTCATACGTTCTGCCACTCCATTCTGTTGTGGTATATGTCTGACAGTGAAGTGCCGGACGATGCCATCATTTTCACAGACCTTATTAAAATGGTCATTTTTGTATTCACCTCTATTGTCTGTGCGAATACACATGATCCTCCTTCCTGTTTGATTCTCCACCATCATTTTCCATTTGAGAAAAATTTCCAACACTTCATCTTTGCTCTTCATTGTATACACCCACACTCTTCGGGAAAAATCATCAACAAAGGTTACAAAATAGTGCTTCCCACCCAATGAAGGTATTTTGGAAGGACCCCAAACATCAGAGTGTACATAATCCAAAATACCTTTAGTATTATGCATTGTTGTACCAAATTTAACCCTTGTTTGTTTCTCTTTGACACAATGCTCGCAAAACTCCAAGTTGCAAGCCTTTACTCCTTTTAACAATCCTTGATCTGATAAAGTTTTCAAGGATGTACCTCCAGCATGTCCCAAGCGCATGTGCTATAGCCTGGTTGCTTCTGCCTCTTTTTCGTTACTGGATGTTACTGTCGTTGTCCCAATAACTATACTACCGCGATAACGGTACATGTTATTGTTCTTCCGATTGGCCTTCATTACCACTAGTGCACCGGAGCATACTCTCATCACTCCATTTTCTGCAATGATTTTGAACCCTTTTGATTCTAGGGCTCCCACAGAGATGAGATTCTTTTTCAAATCCGGTACATATCGAACATCTGTTAATGTTCTGATCATTCCATCATGGTTCCTTAATCGTATTAAACCAATGCCATATGAGGTAAGAGGGTTGTTATCCGCTATGTGGACGACTCCATATTCTCCTTCTTGAAAATCCACGAACCAGTCCCTGTTGGGACACATATGATAGCTACAAGCCGAGTCCATCAACCATATGTCTGATAATGTTGATGACTCTGTTGTAACTAATGAGAAGTCTGAATCATCACCATCAGTTACATTTGAATCCATAATGGTCTTTCCATTGTTATGTTTGACCTTATTCTTCAACTTCGGACAGTCTTTCTTCCAGTGTCTTTTTCTCGACAAAAGGCACATTTATCTTTGCTGGGTCTAGATCTTGACTTTGATCTTCCTTTCTTTGTCCTCGTTTGATTTTGAGGACGACCCCTTACAACCAGTGCTTCTCCTTCTCCGTCCTTTTGTTTTTCTCCCTTTCTTTGTTTATAGTTGTACAAAGCCGAACAAACTTCTCTGAGAGAAATTTCGTCATTCCCATGGAGTAGAGTAGTTTCAAGGTGCTCGTACTCATCAGGAAGTGACCCCAACAACATCAAGGCCAAGTCACCATCATCAAAAGTTGCATCCATATTTTGCAAATATGTGACCAACTTATTGAAACTGGTGATATGTTCATTCATCGTGGTACCAGGAACATAGGTGAAGCGAAACAGTCTCTTCTTCATGTACAATTTATTTTGACTGTTTTCTTCAAAAATTTATCCTCCAGTGCTTTCCATAATTTACTTGCAGAAGTTTCCTTTGTGTATGGATATTTCTGCTCTCTAGCAAGGTGGGATCGAATGGTACCGCAAGCAACACGATTGATAATTCTCCAATCTTCTTCTCTAATAACATCTGGTCTTTTTTCTTCAATAGCAAGATCTAGCCCTTGTTGAAAAAGGACATCTAGACCCTCGCCTTGCCACATCCCAAAATGTCCTGACCCGTCAAAAATTTTTACCGCAAATTTCGCATTTGACACAATTCTTGTCATAAGCGAAGATGCCAATGATGATGTATTGCTGACACTTGATGTAGATTCTTCTTGTTTATTGTCTCCCATCTTTGACACAAATATTATTTAATAGCTGACGACACAAATCAAGATTATTTCCTTTCTGGTGTGGAAGATCAGACTAAGCTGCAACCACAGAGCATACTCAGACAGAACCTTGACTCAGTTACCAAGATAAATCTTTTCTGATATGGAAGATCAGACTATGCTGCAACCACAGAGCATACTTAGACAGTACCTTGGCTCTGATACCAATTGTTGCGGAAGCCAAATGTATATAGTGTGTATGATTCACAACTACTATACCAAAAATTATGACAACCACCAAATAATAAATAAGAGAATAAAGCAACAATAAAAGGAACACTAGAATTTACGAGGTTCGGCCAATTTTGCCTACTTACTCGGACGCAACCAATATTTTATTCCACTCCAAAAATACAAGTGAAATAATACTAAAGAGAGAAGATACAAATGCCTTAAAAAGATAAGAAAGCAAATGAGAGGTGTGTTTAAATCCTAAACATTAGGCCTTCTTTCATAGGGTGAAGTTGAGACTTTGGCACTCAACAAACTTTAAATCTTGAATTTGCCTCTACCTACAAAGACTTCAAAGCAGCGTGGATGTTCCTTCCAATATGTACTTAGCATCATGTGCATGCTTTCTGATTACAGCAAGGCCAACAGTCGCGGCACGATGCATTTGAGCTCCCAGCCTCCCACATTATCATGAGGTAGGACTTTGTTCAGAATTCTTAGACAACTTTGCTTGAGTAAGCCTGTCCAAGATAGCAGGTTGCAAAGGAATGGGATCAAGACAACGTTCAGCAGCAGCAACAATTACCTGTTCAGCAAGAAACACTCTTTATCATTTGTTGCTAGATAAAAATGGTTGGAGCATGCTACTTCCAGTATATGCAGTGACAAGCAACTGGATGATTTATACTACAATTTACAAAGGAGAGGGGGGGGGGAGAGGTCGGGAAGGGAGCTAGGGAGGGATGGTCACTGAAGAAGGCAAAACAGGTATAAATCATTGACATAGTAGCTTTTAAGTACAAACGCATAGGACATTCCGTCTTTACCTCATCAAGCAAAAAATCAACAGCAGCTTCATCTTCAGCAGTATCCTTAAGAGTGGTCTTAAGAAAATGAATGTCCAGCTGAATTTGTTGAAATCCACTTCGGTTAAAAGTCTGAAGTCGGACAAATTCTTGTAAACTCTTCAAGAAAAGTTTGATAATAGCAGTTACGACGGATTCCTGCACATTAAGTAATTCTTATTCAATGATTTCTAAAATTATTGCAGGTTGTTAAGTTACAAACACTAGAACCAAACCTGTGTGTGTTCAACTTTAGTAAAAATTTCCATCTTCTGCTTGAACAATTTTGCTAAATGGGACTCAAAAAGCTGACTCCTGGCCTTTTGGGTATTTGAACGTACCAATTTATCATCTCTCAATGGATTACTACGAGAAGATGTATTACTCCCGTTGGTGTCTGTACGCCGATGCTTATGGTGGAGCCCTTCAGGCAATATTTGCTTTACTTCATTAAGGATTGTATCCAGCTGAAAATGAGATCAAACAGGAAAAGGTTAAGTTTTCAACTAAACTATTGTCATATTGTTGTTGTACTATTATTGGAGAAGAAACTGTAGTGTGTCATATAAGTTAAAAGGTGCCACTTTTCGCCCCTCTTGGTGCTTCAGTATCCTATTACAAAAACCTGATCTTGGAACAGGAAGAGAAGACGAAACACGCAGCACTTACCTCCTGGAGAAGCAGATCAATGAACATATGAACTTCCCTGGGCTCTTTGTGCTATACAAAGAGGGAATAGAAATAGGGATGTAGGGCAAAATTAGCACAAGCCATCATTATAATGCGCTTAACAGTGATTAGTGTTAGCTGACGATGTCTGCTTACCTTAACCCAATTGGGTGTTGCAAACCTCTTCTTCAACAGAATCAGTATCTTCCGAGTTTTCATGCTTATATACTGAAGCAGGAGATTGAAATAGAGTTAAAACTCAGTTTTTTTTTAATTATTATTATTTTTTATTAAACTCTAGTTAAAAAGTAACTCAAAGTTATGAGGAAAAAAAAGATTAAACTCTATTAGCTATCTACCAACGAAGGTAATAAAAAAATATCACAAGCTTCATTTTCATTAATATAAATAACATAATTCATACAGAAAAATTTAGCACCGTATGCTCAATGATTCAGGTGCTCCAATTTTCACAATAAAATGGAGAATAGTAATTTAAATGGAAATGACTGACAAAGTTTGCAGGCTAGACCTAAAATTGATTCCCAGAAAAAATAAATTCATATATCCAAAACAAAAAAATATTGTTTTTGTGACTAATCAAATGAAATAAGAATAATGGTTTTGTAACTTATCAGAAAAGCAAAAACAATGGAAATGCTGTTTTTGTATACTGCAATAACCTCTCTGTCCCAATGAAAGACTCTGGCAGTATACATTTGCAATGACATAAGTTTATCATCGAAGGCCTAAATGGGTATCAAAGCTACTAAATACAATTATGAAACAGCAAAAACTAGACAAAGTAAACTTCCTCTATAGATCAAATAAATTAATCCGTACACCTCTGGCAAAGTCAACCAGTAAAACAAAAAACAGGGAGATGTTTGTGGAAGTACGAAAATGTTCAGAATTCAGATACATACATGCTGCAAGAGTTCTTCACCAGCTGATTGAAAGATAAGACAGATTTCTGCAGGAATAAAAGCTGGACCATTGTCATGGCCCCGAGACCCACCACCAGACAAAGAAGATATTTCCTGAAATTTTGAGAAATTCAAAAAGCTCATTTAGATGGGGCAGATAAGGTAACTGTACTGAGGTAATGATTAGACAACTCCTTGCCTCGCTAATTCTGGTAATGGCATTTTGCTCAATGAAAACAGAGAGCTGAGCCAGCAAAAGAACAAGCCCAGGAAGTACTTTATCACCCTCCCCAAAGATAAGGTCCTGATTAGCTGAATATTTCTTTCCCGACAGCACGAGAAATTGATCATTAAGCTTCCCGAAGAAGTCCTGAAATCCTTCTTGCACCCAGTCAATGATAAAGTCTGTCAACGCTGATAGCACTTCCAAGTTCTCATCAAGAAGTCGACGAAAATCCTGTTATACGAAAAATCAAAGTAAAAGTACAATAAGTACACAATTAACTGGAAATCTAGAAGCTGCACTCTGATAGAGTGTATCTGAAGTCAAGATGCAATGGTGCTAGTTTTAACCATTGCTACTTTCTGATCTTATAGTTTTTTCCAGAATAAAAAAATTTAGGAGGTATGCTCAGTCATTTTCGCAGCATCTTTAGTACAGTTGTGTCACCTTCCTGATATTTTTGGCATCATAAAATTTTTCTGTCTGTTACTTGAGATCAAACTTAGAGTGACCCTTTATAACAGCAAAGATCGAAGTAGGTCAGTAGTTATAGCGGCAGAAAATTTTAATGCGCCCTCATGTCATGTAGTAATATAACTTCATCAGTAAAGACTTTGGTTCACAGTACTCCACTATTCAAGAAGCTCTAGATGCATATCACAGAATAATCCACATGAAAAAGAACTCACTCGGTGTTACTGGTACATGGTTCTTACCTATACCTTGTAAAACAATATCATTTTAGTTCCCAAGGGATTCGCCAACACTATAGCTCCATTCATAGGTTTGGTGGAAATCCTCTTTGATCTAGTAATTCCACATGTTTTCTACAATTCTTAAATCATTCTCTGGGTAGAATCAAATGGTGAAAGAAAAGAAATACGGAGGCTAGGGTACGAAACCAATCATCAGAAACCAGCTTTAAGAACCAGTCCCACTGAAAACTAAAAGGACAGCAGCTTTGATAATCTTTGAACCTACTTATGAATTTTTGATACAGAGATTCACGATTAGTTCTTAATTCATATAAAGCCACAGAACTACTTTTACCAGTAAGGCATCCATGCTGCCTTGAACTAATGCATTTTTGCTGATCTCAAGGGCAGCCTGCAAAGGATACTCTTCCTCAATTACACCCTTTTGATTATCATGAACTTTTACAAGAGTGCCTGCCAATTTAAAAGAAAGTAAAGCAACAGTCAAACTCGGACTGGTTTAGAGCTCATGTCAAACAAGTGGTTTAATATTAAAGGTCATTTTCTTTGATAGAACTAATGTACCATCTAAAGGAAGTTAAGATTTTGGATTAACCCAAATAATATCATAAAAAGATAGTCACAATTTGTGCATTAAATTCTGAATGTCAGATGATACAACATATAAGATGGACCTCAGACTTCTGAAGAATATTTGCCAGTTTTTATCCTCTAAAAGACAAATGATAATCTAATTATTTTGGTTATCTTCTTGATAAACTTTGCTAAATCACGTCACGATTCACAAGATCCAATATAGGACAGAGTAGCTATCTAAGAAGAAATAATGAGGTTCTGGATTTACTTTGTGCAAATTAGTAGTTTTCCGTTTTACACACCCTTCTTAAAAATTCCGTTACATCTCTTAAACCTAAAAACTAGCATATTTAGTATGAGTCAAGTTTTAGATTTTTTATCCAGCAGTGCCAGTTTAAAAGGATATACCTGAAAAATCGAGCAGAAGATGACTAAATCTGCTAGCAACATATTGTTTGATAGCAACATGAGCAGCCTAAAACACACAGGATTTATCAGATATACCAAACCCATCACTGTAACAACAGACCTCAGTCGAACAAGATGAATCCATATAGTGTTCATTTCTATTATAAGCAACCTCAAATGTAAAATCACGTAGACCAGCCTCTGGCAGCACTTCATCCATCAGAAGCACATTTGTCCAAGTTACCCCTGAGGAAAAATTGTGTGTAAAAGAACAATTTGCATCAGACCATAATTAGCAGTCACTACGTGCATAAGTGGTGTCTACAAAGAGCCAACAACAACAACAACAACCCAGTAAAATCCCACTAGTGGGGTCTGGGGAGGGTAGTGTGTACGCATACCTTACTACCCGAAGGAGTAGAGAGGCTGTTTCCGAAAGACCCTCGGCTCAAAAAAACAAAAAGAAAAAAGAAGACAATATTAGCAATACCACATAAATCATAGAAAAAATAGGAAAAACATAAAATCCAGAAGAAAGATGCAAAGCAAAAGCGTTAGTATTGCGATCAAAAATGAAAAGGTAGAAAAGTAAAACGAAAAGTGCTAAGCTTAAATAAAGCACGAAAAACTAATAGTTATACATACACACACACGCTCGTCAATCAATAACCATGAAAACAAACAACAATTATAAGGGTAGAAGAATTGGAAGACTGTAATTAAAAGAAATATATGAAGTTAAAAACCGAGTCAATTTTTTTTTTTGGGTGGGGTGGGTGGGTGGGTGGGGGGGGATATAAAGATTTGTGGACTGATTTTCTTGTACTAAAGTTTGTATTACATATACCTAATTTAGTAATTACAATCATATTCATCACAACGTTCCTAATCAATCAAAAACTTGCTTTCTTGGCTAAATTTATTGTTTAGTGCTGTCTCTTCGTGATCATGAGCCTGATAAAACTTTGACCTTTCAAAAAAAGTAGTCATTGACAGGGTTTGGTGAGACGCATACTGTAGCATGCCTTGCACCTCACTTTGGGGTTCAAGCACACCTTCGACAAAACTAATAGCTAGGTTACAGTAGCATATCACTAGAAAGTTTTTTGTGACAATTAAAAAGCTAAATACTTACATAAGATAAAACCAACTAAAAGAATCAAGAGTTAATCAAGGCCTAAATGATCCTCAAAACCAAGTGTGAAACATAGAAAGTATCAACTAGAAAGGAGAATCACAATTCTTCAAAATATGAGCGTGTGTTCCTCTTGGTATTAGCTTCTCTTATTGTCCTTCTGCATTAGCATATCATAATATTTCCGAACCAAACCCCAGGTAATATCACACATGGTCACTAAGTTTTACCTGTTGTATTAGTAAAGTCACAAAAAATACTTCAATGAATTGTATTTTCTGCGCAACTAACACATTGTTCAGTGACTTTAATGAGACAAAAAATAGTTTTGTGACTTTACTAATACAACATATAAAGTTTAGCAACCTTGCATGAAATTAACCAAGAAAAGAAGACAGTATCCTCCCTAGAGACATTGCGTTTCAGCCATGTATGGATCAACATTTCCAAAAGTGCTCTTGAGACAAAGCTTGCATAAGCATCATTCTCCTTCTGAAATGACAAGTGGACAGGATTTTGCCAAAGATAGAACAATAATAACAAGTACAAGTCAAATAGGACTGAGCTGCCTTGCAAGTTGGAAGATGGTAAGATGGCCTGTAAGGCAGTATCATTTATGGTCATATGAGAGAAGCAACAACAGTTCGTTTTGACAAAAAGCAAAGCACATAGAGAATTTAAAACCTTCAGCCCGCTGTCCTAGATGCTAAACCTAACCAAGCATAGAGCGAGTTGAACTAATGTGTTTTTGTCAAGTGCTACAAAAATAGCAGATGGCAGATGGTGAAAGATAATGATGGCTATGAATCCCTGGAGAAAGGCGAAAGAGAAGCACCTAACTTAGAAAACAAAGTAAAGATCAACACTAAATGTGACGATGGAAGTAATGGCGAGTGGAACTTACGCAACATGCCAACAAGGTCTGCTGAGGCAAGCTGCTTCTTGATGTACTGTTGTGTGGCTTCAAAGTGCCTAAAGTTTTCAACAGAGGTGCTCTGTTATACTGATCAGGTTTAGAAATTAATGCACAAATAATATCCAGAAAGCAAGATCAAGTTCAGCCATGAAGCGAAGAGGAGGAAAAAAGAAGTGCACCCATACTTTGTAGCTAAGGTTTTTGCAAGTCTAAAGAGCTGTTGTTCGGAATCAGGGAAAATAACTCGGTAAGCGCGGACAGCCTCAGCAAATTCACGAATAGAAGCCTAAATTTGTAAAGAGGACAATTTATCAAGTACAGTTCGAGAACTGGAAAGGAGAAAAATAAGTGATACTCCAAAGTTTGGCAGAAGCATATTTAAGCTATCATATCTGTTTTCTTTGGTATTGCCACCCACTGACAGAAAATCACCATTTCTTTTTTATGTGATACCGGCATGAGCAGATGCCACCTCTCTTAGTGACGTATATTCTCTTTCATACAAATGTGAAGGTCATGCCAGATGAAGTTTATTAATTGTTTATAGATGGTTAGAAGTTCTTTTTTAAGTACTAAATGCACTCTTAATCTTGCATTCCTTCCCTTTTTCTTTTGATAGGTTTAAAGTGGAAAAATTCCAAGCATATTAATTATATTGCTTTGACATACCTCATGAGCACAAGAAGAAGGCGATAACGGAATCCCCCCAAGGTCTGATGAAGAATGTCTTATTTCCTGAGATTCTAGATGAAGGTCCACAAGGAACTCTTCTAACTTTTTAAAGAGTTGCACCTTCAAATTATTAACCTGCAACATAGACATATAATTCCAAAGGCAAAGTCACAACAACAAGAAATTTGAACTTCCACTCCTCTTTATTGCACTACAAGTTTGAAGATTATAGGATAGCAGAGTTGTTGTATCTAGAGGGATGCAGTTAATTTTATGTCCCTCAATCTTTATATTTACACGAACTTGGATAGTTATTCTCGAGTTGTGTCCACCAGATTGAAGACCAAACCTGGGTGAGTTTACTCTTCTTTTTATTTCTCCCTTTTGCCGTTAGAGAACTTATATTTATCAGAAGCCTGCAACATGTTCCATGTTATGAGACCAGCATACGAAATGGTTGCGTTTTCCCTTATCCCAAGTCTCCAACTATAGTAATTGACCTCAAAATAAATTGAGAAATTCTGATATGTCCTTTACTATTATTTGAGACACTCTTCACATTCTCCAACCTTTACTTGGAAAAGACAAAGCCAAAAAAGAAATGCAGTCATTTGTAGTATATTACACAAAGAAAGCATATTTTAATTTTTTAGGTGTTGAGGACTGAAGGGAGCATAGTTGCAACAGCAAGAGGTGTCGCAGTGTGACCAAAAAGTGACAGGTTCAGCTGTGGAAACAACCTCTTGTAGAAATTCAAGATTGTTAAGTAAAGTTGCGCACAATAGACCCAACGTGGTATGGCCCTTCCCGGGCTCCCTTGCATTGCCGGAGCTAAGTGCATTGGACTATCCCTTTGAGGTGTTGAAGAGTGGTTAAACAATACTTTTAGGCTAAAATGTTGACTTCACCACTCTAATTAATTACTGCCACAATAAATAAGGCTAAAATGTTGACTTCACCACCCTCCGAATGACTGGGTGAGGCATGACAAAGACCCAAATATTTGTTTGTAGATACTGCAAAATGTTTGTGAATGTCATAATCAAAGAAATTAAATTTACGAAAAGGTAAAGTGACTGTGACATAAAAATGGGAATGAGGGAACTTTGTAATACATATTTTGCTTCTATGGAAGGAGATGGAGATTCTTATGAAAAATCAAAACTTTCATCTCAAATCAGTTCTAGACCAAAGTGAACCACATGCACCAGAAGACAATAAGACAAGAAGTAGATGGACACGGCAGGAAAAGGAGGAGGCGTGATACAGACCGGAAAATCTAATTGCTTAAGGAGCATAACAGCCTCTGCCCTGGCTTGTATGGATTCGGAATCCGAGAATACCTTGCCCTGAAAAGCAAACAAGAAGTAATATGCATCTGAAGTCCAACTGTGTTTTCTTAACAGTAAAACCAAACAAGTAGGGTACATGTCCAGAAAATTGCATTCCCTACTTTATGTTTATCCTATGCTCCTTCAAAAGTAGTCGCAGGGATCTACTTGGTGCATAGGAATTATACAAACACCGAATCAAGTGGCCACTCCCAACCAAGAAATTGGATCACTCACAGACCTGCAAGGCTTTAATAATGATAGCAACTGCTTCTTCTGAGGCTCGTTTGCACTCCTGAAATGAAGAGTCCCCATATGCCTAGTACAAATAAGTACCATCAGCAAAACTAAGATTTTTAAACGCAATGATATCATGAAAAGGGTAAAGTTATGGACCCAAGGATCCCTACAAACCTTGAAAATGGGCATGGCTCCTGTATAGTATTTTACTGCATCAGCATAGGCTTCTGATTTGATGCACTTTGCTAACCTAGCAGGTAGATCGTATATGAACTGCTTTTTTCCAAAGAAGAGAAAATTTGTGTCACTCAATCATGGCCAGGAACTAATACTTACATTATAGCAGCATAAACATAAAACTGAAATTTATCTGTCTCACCAAAGAAAGTGATATGATGAGCTGAATCAAAAGTCTATTCTGCTGCCAAATAATAATGCACTCTCTCGTTCCAATTTATATGATGTTCATTTGATTTTGGGACGCCACAGCATGTTTGACACCATACTATTTCTATACAACTTTCACAACTTATAAGAATTCAAGTACATTACACTATTCAAATGTTAACTGTGATATGATAATTTCTCTCAAACTTATTGTTTCTTCCATTACGCTAATACAAATATAATAAATAAGTGAATTTAGCATCTTAAACTCCCGTTAAATAGGGTCATATAAAATGAGATTGAGAGAGTATTTTGTATTTCCATTAACAACAGATATAGTTTACAACTTCATCAATCTTTTCATCGGCAATCACCTTCACGTGCCCCTCATACAATCATGTCATCACATATAATGAACAATTAAACAGCTCCAAAGATCAGGCCGGTAAATAATGGCTCATTATTTTGTTCCACTTTTCATCAGGGTACGAAATGGCTTATTCCTTTATTCTTCAATTAATATCTTAATCTAATTACAATGTTAAGAAAATGGACTTTGAGCCTAATTCAACTCCAAAAGCTAGCTTATGAGGCGAGAATTGTTCAAGACCATATTAAGAGACAACTCATTTCCTCAACTAATGTGGGAACACGCACGCCCCTCCGCACTCCCCCCATCCCCCCCCCACACCTAAACGACATGCCCAGGACAACTGGGACGTAGGGAAATTTTCCATAAAATCAGTGCCGGTACGATTCTCCCCCATATGCGGCATGCCTACGTCTGGACAAGTGGAACATAGAGAAATTTTCTATACAATCGGTGTGGGAACGAAATCTTGCCACCTCTTTTCCTCTTCCCCTTCCCTGTAATTATTTAATGTAATGAAAAAATGTAAGCCCAACATTGGAAAACACAACAATGTAGATGAGTTTGGCTCTGATACCATGGACTTGGTCTAACTCAACTAACAAGCTAGCTCATGGAGTGAAGAATTGAGGATGAGCATACGAGAAAACTGTTGCGGAAGCCAAATGTATATAATGTGTATGAATCATAACTACTATACCAAAAATTATGACAACCACCAAATAATAAATAAGACAATAAAGCAACAATAAAAGGAACACCAGAATTTACGAGGTTCGACCAATTTTGCCTACTTCCTCGGACACAACCAATATTTTATTCCACTCCAAAAATACAAGTGAAATAATACTAAATAGAGAAGATACAAATGACTTAAGAAGATAAGAAAACAAATGAAAGGTTTGTCAAAATCCTAAACATTAGGCCTCCTTTTATAGGGAAAAATTCCCTACCAAATGGCTAAACCACCGATGTGGGATTTGCCAAATTCAACAAATCTCCACCTTGGCAAAATTCCACATCTTCAATTTTCTCTCAATAATAAATTTTGGTTGTGTCTTTATCTTCAATCTTTATTGTTCAACAATGTTAATCAAATCCAAACAATGTTGAAACTTGACCGCAGTCACCACTTTTGTCAGCATATCAGCAGGATTCTCTATAGTATGAATTTTCACCATGACTCCACCTTCTTCTATGATTTCTCGTATGAAATGATATCGAACATCAATGTGTTTCGTCCTTGCATGATAAACTTGGTTCTTTGCTAATTGAATAGCACTTTGACTATCACAAAAAATTGTGATACTTTTTTGTCCAATACCAAGCTCTTTTAGCAACCCCTGAAGCCAAATTGCCTCCTTCACAGCCTCTGTAATAGCCATGTACTCTGCCTCTGTTGTAGACAAAGCAACTGTTGACTGCAAAGTAGACTTCCAACTAACTGGTGCCTTTGCAAAAGTAAACACATAACTAGTAGTTGATCTTCGTTTGTCCAGATCACCCGCAAAATCTGAGTCACAATATCCAACTACAGACTGATTGTCTTCCTGCTCAAAAACTAACCCAACATCTACAGTATTGTGAATATACCGTAGAATCCACTTCACAGCTTGTCAATGCTCCTTTCCTGGATTATGAATATATCTGCTAATAACTCCAACAACTTGTGAAATGTCAGGTCTCGTACAGACCATTGCATACATCAAGCTACCAACAACATTTGCGTATGGTACCTTTGACATATACTCTCGTTCAGCTTCATCTTTTGGCAACATAGTAGTACTTAGCTTAAAACGGGGAGCAAGTGGAGTATTAACTGGCTTAGTCTTCTCATCTATGCCAAAGCGCTGTAGTACTCTCTTCAAATATTCTTTCTGAGATAAACAAAGTTTCTTTGAACGTCTATCTCTTATTATCTCCATGCCAAGAATTTTCTTTGCCTCACCCAAATCCTTTATCTCGAACTCCTTCTTCAGTTGAATCTTCAACTTATCAGTTTCTTTCGAATTCTTGGAAACTATCAACATATCATCAACATATAGGAGAAGATATACAAAGGAACCATCTTCAAGCTTGCGCAAATACACACAATGATCGTATTTGCTTCTCTTGTACCCTTGCCGCAACATAAACTTGTCAAATCGCTTGTACCATTGTCTAGAAGATTGTTTCAATCCGTACAATGATTTTTTAAGTTTGCATACCATATTTATTTTCCAGCAACTTTGAATCCTTCTATCTGAGTCATGTAGATTTCCTCCTCCAAGTTTCCATGTAAAAACGCAGTTTTTACATCCATTTGAACTAGTTCCAAATCCAATTGTGCTACCAAAGCCAACATAATTCTAATGGAGTAATGTTTTACAAGTGGAGAAAATACTTTATTGTAATCAATTCCTTTCTTTTGAGCATATCCTTTGGCCACCAATCTTGCTTTGTAGCGAATATCTTCTTGGTTAGGAAATCCTTCTTTCTTTGCAAATACCCATTTGCACTCAATTGCTTTCTTTCCCTTCGGGAGATTGGCCAATCTCCACGTATGATTCTGATGAAGGGACTGTATTTCATCATTCATGGCAGTCCTCCACTTATCTTCTTCTGAACTTTGGACTGTGTCTTTATAAGTGGTAGGAACATCATCAGCTACAATTGAGGCAACACAAGCAACCGTCTCTATAAAAAGAACAAGTTTTGTTATTGTCCTTTTTGGCCTGCTGGTTGCTATTGATTCAAGTTGTTGTTGAGGTTCCCTAGTTGGAATCTCCCTCTCTACTGGCTCTTCTTCCAGAGGATAATCTTCATATGTTTCCTCCTCTGCTTCTTGTGTAGGAAGAATAAATTTTCCCTCAAACTCCACCTGTTTAGAAGTACCCTCATTTTGTTTGGTATCTTCTGTTACCTTATTTATCATAGCAGATTCATCAAAGGTAACATCCCTGCTGAATATTACTTTCTTTGTCATAGGACACCATAAGCGATATCCTTTGACACCAGAAGTAATCCCCATAAAAATAGACTTCTTTGCCCTTGGATCTAATTTTGACTATGTCACATGATAATATGCAGTTGAACCAAATACATGCAAAGAGTCATAATCTACAGCAGACTTTCCATACCATTTTTCAAATGGTGTCTTGCCATCAATAGCAGCAGATGGTAGACGATTAATGAGGTGACATGCATATGTAACTGCCTCAACCCAAAATTCTTTGCCCAAGCCAGCATGGACAACATACACCGTACCTTCTTCAGCAAGGTCCGGTTCATACGTTCTGTCACTCCATTCTGTTGTGGTGTATGTGTGACAGTGAAGTGTCAGATGATGCCATCATTTTCACAAACCTTATTAAAATGATCATTTTTGTATTCACCTCCATTGACTGTGCGAATACACTTGATCCTCCTGCCTGTTTGATTCTCCACCATCATTTTCCATTTGAGAAAAATTCCCAACACTTCATCTTTGCTCTTTATTGTATATACTCACACTCTTCGGAAAAAATCATCAACAAAGTTACAAAATAGTGCTTCCCACCCAATGAAAGTGTTTTGGAAGGACCCCAAACATCAGAGTGTACATAATCCAAAATACCAAAGGTATTTTGGATTGCTGTACCAAATTTAACCCTTGTCTATTTCCCTTTGACACAATGCTCGCAAAACTCCAAGTTGCAAGCCTTTACTCCTTTTAACAATCCTTGATCTGATAAAGTTTTCAAGGATTTACCTCCAGCATGTCCCAAGCGCATGTGCCATAGCCTGGTTGCTTCTGCCTCTTTTTCTTTACTGGATGTTACTGTCGCTGTCCCAATAACTATACTACCGTGATAACGGTATATGTTATTGTTCTTCTGATTGGCCTTCATTACCACTAGTGCACCGAAACATACTCTCATCACTCCATTTTATGCAATGATTTTGAACCCTTTTGATTCTAGGGCTCCCACAGAGATGAGATTCTTCTTCAAATCCGGTACATATAGAACATCTGTTAATGTTCTGATCATTCCATCATGGTTCCTTAATCGTATTGAACCAATGCCATATGAGGTAAAAGGGTTGTTATCCGCTGTGTGGATGACTCCATATTCTCCTTCTTGAAAATCCACGAACCAGTCCCTGTTAGGACACATATGTCTGATGATATTGATGACTCTGTTGTTGTAAGCACGTGATTTTTGACCCTCCCCGGGAATTTTTACGTTCTTAAGCTTAAATATCTAATTTAGGACTAGTATAGCCATTTTAACTATTTTTACTTTATTTCGTTGCAGAAAGAAAAATTTCAAAAAATATATATATAAATTTTAGTTTATGTATCTCTCATAAATTTGAAAAATACAAAAATTGCACTTTACTTTTGTACTTTATATAATTTCGAAAATTACAAAAAATAAATAAAATATAGTTCTATTAAGGTTTTATATCATTTTAACTTTGAAAAAAATACAAAAATATTACCTCATATTTTATCTTAATATTTAAAACGAAAATTACAAAAAAAAAAATATATATAGTTTCATTAGTATTTTGTAGCTATTTTAAATCTTGAAAAAATATTCAAAAAGATATAGTTTTGTTTAAATACTAGTCTTATTTTTTGTAGTTATTTTGCTTACATAGGACTAGTTAAGCAACATGTTCCTATTTCTCGGGTCCTGACAAAAGAATAATATTCGGGTTTAAACTACCCGGTTTTAGGCCTAATTTTCGGACCGAGCCCATAATTAACCGTGTCCAGGACACGTGGGGAACCCCACCACGCGTGGGGGACATATGCCTCGAACCCCACCACGCGTGGGGCTCATTTTCATGGGCAAAGCATTACAAAACACGGACAACGAAAAGGGACGGGGGGACTTTTAAAAAATGGGAAAAAGGGGTACTGTTCCCTTTTCTTCTTCATAAAGAAGAAAGAAAGGAACAGAAGAGAGGGGGGACGGGAGAATTTTTAAAAAACAAGATACTACTGTTCTTCTTTGTGCGAAAAAAAAGAAAAACGAAAAAAAACGGGGGATTTTTGATTTGAAAAAAAACAACTACTGTTCATCGTCTTCTTCTTCAACAAGAAGAAGAAGAAGCCCTAGCGTCAAAACCCACGAGACCCTCCTCATCGCAGCGTCAAAACACACAGACCTCCCCGTCACCTTCCCCATCGCTACAACCCTGGCAGTCCCCGTCGCTGCTTCACTCGTCGTCCTCCTCGTACCACCATCTCGTCCTCCTACCAGCCTCCTCCATCACCCGAACGACGACCAGCTCCCCCATCGACTCCCTCACGTCGAAACACCATCTCCATACTGTCCATAACCACCATAACCAACGACCAAACACCACCCCGTCACCTCCACCCATAACCACCATAACCAACGACCAAACACCACCCCGTCGCAACCCAACAACACGACCAACGACAACAACCCATCCAGTCGAACCCCAGGCCTCCTCCTCACCCCAGTCACGAACCAGCAGTAACGCCATTAGCGTTAGTATGCCCAGCTGCCGCCGTTTCTTTGTTATCGTCGCGCACACCGTCTGAGGTCGTCGTCGGGTTGTGCTCGTGGCTTCCGGTCTGATATCGTTGAGTTCGACATCGAGGTTCCGTCATTGGAGAGGTTTCCGATAGCTGTCGAGACAGTTTGGTTGTTGTTCTTGCTTCAAACAGGTGCATATACATTTCCAAACTTGTTATATTTGCTTAAATGGAATGAAATGATATGGATTTCCTATGTACTATTTGTGTATCGGACTTGTTGAATGTCTCTTCCTTTGTTTCGTTATTTTAAGTAGCTATTCCGCAATTTGTTTCTTCATATTAAGATTATTGTTATCTACATGCTTGTCTTAAGAGTTGTTTGTACGTATAGTAGTAATGTTAAAATCATAGGACTAATTTTAATCCCACTGAAAAATATTCGTTTCATCAAATAAGTTTAATCTACAACTCATGACCTCGCAAAAGTAGCAAAAAAAAAATGTAGTTATTTTAGCCTTGTTTTTTTCTTTCTAAAATAAATAAATAATAAAATAAAAAAAAACGAGACTAGCTTCGCCAAAAAAAAAAATATATAAAAATGTACAGAGTGCAAAGCCTTCACAAAATATGTGTATTAAATTACTTAGATTCTGGGACGGGCCGTTTAGCAAATTTCGCGGCTCTACCAAAAAATAATAATGCGCTAGTTGTCTTAGGCGCGCCTTTAATAATGTTATCTCCCTAAACTCGGGTGCACATTTATGTGACCCAAATCCAAATCTCAACGGAGTCGAAATATGTCTCTAGTCACGGGCGCATTGATTGTGGCGTGGCCCGGGATGCATTTCCATGACGTTGCAAATTCTTTAAAAAAAATAAGAATGAGATGAGCCTCGCCGAATAAAAAAATACAAACTGCGGGGCCCTCAGTAAATACTTGTTTAAAATTACTTAGCATTCAGGAGGGTCGATTAGCGAATTTCACGGCCTCCGCAAAATAATAACGCGATAGTCGCTTTAGGCACGTCTTTAATAATTTAATTTTCCTAAACTCGGGTGTGCATTTCATGCGACCCAAATCTAAATCCTAAAACATCAAATAAAATATGTTTCGGATTGTGGGTGCATTTCATGTGACACAGTCCAAAGATATATTTTAAGCGATGTTCACATTCTTGTAAAAACAATAATAATAAAGCGGTTGAAAGTTAGAATTTGCATATAAGGTCATACTTGTATAAAATCAGATAATCAAGCCGAATATAACAGTTGAGCGACCGTGCTAGAACTACGGAACTCGGGAATGCCTAACACCTTCTCCCGGGTTAACATAATTCCTTATCTAGATTTCTGGTACGCAGACTGTAATATAGAGTCATTATTTTCCTCGATTCGGGATTAAAATTGGTGACTTAGGACACCCTAAATCTCCCAAGTGGCGACTCTGAAATAAATAAATAAATCCCGTTTTGATTGTCCTTTAATTGGAAAAACTCCCTTGTACCCTCGCTGGTGCGGAAAAAGGAGGTGTGACAGTTGTAACTAATGAGAAGTCTGAATCATCACAATCATCTACATTTGAATCCATAATGGCCTTTCCATTGTTATGTTTGGCCTTATTCTTCAACTTCAGACAGTCTTTCTTCCAGTGTCCCTTTTCTCGATAAAAGGCACATTCATCTTTGCTGGGTCTAGATCTTGACTTGGATCTTCCCTTCTTTATCCTCATTTGATTTTGAGGACGACCCCTCACAACCAGTGCTTCTCCTTCTCTGCCCTTTTGTTTTTCTCCCTTTCTTTGTTCATAGCTGTACAAAGCCGAACAAACTTCTCTGAGAGAAATTTCGTCATTCCCATGGAGTAGAGTAGTTTCAAGGTGCTCGTACTCATCAGGAAGTGACCCCAACAACATCAAGGCCAAGTCACCATCATCAAAAGTTGCATCCATATTTTGCAAATCTGTGACCAACTTATTGAAACTGGTGATATGTTCGTTCATTGTGGTACCAGAAACATAGGTGAAGCAAAACAGTCTCTTCTTCATGTACAATTTATTTTGACTATTTTTCTTCAAAAATTTATCCTCCGGTGCTTTCCATAATTTACTTGCAGAAGTTTCCTTTGTGTATGGATATTTCTGCTCTCTAGCAAGGTAGGATCGAATGGTACCGCAAGCAACACGGTTGATAATTCTCCAATCTTCTTCTCCAATAACATGTGGTCTTTTTTCTTCAATGACAAGATCTAGCCCTTGTTGAAAAAGGACATCTAGAACCTCGCCTTGCCACATCCCAAAATGTCCTGATCCGTCAAAAATTTCTACCTCAAATTTCGCATTTGACACAATTCTTGTCATAAGCGAAGATGCCAATGATGATGTATTGTTGACACTTGATGTAGATTCTTCTTGTTTATTGTCTCCCATCTTTGACACAAATATTATTTAATAGCTGACGACACAAATCAAGATTATTTCCTTTTTGGTGTGGAAGATCAGACTAAACTGCAACCACAGAGCATACTCAGACAGAACCTTAACTCAGTTACCAAGATAAATCTTTTCTGATGTGGAAGATCAGACTATGATGGAATCACAGAGCATACTTAGACAGTACCTTGGCTCTGATACCAATTGTTGCGGAAGCCAAATGTATATAGTGTGTATGAGTCACAACTACTATACCAAAAATTATGACAACCACCAAATAATAAATAAGACAATAAAGCAACAATAAAAGGAACACCAAAATTTACGAGGTTCGGCCAATTTTGCCTACTTACTCGAACACAACCAATATTTTATTCCACTCCAAAAATACAAGTGAAATAATACTAAAGAGAGAAGATACAAATGCCTTAAGAAGATAAGAAGGCAAGTGAGAGGTGTGTCTAAATCCTAAACATTAGGCCTCCTTTTATAGGGAAAAATTCCCTACCAAATGGCTAAACCACCGACGTGGTATTACAGTCTATTATTTCAACCAATGTGGGACACTCTAACATACAAATTCACTGCCAGTCACCATCTCATGCCCTTACTTTAATCATAAACATTTGATAATAAACCAGCTCGCAAATCTGGAGTGTAGAAATGGAAATGGCTTATTCCTTTTTCAATAATCAGAAAGAGCAAGATTCATTTAGTTCTGAAGAGTGCTATAGGAACACCCGTAGAGATGCATCAAATTAAAATCTTCTAGCTTAATAACTCACTTTAGTACCTGAACTTTCCGTAGAAGATTGCGGGTCCGATGCAATTTTTCAATGTGTTCTCTCTTCTCAAAAAGCGAAGTATTAACCCCATCACTTCTAGATTGAACGGACATTATCTGCAAACAATTGAAAGACATCTAATACATTGCACACAATTCCTTTTCAGCTTTTACTTCCTGAGTCAAAAGTAAAACCAAATAAAGCAACTAATTCTTTGGACAACTAAAAGACAGGAAAGAAAGAAAATAAAACCTTTTCAAGCAGTTGTTGCATATTTGTTTCCATGCCAACAATATTGTTATTCATCCTGAAAAAGAAATCATTAAATAAG
The DNA here is from genome assembly GCF_000715075.1 of Nicotiana tabacum. NCBI lineage: Eukaryota > Viridiplantae > Streptophyta > Magnoliopsida > Solanales > Solanaceae > Nicotiana > Nicotiana tabacum. The sequence continues at coordinate 133,258,811 of NC_134101.1, read as the reverse complement.
TTATGCGCCAACATGCCAAAAGAGAGTGCAAAAAAATTAAACCCTGTCAATCGTGATATCAACATCCGATCTGAGGCCAAGCATAACAATGCAAGACTGATGAAGCTACTTCATTTCTTCTCAATTATTCAGGAATCATGGCACGGCTGATAATGCCATAAAAATCTCGACGCACTAAGTTAGAATTCAGTTGCGATTGTACCCAAGTATCTGCCACTAACATGATGAAATAGCTCATATCTTAAAGCTACTTGAAAAGAAAAGGTTTACCTTTTAATAGTGTCTGTGGCACTTACAAACTTGTTGTAATTTTCATATGCCAACATCTGCAGGTCAGTATCAAGATTCTTAATCTCAGCAGCCATTTCAACATGCCTCTGAAGCAAACCTTCCAAATTGGACTTCTGCACCTATATATGCAGAAAAATCACGTTATCTAGTCAATCATCTTTTCAAAGACAATGGCATCATTAAGAGAATAGCTAACTCCAGGACAGAAAAAAGATTAGTGACAATCTCTCTGATAAAATAGAACATAAGCATTTCATATACGAAGCCAGAAGTCTTTCAGAAGAACACATTAAGTTAAGGAAAATAACCATGATCTCCACATAAAGTTTTATGTCATTTCTTTAAAGAGTTACAACAGTTTTGTTTCCAAACATATATGTTACACTCTCTTTCTTTTCTTTTCTTTTCCTTTTTTTTTTTGGTTTTGTTTGGATAAGGTTACATATATGCTACACTAAGATGCAGCTAGGTACATTGAAAGACGTCTTGCGAATCGTAATAAAGTGGACTTTACATGGGATCATAGTATGGTCGCACGGTAGTATAGGGAATTATACCATTGTGATTACACAAATATAATACAGACAATGAAGAAATGTGTCACCATAAAAAAAATATCTCTCATAACTCTCCCTCCATTAGAATGTATATATCACTCTTCCACTTTGGGATGTTCTTAGATATATATATCATCATTCTATATTAATAGGGGTAATAGTATATTCTTTTACTTTAATATTTTCGTCCATTACCACTAACATAATGCATACGTCAAACTACAATTTTAAACTCACTGACAATCAAACAATCATAAGAGTATTATGGGGGAAATAATACACTAAGTGTGAGAAGGATGAGATGCATACAAGAAGGTTCATGTATTGATCGGCGTCGAATGAGGTGGTGTTGATGGTATCCAATGTAGCGAATCTGGAAGTAGCTTTAGGCGACATTTAAGTAGAATTAGGATGATCAGGAGAATAGAAGCTTGATAACAGATCTCTCATTCTCTTTGCTTTATCGTCCAGCGGCACATCGTCTTCCCCCATTTTTTCTTTCAAACTTTTCTTCGTCTGACACTGAAAGTTTTTCTAACAGAATTCTTCGTCTGCTAACTCTAAATTCGACTGGGAAAATCCCTGTGAATTGATGCTAAATTTGATAATTGTGATTCGATTGCATGTTTTATTGCCTGTTTGGCCAAAGAAGCCAAAAGTGATTAGTAATTTTTTATTTTTCTAAAATATGCTTATTTTACATAGTTAGGTGTTTGTTAAGCTTGTATGGGGAAAAGTTTTTAAGTAATAGCTTAATGTGTTTTCAAAGGTAGAAAAAAGTAAATACTTTTAGGACCTTGACCTAGTACAAATTATTATTCTCCAATACTATCTTTTTAAAAAGCAGTTATGACAAAAGTTACTTTTAAGAATAAGTATATTTTGGAGCTTGCTAAGCAGGCTATTTAATACAGAGAAGGGTCTGAAATATTTCTCTACTATTAAAAATGGTTTAGAATTGTCTTCCGTTATACTATTGGGACAAAAAAATCCCTACCGTATTACTATTAAAATACATATACCCCTAACTTGACGAACTAGATACGTGGCACCCATCCAAAGCTGTTGGTCCATCTAGTCTTAAATTAAAAGCGACCCGCCCCATTATCCGGTACCCATAACCCAGCTCACTAGTTAGAACTCGGTAAAAACTTACCCGCACCGGGTGTATACACCTAATTTAGTTATGTTAACCATAAACAACAAATTAAAGTTTATTAGGAGTCCTATCTTTAAATAATAAATTTTTTAAAGATGGAGTAAATCTAATAAGGCACATTTCTATCTTTTCTAATAAGGCATACTTAGGGGTGTCGGCACATTTCTATCTTTTATTTCCCTCAATTTTTCTTCTAACATTGGTTTCATTCTTCATCGCTGATTTAACAAGAAGTTGAAATTTACTTTTTCAATGATGCAATTGCAAAATTAATGTATAATATTATGCGAAAACACAATTGAGAATATTTCGTGGGAGACAAGTTTTGCAAGTACGCATATGTTACTTTTTGCTTAGGAGTAAGCAAAACTAAATTACAAATATAACTTGAATAAATGTGGAGTTATCTTTATGTTTTCATTGAATATATGAAAGTACCAGGAAAGAAATATAGTCTGCCTCCTCTCCTTTTTTTTTTCCTTATCAATAAATCCTAATAAACCTCATCTTTGTTTTGTCGTATAAGCTATGGAACAATTTTTGAATAAATGAACATCTAGCTAAAAAACTTGAGTTTTCTCCAGTTGGTTTCTTGTGTTTTCGGTAACTTGCCGCTGGTTCAAGTTGACATTTGTTGCCTTACCCTTAGAAGAGCGTGAAGAAGAGGGAGGCACATCTTCCTGAGGGACAGAGATGGAAGTCTTCGCCATTCTTGTTAAAAAAATTTCAGAGGGGAGAAAAAATTATAATCAGAGGAAGAACACAATATAGAAGTAAGAAACTCTTTCAAATGCTTAGATGCAGTGGAAATAAGGGGCGAAGGAAGGAGTATTTATAGAGGCCAATCATGTACATTGGAGTCGGCCGAACGGTAGCCAACCGCTGCAATCAATTCAAAGGCTCTTCAAAGGCTGTATGGGTGCGACCTTTAAACACTCTTTTGTCACATCAATCACTTTATATAATGCAACTGACGTCGTGATGAATGTATCGAAGAGGCAAGAATTCAAGATCGTTTCTTATCATTTTCACTATAAGAAACGCGGGGACTATACGGCTAAAATCGGAGATTCCGATTTTATGGTCGACATGACATTCAATATCCTAGGAGGCTCGAGGTACAACTCGAGATCTGACCCCGAGGATTCCCTATGCTCGATCTTGGGGCAACACAAATCGACTATTGCTGTCATGGACAAGTGGAAAATTCCCAAGGCGCGTGATCAAAGCTGACAACGCCTGCAAGAATAGTGCAAGTCCGTACCGGACCTTTAAGTAGCTGTAGCAACTACTTTCCTTTGTAATAATTATACATGTACCATGTTTGGATTTCCCCTTTTATATAAAGGGGACCCTTGTCATTTATTGCACACACGATATTCAACACAAGAACAAGAATATTCTCTGCTCTCTAACTCAAACACTCTCTATTGTCTTTCCTTTGATTCATTGCTTACATTTATTGTGTTTCATTGATTGTTCATCATTTATTACTAATCATTGATCATAAAGAGCCATCATCAAAGCTCTCAGAACCGTTAATCCTTCATCGACTATCCACAGTCTAACGCTTTAGCTCGACCTCGAGGCCCAGTATAGGCTAGCTCGAGACTCCGTTTCTCGGCTACTCGGTTCAAATAGCATTCTATCTTCAAGCTCTTACCTTATTTTCTAGTCCCACGCTTATCATCTATTGCCTAACAACTAGCATAAAAATAAATCACGTATTTTAAAACCACAAAATCAAAACTAATTGTAATTATCATTTTCGAGGTAAACAACATTAACATAAGGAACATAACAAAGAATAGAAAAATTATTAAGTATTTTTATACTATTATATTTAAAATTATGTGAAATATATATGGTAGTTAACTATGGTTATATACTAAGAATTGTGGTAAATTAAAATGACATGTGTCATTTATTTGTAGGATAGGTGTAAACACCTGGTGCGGTAAGTATTTACCGTTGGAACTCTACCGCTCTCTTCATTTCCCATTTTCAACATTTGCAAAACGGAAAATTCTATAGTAAAAATCAGGATGGAAAGCAGTGAAGAAGAAGATGATTTCCCCTGTATTGAAAGTGTGACCCCTCAATCAAAGATCGGCTCCCTTTATCAATCTAAGGTTGAAAAAAAATACTCTCTCTATGTGCCTTTTTTCTACTTTCTTTTTTATTTCCATTTTCGTTAATTACTGAGAAAAAGGAGTGATAACAAATTAAATAGCTCTTATTGTGAGGTTCTTTTTTCTTACATTTCGATCAATATTTTGAATCAAGTTTGTAACTTTTCATCTGAGTGTTCGTAATTTTTGGAGTTCTAATTCAAATTTGTTGGTGGGTTTTCATTATTTCAAGTGCTAGAGGTGAAAAATTGGTGCTTTGATGAAACTTGCAAGTGTGTATTCTTTTCTTGAAGGTTATATATTTTCTTAGTTAAATTTTTTATTTTTGAAGTGTTATTTTACTTTTTGAAATTCTTTTTCAGTTTGATTTCCTGGGGGTGTCCATATTTCATGTAAAAACCTAATTTTGCTTATGGATGAGGAACTGAACCTTTATTTTTGGGAGTTTAAACTATCTATCTATCTATATTATTATTATAAAAGCACGAATTATTTATGCTAAATGTTGAATGACTAAAATATTCTTAAAATATTGATCGATTTTTATGTTCTTAAATATTTATATAATTTAAAGATATAATGTAAATCACCTACGGCTAGAATTTTATTCCGATTTAAATTATACATACGCCGAGCAAAAAAGGAAAACGTGGGAAGGTGAAATTAATTTTATATTTTTCTTAGTGTTTCAAATTGCAGTCACTAACTTTTGTTATATCTTGTTAGTCATGCTAAATGTTGAATGACTAAAATATCATTAAAATATTGATCGACTTTTATGCCCTTAAATATTTGTATAATTTAAGGATATAATTATAAATCACCTACGGCTAGAATTCTATTCCGATTTAAATTATACATACGCCGAGCAAAAAAGGAAAACGTGGGAAGGTGAAATTAATTTTATATTTTTCTTAGTGTTTCAAATTGCAGTCATTAACTTTTGTTGTATTTTGTCAGTCTTTTTTTAGATTATGTAATCCTAGCACCACACTTTTAGAAGGTTTGAAATGCGATTGATCAATGGAGAAAGCCGGTGACTACTTTTGCTTACCATTGAAACGACTCAAAGTCTCCCTATTATCGGTATATATAACTTTTGGTTTGAGTTTTTTATTCCCAATGTTATTCAAATTGTTTTTTAAATTTAATAGTGTAAATCCTTTTTACACTTTAGTTTAATATTGTGTAGCAGGATATTGTATATTTTATGGGTTAAAAGATTATTACTTGTGCTTGGCTTTTGAATGATCTAATATTATCAAGAAAAAGTCTCACTGCTTGTGTATTAATGTTAGACTCAAATATAATAGTATTTTCTTGTAAGTATAGCAGGTTCATATATTTAAGATTACCAGTTTAATTTAGTTTACAGAAGAAGAATTAACCGCTATATGTATATGGTGGATTTGAGAATAAAATGATAGATTTTAAAAGGTATTTTTTTTAAAAAAAAGATAATTATTTGTTGATAAAATGATCATATTTAGAACTTTTCCTAATTTGAAAACTTTGAATTCAATTCATATTTTATATTTGAAAACTTTTGAGTAACTTTTAATTATGGGTAAATTGTCGCATGGATTAAAAAGCAAAAGTGAAACTTTATTGAATTTAAGAGTCTTTCCTTGTAATAAAGACTGCGTTAAAAGTAATACATAAATATATTTTATCTGCTATAGAAACTTTTGGCTAAAGAATCCTTAAATGAAAGGGAAAGACGCCTCAGTTAGAAAAGGAATGGTCTACATTTTACCATAAATTTATAATAGTACAAAAAAAAAATCACGTCCTACAACCATGATGGTTTTTTGTTAATCTTTTTTTTAATTCATGTCGTAAGTAGATATTTGGGGATATATAAAGAATTAAAATCCAAGTAACAAATATTCTCACACTATCTATTAAGATTCAAGTTATGTTGGTTAATTATTTTATCGTTCTCTTTTTAGTTAAGGCCCCACGTGCGAGACACGCGAAATAGGGGAGAAATTCAAAAATAGCCAGATTTACAACTGATCGTTCAAAAATAGCACAGTTTTAAAAGTAATCGAAATTTAGCCACTTTTCATGTAAAGATAAATCTGAGCAAAAACACTGTTCAAAGCCCGAAAAATACGCCAGTATATTATACTGGAGTTCCAGCATAAGTATGCTTGAACTCCAGCATATTATTTGGAGTTCCAGGATAAGTATGCTGGAACTCCAACATAATATGATGGAGTTGCAGCATAAGTACACTAGAACTCCAGCATAATATGCTGGAGTTCCAACAAGTATAATTGTCCAGTATAATATACTGGACAACTATACTTGCTGGAGTCAGCAAAGTATACCGGTCCAACATAATATGCTGGAGTTCATATACAGGTGCACCGAACTCCAGTATATTATGCTGGACCGGTTTCTGTTGCAGCAAAATAGTGGCTATTTTTCATTGACTTTGTAAATGCTGGCTATTTTTGAATGACCAGTCCGAAAACTGGCTATACCGTGCTATTTTTACGTGAAATAGAGACTAGTTAAATTAAAAGAGGGATGGGTTATGGGTACTGGCTAATGGGCGTCGCTTTTAATTCAAGACGAGATGGACCAACAGCTTTGGATGGGGCATGCCACGTGTGCACTCCGTCAAGTTAGGGGTATATTTGTTTCAATAGTATGACGGTAGGGGCTCTTTTGAGCCAATAGTATAACAGAGGACAATTCTAAATAATTTTTAATAGTAGAGGGATATATCAGACCATTTTCCGTATTTAATACTATATAGAAACTAAAAATTTGAAGTTGTAAAGTTTTAATATTCTTATTTTGGTTTTGAACTTTGAAATAAAACATTGTTCCTTTTTCAAAAAATTTGACAAGAAACGCATGAAATAATTTTTTAATTGTTCCTTGTGACCACGTTTATTTTGAGAGTTGTTATTTAATTTAGTTTTCGTTAGTTAAAGAAAAAGAAACTTAAAATGAGTTTTTTGTGGTTTCCTTTAATTTGATTTTTACATTTAAAAAAATTCAACTCTTACCAAATTGTTTGTTAAACATATAAATCAAATCAAAGTAAACATAAAACATATTTACTTGTTTCAATTTTTTTAGGTTACACATATTTATTTATTTATTGTCTATTCTGTTTTTCAAGTACAGTCAACTCTCTCTATAACGACATCGTTTATTCCGGTATTTTTTTGGCTCTTATGGTGAATGGCTGTATACACCTATAACATCATTTGACGTTTAAATACTTTTTGGCTGTTATAGATAAAAATTATCCAAAATTGATTATTTTTCCTTCTTAAATGTTACATATAAAAGATAACAAAAATATTCAAATTTAAAATCTCAAAAGATGCAATATTTCACTAGTTAAATATTGAAGAAAGCTAATACATTATTAATAAATTCATAACTAAATGTATAAAGATTTGAACTCTAATGCAGAAATTTTAAAGCTACCTAGAAAAATAAATTATTTCAAGATTGATGAAAGAAATTTCTAATATAGCTTGTTTCGTTGATTTAATTCTCTTAGTAGCGATATAACGTTTGAATTGGCGAAGATTCGTGTTAAAATTTTCAATAAAAAGGTATCCAATAGCTTTTCTTGAAGACAGTCTAAGAGCTTAACAGTTAAATTTTCTACCTAAATATTTTTTGAAAATTTGTCCAATAAAAAAGATATCATGTGTAAATCTTCAACTCTTATATCTTATGCAAGATAGAAATTTTGTTTAATGGAAAAAATTGTGTGCATATTTTTTTAGAATCAATATTAGTAATCTCAAAGGTTCTATATGGTTGTTATAGAGGGGTAGTTTTACAAAGAGCGTTCTGCTATAAATATGGTTGTTGCTGTTATATGTAAAAAGCTATTATAGAGTGGTAAAATATAACTTAAAAATCGGTTCTGAGGAAAACTTGACTTTTATAGTTAATGGCTATTATATAAGAGTATTGTTATGGAGAGGTCTAGTTGTACCTGTTTACCTCGAAAATACTAGTAACAATTAAATTTGATGGTGGTTTTAAAGATACGTGATTTAGTTTAATACCAATTAATAATCAAGAAATATGAAGTCTAGATGAAGAAAATAAGTAAGATCAAATCAGTAGATAGGTCAGTCTTGACCTCGAGCCTGGTGACCTCGATACGGACTAGAACAATAAAGCAAGAATAATAAAGCTAAAGGACAATTCTGATGAATAATGAACGAAAAAGTAAGATAGTATATTCTTTGCCAATGATTCGATGATGTTTACAAATGATTGGGGTCCCCTTTATATAGAAGGGGGGCCCTAAATAAGGTGCATTTCCATTTACAGTAAAGAATCTTATTGAGGCAGCTGTATCACCACCAAGTACGGATTTGTACTAATTCGTACAAATCAATTCCAAAATTTATGCCATGATCTTTGGGACGTGGCGAGAATCTTGTCCTTCTGTAACAAACTCACAACAACACTATCTCGGAGTCGGCATACTTGGCTCTGAGGTTCCTCGAACTCTTAGGTCTTCAAGCTTCTTATTCTGCCTTTGAGCCTGAGCTTGGTCTTTATCGAACTTTTGCCCTCGGTGCGATGTCTCGAGCCTACTAAATCGGGGGCACCTGATTTCACCGTATACAGATAGCCCCCACATTTCTTAGAGTAAAATGATAAGAAACGATTTGATTCTCAACCCTTCGATGCCTCAATCATGATGTCAATCTCTTGACGTCAGCGATTAAAGTGATTGAAAGGCTGAGTCTGCATAGTTTCCTAAGGCCATCAATTGGAGGAGATTGACAGTCGGCTATTTGGCTTCCCAAACATGCTTAAGCGGCCTCTATAAATAGGCCAACTTCACAATTTTGCAAACTTTACTTCTCAAATCACCCTTAAAATTTCACTAGCTTCTTCAATTTCTCTGAGTTCACTCTTCTCTCAATTTGTTCTTACTTTAGCCTCAACATTTTCTCTTCTCTTGGATTTCTAAACCATAATGGCTAAAACATCTAAAACTGTTCCCCAAAAAGAAAAAGCCTCTTTGTCGTAGCGGCCGGCCAGAAGTAGAACGGTGGCGCCACCTCGTATAGAGGAATGCTTTCCCCTATCGTGCGAAATAACATCCGATTTCAAGATTGATAAACCTGCGTCAACACCAGGCCTATGTGAGCCCATGTCTCGATACATCTGCTTGATAACCGAAAGTGAGCTCGAGCAGGTGAAAAAATACTGCTACTAGGATAACAAAGACGTGGTGGTCCCTTCCCCTGAAGAGGACATTACCACTCAAAAGGTAGGGTACTTAAGCGTGTATACCTACCCATTCACGCTAGGTCCTGCAGATCCATCTCTGGGGTCCCACAGATCCAGTTATACTTGATTTTTTCCAACAATACCAGGTGACGCTTGGCCATATCTATCCTTCATTCTGGCGCAATGTCAATCTAATTAGATATTTCTCGAGCTAGGTCGAGGGGATTCCTTTTACCCTCGACCATCTGATTAGGATATATAGCCCTCGTCTTTATCGAGGTGGCCTGATAAATTTGCAATGCCGATCCACAAAATCTCTCTTCTCCAGCATCGATGCGGGACCGAGGATGGATGAGCTAGTTTGTCCGAATCAGGACCTCTGACCTGATTCCTGCTGAGAGGATGCCATTCCCCGAGGAATGGAACATGAAACGTAAGTACATGTTCATCGATAGTGATTTTATATTTCGCCTTTCTTACTCTTTCTCGACCTAATCCTTTTCCGATGGTGTAGCTGTTGCTTGGTTTCTCGGTGCGGTCCCAGACCTTAAGGGTTAGGTCTGAAAACTGGACTCTACTTCTTCATACACGGAGCGCAACTGGTGTGACTTGGCCAAAGGTCGACGGGAGGCTAAAAACCATGGTGAGTCTCCTTGTTTGCATACTTACGTTTCTTAGTGGAATAGTTACTTTATCTTTATGCAGGCCTCAGAGATGCTGTTGCTATGTGGCCGCCCCCGCCCGGTGAAGAAGAGATCCTAAAACCTTCCAAAGAAAAGAAAAGAAAGAGGGGGTCGCCTGCAAATTCCTTGAAGCCAAAGAAAAGCAAGACTCGAAAGCCTAAGGCCGACACTGTGGTCCTGTCTCCGAAAATGGCACGACGCCTTCGGAATGAAGATGATGACTGCCTGTTGGTAGTTTAAAAAAGAGGAAGCACTGACGCTTCGAAGACTGCCGAACCGATGGTGGCTGATACGGTTCATTGTAGAACTGAAGAAATCTTTGAGGGGAGTTCGAGCAAAGTCTCCGAGCCATCAGATGGAAAAATTGTGCCTCGTCTTGGGGGACACTTGGTGGGTGAGCTCGAAGAGACTAATTCCGAGGCCCTTCAGAGAGAGGACAATATCCCAAGTGAATCACTTAGGGTAATCAATGTGGATGATTTGCCGCAAGGCCCGGTGTTCTCCGTGGGGCAATTCCGAGATGCCCAGGACATGAGGACTCCTGATATGGGAACGACCAATGAAGGGAGTGATATTTTTTGGGATTACCTCGCGGGGATCGAAGATGGCCCCAAACATGACGCCTCGTTTATTTTTAAAGAGGCCGAAAAGCCTCTCAAACAAGTATGTTTTGTCTTCATAACTATTCTTCGAATTTAACTTTCACCTTTCTAAGCCTAATTCCTTTTCTTTGTGAGAAGGTCGTATCACTTCACCAACAAACATTTGCCAAATCTAGGGCTGAGCTTGCCCGATGCGAAGCCGAACTCAAAAATCTCGTGGAAGAGAGGGACAACCTTAAGATCCTCTACATCAAAAAAAGGGGAGATCAGCGATCTCCAATTCGAGTTGGCAAAGGGTCGTCAAGAACAGACCGAGCTTATTGAAAAGGTAATATAGCCTTTGTGGGTCTGTTACACATTTACTCAATTTGGCGACTAATATTTCAACTTTGCAGATCCAGCAGAAGGGCGAGTTGGTGGAGCAGCTTCGAGAGGAGCTCAAGATGAAATAGGCTGAGACCCTGGGGTAGAAACAACACATGGACTGTCTCGCCTAGGAGAAAGATACACTTCAGGAGAAGTTGACTTCGATTGAACGCTAACTTCAAAGTGTAAAGGAGGAAAGCCTGGCCCGAAGCTGCAAAATCGAGGAGCTCGAAGCTAAATCTGCCGCTGAGCTTGCAAAAGCCAAATCTGATGTGCTTCATACTGAGCTGACGCCGAATCCGCTAATACTCAGGCAAAGGAGATCTCCGCTGTGGCCGAAGTTAAGTTATCATGTTCTCTTGACCACAGTAGGCAGAAGTCCCGGAGAGAAACCCTCGAGGAGGTGCACGCTCGTGGCTTTGACCACTCAGCCGATATTTAAAAAGCAAAGACTTTGGAGGAAGAAGCTGCTGCTTTGCTCTCTGATGACAAGGATTCGGCTAGTGGCTCCGAGAGCGGGGGGGGGGGGGGAAGATGAAGTCCCCGAGGAGGAGGTTCCTGAAGATGCGACTCCCGAAGATGCAGCTCCCAAGGATGTGGCCTCGCAGTAGATTTAGGTTCCTTTATTTTGTTTTTATGTTTTTGTGCAAGGGCCCCTCATGGGCATTGTAAATATATTTTGCAAACATCTCTTATAAATATAAAGAACCTCTTTGCTTCATCTTTGATTTGTGTTAAATTCCGTTTCATCTTTACTTGTGAATAATTTGATTGTATAACTCTAATGATCAGTCTGAATATTGGCTTGGACTCAGAACATAATAAACCCTTAGGTTTTCTATTGATCAATATAATACTTCTTAAGGTTTTTGTTAATACTCAAGCTAAGCTTAAATTGATTTGATGCTAGCTCGGGATGTCGGGACTCGTGAGAGCAAAGTCTCGAACCCTATATATTTTGGCCCTTAGGCTCTTTTATATAGACCCTTAGGCTCTTTTAGGTTGGCCCTTGGGCTCTTTAGGTTGGGCCAATATGGCCTCTAAAGCAGCTACAATTTTTCCATCTTTTTGGCTAAACGATTTAGTGAAAATCTATCTATGCTTTAGCATATGTTTTTTGTACCCGTTGGGTTTTTCAATGGTTCAACGGATCGGTACCTTATTTGTAATTTATTTGTGTAAATATAATCGAATACCTCTTGATGTTTTCCCGAAGATTGATGTTATCGAAGCCTTTAAATTGTTCGTGGGCTGATTTTATCGAAGCCCTTTACGTTTGCTTTTGCCGAGGGTAGCCTAATTTAATGTTACACCCCAAGTTTTCATACGTGAGAGTACGTCGTAAGTCATTGATGTAAGCTCGGAAATAAGATTCTATTTGGAAGCAAATAAAGTAAGTTAATCATGTTACCTTGGAGGTTACAAATATTTAAGATCATGAATAAGGAGTACCAAGAGGGTTGGAAATCTTAGAAGCTAAACCAATTGAAGAAAATAAGTTTCGTCGAAAGTCGACAAGTTTCGAATGTTATAACATGTACTTTGGGGTAAGACTAGGGTTATTAACATGATAAGAAGGTTATTCTATGAGTTATTTTAGTCGTATGATATTCATTTTCTACATTTTGAAGGCAAACAAGTTGTGGAACAAGAGTTGGCAAAGGTCATCACAAGTTACATTCATAAATTTGCTGAAATTTAGGTCAAATGTATCTGAGAATTTCTCCAAATATATTTGGAATCATGGGGTGTTCTACCTACCAAATTGAAGTTCTACGTGTCTAGTTTCTAAATCATTAAGCCGTTCATCAATACGACATCGGAGTAGACAAATATTCGCGTTTTCGCGAGACCGCGCAAGCAGCTCCCAATGGGACCCACTTAGGCGGTGGTTGACCTACTTCAATTTATAAACGATTTGGACGCCTATTTTTGCTCATTTTTCAACTAAAATTCGTTTCCAAACCTCTCCTAACCCTCCTAAACATATAACACAAGGGTTTGAAGTGATTCCAAAGTGATTACACCATATTTCAACATCAAAACTTAGTTCTAGTGAAGAACAACACCTCTTTGAGGTTGTGTTGTCATTGATGATTGTTGTGGGCTGTATTTGGATGAAATTGCAAGTTGTTGCTGCTGTCTAAGGTGAGTATAACAGCCTACTAATTGTGCTTAAGCTTGCTTGTATGTTGGTTAAGTTGTTAGGATGATAAACTACAAGATAATACTTGGATTAGCTTAAGTCACTTCTATGGTGTTGTATTGCTATTAAGGGTTGTTGTAAACTGAATATAACTTGGATTTTGACTTGAAGTTACTGTATAAGGTATGTATATTGTGATCTTTCTTGTGCCTAAGGTTATCTTGATGTTGATTAAGTTAAATGGATGGGCTAGACATGAACTAGTGAATAAAGTTGCTAATTGAGGATCGTTGAAGTTGTGGATTATTTTCGTTGTTATAAATATATGGTATAAGGCTGGAATCATTGATTAATGACTTCATTATCATTTTAATGATACTTTTATGTTGAATTAAGAAGTCTATAAGGATTGATAAGGGGTATATGGATTCCAATCGGAGCTTGCCGCTCATCGTAATGTAGTTGTGACTTGTTGTTGTTATATGGTGTCTTGATATTGATAATTATGTATTGATGGATTGCTCTGGTAATTGTTGTTGGTATATGGTATTGGAGGAGGCCCTTGTTACAAGGGATATGCTGCCCAAATTTACGTAAACGAGCTACTAGCTTAAGTTATAGACTTAGCCTTTGCTCAGCACTGATTTTGAATCTCCTTATACTATGATAGATTGAGTTGACTTGTTTGAAGAGTTGCTTGGAAGGGATTAGGGACTCAACGGGTTTAAGGTATGTTAAGGCACTTTCTTCTTTATTTTGGCATGATCTAAAGTGAAATGAATACGCTACTTCATAACGGATCTACTCCTAGCAACTAAGGTTGTCCATGTTGTTCTTTCCTTATAAAGTTATTCTAAACAAGTGTGTATGATCCTTAAATCCCACTAAGGTTCATATTGAGGGTATGGATGTCCATAGTGCTCTTAAGTCACTCCAAAAGGTTTAGAAGGTGATTCCATGAGTCTAGCATGCATTATATATAGTATCTGTTTTACTCTACCGAGCCGCTCTATAGTTGGCCGGGTACGGCACCTATTGTGCAACCACTGATCAGTTGGGTTTATCGAGCTCCACGTGGCCGGGTACGATTCTAACGAACCTTATGATGATCAGGTACGCTTTTACCGAGTCCTCTTTGAGGCCGGGTACGATATGATGATGATGATGCCCACAAAGGCGAATGTTTTAAAAAGTTTATGTATATATATGTATTATGAATTTCATATCAGTAACCCCCAGAGGCACTCTGATGTTACAGGTTGTATCTCCTCTATCTCTCTCATTACATTACTGTTCTTGTTTATGCTTTCCTGCCTAACATACTCGGTACTTTATTCGTACTGACGTCCCTTTTGCCTGGGGACGCTGCATTTCATGCCCGCAGGTCCCGATTGATAGGTTGACAGTCCTCATAGTAGGCTATCAGCTCAGCGAAGGTGTTGGTGCACTCCACTTGCTCCGGAGTTGCCTATTTGGTCAGTATGCTTTGGATATGTATTGATTGGTATGGCGGGACCTTGTCCCGACCTTTATGATTTGATGTACTCTTAGAGGCTTGTAGACAGATGTCAGGTGTATGGATAATTGTATGGCCTTGTCGGCCTATGTTTCGAGTTTACTAATGGTCATGTCAGCCTTATAGGCCCGTATGTCACATATATTAGTTTGTATATCTTGTTGGGTCTTCATATGTTGAGTATTCCCTTATGTTTTATTCTTGTTATCTTATGATGGGTTTTCTGGCTCATTTACTCATGATAACATGATAAGAAAGATATGTTACGTTGGTACTCGGTTGAGTAAGATACTGGGTGCCCGTCGCGACTCTTCGGTTTGGGTCGTGACAGAAGTGGTATCAGAGCAGTTCTATCCTAAGGAGTCTACAAGCCGTGTCTAGTAGAGAGTTTATGGGTGTGTTGTGCACCACACTTATAAGCAGGAGGCTACAGGTCATTTAGGTCTGTCACTCTTTCTTTTTACTCTAGATCGTGCAGTAGAGCTCAGTTGTAAGAATTCAAACTCCTAAATTCGACTTTAGTCGTAATGTAATGATACCTACATCCACAACGACAGTTGGTAAGAGATTGCATGTGGATGTGGAAGAGTTGAGTCAGAGGGACTCGATTTCACATCATGCTTATGATGAGTAAATGTGAGGTTTTCAACAGATCATGTGTGTACAAAGATGTGTATGCTTCTTAATAAGGAGCCTTAAGGCAAGGATATCTATTCACGAATATGGTGAAAATCTATGAGGGATTCAGAAGCTAGATACAAGTTTCAACAAGTAAAAGAAGTAAGGTGAAGAGGGGTACGAGGCACCCAGATAATGAAGATTATCAATATTTTCAAATCAGGCAGAGAAATATAAGTATTTTGGTACCTTCATCAATGACAGAGGTAAGTACAATTGGCCACACCCATCTCAGTTATGTTCTATTGGAGCTAACAAATATTATTTAAGAGAAAGATGGGATATCAGGATCCAGTTGGAGTTAGAGTAACCCAAAAATTGTGGATGGGTTGTTATCATTAACTAACGTTTCCGAAAGATGGTGCAAATGTGGTAATAGATCTCCTTCTAAGACACCCAGATAGTGAACTCTAGAGTAGTACAATCAGATACGAATACTGGAATATTCAAAAATTTCAGAAGATAGGCAGTGTGATCCTAGAAGGGACAAATATTTACCTTAATATGACACTAGCCCCGAGTAAAAAAAAAAGAATGTTAGGCATTCCAAAGAGCCAGTGAGATGAAGCTAAGGGAGCTTAAAGGGAAAGAACTTTTTGTTGAAGTTTTTAGAATAAAGTGATCGACAAAAAAATATTATCCGGAGAATAAGAAGAAAATTAATAAAGCATCATGAGTAAGATGTGATATAGGGGTGATAACAGTAAATCAAAATATGACACGATGACAGAGTCTATAGTCAAGTGAAGGAAAATACAAGAGGTGACAAGCCTTAAGGCAATAAAAGAGTATAAGCCATAAAGTCATATTCTTATTTCGAGAAATGAGTTGGTGACTTCAACGTGATTACCAGGAGGAAAGGTTAGACCCCAGAGTAATAAAAATCAGTATGAGCTAGTGAACAAGATAAAACCGAACATGAATTAGGGACCGGAGGATTTGATAATGGTCGACATCGTGAGAATTTCAAAGATCGTGCTCCAACAATAATAGAATAGACAACAGACGAATATCCTTTAAAGGTTATTTAGGAAGTCGCTTACCTAAATCAAGCACTCTGAGCAGAGTTAATCTTAAGGGACTAAGTGTGCCAGTTACCGTAGGTGTCATCTTCGTGCGTAAGAAATTTAGTTATCCCTGGTACAGAAGGTTACCATAAGGTGATTAAGGTTCATTGATAATGTGAAAAGACGCCAAAGATGAAGAGGTAAAACAACTATAGGTAGATCGTCGTAGTACTAAATCTTAGTACTCCCCTGAAGAGGGGAATATGGTGTGATATGGCATTAAGTCGGAGTTAAGCGGTTCAGTTAACTATGGAATGGTAAAGGACGAATGTGGTAAAGAAGAGAAAGGGATGATGTTGCATTTATTCAGTTCCTACAGATATGTTGCAACTCCAGAACATTATACAAGCACGACACCAGGGAGAGGCAGTAAAAGTTTCCGGCCAGGATGTTATTGATAAATAAGTGTGAATGGACACTTGATACATCAGGAGCTAGTGGCGAGAGATAAGTTAAGACAAAGGATATATCCCAAGAGGGATTATGCAGAATATATATATATATATAGATAGATAGATATGAGAATGGACCAATGAGTAATTAGTAGTTGATTCAGGAAGTGCCCAGTTATGGCTAGACAGGAGGTCATTGATAAATCAATAGATCATGCAAGATAAATGTAGTGAACCGCAACATAGTGAATTCAGTCTCGCAGATACGAGATCGCAATCATTTGAAAAAATTTCAGATAGGAGTTGAGGCAATTAAAGGTACCATTTTTAAGGTTTATAAAAATAAGAGAGAGTGCCACTAAGGAGACAATAAAAATTTGAGCTTAGAAGTAACCCTACGAGCACAAAGGCATAAATTTATGTAACTAAGGATTATTATGGGCGAGTAAGAATAACGAAAATTACCTTCGGGTGTACGATATATCAAGCTCGCAAATTTACAAGAGCCAGAAGGTCTCCCTAAGTACTACAATGAAAGACTAGCTGAGGAAATAAGGAAGAAGGTTTCCACCTAAGCATAGTGAGCTAAAGAGTAAATGATCCTGTAACAACAGTCTCACTACAATATTGTATACACTCCATAAGAAAGTGGCACCTATCATGGCTAATGAATGGTAAAAAAAAAGCCATCAAAGGTGATGTTTGAGATCATATGAGGTACAAGAAATTATAGTATTCGTGGGCAAAAAGACAAGCCAAGTATTCATGCAACAAGTGATAGAACGACCAGCAAAAGTAATTGCTTACATTTAAGGACAACTAAGAAGGCACAAAAGGAAATTTATGGTGCTATCAAGTTAAAGGAAGGTTGAGAGTAGTATAAATAGATCAGTGTAGGTCCTAAGGTAAAGTATTATAGAGCAACAAGGTTTTAGGTAGATAGGAGTAAGGATATGAAAAGGTGAGTGAGAAGGTGACGAGAATATGTATGTCCTCGGGATTAAACCCATCAAAACAAGGGAGCTGATAATTTCCATATGTAATAAAAAGCTCGGTACAGCCTGAATGAACATAGAGGAGTCTGAGACTAGGTGCATTTAGAAGAGATGGAATGCTGCCCTGGCTGTAGAATAAGGGTGTAACTATGATAGATAAGAGGATGATTCTTAGGCCTTTGATTGAGTAATGATTTAACGAGAAAGGGATTTTATTAATTGCACGGGATTAGAATACCCCCATAAGATGAATCGCGTTAGGATGCAATGAAATACGGTTATTGAAGTATAGTATTATCCCTAGGTGGATCAGGAAAATCACTTCATATGTTCCCCTATAAGATGTGAGCCCTAGTGACAGTGTATTACGTAAGAGGTTGCAAGTTATCAGTGATAGATTATAGATCAACATTAAGGTGAATAAACAATAGATGGGTACAAGTTCCAAAGTTCGAGATGAGATTTGTTTGTTATTCTTAGATGAATAATAATGAGGAAGCACTAAAAGACTTAGATTTATACATATAGGATAAGCAGTAAGAGAGTAACCTGGAGTTGGGTAGCAAACCTCAGTAATAATAAACCGAAGTAAGTTTTATGGTATAGTATAACCTACCTAGATGTAGTAAATCCATAAGGATAGATATACAAGGCTATGAAACAAGAGATAGAAATAGTCTTAAGTTCGATAAAGTACCAAGCGAAAGACATCAGTACACCTATAGATGCCTAGAGGGACAACTTGTCATAATTATGTATATGTTCATAAAGTGATATTGGCTAAAAGATGGAGGAAAAAGAGAAGATGAGTCGCTAGGCGCTCATACAAGGACACAATCGTACATACTACATGACATAAGGTATCAAATGTTACGATGTTGGAAGAATTCCAACCACATGTTAGGGTTATTAACATGATAAGGAGGTTATTCTATGAGTTATTTTAGTCGTATGATATTCATTTTCTACATTTTGAAGGCAAGCAAGTTGTGGAACAAGAGTTGGCAAAGGTCATCACAAGTTACATTCATAAATTTGCTGAAATTTAGGTCAAATGTATCTGAGAATTTCTCCAAATATACTTGGAATCATGGGGTGTTCTACCTACCAAATTGAAGGTCTACGAGTCTAGTTTCTAACGCATTAAGCCGTTCGTCAATACGGAGTAGAGAGATATTTGCGTTTTCGCGAGACCGCGCAAGCAGCTCCCAATGGGACCCACTTAGGCGGTGGTTGACCTACTTCAATTTATAAACGATTTGGACGCCTATTTTTGCTCATTTTTCAACTATAATTCGTCTTCAAACCTCTACTAACCTTCCTAAACATATACCACAAGGGTTTGAAGTTATTCCAAAGTGATTACACCATATTTCAACATCAAAACTTAGTTCTAGTGAAGAACAACACCTCTTTGAGGTTGTGTTGTCATTGAGGATTGTTGTGGGCTGTATTTGGATGAAATTCCAAGTTGTTTCTGCGGTCTAAGGTGAGTATAACAGCCTACTAATTGTTCTTAAGCTTGCTTGTATGTTGGTTAAGTTGTTAGGATGATAAACTACAAGATAATACTTGGATTAGCTTAAGTCACTTCTATGGTGTTGTATTGCTATTAAGGGTTGTTGTAAACTGAATATAACTTGGATTTTGACTTGAAGTTACTGTATAAGGTATGTATATTGTGATCTTTCTTGTGCCTAAGGGTATCTTGATGTTGATTAAGTTAAATGGATGGGCTAGACATGAACTAGTGAATAAAGTTGCTAATTGAGGATAGTTGAAGTTGTGGATTATTTTCGTTGTTATAAATATATGGTATAAGGCTGGAATCATTGATTAATGACTTTATTATCATGTTAATGATACTTTTATGTTGAAGTAAGAAGTCTATAAGGATTGATAAGGGGTATACGGATTCCAATCGGAGCTTGCCGCTCGTCGTAATGTAGTTGTGACTTGTTGTTGTTATATGGTGTCTTGATATTGATAATTATGTATTGATGGATTGCTCTGGTAATTGTTGTTGGTATATGGTATTAGAGGAGACCCTTGTTACAAGGGATATGCTTCCCAAATTTACGTAAACGAGCTACTAGCTTAAGTTATAGACTTAGCCTTTGCTCAACACTGATTTTGAATCTCCTTATACTATGATAGATTGAGTTGACTTGTTTGAAGAGTTGCTTGGAAAGGATTAGGGACTCAACGGGTTTAAGGTATGTTAAGGCACTTTCTTCTTTATTTTGGCATGATCTAAAGTGAAATGAATACGCTACTTCATAATGGATCTACTCCTAGCAACTAAGGTTGTCTTCTTTCCTTATAAAGTTGTTCTAAACAAGTGTGTATGATCCTTAAATCCCACTAAGGTTCATATTGAGGGTATGGATGTCCATAGTGCTCTTAAATCACTCCAAAAGGTTTAGAAGGTGATTCCATGAGTCTAGCATGCATTATATATAGTATCTGTTTTACTCTACCGAGCCGCTCTATAGTTGGCCGGGTACGGCACCTATTGTGCAACCACTGATCAGTTGGGTTTATCGAGCTCCACGTGGCCGGGTACGATTCTAACGAACCTTATGATGATCAGGTACGCTTTTACCGAGTCCTCTTTGAGGCCGGGTACGATATGATGATGATGATGCCCACAAAGGCGAATGTTTTAAAAAGTTTATGTATATATATGTATTATGAATTTCATATCAGTAACCCCCAGAGGCACTCTGATGTTACAGGTTGTATCTCCTCTATCTCTCTCATTACATTACTGTTCTTGTTTATGCTTTCCTGCCTAACATACTCGGTACTTTATTCGTACTGACGTCCCTTTTGCCTGGGGACGCTGCATTTCATGCCTGCAGGTCCCGATTGATAGGTTGACAGTCCTCCTAGTAGGCTATCAGCTCAGCGAAGGTGTTGGTGTACTCCACTTGCTCCGGAGTTGCCTATTTGGTCAGTATGCTTTGGATATATATTGATTGGTATGGCGGGACTCTATCCCGACCTTTATGAGTTGATGTACTCTTAGAGGCTTGTAGACAGATGTCAGGTGTATGGATAATTGTATGGCCTTGTCGGCCTATGTTTCGAGTTTACTAATGGTCATGTCGGCCTTATAGGCGTATGTCACATATATTAGTTTGTATATCATGTTGGGTCTTCATATGTTGAGTATTCCTTTATGTTTTATTCTTGTTATCTCATGACGGGTTTTCTGGCTCATTTACTCATGATAACATGATAAGAAAGATATGTTACGTTGGTACTCGGTTGAGTAAGGCACTGGTTGCCCGTCGCGGCCCTTCGGTTTGGGTCGTGACATTTAACCAATTTTTTCAAAGCGTTTGAAGGCCTATAATTTATGGCGGGAGTCGACATCTCCGTGCCGCATTATTTCGGTCGTAGCCTTTATATGACTGTAGTCTTTAATATGGTTGTAGCCTTTATATGACCGCAGTCTTTAATATGGTCGTAGACTTCGAGTATATCTCTTGGACTTGTTTCCCGATAACCTTTCGAACTTGTTAGACTTTTAGTCCCCGAGTATGATGGCCTTGGCCTTTATATCGAGGGGATGCCTCTTTGGTTCGAGTTTTTGATGACTCGGATGTGTTGACTATCGATAACAGTCCCCGAGTATTCGGGGTGTATTTGCATTCTGGCCCTTGGGTCGTTTCTCGTAGAATTATAAGTGTAGAGCTCGTGTAATAGTAGAATTCTTTGAGATACAAAGTTTTTTGATATAGAAAAAATGCTTCTTTGAATAATTGATACATGCGTACATGTTTTGCCGTCAGGGCTCGACTATTCTATATGGGCACAGTTTATCTGACCGTTTGGCCCATTACAAAGTTCTCCTGTCGAGGCCCTCTTTGGCATGAAATATTTTCCTCGAAAATATAACCTCCGAGGGTGATGCCCCCAGTATTCGAGGTTGATTAAAAAGAAGCCTTGGATACTATTGAGTTCTCCTTAGGTAGCACATAGTTGTTGCCTCATTAAAAAACTCGCAAGTAAAACCCATTTAGGAAAAAATCCGATCTAAGGGAAAAAGAGTGCAACGCATGCTTTAAAACCTAAGGCCTTCATGTAAAAAGGTGCCTTCGATATCTTCGATCGAACACCTGCAATGGGTTAGTTTCAAATTCAAATGGACAAAAAGAGAAAGTCATACCTTAGCAATAGTATCGTTTGCGTAATGATACATTTCAATTGTTTGGAAATTGTTCACCTTCCATTGTGCGAAGTTTGTAAGATCCTTTACTAACAACTCCGAGGACTCGGTACGGTCCTTCCCAATTCAGGCCCCGTTTCCCTTTCATTTGGGTCTCAAGTGTTGAGGGTGACTTTCCGTAGAACTAAGTCCCCAATTCCGAAGTGTCGAAGGTTGGTCCTTCTATTGTAGTATCTCTCGATTCTTTGCTTCTATGCAGCCATCCGAACAAGTCCTACCTCTCGTTTTTCATCTAACAGCTCGAGGCTAGTACTCATAGCCTCGTGATTTGACTCCTTCGATGCATATCAAAACCTGGCACTGGGTTCTCTGACCTCGATAGAGATAAGGGCCTCGGAGCCATATACTAAAGAGAACGGAGTATCCCCCGTGCTAAACTTTGATGTTGTTCGATATGCCTAAAGGACCTTGGGTAGAACTTCTCTCCACTTTCCTTTTGCATCGTCCAACCTCTTCTTTAAGTTTTGAGTGATGGTTTTGTTTGTTGACTCGGCCTGCCCGTCACTGTCGAATGATATGGCGTTGATAGAATCCTCTTTATTTTGTGCGCTTTGAGGAACTCTGTTACCTTGCTGCCGATGAATTGCTTGCCGTTGTCACATACAATTTTGGCAGGTATCCAGAATCGTCACACAATATGGTCCCAAATGAAGTCAATAACTTCTTTTTATCCGACCTTCTCGAAGGTCTGTGCTTCCACCCATTTATAAAAATAATTAGTCATAAACAAAATGAATTTGGCTTTACCTAGGGCCGTCGGTAGAGGGCCGACTATGTCCATTCCCTATTTCATGAAATGCCACGAGGACAAGACTGAGTGTAGTTGCTCTCCGGGCTGATGGATCATTGGTGCGAACCTTTGGCATTTGTCACACTTTTTAACAAACTCCTTGGTGTTTTTTTCCATGTTATCTCAATAATACCCTGCTCTGATAATTTTGTGAATCAAAAACTCGGTGCCAGAGTGATTCCCACAGGTACCTTCGTGGATTTTTCGTAGAACATAATCGGTATCCCCCAGCCCTAAACATACCGCTAATGGCCCATCGAACGTTCTCCTATATAATGTTCCATCCCCACCTAGTGTGAACCTAGCAACCTTGGTTCGCAGAGTCCTCGATTCTTTATGATCCGATGTGAGCTTTCCATTTTTCAAATAATCTATATACTTATTTCTCCAATCCCAAGTCAAGCTCGTGGAATTTATTTTGGCATGACCTTCCTTGACCACAGATCTCAATAACTGAACGACTGTCCCTACGACAATGTCGTCTTCTTCGACCGATGATCCCAGATTTGAAAGCACATCGACCTCACTATTTTGCTCTCGAGACACATGATCCAAGGTCCATTCCTTGAAGTGGTGCAACGTCACCTATAATTTGTTTAAGTACCTCTGCATTCTATCTTCTCAAACCTCGAAACTCTTGTTTACTTGGTTCACCATCAATAGAGAGTCGCATTTGGCCTCGATGACCTCTGCCCCCAAGCTCTTAGCTAGCTCGAGACCTGCAATCATGGCCTCGTACTCGGCCTCATTATTAGTCAATCTTGAAGTTTTGATAGATTGTCTAATAGTACTACCTATTGGTAGCTTCAAAATAATGTCGAGCCCAGACCCTTTCACATTCGAGGCACCTTTTGTGAAAAGAGTCCATACCCCCGATGATGTACCCGATCCCAGCAGAAGTTCTTTTTCCACTTCGGGTACGAGAGTAGTTGTAAAATAGGCCACGAAGTCAGCCAAGATTTGGGACTTGATAGGCATTCGGGGTTAATATTCGATATCGTACCCGCCAAGTTTGACTGCCTACTTGGCCAATCAACCCGACATTTTGGGCTTTTGCAAGACATTTCAGAGAGGATAAGTGATTAATACACATATGGGATGACACTGAAAATATGGCTTTAACTTTCTAGATGCGCTTATTAATGCAAGTGCTAATTTTTCTAAGTGAGGGTATCTAGTTTCAGCATCTCCCAGAGTTCGACTTACATAGTAAACAGGGAATTACGTACCTTGCTATTTTAGAACTAGTACTCCACTTACCACTATCTCGGACACTGCCAAATATAAATAAAGCTTTTCATCTACCTTCGGGGTGTGAAGCAAAGGTGGGCTTACTAAGTATCGCTTCAATTCTTCTAAGGGTTGGTGGCATTCCGAGGTCCATGCGAAGTCCTTTTTTCTTTTTGAGCAAGGAAAAGAACCTATGACTTTGATCTGATGACCTCGAAATAAATCGACCCAAGACGGCTATTCGTCCTGTTAGTCTTTGTACGACTTTCACACTATCCACGATGGTGATATCTTTAATGGACTTGATATTATTGGGTTAATCTCGATTCCTCGATTAGATACCATAAAGCCGAGTAACTTGCCCGAGCCAACTCCGAAGGCACATTTTTTTGGGTAAGCTTCATGTTATACTTCCTCAAGATTTTGAACGTTTCCTGCAAACGAGTTAAATAAACATCTGTGCATAGGGACTTAACTAACATATCGTCAATGTAAACTTCCATTGTTTTACCTATATGTTCCTCGAACATCCTGTTAACTAGGCGTTGATATGTGGCTCCAACATTTTTTAGCCTGAAGGGCATTACATCATAACAATATGTTCCAGACTTAGTTATAAACAAGGTTTTCTCCTGGTCCTCCGGGATCATCTGAATTTGATTATACCTGGAGTATGCATCGAGAAAGGTTAGGTTCTCATGGCCGGCCGTGGAATTGATCATGCGATCGATGTTAGGCAATGGAAAAGAATCCTTAGGGCATGCTTTGTTTAAATCTTTATAATCTACGCACATTCTAAGTTTGTTTCCTTTTTTAGAAACTACAACTACGTTGGCTAACCATTCGGGATATTTTACTTCCCGAATAGATCCTATTTTAAGGAGTTTGGTTACCTTATCCTTTATGAATGTATGCTTCACCTCGGACTGGGGCCTCCTTTTTTGTTTGACCAGTTTGAACCTGGGGTCGAGGCTTAGCCGATGTGTTGTTATTTCTGGTGGAATCCCTGTCATATCTAAATGGGACCAAGAAAAGCAATCCATATTATCAATAAGAAATTGAATGAGTTTTCTCCTGAGTTCGGGGGTTAATCCCGTTCCCAGGTATACCTTTTTTTTGGGCATGTATTCGATCAGTATGACCCACTCCCGTTCCTCGACCGTTGACTTGGCTACATCGGACTCTTCGAGAATGACGAAAGCTCGAGGAGTAAGGAAATCCTCTTCTTCATCTTCGGTTACCTGTTCTTCCGGCTCGATCGAGACTAGGATCGGTGATTGCTATTTGGCCACTTGCTTACCTTCAGTGTTCGACTTTTCCGAGGTCGAAGGTTCTGGTATCAGCGTCACTTTATCGACTACAAACATCTCCTTTGCAGCGTGTTGCTCTACGTAAATAGTTTTCATCTCGTCTTATGTTGGGAACTTCATCATCTGATGAAGGGTTGAAGGTACTGCCCTCATGTTGTGTATCCATAGTCTCTCGAGGAGTGAATTATACCTCATGTCGCCTTAGATGACATGGAATTTTGTATCATGTATGGTCCCGACTACGTTTATTGGTAGGATTATCTCCCCATTTGTTGTTTCGCTTGCCATGTTGAAGCCATTTAGGACCCGAGATGCAGGTATAATCTGATCTTGTAGGCCGAGCTGCTCCACGACCCTCGATCTGATTATGTTTGCTGAGCTACCTGGATCCACTAGAACATGTTTAACCTGGATTTTATTTAAAAGAATAGAAATTACCAGGGCATCATTGTACGGGTGAGATATGCCTTCTGCTTCCTCGTCATAGAATGATAGGATGTCCTCGAGCACATAGCTCCGGGGCCGTTTTTCTCTTGTGATTGACACCTTGGTGTGTTTGAATACAAGTCCTTGTGGGACATCAACATCGCCCACGATCATATGGATTACATGTTGTGGTTCTTCCTGCTTATTTTTTCTTGCATCTCTCTCCCTGAAGTGGTTCTTAGCTTAATCGCTGAGAAATTCTCGAAGGTGACCCTCGTTTAACAACCGAGCTACCTCCTCTCTTAGCTGCCTACCGTCTTCGGTTCTATGACCATGTGTGCTATGATACTTACAAATCAAGTTTGGATTCCTTTAAGAAGGATCAATTTGTATAAGCTTGGGCTACCTGGTGTCTTTGATTCTCCCAATAGCTGACACAATCCCCGATGTATTTATGATGAAATTATACTCCGACAATCGAGGTGGCTCTTCGAGGTCGGTACGTTTATCGAACCCATTCTTACTCATGAGTCCCCAAGAGCTTTGACCTCGATTGTTTTTTCGATCATTCCGAGGAGCGTTACAACCCAAACCGTTGTTTCTCCTATCGATATATGGCTGATATCGTTCCTTGTTTGATCTTGATTCCCTGTCTGTATCCCTCGGGGGCTTAGCTTCCAACATGTTAGGATGAACTGAGCCCGAGGGGGCTCCCAACTAGTCGTTCTCGACCCTAATCTTTGATTGGTAATGGTTATGTACGTCCGACCATGTCACATCTGGCTACTCGATCAGATTCTGCTTTAATTGTCGAGACACAATCGAACTCCTTTCATTCAAACCCTGCATAAAAGCTTGTACTGCCCAGTCATCCAAGACCGGTGGTAGTTCCATTCGCTCCATCTGAAACCTGGACGTGAACTCCCTTAACATCTTGTTGTTCCTCTGTTTTATCTTAAAGACATTCGATTTCCTTGTTTTCACCTTTATGGCCTCGACGTTTGTTTTAACGAAGGCGTCTGCTAATATAGCAAATGAATTGATAGAGTTCGGAGTCAAGTTGTGATACCAAATCATGGCTCCTTTCAACAATGTTTCCCCAATCTTCTTCAACAATACTGATCCGATATTGTCATCATTCAAGTCATTTCCTTTGATCCCACAAGTGTATGAAGTAATATGCTCGTTAGGGTCCATTGTCCCGTTATATTTTGGTATATCAGGCATACAGAACTTCTTGGGGATGGGCATCAGAGTCGCACTCGGAGGGAACGACTTTTGTATGAACTTTTTTGCATCCAAACCTTTCAAGACTAGGGGTGCCCCCGATATTTGATCAACATGGGAGTTATAAGTCTCCACCTTTTTGTCATTATCCTCAATCTTCTTTTCCCCGAACTTGATCCTCTTGGTGAGTTCCTCGATCATCCTCATAATAGTGGGGTCAGTCCCCGAGTCATTTTCGTTTGATCTTTCTGGCACCGGTTTAGTAAGTCGAGTATTCTCTAGTTCGACTACACTTGGAGTTTTATTCTGACTTTGAAGTTAAGCAATGAGAATCTGTTGAGCTTGTAGCATCTCGGATATCACTTGGAGGTTGATTCCTCCATCTCCTACACCCTGTGTTCTCTGGCCACCAGATCTGACTTCCCTGCGTACACTTGCTCCGGGGTCTGCGCCTAGATCTTCATTCAAAGCTATGTGTGAACTAACATCCACTGGTTCTACATTTGGCACTTCCCCAGGATTTATTGGTGGTACATCGACCCTTGGAGAAACTATGTTGTCATTTTCTCCGTGGAACCCAAGACCTTCATTGTTATGAACATGTGTGTTTTGTGAGCTAGACATATTTCAGCCTGAAAATAAAAAATTCTTGACAAGAAAAGTGTAAAAATAACGTGTGTTATGAGAATTAGTAATGAAATAATCACTATTATCTTTAGCCCCACGGTGGGCGCCAAGCTGTTTACCTCAAAAATACGAGTAACAATTAAATTTGATGGTGGTTTTAAAGATACGTAATTTAGTTTAATACCAATTACTAATCAAGAAATATGAAGTCTATATGAAGAAAATAAGTGATATCAAACTAGTAGATAGGCAGTCTTGACCTCGAGCCTGGTGATCTCGAGACGGACTAGAACAATAAATCTAAAGAACAATTATGATGAATAATGGACGAAAAAGTAAGGTAGTATATTCTTTGCCAATGATTTGATGGTGTTTACAAATGATTGAGTCCCTTTTATATAGGAGGGGAGTCCTAAATAAGGTATATTTCCATTTACAGTAAAGAATCTTATTGAGACATCTGTATATCCGCCTAGTACAAATTTGTATTAATTCATACAATCAATTTCAAAATTTACGCCATGATCTTGGGGACGTGGCGAGAATTTTGTTATTATGTAACAAACTCACAACAGTACTATCTCGGAGTCGGTCATACTTGGCTTAGATGTTCCTCGAACACTTAGGTCTTCGAGCTTCTTATTTTGCCTTCGAGCTCGAGCTTGGTCTTTATTGAACTTCTGCCCTCGGTGCGACGTCTCGAGCCTACTAAGTCGGGGCACCTGATTTCACCATATATAGTACCCTGTTTTTTTGGTTGATATAACCGATGTGCATACATACATCTGAATATGAAGAACTTTAGACAACGTCTACTTATGTTTGAACTTGTTTACATTACACTTAGAAGTGCATAATTGAAATAATTTTGTGGGGAAGCTATTTGCATGACACGACCCAAAAAAACCCTCCGAAGGAGTCGTGATGACACCTAGTCTTTAAACTAGGTAAGCCTAACATTAACCGAGTTAACAATGATATTTTCAAATTTTAAATTAAATAACTCTGAACAAATTACACTTCCCAAAACTGGTGGTACAAATCATAAGCCTTTCTAAGAGTAGTTATAAAAAATAAATACGTCACTATTCCGAACAAAAGGAACAAATGAAAATAAATACAATCGAAGGTGACTCCGAGGCCTGCGAATGCAGCAGAAGGTTTACCTTGAGTCTTCACCGCGACGATCCGCACAGTTACTACCGATCAAATACCTGGATCTGTACACAAAAATGTACAGAAGTATAGGATGAGCATACCACAACGGTGCTCAGTAAGTATCAAGACTAACCTCGGTGGAGTAGTGACGAGGTACAGTCAAGACACTCACTGGTCTAACAACCTGTGCAATATAGCATACAAAAATAATAGGGAGAAAATAATAATGATGGCAACAATAATCAACCAGTGATATAAACAGCAGGGCAACAAAAAAAACACCATAAATATTGCTCAACGAATAATGTATACAAGTACAATCAATTAATCAAGTCCTTCAAATATAAATATCCTTCAAATATATTTCCTTCAGGCAAGCATCTTTCGAATATAATTCTTTCGAGTAAAGGTCACCTTGTGACGCCTCATTTCATAATCATAGATAATATAGCTCTCAGCCCACTTTCATATTTTTACGGCATCTCGTACCCATATTTCTATCATAGCCGCACGACAACTCGCATGCCATTAAATAAAAATTATAATATTTCCCCTGGCACCTTGTACCCACATATTTCTGTCTCACATTGTGCAACAACGTTCTCAGGTTACTCAATTCATAGGGTCCATAACCCAATACAATTAAGAATGTTCACGGAGTCTCATTTTCTTAACATGAAGTAGAGTACAACTTCTAAACCCATTTGGAACTCATCAAGAAAAATGAAGTTATTTTTTTAGAAATCATTTGAATAAAGGAAATACCATATTTCAATTAGAATACAACATCGAATGAATTATTACTTTTACCAAGGGATTTGATAAATTAACTTAGTAGAAATTCCTTCTTAAGTAAAGTACAACCTCAAACGGTTTAAAGAAAATTTAGTTGAGAAATCAATTGAGTTAAAAATGTAACAATTGTTGAAATTGAAGTATTGAAATATATATATATAAATAAGGCGAGATATTGCAAACACTATGGATATTGTAAACACTATGGATTCCAACACAAAATGATCACAACCGTAAAGGAATCTAAACTGTTAAAACACTTGAATTGATAACAACAATTACAACAGAGACAAAATAATCACGGAAGGAGTACAACTCAGCACAGAGATAACAACCGGGGATCTCCCAGGATACTGTCCTGTAGTCCCCAAATATATATATCCAGTGGGTCTCCCGGGTGCAGTCCCGCAGTCCAACTCATAATGCGAGGGGATCTACCGAAAATTCGATCTGTAGTCCCAAATGTAAATACCCAGTACTGGGGGAATCTACCGGGTGCATTCCAGTAGTTCCATATAACTGTGCAGGGGGATCTACCGTAATCCCACATCCGTAATCCCAAATAAACAGACAAGGGGGATCTACCAGAATCTCACATCCGTAGTCCCAAATAAACAGACAAGGGGAATCTACCAGAATCTCACATCCATAGTCCTAAATAAACAGACAACGTAACCAACAGAATCAATAGTTACATCATAATAGAAGGATCGAACATCACCGCAATACATATAACAACAACAAATGACAATAATACAAGGTAAGACAAGTAAATCAATTCAGGGGCTGTAAATCACGAGAAAATGGTAGAACTAGCTCAAAGGAATAACCACAGAAAAGAATACTGGCATAACGGGAACAGTTCAACAACGGAAAAACTAACATGTAGCAACGATCCCACAATATACAAGTCAATAATAAGGAAATCAACACGAGTCAAGTAGTTATGAAAATATAACATGACAATAGAAGAGGCAAAACTCTTCAGTTAAGTCAAATAGGAGTCAATTAAGAAATAAGAGTAATCGTGAAATAGATAATTTCAATTAAGCATGTAGGGACGAAACTAATAAGATTTGCAACCAATTCAAGATTCCAACAAGTCTTTGCCTCGCGAATTCGTGCCCAAAATTCTCAAATCTAGTCATAAACAATTCAAAATACTCAACACGAATCGTAGGAACTAATTCCATATGAATTTACACATTTTCCGAATTAAAATCCGAAATTTAGCTCAAAATTGTCCATGGGGCCCACGTCTCGGAATCCTACGAAACTCATAAAATCCGACAACCCATTCCGATACGAGTTCAACCATACAAAAATTATCGAATTTCGATGTTAAATGGACCTTCAAATCCTAAATTTTTAGTTTTGGAAAGTTTTACAAAAACTACAATTTCTTTCATTCAAATCCGAAATAAATGATGAATATTGATATAGATTTATGAAATGTAATCACTTCCGGATATAGAACCTTTACGCAAGTCGAAATCGTGAAAAACTCCTTTGAAATTGCCCAAATCCGAGCTTGAATGACCAAAAATGGAAGAAATTTCGGACCCCTTCAGTTTTTTACACTGCCCAGGGGTATTATAGGGATTTTACGTGCCTTTCCGCGCTCCTGCTGCGCTCACAGGCAGAAAACTTTCGAATCGGCGCGGTCACGGCTCGGCCGCGCGCCTGGGCGCGCTTATGATACAGGTCCAATAAAATGGTCATAACTTTCTGTATACACCTCCAAATTACAAACGGTTTGATGCGTTGGAAATTAGAACCAAAGAGCTTTAATTTGATAGGTTGTGCATCACACAAATTCTTATATACGTGTAGATATGCTCGTCCAAAGTAAGGTCTTGTGCGTACTCATTTGCAACTTTAGTATATTATGAATTTTTCCAACTTGGCTTAGACTTAGGACTTTCCTTAGACCCCATATAACTTATGGTACGCCTTGTACACTTGCTATCATATCCATTTGGTATTCATAATGGTAATAGACCTCTTCCACATATAAAATAATATAATTAGAACACGTCAACTTTCTCATTTCGCCAAAATGCGTCGAATTGTCCTGTGGACTTCCAAATCCAAATTCAGACACACGTCTAAGTCCGAAATCACCATACGAAGCTATTGACATCATTAAAATTCTAATTTGGGATATTTTTCTCAAAAGTCAACTCTTCAGTCAACTCTTTCCATTTGCTTCAAAAATAAGATTTTGATTTTCTTTAAATTTAACTCCGAATCTTACGAAAAATCAAACTTGACCATACATGCGGGTCATAATGCGTATTACGAAGCTCCTCGAGGTCTTAAGCCGTTGAAGAGATGCTAATTCTTAAAAGGACAGGTTGAGTCGTTACATTCTCCACCTCTTAAACGAATGTTCGTCCTCGAACGTACTAAGAATTATTCCGAGGTTGCCAAATTGATGATTTTACTTTTACACATATACTTTTGGTTGATCTCACGTTACCGTATTTGATACAAGCCCGACAACACCATCTCAGTTGAGATTATTTCCTTTATCCATATTCCATATATGTGACTTTAAGACCAAATTTTTACTCTCCAAACGTTTTCAAAATGGTCCAATTTTTCACATCAACACACGGTATTAGTCTCATGTCAACACACATCAACTTTTAATAGCGCTTAAATACTTCAAAATTTTCCCCTAAATGTTACATTCTCCCCCACTTAGGGTCATTCATCCTCACATACATAACGTAACTTATCTCTTTCTTCGCACATCTCAACGTCCCAAATTTTTCTAACTCTCAAATTTTTCAGAAATTTTGGTAGAGTCTTCCCTGTAATTGGGCCTATCCACCTGTCAGAGTAACACCAAAATAACTCCTGACAACACATCCACAACCCAACAAGGCACCAAAATATATATATCAATAACATTAATTTCTGCATTACAAGCACGGTATTATCATAATGATATCTCGACATAAAATGCATCATATGTATGACTATAACCACTTCTCTGGTCTTAATAGATGTTCATAATCTATTATAACATCGCCCATTAACCCCATGTTAACAAAGTCTCATTTCAAGCCTCCACTTTACTCACAACTAGGTATGAAAACCTCATAATTACTTCCCCAAATTAAAGATTCACAATTAACGCCACCTGGGCACTCACCTCGTAGGCTAAAACTCAATAATTACAATACAATTTGGCAAATTATGCATAATGATATTCATACAAGAATTTTCAAATAAGCCTCATAGGCATGACTCCCTATAAGTACTATAGTACAAATTTTTTAATTTCGCAAGGGAGAATTTAAACACATAAATTTTTCACCACAAGGACCTTGTCCTTATATAACATCCACCGCAGCTTGTAGCCTGGTTTAAATATTCATAGCATATAAAAATGTGAGGATCTAGTCCTCAACTCTGAATCACAAGTATTTTGCACATTGTGCCAACTAAAAATTTTCCATTTTCTTTCTTCCTTCTTTCAAATAATTTCCGTTAAACAAAATCACAACATATAATGATCCCTCATACCGGTAGGGCATATAATTTACAACTGAAATCAATTATTTAGAAATTACATCAAACTCATCAAATTGATTAACAAAAGTCACTTTTAGTCTGACAACCATTTTTAATGACCAACACATAATGATAGACATAGCTATCTCCATATAATCTCCCAACATAAGTATTCACATAAGTAAGTTTAGAATTATGAAGCTCACTCATGATTGGAGCATATTAGGAGGACTTGCCTCAATACTCAAAACCGAATCAAGTTAATGAAATTGTTACTTTATAATAACTCGAGATCGTACTTGTAACGACACCATCTGGTGTAGCGACCTTAGCTATGCCATAGCAAATATATCAATGGGTCGGGTCTCCACCTCTTAGGCGCCATCTACCCGCTTTTCCTCCACCCCTAATTGGTAGTGTAAGTAGATTAGTAACTGTAATGGAGTACATGGTCTGAGTATTATGATGAAATAGGTTTCTCCCAAGTGTGGGATTTTTTTTTCATAATGTTCCTAATATCACCATATTCATAACAGTCCATCCGCAGTTCGACGACTCATACTGAGTTTGTGCCGGATAACTTAAATAACCATTGCAGGAAATTCCGTGCTACTGGTGCATTAAAAGATGACTGCCCCATGAGAGTGTTATGATTAACTTAAGCACTACGAGTATACTGAAATTATTTCCATGACCCCGCTGATACTGAAATGTAGAATTATTAAGGAAGCGGGAATATCTCAAGTCCCATCATCATCCCATTCAAATCTCAGCTCTTACTCATATACCAGTTTGGAAAACCTTTCAATACCACATAAATACATCTCAGGCCAAAATTGATATAACAATAACCCCGCAATTTGATCGTTCATAGTGGACTCCTCTCACTTGGTGCGAAATCACATTTTCCGACGATCCACAATACTAACCTTCACCGCTCGTACGACACTAGTCATAAGACAACTCAAGCCATTTATTCGGCGCTTGTCATCCTATGATAGTTAAACTCACTTCCTCCAGTGTCTCGGTTGCTAGTTGTACCCTTCGTTAAATAGAAATCCCATATGAACCACATAGTCTATAATACCACCAACTATCTTCAGATCTACATCCACCTCGTGACCATGCCACGATTGTGATGATTAGGCAACTAATTAAGCCTTCTTAAGATCATACTTATCAACCAGATATCAGAACCTGCTGCACCTCCATGTGCACAACTGAATGATCTCTCAATACTTCTATATCTTCAATCTTGGTAACACGTGGTAACAATAATTGAGCAACCTTGGCTTCCTTATAACCCCTATGTAGTATTAGAGACCATGGGCACATAGTTATTAACGAGTGTGCAATTTCATACACGAGTGGATGCAAAAGAACATGAGATATACGCTTCAAGCTGAATCAATATCGCACGATAAAGAATGGAAGAAGTGGACATTTCCTAGCAGTTCTGTAGCCTCTCGAAGATAAGCACAGACATCTCCGTACCGATCTGAAGACTCTACTAAACTCGCTTATGACTTGTAGCACCTATGAACCTAGAGCTCTAATACCAACTTGTCACGACCCAAAAATCCCTCTGAAGGAGTCGTGATGACACCTAGTCTTTAAACTAGGTAAGCCTAACATTAACCGAGTTAACAATGATATTTTCAAATTTTAAATTAAATAACTCTGAACAAATTACACTTCCCAAAACTGGTGGTACAAATCATAAGCCTTTCTAAGAGTAGTTATACAAAAATAAATACGTCACTGTTTCGAACAAAAGGAACAAATGAAAATAAATACAACAGAAGGTGACTCTGAGGCCTGCGAATGCAGCAGAAGGTTTACCTTGAATCTTCACCGCGACGTTCCGCACAACTACTACCGATCAAATACCTGGATTCACACACAAAAATGTACAGAAGTGTAGTATGAGCACACCACAGCGGTGCCCAGTAAGTATCAAGACTAACCTCGGTGGAGTAGTGATGAGGTACAGTCAAGACACTTACTGGTCTAACAACCTGTGCAATATAGCATACAAAAGTAATAGAGAGCAAATAATAATGATGACAACAATAATCAACCAGTGATATAAACAGCAGGGCAACAAAAAAAATACCATAAATATTGCTCAATGAATAATGTATACAAGTGCAATCAATTAATCAAGTCTTTCAACTATAAATATCCTTCAAATATATTTCCTTCAGACAAGCATCTTTCGAATATAATTCTTTCGTGTAAAGGTCAACTTGTGATGCCTCATTTCATAATCATAAAATATAGCTCTCAGCCCACTTTCATATCTTTATGGCATCTCGTGCCCATATTTCTATCATAGCCGCACGGAAACTCACATGCCATTAAATAAAAATTATAATATTTTCCCCGGCACCTTATACCCACATATTTCTGTCTCACATTGCGCAAAAATGTTCTCAGGTTACTCAATTCATAGGGTCCATAACCCAATACAATTAAGAATGTTCACGGAGTCTCATTTGCTTAACATGAAGTAGAGTACAACTTCTAAATCCATTTGGAACTCATCAAGAAAGATGAAGTTATTTTTTTTAGAAATCATTTGAATAAAGAAAATACCATATTTCAATTAGAATACAACATCAAATGAATTATTACTTTTACCAAGGGATTTGATAAATTAACTTAGTAGAAATTCCTTCTTAAGTAAAGTACAACCTCAAACGGTTTAAAGAAAATTTAGTTGAGAAATCAATTGAGTTAAAAATGTAACAATTGTTGAAATTGAAGTATTGAAATATATATATATAAATAAGGCGAGATATTGCAAACACTATGGATTCCAACATAAGGGATCACAGCCTTAAAGGAATCTAAACCGTTTAAATACTTGAATTGATAACAACAATTACAACGGAGGCAAAA
Source organism: Nicotiana tabacum (assembly GCF_000715075.1). Lineage (NCBI taxonomy): Eukaryota > Viridiplantae > Streptophyta > Magnoliopsida > Solanales > Solanaceae > Nicotiana > Nicotiana tabacum. The sequence continues at coordinate 133,222,760 of NC_134101.1, read as the reverse complement.
TAATCATGGAAGGAGTACAACCCAGCACAGAGATAACAATCGGGGATCTCCCAGGATACCGTCTTGTAGTCCCCAAATATAAATATCCAGTGGATCTCCTGGGTGCAGTCCCGTAGTCTAACTCATAATGCGGGGGGATCTACTGGAATCCCGATCCGTAGTCCCAAATATAAATACCCAGTATTGGGAGAATCTACCGGGTGCATTCCCGTAGTTCCATATAACTGTGCAGGGGGATCTACCGGAATCCCACATCCGTAGTCCCAAATAAACAGACAAGGGGGATCTACCGAAATCTCACATCCGTAGTCCCAAATAAACAGACAAGGGGGATCTACCGAAATCTCACATCCGTAGTCCCAAATAAACAGACAACGCAACCAAAAAAATCAACAGTTACATCACAACAGAAGGATCGAACATCACCGCAATACATATAACAACAATAAATGACAATAATACAAGGTAAGACAAGTAAATCAACTCAGGGGCTATAAATCACGAGAAAATGGTAGAACCAGCTCAAAGGAATAACCACAGAAAAGAATACTGGCATAACGAGAACAATTCAACAACGAGAAAACTAACATGTAGCAACGATCCCACAATATACAAGTCAAAAATAAGAAAATCAACACGAGTCAAGTAGTTATGAAAATATAACATGACAATAGGAGAGGCAAAACTCTTCAATTAAGTCAAATAGGAGTCGATTAGGTAATAAGAGTAAATCGTGAAACAGTTAGTTTCAATTAAGCATGTAGAGACGAAACTAATAAGTAGGAACTCAGTCATATCAAGAATAACTCCATCCCTAGTGAATATAAGAACCTAAGAACCCTAAAATTTCAATTCTCCACAAATAAGTCCGAGTACGCACTCGTCACCTCGCGTACACGAGCTACAATCAACACAAAGACTCAAATCCTAAGGGAAAGTCCCCCACACAAGGTTAGGCAAGATACTTACCTCGCTTTGCAACCAATTTAAGATTCCAACAAGCCTTTGTATCGTGAATTCGTGCCCGAAATTCTCAAATCTAGTCATAAACAATTCAAAATACTCAACACGAATCGTAGAAACTAATTCCATATGAATTTACACATTTTCCGAATTAAAATCCGAAATTTAGCTCAAAATTGCCTATGGGACCCACGTCTTGGAATCTGACGAAACTCATAAAATCCGACAACCCATTCCGATACGAGTTTAACCATACAAAAATTATCGAATTCCGATGTCAAATGGACCTTCAAATCCTAAATTTTTGTTTTTGGAAAGTTTTACAAAAACTACAATTTCTTTCATCCAAATCCGAAATAAACAATGAATATTGATATAGATTTATGAAATGTAATCACTTCCAGATATAGAACACTTACCCATGACGAAATCGTGAAAAACCCCTTTGATATTGCCCATATCCAAGCTTGAATGACCAAAAATGGAAGAAATTTCGGACCCCTTCGGTTTTTACACTGTCCAGGGGTATTATAGGGATTTTACATTCCTTGCCATGCTCTTTCCTCGCTCCCGCCACGCTCACAGGCAGAAAACTTTCGAATCGGCACGGTCGCGGCGCGGCCGCGCGCCTGGGCGCACTTATGATACAGGTCCAGTAAAATGGTCATAACTTTCTGTATACACCTTCAAATGATGAACGGTTTAATGCGTTGGAAACTAGAACCAAAGAGCTTTAATTTGATAGGTTATGAATCATACAAATCCTTATATACATGTAGATATGCTCGTCCAAAGTGAAGTCTTGTGCGTACTCATTTACAACTTTAGTATATTATGAATTTTTCCATCTTGGCTTAGACTTAGGACTTTCCTTAGACCCCATATATCTTATAGTATGAATCGTACACTTGCTATCATATCCAATTGGTATTCATAATGGTAATAGATCTCTTTCACATATAAAATAATATAATTAGAACACGTCAACTTTCTTCTTTAGCCAAAATGTGCCGAATTGTCCTGTGGACTTTCAAATCCAAATTCGGACATACGTCTAAGTCCGAAATCACCATACGAAGCTATTAACATCATTAACATTCTAATTTGGGGTCTTTTGCTCAAAAGTCAACTCTTTCCATTTGCTTCAAAAATAAGATTTTGATTTTCTTTAAATTTAACTCCGAATCTTACGAAAAATCAAACTTGACCATACATGCGGGTCATAATGCGTATTACGAAGCTGCTCGAGGTCTTAAGCCGTTGAATAAGACGCTAATTCTTAAAATGACAGGTCGGGTCGTTACATTGCATAACACTATTTAAAACGTAGCCACTTTTGAAAGAGTTTTGTACTCTCAGTTAAGGGTTTTCAGCATAAATATTATCATTAGGGTAATCTTGAGTAGGTGTGTCTTGAATTTTCGAATATAAAAAGTGAGTTTAAATCATGTGAATGTTATTGAAAAAGTTTTTTTTTCTTATATACAAAATTCCATGGAGTAAATTAAAACAACATTCAAAAATATTTTAAGAAAAGCTTGTTTTCTTTTTCCAATAGCTTTTATATACAAGATTTCCTTGAATAATTAGAATAACATCTAAAAATTACCGTTGTTGCAAGCTTGAAGAAGTAGGTTTTGAATTTCAATTTTTTTTAAAAAATCTAATGGGTGTTGTTGGAAATTAAAAATATTTAAAGTTAAAAAAAGGACTATATAAACTAGGGTTGTACATCGGTCAGATCATATCAGATTTAGCACATTTCGGATTGTTAATTCGGATTATATTCGGATTTTATAACATGCAATCCGAATTGGATCGAATTTTAAAGTTGAATAGGGTAAATATTTCAAATTTTCGGATCGGATTGTACGCCTTATTAAAGCTACTAACAATCTAATCGGCTATTGCACTTTTTAAGACTACTGCCACTCACCGTTCTAGTAAATTGAAATGCAACAAATGTCTATCATAGCAATAGATAAAATAAAATAAACTGAAATTCCAAACAAATGTCTAATAAGGGAGAAGTGACATTGTCCATCGATAGGAAGGAGAGACTAAGAATGAGAGACATAGAGATAAGATTTAAGAGAAGCGGACAGAGCAATCTGAAGAGAGGTTAGAGAGACAGACTTCGATACAAACTAGGAAAAAGAGAGTTTAAAGAGAGGCGGATGAAATGATAAGACTTAACCCTAAAAATGTAAGTCTAATATTTATATATGTCCATATAATTCGGATTTCGGGTCGGAGTGCATTAAAATTATACCAATCTTAATCCAATCCAAATATTCGAACTATTAAAAAATCCAACCCATATGCAATCTGAATATCCAAAAAATCCAAATAGAGTAGATCGGTTCAGATTCTCAGATATCCGATCCAAATGCACAATCCTAATATAAATTACTCTCAGTTTGGCATATATCTACCAATAACTACGACATTTTGCACTAGATAAAGAAGGACGTTTGAAAGACATAAGAGCTTGAACTCATATATGTCACCTCCAACAACTTCAGACAAAAATGTAAGAAGTTTGGCCTTGGCAAATCATGTTAGAACATGCGCAATGGAAGCAAGCATACAAGCCATGCATCAAATACATGTAAACTAGACAACACAATAATAACAGGATTAGAAGCACTAACCTCTTGAAATAGTTGCACAAATCCTCCAAATAGCAAGAATCCAGGGCTGCAGTCTTCTGCTATATGCCTGGTAAAACCTTTGGACGATTTTGCTTTTGGGTAGGCAAGAACAATACAACTCTAAAATGTGAGTTATTGGGTGAAATTAGTCTTCCTTTAATAGAGTTATTTTGTCCGAAAATCCTCCTCAAAAAACGTGTAGGATTCTCCTTCTACAAGTAGAATCCTACTCCAACTCTATTAGATAACTTTTCTCCCAAGTCACTTTTTACCCAAGTCTTGTCCAGGTTTTTACTAGGTATAGCAGGGACCACAGAAATAATAAGAGGCTACCAATTATAGTATTAATTCGAAATTAGCATGAATTAATTCTTACTATATTCTTACTATAATTAATTGCAATTTATTCCACTAAAATACTGCAATTGAACTCCTCAATATGAATTTCGAAAATTCAATAACACTTATTTTAACTCCCTATGTTAAGATCTCAAATATCAGTTAATTAAATTAAATCAATGAAAATTTAACTTAATCAACTAATTAAATCCTTTACAATTCCTCTTAAAACATTTCATGTGACGGATACAAAATCCACCGGCCGATTTTTCACATGAAAACTTATAAGCTTACATAAAAGGGTATCATCAAACTCAAAACCGAGTCATGGATTCTATCAACTAATTATTATTCACAAATGTTATTCGTTATTGTCCAATCTATTAGGCATACACTAACTCTAAATACAGTCGTACCTTTTAATAAATCAAAACAATAAATAAATTATATTGATCATAATAATTATATCAAGATTAAGAGTATAAGCTCATTTAATAAATTAGAGAAAATATTTTATATATTCAGTACAAAAATATCTTTTCTCTACTTGGTTCGTACAATATACACTTAGTATACTAGCACAAGAAGTAGGAGTAAAACTACTCCCATAATCAAGACAAATTATACTATAATCTTGTGCTACAATCATCAAGATATTTTGTCTAACAATATCTTTGATTGTGAACATAGTTTATTAATTATGAGAACCAACAATTTAATCTTCTGTGCATGAGCTAAGACTCCATACAATAAATCTACTACATAATTAAAAGGACACACATGTAACAACTCATCTGTTTAAAATAGTACTTCATTGAATTGAATAAATTAAATAAATAATTGTTCCATAAAGAATAAAATATAATATTATGTCTAAACCGCATGGTTAATAGTATATCCCAACAATCTCTCACTTAGACTCATAACCATGCGTCTACTACTCTAACACCCATTCCTTCTACATGCTTGTCAAAAATCTTCTGTGTCAAGCTTTTTGTAAACGGTTCTGCCAAATTGTCCTCTGACGCAATCTTCAACACTCTTGCATCACCTCTCTGAGTTATGTCCCGAATTAAGTGATATTTACGCTCAATATGCTTACTCCTTTTATGGCTTCTTGGTTCCTTCGAGTTTGCAACTGCACCACTATTGTCACAATAAAGTACAATTGGTGCTTGAACCAAAGGAACCACATTAAGCTCTTTCAGAAAGTTCATGAGCCAAACGACCTCTTTAGATGCCTCAGATGCAGCCACATATTCGGCTTCCGTGGTGGAATCAGCAACACATGATTGCTTGATGCTCCTCCATTATGGCTCCACCTCCTAAGGTAAAAACATATCCTGAGGTAGATTTTCTAGAGTCTCTATCTGACTGGAAATCTGAATCAGTATAGCCAATGGGTGCAAGATCACCTGAGTGATACACCAGCATATAATACCTAGTCCTCTTCAAGTACTTGATTATATGCTTAAACTTGATGAATTCAGTATTAATGTTTATCATCACACTTTTAATTTTTGAGCTTAATATTTAAGTTTATTCAAAATTAGTGATTGTTCATACATAATTCATCTATTTTTTTGCGCCAAAAATAATAAGTTCAGTCAAATTTATTAAAACCGTCCCCTATCTTCCTTTTTTTTATTTGTTTTTTTTTTAAAGGTCCTCCATCTACCTTGAAACACAGAGAGCAACTAAAGTAGAAATTTCCAGAGAGCAATGTCGGCCAGTGTTCTCGACTAGGGTTAGGCTGAAATCTACTAACCATGACAACAACAAAGCAGATGTCAGGTCTAGTACATAACATAGCATGCATAAGACTCCCTACAGCAGAAGCATAAGGGACACCCTTCATCTTTTCTATCTCATCAGTCGTTTTTGGGGACTGATCTTTTGACAGAGAGATTCCATGTCTAAAAGGAAGAAACCCTTTCTTGGAATCGTGCATGCTAAACCTGGTGAGAATAGTATCAATATAAAGTGCTTGGGACAAGCCTAATATCCTTTGCTTGCGATCTCGCATAAGCTTGATCCCAAGGATATATGTTGCCTGTCCCAAGTCTTTCATATCGAAACGTGAGGACAACCATTCTTTTACTAAATTCAACATGCTCACATTATTTCCTGTGAACAAAATATCATCTACGTATAAAACCAAAAATGTAACTTTATCTCCATCCACTTCTTATAGACACAAGACTCATTTTCACATTGATCAAAACTAAATGTTTTAATCGATGCGTCAAAACAAGTGTTCCATGCCCTAGAAGCTTGTTTTAATCCATAAATGGATTTCTTTAATTTACACAACATGTTCTCATTGCCACTTTTTATGAAAACAACTGATTGTGCCATATAGATGCACTCATCAAGACTTCCATTTAGAAAAGCGGTCTTGACATCCATTTGCCAGATCTCATAATCGTAATGAGCAGCAATGGATAAGAGAATCCTAATGGATTTAAGCATGGCTACTGGTGAAAAGGTTTCCTCATAATCGATCTCTTCTTTTTGAGTAAACCCTTTTGCAACAAGCCTAGCTTTAGAAGTTTGCACTTTTTCATATACTCCTCTCTTTTTCTTATAGATCCATCTACAACCTATGGGTTTGACTCCAGTAGGTGGTTCTACAAGATCTCAGACTTGATTGGAGTACATAGACTCCATTTCAGATTTCATAACATCAACCTATTTATCAGCATCTGTATCATGTAGTACTTCGTTGTTATTAATAAGTTATGTATTAGGCTCTTCAGGGATTCTATCATAAGATTCTCCCAAGAGCGCAAACCATAGAGGTTTCCTAATAATTCTCCCACTACGACTAGTCACTATAGGTGGAGGCTGATTTTGTTGTTGAATCGCAATATTATTTTCTGGAACTGAAACCTCAATGTTATCCTCCAACTTTGCAGTGCTAAGATATCATTAACTTCTTCCTGGAGTACATGCTGTATAACAATTTCGGGTTGTTCAACAATCTGAGGTTGCTCAATAATCTAAGATTGCTCAACATTACTCCCACTACTTTGGGATAGTGAGATGTCAGGCAATTGCTCTTATGCATTCTGCTGCCTATTGACATTTCTCCCACTACGATAATGCAGTGGTATGTCAATACTGGCTTCCGGGATACGTTCTAGAGATGAGTCTTTAGTTACTCCATTGTTTAATTCCTATAAAACTAGTTTACTTCTAGGAATATTGTTCGTTAGATAGTCCTCTTCTAAAAATCTGGCATTTGTCGTAACAGTTACCATCTTTTCTTTGGGACAATAAAACAAACCACCTTTAGTTCCTTTTGGATATCCAATAAAAATGCATACTTCTGTCCTTGATTCCAATTTATCCGCTTTCCCTTTTAGCACATGTGTTGGACAACCCCAAAACCGAATATGATATAAACTTAGCTTGCACCCAGTCCACAATTCTACTGGAGTTGAAGGTACTGACTTTGAAGGAACCAAATTTAGAATGTAGTTTGTTGTTTCTAAAGCATATCCCCAAAAAGAAGAAGGCAAATCGGAATAACTTAACATTGATCTAACCATTTCCATAAGGGTCCTATTTCTTCTTTCTGCCACATCATTTTATTGTGGTGTTCCTGGAACAGATAATTGAGATGTAATTCCATTATCTGATAAGTATTTTATGAATTCCGCAGAAAGGTATTCACTACCACGATTAGATCGCAATGTTTTGATATATTTATCATGTTGTTTCTCCGTTTCCGTCTTAAATTCTTTGAATTTCTCAAAGCATTCAAACTTATGTCGCAACAGATAAATATATCCATATTTTGAGTAATCATCTGTGAAAGTCACAAAATACTCAAAACCACCTCTTGCTTATATATTCATAGGGCCACACAAATCAGAGTGAATTAATTCTAGCTTATCACTGGCTCTATTTCCTTTTGAGGGAAAATGTCTCTTGGTCATTTTGCCTTATAAATAGGATTCGCATGTTGGTAATGAATCCACTTTCAATGAACTCAAAGGTACATCAGAGACCAATCTCGAAATCCTATTTAGATTTATATGGCCTAGACGTAAGTGTTACAAATAAGTTTGACTCAATTCAGAAATATGTTTTCTTTTATGTGGTAGGTTAATGTTATTTAGTTCTTTTGGTTGTTGTAGCACATAAGGAGATATATCAAGAATAAAAAGGTCATGTACTCTAGTAGCAGTCTAGATAAAACATTTATTAAACTTAATAACAACAGAGTTATTAGCAAAATAAATATTATAACCTGCATCCATTATTTTCGAAACCGAAATCAAATTCCTTCTAATAGAAGGTACATAGAGAACATCTTTTAAAACTAAAACTCTATCACTATTAAACGAAACTCTAATATCTCCTAAAGCTAAAGCTGGTGTTGGCTCGCCATTGGCTTGAAAAACGCAAACTTCATTCTCACTTAGCCGCCGCATTTCCTGAAACCCCTACAAAGTAGTGCAGATGTGATTAGTGGCTCCCGAATATACACACCAAAATATGGTAGAAACAGCCGCTAAAAAAGTTTCAACGACATTTAAATTTGAATTACCTTGCTTATTCAACTTTGCCAGATAGGCAGGGCATTGATTCTTGTGATGCCCAGGTTGCTTGTAATGATAGCACTTGCCTTTGGGCTTTTTCACACCAGCCACACCACTAGGTGCCAGAACCTTTTGAGCCTTCTTCTTTTTCTTATTGCCTTTCGACTTAGAAACCGAAGCTTTCTCAACATTGAGTGGCACAATTGGAGCTTGTTGTTTGATAATAGATTCTGTTGCTTGCAGCTCATTCAACAATTTCGCTAGTGACAAATCCATTTTGTTCATATTATAGTTCAAGCAAAACTTGCCTTTGGGCTTTTTCACACCAGCCACACCACTAGGTGCCAGAACCTTTTGAGCCTTCTTCTTTTTCTTATTGCCTTTCGACTTAGAAACCGAAGCTTTCTCAATATTGAGTGGCACAACTGGATCTTGTTGTTTGATAATAGATTCTGTTGCTTGTAGCTCATTCAACAATTTCGCTAGTGACAAATCCATTTTGTTCATATTATAGTTCAAGCGAAACTGTTGAAAACTGTCAGGCAGAGTCTACATGACCATCTCAACTTGAGACTCTTTATCAATCACAGCTCCAAGGACCTCCAGTTCATTCAAAATAACTCATCATCTTCAGAACATGGTCCCTGACCAATGATTCTTCAGCCATCTTGGTGTTTAAAAGGGCTTTCATGGCTATCTGCTTAGCTGCACGATTTTGCTCACCGAACATCTTTTTGAGACTTTCGAGCATATCATAAGCAGACCCCATAGACTGATGTTGATGTTGCAAAACATTCGCCATAGAGGCAAGAATGTAACATCGCGCCATCTCATCAGCCTTAACCCATTTGTCATAGGCCTTAACCTGATCATCAGTAGCATTTTCAGGTTTTTCTGGGCACTCTTCAGTGATTACAAATTTGTAAACTTCAGCAGTTAGGACAATATCAAGGTTCCTTTTCCAGTCAACATAATTCAGTCCTTCTAACTTGTTTTGGTTCAAAATTAAGGTAAGTGGATTGAATGAAGACATGGTTAATCTGAGAGATATTAACATTAAATATATCATTAGTTATGTATTTAGAATAATTAAATTCAAAACAGGACATTGCACATATAACCATGCTCGTTGAATAGTTAGATTCGTTAGGGAAACTTAACTATTCATGCAAAATATATGAGTGATATAATATATTAACCCCATAAAACAGGACCAACTCAGATGGAGAGTAAACTATTAATTTAAGATAGGTAAATATCACATTTATAAACTCTAGTTTCATTCAATCAACATGTAGCTCAGTTGGAGAGTTAATACAAGTAATCAAATAACTAGAGACATCTATAATGAATTTATCCAATGTGGAAGAAGACCTATGTCAACATATAAATTCATTACATTACTATAAAATATGATTGGAAACAATGAGAATTGAACCCTACCATCACAGATTTCTTTAAAACATTTTTTTTATTAATTTGTTTTTCCAGAAAATAGAAAAATGGCCAAAAACCTATCTAAAAGACCCCGAATGCCCAAAAACCGACATACCTCATAGGCTTATACCAATAACTATTGCTCACTGGGCCGTTTTCGATGAAGCTACCAAATTTGAGGTCAATCGAAGTACGACATAATTCAGAATTCTAAAATTTCTAGAATTCTGTTTTTGGCGTTTTAAGGGTTTTTATTATTTTGACTTGTTCAAATCATATAATATACTGATGTATGTTAACACATGATTTCAGAACTCAAAATAATATTTTTATTTAATAAAAACGTATTTAGACAGAATTATAAAAATAATATGTTTTTCACTAGTAAAAACGCCACTGTTCATAATTCTGTATATTAATTCAAAATTACAGAACTAACATCATACAAAATAGTCAAGTTTTTATTAATATAACACTGTGATTATGGACAGAACGCAACTAAAACATATTAATGATATTAATTCACTGTTTATGCATATGTATATTAACCCATAATTATAGAATTAATAGCATTCAAAAAACAGCCACATTTTTTATCAAAAAAATGCTATTCATCAAAAACGTAATTTAAATATAACACCACTGTTTATACATGTGTATATTAATTCATAATTTCAGAATTACAGAATTAAGATACTAATAAATACAATCACATTTTTAACATAGAATAATCATCCCAAACATGTATCAATAAACAAGACGTTTTAATATTACTCTATGCATGATGTATTACATTATCTAGTTAGATGTAAAACGGCGTCTGATACCAATTGTTAGAACATGTGTAGCGGAAGCAAGCATACAAGCCAGACATCAAATACATGTAAACTAGACAACGCAAAAATAACAGGATTAGAAGCACTAACCTCTTGAAATAGTTGCACAAATCCTCCAAACAGCAAGAATCTAGGGATGCAGTCTTCTGCCATATGCCTAGTAAAACCTTTGGATTTATTTGGCTTGTTCATACAAGCATATAAATCTGGGGTTTCAGTTGGTCCAATCTCCATATAAGTATATACAATATTCATTAATTGGTAACAATCAGACATCTTAATAGAAGGATTTAAAACAGCACCAATTAAGTAAATCAGAGGAATTGGAAAGAAATATTTTTTGAATTTTGCTTATATTTTTTAAACAACATCCCTATATTTTTCTTTCTTCTTAAATTCAACGAGTAGAAAAGAAATTTCAACTATATTTACTAAAGCCATAGTAACAGTAGGGTAATATGCTCCAGAAAACTCAACAGTAGCTGTATAAAATTTATGTAAAAATTTAACAACATCATTAATGACCTCCCAAGTAGTAGTTGTTAACATACGGTTTGGATCAGTACAATGCGCATTAGCAACTTCAGTTGTTGGAAATCTATATTTGCAGCAATATTTTAAAAATATATATGTATAATTCCATCTAGTAACAATTTTGTCTGGCATGAATCTGGGTTTAAGGTTATACTGGATACACTTATTCTTAAATTCCTTTATTCTAGATTGTCTATATTTCCTTGAATAATACCAACTGCTCTTCTAACATGAGTAATCTCAGTTGAAAATAAATCAAGGCTACTTTTAACAATTAAATTATAAACATGACATGGACACCTAACATGAAAAATTTCATCAAGAGGTGGTTTCAAATGCAGTTTTAATATTGAAATTGCGGCATTATTGTTAGAAGCATTATCAAAAGACATACACAATACTTTTTGCTTGAGATTATAAAATTCAACAACTTCACAAATAGTACTACTTATAAACGCAGCAGTATGACTCTGATCTTCATCATATTTAAAAGCGATAATACATTTTTGCATACAAGTAGTATCATATATCTAATGACATGTAATTGTCAAATAATCATTTCCATTAACAACATGACCAATATTAGAAGTAAGAGAAACTCTACAAGGAAGGTGACTAAACAAATAACGTATGTATGTTTGATATTGTCCATGAAGTCTAAAGATATCAAATCTACAAGTACTTCTAGGGATACCTTTAAATAAAGGATTGTAAATCCTTTGAATATACATAATAAGATATGATGAAGAAGCAAAAGAAAAAGGTAGACAACCCAAAGCAATCATTTTTGCTAACTCCTCACGATCCATCATTTTATAATATTTCACAAGACCTCCAGTAGTAGGGTTTAGAGTTGATTGATTTTCATCTCCATCAGATCCCCATTCTATAGGATGCTCAATTCTCATATGTCTACTAAGTGTCCCAGTCCCCCTAATTGTCTTCCAGACTTATGTTTGAGCTCTTGCCAGTTCGCCTTCAGCCTTAATTTTTGGCCAATTTTGTTCGAGCTCTTGCCAGTTCGCCTTCAGCCTTGTTCAGATCAAAACCATATTCACCCACTTTCTACCTAAGATTACTTATAAGCTTTTCATCTTTTTCACTTCTAGCGGGGTTTTCGGCTGCTATTTTTATTTCCTGAATTTGGGCTCATAGGGCGTCATTTTCTTTGGCTAGCTTTTTCTTTTCACCTCATCCGCAGCGGCTTGCAAACCATTCTCAAATTGAAGATCTCTAACTTGCTTTTCTAGCTTGCTTATGGTGGCCCTATACTCATTTTCTTTGGCCAACCAATCCTACTGTTCTTGTGACGCCTCGACAAATTCTTGAAGATGGGGTTTTTTGGTTGGTCTTCCAAACTCAACACTTCTTTTGTACCATGCGAGGTAACCTGGCGAGACTTCACCCTTGGATAGATTACGCACTTGGTGCTTGCTATCAAGTAATGACACTCACTCTAGATCTGGAGAACTACCACTTCGTGAAACTGACCATTGGAACCGATCTCGACTACCTGAGTACTAAGGTCTTCATCTCTTTGGAACTATTTGACACCTCCCTAGCTATCTCAAAACCCGGTACGGGGCATAAGGCTGTATGCTTCTGAGACCCATCAAGAGGAAGTGGGGACCAGTAGCAGGCATGTATATGATTTCATCAGCAGGAAGCCAACCCAACTTCCATTCTATTTGATCGGCCGTGACGGAGCGGAGGCGAGATATCCATTCTGCGACCCCTTCTGGCATGTTGAACCCGTCGACCCTTGTATAAAACTTCTTTATGCAGCTTTCTCCTATTGACCCATAGTTCATGTACCGGGGACGATGGCATAGATGCTCAGTCATCCATATTTGTAGCAACAAGTTACACCCTTCGAAAAAGTTTGCCCCGGCCTTGCAGGCTGTGAGAGCTCGGAATATTTCGGACACTATCATGGGTGCGAGGGTGCTTTTGGCCTAGGTAAGCAAAGTGTTGACAACTCCGGCTACACGTACATCGATATTTCCGTCCCTCCTAGGAAACACTAAAAGACCTAGAAATACTACCATGAAAGCGAAGCATATATGCTCTTCCCATTTTAGTCGATTCCCTTTGCTGCAAATTTTGCTCTCCGGGTTTTCGAATCCCTCTATGTGTCCATACCGCTGATATATGAACTGTGGAGTAGAAAACCCAACCACCAAATCTGCATATTCGACCCCCTGCTTATATTTAGCAAATCAAGAAACTTGTGAGAGGTGAAGGCTCTCGGGGCAACTAGATTTATGTCTCAAAGCTTCGGTACTCCCAACATAACCGGCTCTTCTAAAGCGGGTGTGAGTTCAAAGTCCGAGAAATGAAACGCGTTGTGTGCTGGATCCCAAAATGTAACCAATGCTTTTATTATGTCTCCTCTAAGCCTGATCTTCAATAACCCAGTGAGACCCCCCAAGTACTGGTTGACCACATCTTGTCCTGATTCACCCAAATCTTCCCACCACATGAGTAGATCCAACGGAATCCTGGACATGACCTTCATTGGTAAATTTTGACTCGTGCTCATTCTGCATATTTAGATTAGGGTGATTGGTTTACACACAAAGTGAATCTCATTTGAAAAACTAACAAAAAGGGGTTATTTTTGCAAAAATCAAGAAGCCAGGGCTACTTTTGCGAATATGGCCCTTCAACACTTTGAAATGAAAGCTTTTAGGGCTGTGCTCACTAAGTGGCCAAAATTTGACAAAAAACACAGTCAACAGCTATTCTTGCAAAAACAGCCCCCGGCGTCCCATTGGGACATTCAACTATTTTAGACAAGAACGACATTACCCACTTTATTTACGACAAAACGACGACGCTTCATATATTTTTTCAAAGTTTTCCAAAAAGCGGGGCTGGACCCGATAAGGGTTGCCTACATATCCCACATCCGGTAGGGGTGGGCATTTTGTATTTCGGTTAGGTAGTTAAAAATTGTGGTTCGGTATTCGGTTTATTAATTGTGTATACCAAATACCGTACCAAAATATTTCGGTACGGTTCGATATTTCTTATTTTGGTTCGGTACGGTTTCGGTATGGTTTCGGTTTAAACCAAATCTTCACTATTTGAGCTCCCAGCTGAAACATAATAGAGGATAATTCTTAACCATTTTTGGAACATTTCAAAATTACAAATAGTAGTCATTAAATTACGAATCACTTAAGGTTCCTTTTTATTTTGTTAGAATGGGTTCTCCAGAATAACTACTTGTATAATGCCATCTGGCAAAATTATTTGCAGCATCTTCCTTTCCTGAAATGAGCTGCTCAGGATGGAAAAGCTGGCGATAAGTCCCAGTTCTCACCTCATCAATAACAGTGGGTTCGAGATCGACAAATATAGCTCTTGGGGCATGCTTCCCTCCACTGGTTTCACTAAAGAAGGTATTGAAAGCATCATGTCCTACACCAGGGGAGTTGTCACTGTAAGTACAACAAAGAACTTACTCATCAGCATGAACTAGAACTCCACCCTTTAGCTAAAAGGAGGAGAAAAGAGAAACCACACCAACTTCCAACTCAAATAATTTACAGGCGGAAGTTGAATTGCTTGTCAATCATAAACTTGTGGGTCTTGTGACCATTGATATTGCCATGACAAAACTTTGCACATATCAGACAAAAACAACCTCTGATTAGAAGGTTCCTTTTCATTTTGTTGTAATGGGATGATTGAGATTTCCACATTAAATTTCAAATCACTTAAGGTTATTACCGAAATATCAAAAACCCAATACCGTATACCGAACCGAATTACCAAAATTTTTGTACCGAAATAAACCGAAATACCGAAAAAACCGAAACCGAAATACCAAATTAATTTGGTTCGGTTCGGAATTCTATTTTTCGGATTTTATGCCCACCCCTAACATCCGGTGAGAATCAAACCGGCATAGTTCGGCCAGTTTTGACATGAAAAGGAAAAAAACAAAAATTATTTTGGACTAATTCTTCTCTTTTCGAAAAACTTTTTTTTTTCAAGGAATCCTTTTTCTTCTCTTTTTTTTTTTCAAAAATTCGGCAGAGTTTCGGGATGTTTTGGATACCGGATTTTGGGCAACGAATGAAATTTTCTCTCATTCTCTGCACTTGGTCTCTTTTTTTCTTTTCTCTAACAAATTCTGGGTTTTCTCACTTAATCTAGAAGCCGGTCAACATGCAGTCCGAAACAAATTAAATGCACAGGTAGCACACAAACATGCATTAGGTTGGTCTGTTGTTTTCGGTTACGCCCGTCCTAGACGGACCCAACCCTGTGTTGAGTCCCCAAAGTCAGATGCATATGATGCAAACAAGAGTTCCTACTAGGGATCCGGTATGAGGCTGAGTTATTCTAAGTTCAAAACCTGGGTATGTTGTTCTAGACTTGTGCATCTGAGTGGACAACTCGAGCCGAGGGGGGGCTACGTACCGAAAATCAAAAGGCCATCCGTCTTTGTAACTTGTCCGAGCCTCTTCCTAATTTAAGGTATGACACTAACAGAAAAGGAGTCATGCCAGCATGCACATCCCCGAAGATGAGAAGAGAAGGGTTTCGTAGCAGTTTATATGCAGTTCAGATAATATCAAAGCGGTAAGAAGCGGCATTTAGCACATTAGGCCCAAACATGTAATAAAAACCAGATAATAAATAAAGCCAAATATAACAATTATTCTAAGCTCGAATTCTTGAACCCTGAACCAGAGATTCTGGGTTCGATCCCCAGCAGAGTCGCCAGAGCTGTCACACCTCCTTTTTCTACCTCCAGAAGGGTATAACGGAGTTTTTTTCAATTTAAGTGACAATCGAAATGGGATTATTTATTTAGAAATCAGAGTCGCCACTTGGAATAATTTATGGTGTCCCAAGTCACCGGTTTAAATCCCGAATCGAGGAAAAGATTGACTCTGTTTTACAGTCTACGAACACAGAAATCCGGGTATGAAATTCTGTTAACCCGGAAGAAGGTGTTAGGCATTCCCGGGTTCCATGGTTCTAGCACGATCACTCAACTATTATAATTGGCCTATTATCTGATTTTAATACACTCTTGAAACCTGTGTGCATTTTATTCCCTTTAAACCGCTTTTAATAAATTAGTGTTACATATCGCGGATCATGTCACGGGAACCGTATCCACGATCTACAACATGTTTATTTTATTAACAAAAGATTAAATTGTGGACGGGTCACATAAATATACCCCCGAATTTCAGAAATTAAGCGTCACGACCACGTCACGGGAACCGTACCCGTAGCCATGACAATTATTTAACTACCGCGCCTAAAGCAAACTATGAAAGTTCAAGACATTTTCTATACTATTTTTGTATTTATGTGAGGGCCATATGTTATGGATTTTATTTGTGTATGGCGCACCTCAAATTATTCAACTAAAAGAATTAAGGATATACGTATCTAAAACTAATTTGGAATTAGGTACCACAATTACGCCACGAGAACCGTACCCGTAGTTGTGGTGATTTAATTACGCGCCTGAAGCAAGCTACGAGATTTATTTTAGTAACTAAGTTATAAAATATGAGGGCCATAGATTATATGATTCAAATGTATGAATGGAACGCCTCAAAACTTATTCAACTAAATGGGCTATGAATATTCATATTTAAAACTAATTCGCAATTAATCACCGCAACTACGTCACGAGAACCTTACCCGTAATCGTGATGACCTTATTATTAGGAATGCGATTCAACTAACTCATCTATATTTGAGAAAAATAAAATATAAAAAAATAACAAGCAACAAAACACAAAAGCAGAGGTTCGATTGATCACTACATACTCCAACAAGACAACACAAAACCAGATATTAATTAATGTTACTAGGAATTCCCTTAATACATGACATATTTCGCATACCAATACAGTAATCTACCATGAAAGGAATAACATCAACATTTCAAGAAATTGCCAAAGCTCAATGGAGTATTCATGAGTCCATCAACAGTTGGCATGCCTTTCACTAATTATCCAGTAACAAATGCCACTTTTCAACAAAGCCTACTATCTATTACTATCATTCAGCTTGCAATCTTTCATCCTATCCTCACACCAATGTTACTGTTATTTAAGAAACAAAAGAAAATAAAGCTCCAATTCCAATCAAAGTGTCGCCTATCAAGTTATCAGAAAATGAAGGGGAAGAATGATGATGGAGGAGAAAAGGAGGGAAACAACCACCCAACAAACCTTAACAAGCTTAGATTAATGCCAAATGAAATACAAACCATGTTTTGAGATTCTGTACATCTATATTAGGGATGGGAGTGAAACAAACACCATTTGAAACTAATGAAGCCTTAACAGATGCATTAGGATGCTAACTCTAGAACATGAACAGAGTTTATTTAGATGAAGCTAAATGTTAGCCAACATGCATATCAATAGAATCCTTCTGAAGGCCCAAACAGAAATCACTAGAATCAAGCAGCCAAGACCTTTCCTTCCAATTTATCACAGAGAAACGGACCAACGCTCGTGCCTTTCTAAATTAAGAATATCAAATGGAACCCATACGATCAGTGGTAACAGATATAGAACAAATATACTAGACTGAAAATCTTCTAAGAAGTATGACTCATGAACATCTTTTTGTTGCATACCTCACAGTTCACACAAGCACTAACTGTAAGAAACTCAAAACAAGAGGGGAAAATGAGGCTTTGCCTCTGGTTTCAGAATTAAACCTTCATTCACTTTCATTCAAGGGCCATTCAACTCAGATACACCCAGTACTGGACCACGACATTGTTCAGACAAATGTTCATAGTATCAATTCTATGCTATATATGAGGAACTTAACTTTAAAAAGTTTTAATCATTAGGAAGGGGTTTAACATGGGTTAAGCTCAGGCCGTGGGATTAAGCTTACAATCAAAGAACACAAGATATGGACTTAGCTAATATCATTCAAAATGAGGAACATCTCGCTTAACCAAACGACAAGTTGTCACACAAATGCACATTTTAAGTTAAAAAAAACAAATAAGCAGACCTGGACAACTGCACTTCCTCGTCAATTGTATAACTTGAAACTTAAACTTTCAGGTCTAATAGAATTATCAACTCAAGCACATAGGATCTACACCAAACGGTTAATGTTCACAATCACTCTATGTTTTGACACATGAATTCCAACACCAATTATTTCCCGATCAAATAGGGCTATCAGTTGACATAGGGACTCAGCAGAACAAGGAACAGTAACAAGTAGACTGGATTATCAATAGGCAGAAAACAATACTTGTTTCCAGCACTCTTTTGGGCTCCAACTGAGAAGAATGTACTAAATGTTCATAAAAATCACAACATAACACGTCGCTAGAATGAGATTCGGCTAACATTTTCACAACTACCCAAGCTTCAACCAAACAAAGCAAACTAATGAAACAGACAGGAAGAATTCGAAAGTAAAAGCGTTGCAGATTCGTGCTCTGCTAGCAACCACAGGTTTCATCAAAATGTAACTTATCACATCGACAATGCATAAATTTTAGCTTAATCAAGACTGAACTTCTTAACCATGTTTTAAACCATTTAAACAAAGTAGTACAGGAGAGGAAATGCACCTGAATGCGCAAAACTTCAACTACTTCCAAGAGCAGAATACAAGAAGGTTCAGTAGTGGAAATCCAAAAAACAAAGCAATAGTAGAGAAACATGACTTAGCAGCCACGGAGGAAACTCGACCAGCAGCTCTCAACAGCGATGAGCTCGCTTAAATCATCTTCACTTGAATGGAAATCATGGAAGGAAAATGGAACTTTTTTTTTCGAATTTTCAGAGTTTTGGAAGCAAACTAAGAACAAGCAAAATAAAAGAACTCGAAAATTTTCCCGTTCTCTTTCAGAAATCGAAAAGAAAACAGAATGAATAAAACCTAAGAAAACTCATAACCAAACCTCCATTTTTTCTTCCTCTGATTTTTTACCCCAGAATTCTCTGAAATCCTCTGCCCTCAAAATCGGATGAGGTCCCTTTTGAAAACGAGCCTCTGATGAATGTGGGGTTCGGATTGAGTGAAATCAATCCAACGCCTCACACTCATCCAACGAATCGTTCTCAGAACCTTCCAATCGCGTGCTATATCTCAAATTCGAGCGAGTGAGGGGGAGGAAAATCTTTGGTGTCAGAAACCGTTACACTTGTGGTAGGAGGAGAGAAGGGAGAGATGCGCGATGCGATTTTGGATTTCACTCGCCTGAATTTTGGCGATTTTTGGGAATGGATTCGGTTATTTGGAGAAGAAGAACAGTGTTCCATCGTTTGGGGTCTTTGGATTTAGGGTTTCTTTTGTTTGTTTTGTGTTATAAGTGGGGCGGGTCGGGTCGGACTGTTGGTTAGGTGGGTTGGGGCGGGTTAATGAGAAGAAGGGGGTTGGGCTTGGGATTGTTTTTTTGGTCTTGGCCCAGATGGTTTTTTTTTATGAACACATTCCTTTTCCTTTCTTTTTTGTTCTATTTTTCCTTTTCCCTTCTTTTCTAAAAAAAAAACTAATTTAGACTCTTAAATTAGACTAAGCTGTGAAATTAAGTTAATTATCTACTAAGATATTTATGAAAGTTAATTACTTCTAAATTAAAAGAAGAAATTACTAATTTAATATTAAAAGGCTAAAAATACAAAAATGAGCCATTTTTGTGATTTTTCATTTTTATAAAACAACTAATTTGCTAATTAACCTAAAATATAAAAAATAAATCCTAATGCAAATGCATGGTATTTTTTTGGGATTTTCACGAATTAAAATAAAACAAATATGCATAGAAAAAAAATGCAAACAATTAACAAAAATCCCACAAAGACTCTAAGAAATTGCAAATAATGGGAAGAATATATTTTCTTGAATTTATGGGAGTAATTCATATAGGGCAAAAATCACGTGCTCACAAGACCAAACACTTACCTCGATGCCACGAACACAATTCAAGTTTCAACTATCGCTTTACCTCTTGAGTCCACCACCAACTCGCTCATATCTAGCCACAAGTTGCTTAATAATATTAATAATTGCTAAATGAATCAATTTTAATGCATGAAAATAAGTTTTCTAAAGTTTTTCCAAAAAATCAAAATTCGACCCCGGGTCCGCTTGGTCCAAACCCGAAATTCGGACCAAAACCCGATTACCCATTCACCCCCGAGCTCGGATATATGCTTGGTTTTGGAATCCGACTTCAATTTGAGGTCTAAATCTCCAAATTTCAATATTCTTAGGTTTTACCCAAAATTCCCAATTCCACCATGAAAACCCTAGATTCTAGGATGAAATCTTGTAAAAAGAAGTTAAGGAGTAAAGAAAATGAGTTAGAAATCACTTACTAATGTTTTGGAGAAGAAAGGTCGCTTGAAAAATCGCCTCTTATGTTTTTGGGGTTTTGAAAAATGAAAAATAACTGAAAATCCCGTTTAAGTATACCCCTCTTAGACCCCCTGTGCGGACCGCACAAAAAGGAGTGCGGCCGCGGAGCTCACAATATTGACTGCAGTGATATGCTTTAGTATTTTGGCCATAACTTTCTCTACAGATGTCTAAATTGTGATTTCTTTACCCTTATGGAAACTAGACACGAAGGGCTACAATTTTCGTTTTTGAATCATCTCAACATTCCTTGTAGATCAAAAGATATAGGCTTTCCAAAGTAAGACCAGTGGAATTCTTCCTCATCGCGGACCGCACAAAAGGGAGTGCGGCTACAAAGGACCCTCCGCGGTTAGCACTGGCGGGTTCAGAGATTTGCAACATCTCTGGACCTGCAACAACTATGTTTTAAGCCTAAAAACATCCCGGAACCTACCCGAAACTCATCCGAGCCCTCGGGACTTCAAACCAAACGTGCATACTAACTCAAAAATATCATATTGACCTACTCGTGCGATCACATCATCAAAATAACATGTAAAACCAAAAATTAAACCTCAAAACTCAACATTTTCATCAAGAACACTCAAAGTTCATAACTCTTCAATCGGAAGTCCAACTCACGTAAAATAAACTCCGTTTTTCACGAGATTTCACAGTTATCTTTCAAATACTATAACAAATTTGTACCGGGCTCCGGAACTAAAATACAGGCCCGATATCAATGGTTTCAAAAATTAATTATTTTCTTCATTTCTTAGATAATTCAGTAAAACAATTTCTTTCAAAAATTGATTTCTAAGGCTTGGGACCTCAGAATTCATTTCTGGGCATACGCCCAAGTCCCATATTTTACTGCGGACCTCCCGGGATCGCCGGAACACGGATCCGGGTACATTTGCTCAAAATGTTGACCAAAGTCAACCATAATTAAATTTTAATTCTAGAAATTTCTATTTCTCATATTTTCACATAGAAGGCTTTCCGGATATAGGTCCGGACCATGCACGCAAGTCGAGATGAGACAGAAAGAGGATTTTAAGGTCTCGGAATACAGAGTTTATTTCTAAAATAGGTGATGACCTTTTGGGTCATCACAATATCCTAACAAATCAAACTTTAAACTTGTAAGCCGAAAGTTTACTTGCACAATCAGTATGCCAAATTTCAAATAAAATTTGTAACTTCATACGTGGATTTTTACAAAAATTCAATCTCGTATGTTTGAAGTTATTTCTCAAATGGCTAAACTTAAAGAAAATTATAAACTTAGATCATGGCTTAAATAGCAGTTCAGAAATCGACTATTTGTGCACTTGTTCCAGCACAATATATGTTGCTTTCTCCTCTAAACTAAAATTAGTCGCATGTTGCCTTTGTATTTCAAACATGTAGTTTACCATAAAATTCTTAATGCAAACACTTCAAGTTCTCTACTTACAATGACAGAGAGAAAAGATACTGAAGATTCGACTAGGAATTGCTTGAGAGTTAGTGAACAAAAATACAGCTTCTTATCAAATTTGTGATATTCTGACTAGCTTCTTTTATTTTGAATCGTGTTTCAACAATTGAGTATTAAAAATTCTCAAAAGTCAGTGTTGATACAATTGCAATTTGATTTAGCCGGCTATTTGTGCAATTGCCCCTTTTTAAATGTCGCTTTTATGAATGCATGTGTGCTAGAAAAAAAGGTTAAAAACACTGTTTGCAAAAATTAATTAAATATTTGAAGGAAATGTCACCTATGTTATGAATAGTTTGTACATTGGATACTACTTTGGATGCTATATTGGATACTCATGTTGTGAATAACTTAAAGATTAAATTTCCTACTTTATGTCCATCATCTTTACTTTTTATGCCTATAAAAGACCATGTAATTGCAATGGAAAAATACACCAAAGTGAAAGAAGAAAACACTTCTCCCTTCTTTCTATCTCTTCTTATTTACATTTTACTGCATTACTTTTATTTTATTACACGTTATTAGCACGAAGCTCTAATTTTATTCTTAACTCCCGCTAAGTTGAGCCATATTTTATTAAGTTTTCACTATGTCAAATTTATCAAAACTTGAATTTGTGGCACTTGACATCACCGGAAGGAACTATTTATCATGGGTTCTTGATGCTGAAATTCACCTTGACGCTAAAGGTCTTGGAAATACTATTATACAAGGAAATGAAGCATCAAATGAGGATAAAGTGAAGGCCATGATTTTCCTTCGTCATCTACTTGAAGGGTTAAAAACTGAATATTTAACCGTAAAAGATCCACTTGAATTATGGATTAATTTGAAGGATCGATATGACCACCTAAAACTTACGGTATTACCGAAAGCTCGGTATAAGTGGATACATTTAAGGTTGCAAGACTTTAAAACCGTAAGTGAGTATAATTCTGTTATCTTTAAAGTAAGTTCTCTATTAAAATTATGTGGAGACACTATCACAGATGAGGACTTATTGGAAAAAACATTTTCTACTTTTCACGTTTCAAATGTGGTGCTACAACAACAATACCTTGAAAAAGGTTTTAAGAAATATTCTGAGTTAATCGCATGCCTACTTGTGGCTGAGCAGAATAATACTCTATTAATGAAAAATCATGAAGCTCTTCCCACCGAGTCAGCTCCATTTCCGGAAGTGAATGTTGTAGCAACATATGATAAGTTTGAAAGAAAACAAAATAATTACCGTGGTCGTGGACATGGTCGTAAACGTGGACGTGGCAGGGGCGAAACAATTATCGTCATTATGGTGGAAATAAATTGGAGAACAATAAGGGTTCTCAAATTAATCATTCAAAAGGTAAAGCTAGTATGTGTCACCGATGTGGTATGAGAGGTCATTGGGCACGCATTTGTCGTACGCCAGAACATTTTGTCAAACTTTATCAAGCCTCCCTCAAGAAAAAAGAAAATAATGTGGAGGCACACTTGACCTTTCAAAATAATGATGATGAAGCAGGTCCCTCAAATAAATATGATTCTAAGGCACATCTTGCATATAAAGATGATGATTTTGAAGGCCTAACAAATATTACTCATTTAGAAGTTGGAGACTTCTTTGAGGATATTGACTGAAGAACTAATCATCTTACTGGGGAATGAAGCTATAAAAGTTGTTATTTTTATATTTGCAACTAGTTTATTTTTCTTGAGTGTATTTTCCTAATGCATCATGTGTTGCTAGTTTCTACATTCCTAATGTATTTCTTAATATTTTTTTTCCGCTTGTCTTTCATATTTCTTATGATGTATTATTTGTTTTTTTATGAAGAATATGAAAATTCCCCAGTCTTCAGTTGGACTCAAGATTAATAAAGATGATATATGTCTTCTGGATAGTGCTACAACACACATTATTTTAAAAGATAAGAGATATTTCTCTTATTTGGTAATGAAAGAAGCGAATGTTAATACAATATCCGGTAGTACAAGATTAATTGAAGGTTCTGGAAGAGCTAATTTATTACTACCAGGAGGAACAAATTTAACTATTGATGAAGCACTATATTGTAGTAAATTTCAAAGAAACTTATTAAGTTTCAAAGATATTCGCCAAAATGGCTATCATATTGAGACTACAAATGATGAAAAGATTGAATATCTTTATATTACTACAATAATGTCCGGTAAGAAATATGTGTTTGAAATGTTACCTGCTCTTTCCTCCGGCTTATACTACACAAGTATTAGCAGGATTGAAACACATGCCATAGTAAACGAGAAGTTTACTAATCAAGATAATTTTATTATTTGGCATGACCGGTTGGGCCATCCTGGTTCTAATATGATGCGTAAAATAATTGAGAATTCACATGGACATGCAATGAAGAATCAGAAGATTCTTCAATTTAAGGAATTCTCTTGTGCTGCATGTTCTCAAGGAAAATTAATTATTAGACCATCAACTATTAAAGTTAGGATGGAATCCCCTGCATTTCTGGAACGTATACAAGGTGATATATGTGGGCCCATTCACCCTCCATGTGGACCATTCAAATATTATATGGTTTTGATAGATGCATCTACAAGATGGTCACATGTGTGCTTACTATCAACTCGCAATATGGTATTTGCGAGATTGTTTGCTCAAATAATAAAGCTAAGAGCACAATTTCCAGATTATGCAATTAAGACAATTCGTCTTGATAATGCTGGTGAGTTTACATCCCAAGCCTTTAATAATTATTG
This sequence comes from Nicotiana tabacum, assembly GCF_000715075.1. NCBI lineage: Eukaryota > Viridiplantae > Streptophyta > Magnoliopsida > Solanales > Solanaceae > Nicotiana > Nicotiana tabacum. The sequence goes on along the minus strand of NC_134101.1, from coordinate 133,197,859 downwards.
TATTTCAACTGGGATAACAATTGAGCATCCGGTTGCTCATGTGTCATACACAAAATGGTCTAGCAGAATCATTGATCAAACGCCTCTAATTAATTGCTAGACTAATGCTTATGGGAACAAAACTTTCCATTTCAGTATGGGGTCATTCTATTTTGCACGCAGCAGCACTTGTGCGGATAAGGCCCACAAGTTATCATAAAGTCTCCTCATTGCAATTGGCTTTTGGTCAGGAGCCAAATATTTCCCATCTTAGGATCTTTGGTTGTGCGATATATGTTCCAATTGCTCCACCACAATGCACAAAGATGGGTCTTCAAAGAAGGTTGGGGATATATGTTGGATATGAATCTCCTTCTATTATAAAATATCTATAGCCGATGACTGGAGATTTATTTACGACAAGATTTTCTGATTGCCATTTTGATGAGTCAGTATATCCAACATTAAGGGGAGAAAATAAGCAGCTAAAAAAGAAGATAGATTGGAATGCATTATCACTATCTCATTTAGATCCTCGAACAAATCAATATGAACAAGAGGTTCAAAAGATTATTCATTTACAAAATATTGCAAATCAATTGCCAGATGCATTCACTAACCTACCAAGGGTGACTAAGTCACATATTCCAGCTGCTAATGCTCCAATTCGAGTTGATATCCCGGCAGGACAATTAATTAAAGCAAATGAGTCTAAGCCATGCTTGAAACGTGGTAGACCAATCGGTTCTAAAGATAAAAATCCTCGAAGAAGAAAAGGAGCAAGTGATCAAAGTGAACATAACACAGAGGTAGTGGCTCAAGAAGAGCCCTAAGACGTAACAAATGATAAGACCTTAGGAGAGGTCCAGGTACCTGAAAATAATAAAAATGAAGAGACATCAATAAGTTATGTCTCAACCGGGACAAGGGTTTTCCCAAAGGCCTGGAATTGATTATATGGAGACATATTCTCCTGTAGTGGATGCTATCACCTTCAGGTATCTCATAAATATGGCAGTGCAAGAAAAACTTGATATGCATCTAATGGATGTTGTTACAGCCTATTTGTATGGATCATTAGACAATGAAATTTTTATGAAAGTACCTGAGGGATTTAAAGTGCCAGAAGTATATAAAAGTTTTCGAGAAACTTATTCAATAAAGCTTCAGAAATCTTTATACGGATTGAAACAATCAGGTCATATGTGGTACAATCGCCTGAGTGAATACCTGTTGAAAGAAGAGTACAAGAATGATCCAATTTGTCCTTGTGTCTTTATAAAAAGGTCTGGATCTGAATTTGTTATAATCGTCGTGTATGTTGATGATTTAAATATCATTGGAACTCCTGGGGAGCTTCCAAAAATAGTAGACTGTTTGAAGAAAGAATTTGAAATGAAAGATCTTGGAAAGACAAAATTTTGTCTTGGTTTACAAATTGAGTATATGAAAGATGGAATATTTGTCCATCAATCAACATACACCGAAAAGATTTTAAAGCGATTCTATATGGATAAATCACATCCATTGAGTACCCCGATGGTTGTCAGATCACTTGATATAAAGAAAGATTCATTCCGACCTCATGAAAATGATGAAGAGCTTCTTGGTGCTGAAGTACCATATCTTAGTGCAATTGGGGCATTAATGTATCTTGCCAATAATTTCTGACCAAATATAGCTTTCTTAGTAAGCTTATTGGCAAGATTTAGTACTTCGCCAACACAAAGACACTGGAATGGTATTAAACATATATTCAAATACCTCCAAGGGACCATTGATATGGGTTTATTTTATTCAAATGAATCCAAGCCATCATTGATTGGTTATGCAGATGCAGGATATTTGTCTGATCCACACAAAGGTCGATCTCAGACAGGCTATTTATTTACAAGTGGAGGTACAGCCATATCATGGCATTCGACAAAACAAACTATGGTTGCTACTTCTTCAAATCATGCAGAGATAATAGCCATTCACGAAGCAAGTCGAGAATGCATTTGGTTAAGATCTATAACTCAACACATTCAGCAAATATGTGGTCTTTCTTCGAAAGAGAATATTCCAACAATATTGTATGAAGACAATGCTGCATGCATAGCTCAATTGAAAGGAGGATATATCAAAGGAGATAGAACAAAACACATTTCACCGAAATTCTTTTTCACTCATGATCTTCAGGAGAATGGTGAAATAGATGCACAATAAGTTCGTTCAAGTGATAATTTGGCTGATCTGTTCACTAAGGCGTTACCAACCTCAATATTTGAAAAGCTGCTATATAAGATTGGAATGCGTCGTCTTCGAGACATTAAGTGATTTTTCATCAGGGGGAGTAACTACACGCTGCACTCTTTTTCGTAACCAAGGTTTTGTCCCACTGGGTTTTCCTGATAAGGTTTTTAACGAGGCAGCAAATAATGCATATTATAAATAACTATGTACATCCCAATATTTTTTTGTAAGTTTTTAATGAGGCACATTATCTTACATGGACATCCAAGGGGGAGTGTTATGAATAGTTTGTACATTGGATACTACTTTGGATACTACATTGGATGCTACATTGGATGCCCATGTTGTGAATAACTTAAAGATTAAATTTCCTACTTTATGTCCATCATTTTTACTTTTTATGCCTATAAAAGGCCATGTAATTGCAATGAAAAAATACATCAAAGTGAAAAAATAAAACACTTCTCCCTTCTTTCTATCTCTTCTTATTTACATTTTACTGCATTACTTTTATTTTATTACAACCTAACCTTAGTAAGAGCATGTTTGGAGTAGTTGTTTGAAACTGCTTCTTTTAATGGATAATTATATGTTTGGATAAAAGTGTTAGAAACTAATAATAATTTTTAGTAAAAAAAAAACTGTTAGGATGTTCTTTCAACTAAATGACCAAAATATATTATTTAAAAAAAATTAAAAGTAGTCACGAGAAAAATGAGAAACAATGAATATGGAGTTGAGAGGAAGTTAGGAATTTTATTTTGGAAAAGGTATATTGAGAATAGGAAAATATCAACAGTAAAAATAGTAAACTTGGTCAAATTAAGTTCTGAACTTAGGGTTTATCGAAAACAGTTTTTCTACCTTCTTATGGGTTAGGGGTAGGATTTGCGTACATACCAACCTCCCCAGATCGCACTTGTAATATTACACTGGGTTTGTTATTATTGTTGTTAAACAAATTAAGAGCATGTTTGACCAAACTACAAAAAACTACTTATTTTGAAAAGTATTTTTGTTCAAATTTTGAAAAGTACTTTTATTCAAAAGTGCTTGTTTTTTGCAAAATAACCGTTTGTGTTTGGTCAATTCATTTGAGTAGTGTTTTTTGTAAGCAAATTGTGTTTGACGAATCTTACCAAAAAGTACTTTTGAATATCAAATTACGATAAATGACAGTAAAGATTCAGTTTGTAATTAGTATTATTTAAAAAGAAATATGAATTTAAATATTTATTATATAGGAATTCAACAAAAATATATAATATAAATTAAATATTTTAATTAATATAAAATATAATTATTTCGAAGCAATACTATTGGGTACATGATATTACTTATTATTAAATGATGATTTAAATATATCAAAATACATCATTCAATATTTACTTAAAATCTACTCTTATAAATCACCATATAAAAGAAGAGATCTATTTGTAATAAAGAGGAATAGGAGAAAGAGAATAAAAAGGGGGTAGAAAAAAAATTAAATTAGTAAGGGAAATTTTATATATATATATATATATATATATATATATGTTGTATTTAATATTTTTGTCTTGAATAAAATTTCTGCTTCTGCTTCTTGGAAGAAGCTAAAATTTGTAGCTTATTTCCAAAAGCAGAAAAATTGCTTCTGCTGCTGAAAAATACTTTTTTTGTCGTGGCCAAACATTTCAAATTATCAAGAAATAATTTTTTGAGCAAAAAAAGTACTTTTGACCTCCAAGAAGCTTAACTAAAGCGGCTCTAAAATTACTTATAAACTAAAAAATTATAAGTTGAAGATGGCAAACTTACTTTTAATTGATTTTGGCTTATAAATACTTGACGGATAAGCACAGGAAGTAAGTGATATTCGAGATCATATGGGTTACATGGGATTCTAATATTAGTGAGCGCCAAGATAAGCCAAGTATGCACACAACAAGGGGCAGAAACACTAGGAAAAGTAATTGCTTACGTTTGAACAAAGCTGAGAATGAACGAAAGGAATTATTCGATCAACGATCCAAAGTTAGTTACGATATGAATGCACATAAAATTTTGGAGTAGTATCCATGCAGTATATATGTTGACAATCATACAGTTGTAGAAGACTCCGGTATAAGTTAAAAGAAAGAATTGAGTCCAGGTCATAGACAAAGGATTGAATTTTTAGATGATGGTATCACGGATATTCCATAGCGTCTATGAAAGGTAAAATAATAACTAATACCAGGAGCCGCAAATCGAAAGATAGCTTAAGCCTACATAAAGGTTGATCAGAGGGAAGAGGAAACTAAAGAGTTACATCAACTAAGTAAATCAGGAGTCTGATTATTGGACCCAGAAAATTATAAATCGTGATTGAGAACATTGCAGGATAACTCTTAAATATCAGAGGTACAAAAGAGATAGTACAGTAGCCATATTCTATAATGGCTCTACGATAAAGCTAGTTAGAAAAGTATCAACCTCATAAGAAGTCGGTATGAAGCTCCCACCAGATTGTGTATGCACCAGAGGTGCAAGTATTATAATAGAGCTTCAAGTTGTAGAGGTAACTATGTGGAAGGGAGGTTATAAAAGGAATAGAAGAGATACGGCGATATTTTAAGGTAAGTAAGGTAAAGGTTAACAACGTTTGAGATACTCAGGTGCAGAAGGTTGTGAATAATCCATACTTCAGATAGAGGTCTAGAAGCGTTGGGATTCAGTATCCAGGAATGATAGCGGTGTCATTAGTGGCATATCTTCCAAACTATGGTTTCCAGATACCAAGAGGTCTAGTTAAGAGAGTAAAGAAGAGTTAGAGATGATGTGATGTCTCTCTTGATGTTCCAGAATAACATAAGAAAATCTATGGCGCAAGCAAGTTGAAGGAAGGTTGTGAGTAGTATAAATAGACATGTATGGTCGCAAGCTAAAGTATGGTAAAGCGACAAGATTTTAGGAAGAATGGAGTAAGGACAAGAAAGGGCGAGTGAAAAGGTGACGAGAAATGGATAAGTCCTCGGGATTAAGCCCAGAAAATAAAAGAGTTAATGGTTTCTCTAAGTTATAGAAAGATCAGTATAGCCTGAATGAACTCAAAAGAGTCTAAGACTAGTAGCTTTTAGAAGAGATGGAATACTCCCTGGTAATAGAATGAGAGTGTAATTGTGACAGATAAAGGATGATGTTTGGGCCTTCGATTGAGAAAAAAGAAGAAGAAAAGATTTCACGGACGGCATGAGATTAGAATACCCCACATAAGATGAATCACGAAATACGTTATTAAAGTATAGTATCGTATCGTCCGAGGTGGGTTAGGAAAATCACTTCAAATGTTCCACGATGCAACGTGAGCCCTAGTGATTAGATAAGAGGTTTCAAGTTATTCGTAGTAGATTGTAGATCAATATTGAGGTGAATCAACAATAGATGGATAAAGTTCCAATGTATGAGAAGAGATAAGGATTCCATCCTTCCGATGAACAGTAACGAGGAAGCATTAAAGGACTTAGATTTATACATACATGAGAAGCAATGAGAGGGTAACCTGGAGTTTGGTAGCAGACCTCAGCAATGATAAATCGAAGTAAGAGTCATGGTATAGTATGACCTACCTAGATGCAGTAAAGTCATACGGATGGATAAACGGATCTATGAAATAAGGTATAGCAATATTCGTAAGTTCAATAAAGTACCGAGCGAAGAACTTCATTATACCTATAGATGCCCAGAGAGACATTTTATCAAGCTTTGTATATGTTTACAAAGTGAGGCCTAGAGATTGGCTACAAGCTGGATGAAAGAGAAGAGAAGAGTCGCATAGACGCACGTACAAGGAAAAGTCATACAGGCTGCATGATGGAAGGTAGCAACAGTTACGAGATTGGAAGGATTCCGACCACAAGTTGTGGTGTGAGAAAGAGGCCTAAAGGAGGGAATTCCCTGGCCTTTGGATTTATCCGTAGAACAGTTGCCTAGATGGCAAGAAGAGTACTAAAGTATTCGGCAGACATAAGTTACGAAAATAATAAGTGCATCGGTCAACATTCGAGGACGAATGTTCCAAAGTGGGGAATGATGATACACCCCATGTTTTCGTACGTGTAAGTACGCCATAAATAAATTGATGGAAGCTCAGAAAATGAGATGTTACATCCCGCATTTTCATACATTAAAGTTTCGTCGTAAGTTAATCGACGTAAGTTCGGGAATGAGATTATTTTGAGATTATAAGCATTATGTTACTTCAAACAAGTGATAAGTAAATTCGTGAAGATGAGAGGGTAAGCAAATTGAAGAAAATGAGTTTCGTCGAAGTTTGACATTTTAAGATAAAATACGGTCCAAGCTATAATACCCGATATTTATGGACTAGTGCTATACAAGATACCACATGCCATAATAGTAAGATGTACAAAGTGTGTTAAAAGTGAGTAGTATTTTAAGTAATTTGAGATAATTCCTAATTATGTGGATAATTAGATAATTATTGATTAATGGGAATTAACAAATTAATTAAGGTATTGGTGGTTAATTGGTTGGGAATGGGTAAACATCAACGTGGCAGCAACATAAATCAACTAAATTGACTCTTAAATCATTCTTCAAGGTGGCAAGGATTAGTCATCCTAGTGGGGCCCATATCTAAAGGTTAAAAATAACCTCTCTTATTCACCAAAATGAATGGCTCACCTCTGCTAATTTAAGAGCTTTCGTTATCTCATTTTGGGAGGAAAGATGTGATTAAGAATGCCTATTCAAATTCACAAAGACGTGGAATGGAACATGATAAGCTTCAGCAAAGATGTTGATTTGAAATAGCAACTTAATAACTTCAAATGTTTCATACGAAGGCTATCTAATACTATAGCAACGTGGGATTTGTGATTCTAAAGGAGTACGGTGCAATATTTTTCAAGAATATCATATGGATTGTTTCCTATTTCGATTTCATCGTTACGTATTTTGTCGCAATTGGCGTGTGTTAGAAGGTGTCAAGAGAATCGGTTCAGGTATGTTAAGGCTATCCCTTCTTTTCTTTTGGCATGATCCGTACAATGCAAACGAAACGAGAAAATATACAACTTCCATAAATGACTTTATTCATAGAAATGCTAGAGATGCTTATGTTCTTGATTCCCCATATGGTTTATTATTGTATCTTCTGTTCACGGGTCTCAGAAAATACGTAAGTTGATGAAGTTTATTTCATGATATTAATCAGAGGCATAATGGTCTTATGACGTTCCGAAAGATTTTAATGGCGTACTTCTCATGCATTTCATTCATTTATACATGCACATTGACCCATGAACAGATGGCGTTATATACGCGTATATATATATATATATATATATATATATATATATATATATATATTGCTAACATACTACATGAAGGTAGTATGTTAGCATTGTCCCCAACTTTCTTTCCTTTTAAATACCCTTAACAGTGGTTCAATAACACACTTAGTAGAGGGGTGTTTTTGTCTTTTTTCCCCAAAAAATAAAAAACAATTTGTACTCCCCCATTTCCCTTTCTTTCTCCCTCTCGTTCTCTTTAAATTTTTGCTAACTTTCCCGATCTGTTTTTTTGGCTGCAAAGGTATCGCTAGACTCGCTAGCTTCTTTTTTCTTTAGTGATAATTTTGGGTTTTCATTCTTCTTTGAGTTATTTGTGAATATTTCCGGAGGTTAGTATTTAAATAAGTACTTGATTGAGCCAAAACTTTCAAAAAAAATCATGAAAAGAAAATAGGGAATACCAAATCTAAAATGCATTTCGTAAATGGATGCTTTTCAACTCGATAACCAAACTATCTGAGAGGATTACATCAAAGAAAGAATTTGTGATGCAATTTCTTTTGATAAACGAAATTTTAAATCTTACTGATCTGATATGATAAGAGAAGGAAAATGCTTATAGGCAGAAAATAGTGAAGATAGCGCAAAAACTACTTGAAAAGAAAAAAAATTGCAGAACAGATTGTCAGTGCCGAAACGTTCTACCATTGAAAGAGAGAAAGATTCATTGAGGAGAATGATAATGAAAACTATATGGCTCAAATTATAATTATAACCTTCAATTAATAAAAAAACATAAGGGTACTTTAAAGGGCAATTTTGAAAATTAGAAAATGGACACAATGCTAACATACTACCTTCATGTAGTATCATGCGCATTGACCCATGACTAGATGGCGTTATATACACGTATATTTGTATATAGAATATGGGAAAAGGTTACGGCATTATATACGCATCACCACCTGATCAGCTGGTATACGTTGATGATTTGCCCACAGTGGCTGAAATGATATGATGGGATGTCTTCAGAGGCTTGATGATGTTATGAACGCATATACCCATGCATGGTATAACATTTATACGCATATTCATGACATTATAATTTTAATGATTCACAGAGTTATTCAAACTTACATGTTGAGTCTTTTACTCTAATGTTTTCTCATGTCTATTATTTATTGATTTTCATTCCTTACATACTCGGTACATTGTTTGTAATGACGTCCCTTTTGCCTGGGGACATTGCGTTTTATGCCCGCAGGTCCTATAGACAGGTTGAGAGTCCTCCAAGTAGGCTATCAGCTTAGCGGAAGATATTGGTGCGCTCTATTTGCTCCGGAGTTGCTTATTTGGTCAATATGATCAGTACATGTATTGATTGGTATGGCAGGGCCCTATCCCGGCCTTTATAATGTTATGTACTCTTAGAGTCTTGTAGACGGGTATCATGTATACGGATATTTGTATGGCCTAGTCGACCTATGTTTTGGGTTTACAAGCGATCATATTGGCCTTATAGGCCCGTATGTCATATGTACAAGTTTCTATATTAGGTTGTGTGGTTTTATGTCGAGTGTTTCCTCACATTTTATTATTGTTGCCTCATACAGCCCTTCTGGCCCATTTACCCATGATGATGTATGATAAGAAAGATATGTTACGTTGGAACTCGGTTGAGTAAGGCACCGAGTGTCTGTCGCGGCCCATTGGTTTGGGTCGTGATAGAGGGCTAGTGCATCGCGTTCGCGTGGTGTTTTCCGCGTTCGTGTAGAGTTAATTTCGGGGCAACTGAGTTGTGCTTCGCGATCACGAAGCTATTTCCGCGATCGCGATTAAGGAATTACTTGGTAGAGTATAAACTTTTCAAAAATGAGGGTTAGTCATTTTTATCAAAACTTGAGTTTGGGAGCTCGGATTTGGACGAGATTTTGAGAGATTTTCAGAGAAAGCTTTTGGGTAACGATTCTTAACTCCTTTATGGTTATATTACACTAATATATGGTTGATTTCATCATTTAATTTCGGATTTGGGTTGAAAAATTAGGGAAAATGGAAAGAAGTTCTTCAACTAAGATTTTGGATTTTGATTGAGCTTTTAACTTTGGATTTGGATAATTTTGGTATGAGTAAACTCGTGAGTGAATGGGTGTTCATATTTTGTAACTTTTACCTATTCCGAGACGTGGGCCTAGGGAGACTTTTTAGGGCGATTTCCTAATTTCTTATGTTAGCTTTGATTTCATTAATTATATTAATTTCTTATAGTTATATTTATGATATGTAATTGATTTTGGCTAGATTTGGACCAATCGGAGTCAGATATTCGTGGGAAAAGCATTGTTACAGATTGATTTGAGCTTGGTTCGAGGTAAGTGGTTTGCCTAACCTTGTGGGGGAAACCCCTTAGGATTTGGTGTTGTTATGACATGTAAGCGCCGTGTACGCGAGGTGACGAGCGCGTACATGGGCTATTTGTTGAAAAACTTGATTTTTACTGAGTAATAGACTGTTTTCATCTTATCTGAGTATACTAGCATATGTAGTTATCCTGTTAGCCAAGAATAGCATGCCTACTTGTCTTAATTGCTTATTTGAACTCTTTGCAGCATGTTTAGTGAATCATGCTCCTTCTCAACTTGTACTTAGTCTAAATTATAGGTTTTCTTGTTGTAGCTGTTATCTTCATTTGTTTGAGTTGCGTATTTACTTTGGGACTGCAGGACGGTACCCCAGGAGATCCCCCTGCACATTTACTTTTGAGACTACGAGGCGGTTCCTCGGGATTTCTTCCTGTACATTTACTTTTGAGACTACGAGGCGCTTTCTTGGGAGTTCTCCCTGTATGTTTACTTTTAAGACTACGAGGCGGTACCTCGGGAGATTTCTTGCTCATTTATTTTGGGACTACGAGACGGTATCTCGGGAGATCCCCTGTTGTTTATCCATGTGTAGTGTATTAATATCATTGTTGTGTTTTCCTTTGTTTCATTCCAGTATTTTATTATAGTGTACATTTTCCTGCTTCATTTATTATAGACCAGTGGGCATGACCTGACCTCGTCACTACTCGATCGAGATTAGACTTGACACTTACTGGGTACCATTATGGTGTGCTCATGTTATGCTTTTACACATGTTTTCGTGTGCAGATCTAGGTACATCATTCCAGCCTCGCTATTAGTTGTGCACCTACTGTTGTTACGGAGACTTCAAGGGACATCTACTGCGTCCGGTGACCTAGAAGTCCCCCTCTATCTTTTGTGTAGTTGTTCCCCTATTACTTCTAAACATTGGTGTATAAAACTTTTAGTAAATTCTTAGAAGCTTGTGACTTATGATGTTCCGGGTCTTGGGGAAAGTTCCGTATGTATTTTTGGGAGTTGCTTTTGTATATGTCAAACGGTCTTTCTGTCATTTGTTTCATTACTGTACTGTTAGTGGTTTAGATTTATTCTTCATTTGTTGTTTTCCGCAATTGTTAGGCTTACCTAGTCGTAGAGACTAGGTGCCGTCGCGATCTCTCACAGAGGGAAGATTGGGTCGTGACAATTTTGACGTTAAGAATTGAGGGAGAATTATTAACGGGAAAGAAATTAAATGAGAATTTTTGAAAAAATGACAGTAGTGAAGTGTGTGACATACCCCACGGAAGTACACGTCCTCTTTTGAAAATTATAAAATTTTGTAATTTCCAGTCACTATCAATTAACAGGAACTTTGAAAAATAAATTGTGAATAGTACAAAAACACATCCAGTAATTAGACTTTTTAAAATGTATTACTATTTACGAGCCATCCAGATCGAACGAAGTGTTGCTTAACAAGATTTTAGTAGTATATGATCGAATATATGATTTTAAACTGGTACAAAAGCAAATAACTTATACATGAAAATAAATTTATTGTAGTTGTATTAGTCATTTGCGTAGTGCACTCATAATTGCATTACTTTTAGCTACGTAATTGTTTGTATTATAATCAGAGTTTGCTCGAAATTGCATTAAAAAATTATTATTGAATCATTGATTTAACTTTGTTTCTTTTGCTTTTTCTCTGACAATACTAATGTTTATTCGCATATTTCTTTTTGTATGTCCAAGCATGGGAAGAAATATCTCTCTCATTTAAGTGTGTGTAAGGCAAATGTTACTATAATTCTGGTAGTAGTAATTTAATTGAAGGTTGTGGAAGAGCTACTATAACTCTACCTAGGGGAACAATACTTATCATAGATAATGCAATATTCTCCTCCAAGCCCAGGAGGAACTTGTTGAGTTTTAAAGATATCCGCCGAAATTGATATCATATTGAGACAATAAATGAGAATAATCTTGAATATCTCATCGTTACCAAGCATGTCTCTAGTCAAAAAAAGGTTATTGAGAAGTTCTCATCTTTATCTTATGGCCTGTATTGGACAAGAATCAGTACAATTGAGGCACATTCTATCGTAAACCAAAAGTTACTGATTCTAATACGTTTGTGCTTTGGCATGATTGATTGGGATATCCTGGATCAATTATGATGAGACGAATTATAGAAAACTCAAATGGTCATCCACTAAAGAATTTAAATATTCTTTTAAATAATGAATTTTCTTGAACTTCTTGTTATCAAGGCAAATTAATCATTAGACCATTACCAACAAAGGTTAGGATTGAGTCCCCTATATTTTTGGAACGTATACAAGGGGATTTATGGACCTATTCACCCACCTAGTGGGTCGTTTGGATATTTTATGATCTTCATAGATGCATCTTCTAGATGGTCTCATGTTTGCCTATTGTCATCTCGCAACCTGGCATTTGCAAAATTAATGGCACAAATAACTCGATTATGGACATAGTTCGCCGATAATCCAATTAAGTCTATTCGACTTGATAATGCTGCTAAATTTTCATCACAAGCATTCAATGATTATTGCTTATCAATTGGGATAAAAGTGAAACATCTTGTAGCTCATGTCCACACTCAAAATGGCCTTGTAAAATCTTTGGTTAAACGCCTGCAATTGATAGCAAAACCATTACTCATGAAAACGAGGTTGCCCACTCTATTTTGCATGCAGCAATGCTAGTTCGTATCAAACCGATAAATTATCATAAATATTCTTTGTTGCAATTAGTTTTAGGCCATGAACCTAATATATCTTATTTAAGAATTTTGGATGTGTAGTATATGTGCCTGTAGCACATCCATATCGCACGCCTAAAGCGTGGTAGACCATTGGGTTCTAAGGATTGAAATCCTATAAAAAGAAAAAGAAATGATCAGGATGACACCAAAAGAGTCTACAGAAATCAATTCTGAGATTCATGAGGAAATTACTAAGCCTGAGACTCAAGAAAATAATGAACTATCGATAAATCCAATTGATACTGAGATGAATTTGAATCGATTGGACATAATGGTGGATTATGTCTTTACAAATAACATTGCATCTAGCATTATGCAAGATAGTGAGGATCTTGAACCTCAATCTGTTGGAGACGTGATTGGCTGAAATGGCAAGAAGCAATCCAATAAAAGTTGAATTCACTTGCGAAACATGAAGTTTTTGCGCCTGTAGTCCAAACACCTAACGGTGTTAAGCATGTTGGTTATAAATGGGTCTTTGTACATAAGAGGAATGAGAAAATTGAGATACAAAGATATAAGGCACACCTTGTTGCACAAAGATTTTCACAAAGGCCTGGTGTCGATTATGAAGAGATATATTCACCTATTACGGATGCAATAATGTATCGTTATCTTATTAGTTTTGTTGTCCATGAAAAGTTCGACATGTATTTAATGGATGTGGTTACAACCTACCTTTATGGCTCACTTGATAATGAGATACACATAAAAAAAATTCGAAGGATTTAAAATGCCTGACGCACATAATTCAAATTCCCAGGAAATGTTTTCAATCAAATTGCAAAGATCTTTGTATGGTCTAAAGCAATCAGGAAGAATGTGGTATAACCGCCTTAGTGAGTATTTATTAAATCAAGGTTATAGAAATGATGTCATTTGTCCATGTGTTTTTATAAAGAAAACAACGTCGAAATTTATTGTACTTGTCGTATATGTTGATGACATAAACCTTTTGGAACTCCTACAGAACTCCAAAAGGCAACTGATTATTTAAAGAAGGAATTAGAGATGAAAGATCTCGTATAGACAAAATTATGTCTCGGTTTGCAAATTGAACATTTGACAAATGGGGTTTTGGTTCATCAATATGCATACACAGAAAAGGTATTGAAACGGTTTTACATGGATGGAGTGCATCCATTAAGTACTCGTTGTTCGATCACTTGATGTGAATAAGGATTTGTTCCGACCTCAAGAAAAGAATGAAGAGCTTCTTGGTCCTGAAGTGTCATATCTTAGTGCAACAAGGCGTGACATAACTTTTTCAGTTAATGCCTTAACAAGATATAACTCTTCTCCTACAAGGAGACATTGGAATGAAATCAAACACATATTGCGGTATCTAAAAGGGACTACCGATATGGGATTATTTTATGACAATTATTGCAGTCCCGATCTTGTTGATTATGTCGATGTTGGATATTTATCTGACCCACACAAGGCTCGATCTCAAACAAGTTATGTGTTTACATATGGAGGCACTGTCATATCTTGGTGATGGACCAAACAATCAATCGTAGCTACTTCAACTAATCATGCTGAGATAATTGTTACTCATGAAGCAAGTCGAGAATGTGTGTGGTTGAGGTCTATAATACATCTTATTCGAGAAAAATGTGGTTTGAAACGTGACAAGCTACCCACGATTTTGTATGAAGACAATGCAATATGCATAACCCAATTGAAGGGAGGATTCATAAAAGGAGATAAGACAAAGCACATTTCACCAAAGTTATTTTTCACATATGATCTTCAAAAGAATGGTGATATCAATGTGCAACAGATTCGTTCAAGTGATAATATGACTGATTTGTTCACCAAATCTCTACCGATATCAACCTTCAAGAAGCTAGTGTACAAGATTGGGATACGAATGCTCAAGGATGTGAATTGGTGCTCTCATCAGGGGAAGTTAATGCGTATTGTACTCTTTTTCCCTTACAAGGTTTTGTCTCTTTTCCTTGCAAGGTTTTTAACGAGGCAACCAAAAGGCGTATTTCTAAACATGCGTACTCTTTTTCCTTCACTAGAATTTTTTTCCCACTGAATTTTAATTTAGTTACGATTTTAACAAGGCACGTTATTTGTTGAATAGACATTCAAGAGAGAGTATTATAAATAGAACTGTATTCTAAGTATCTATCTTTTACGGAGTTTGTTACTTTGTGACTAAATTATTTTTCCCCTATAAATAGAGGGATTTTATCCCATTGTAATTCAATCTCAAAATCAATAAAATTCTCTTTCTTTTCTTTGACATATTCTTCTTTCTTTTATTATGTTATTTCACCACTAAAGTTATTACGTGCTTCTATATGTGCCACGAAAGTCGGATTTTAATTGTAAAAATAGCACAGTATAGCCAGTTTTCGGACTGGTCATTCAAAAATAGCCAGTGTTTACAAAGTCAATGAAAAATAGCCACTATTTTGCTGCAACAGAGACCGGTCCAGCATAATATGCTGGAGTTCGGTGCACCTGTGTATGAACTCCAGTATATTATGCTGAACCGCTATACTTTGCTAACTCCAGTATAATATACTAGAGACCGGAGCACCGGTGCTCCAAATTCCAGTATATTATACTGGACAATTATACTTGCTGGAACTCCAATATATTATGCTGGAGTTCTAGTGCACTTATGCTGGAACTCCATCATATTATGCTGGAGTTCCAGGATAAGTACTTATCCTAGAACTCCAGTATAATATGCTAGAGTTCAAGCATACTTATGCTGGAACTCCAGTATAATATACTAGCGTATTTTCCGGGTTTTGAACAGTGTTTTCGCTCAGATTTATCTTTACATAAAAAGTGGCTAAATTTCGATTACTTTTGAAACTGGACTATTTTTGAACGACTAGTTGTAAATCTGGCTATTTTTTAATTTCTTGCATTTTAATTTGAGTGCAGCACTCTGGGACTTCCCCAAAAAAAATTGTCTGAAGTTAGAAGCCAAATAAGAAAACAGCATAAAAAGTTAAAACGAAATCACAACCCAGTAATATATTGAGTATTCAATAAACAATTTCTAATTGCTGTACACAGACAAAGATGTTTACAATATCCAATATGAACTGTCCCTGTAATTAGTAAACAATAGCTTTACACTTCTAAATTGTAATCACGCAAAGCAGAACGCAGTATAGTCACCCATGAGGCCATCACTGTCCATGACATTAAAGAAGCACAGCGTTTTATGAAAACAACTGACCTGCACTCCTTCATCAGGGTACTTATTGTTGCAATAGAATTGCTGTATAAGTGGTCACAGGCGGACCTTATCAGTGACTCCTGGCTTCATCTCCAGGTAGTTTGTCACCATGAAATCTACAAATCAAGAAACAACGATGGGCAACTTGAGAAAAGAAAGAGAGATGAGAGTATAAATTCCGGTGAATAACATGATCACCAATTATGCATAGTACATTGCTAGAGTATAAAGATGTAGCAGATAGGCGTAGCAGCTACTCATGCTGTAACCTTGTTATTTAAGAAGGTTACTAGAAATAATGGTGGTCATTCAAGGCACTTGCATTTGGACAATTATGGGAAAAGGGAAAAGGGAGGCATTTGAGAGAATCTGCTGGTAGGTTGGTAAGAATGGACGGAAAAGTAAAAAGGAGTATTAATAAATGCGACAGTGTATTTCCACCTAAAAAGGCACCCATCTCTATGTAAATCCACGAAAATAAATAAATGGCATCAAACCTTTCCTTCCTATTCTTCAAACCAATCAACCCCTTGAATCTTTAATACAGAAAGCAAAGCATCAATCTCTATGTAAATCTAACTCCATACTGAGCATAGACGAAGTGTACCGTAGCCAATGAATTTGAGAAGGTTCCCAAACCACTACCATATCAACTATTGGAATGGAGATCTAAAAGCTCTCAAGGCATTTCCAAGGATGAAGGTCCATGACTTATCATAATAAAAAGGAATGACAAAACTATGTGTGGGTCTGCCAAATCTTGGTTATTGAGCGATAAAGTGCAGATTCAAGTAGTCTGTCAAATTAATTGGCATGGATAATAAAAACAAAACGAGACTGCATTTAGCCATGCTAAAACACAAAGCGCCTTCTTGAACAGAAATTCTCCACATGTGCCGAACGTGGGGAATCAAGAAGTTATACTTTATTCAAGCAAACAATCAATCAACTTGACTAGATTTCCATGACAGAAGAACCAAGTTCTTGATACGAGAAATTTTAGAACATATGAAGATATTTCATGAAATAAGAAATTACCACAATAATGACCTTCTGATAGAGTGAAATTTGTCATCATCCAAATTTGCAAGCTCTTGAACACCTCCAGCAGCACCAACAGCTTTGCTTTGTGAATCTACTGTCCCTTCTGCATTGTCCTTGCACGCATTGAGATCTGCCTTGACATCTGAAGAATAGGCGCAATGCTTTTGGAGCCACCTATCAGTCTCCCAGAGTACATGCATTATACTCTCTCGTGCTCCATAACCATGACTCTCATATGGAAGAATTACAAGGCGACAAAGTGCACCATGACCTTTAAGTGCATTGAAGAAACGATCTGACTGTATATTTTAAGCAAAACGAAAAGAGTTTTTAAGATCAAGACTCTTGAAGTCAAGGCTAGCAAACTCATTAGATAAATCTAGGAAGAACTAGCATACTTACGGAGTAAATCAAGAACATTTGCAACTAACTTGCCTACTTTAGGTGACAGGCAACATTCACGGAAAATATGGCTCTTGAAACAAGATGCTGAAAGAAGAATAAGAACAAGAGGACTGTCATTTTACCTGCATCATCAAGGTTCCTGGATTGTTGTCCTCCTCCCCATGGATAAGCAAGATAGGCTTCTTAATCTTATTGGCTGACATAAAAGGGCTCATCTCAACATAAGTATTGGTCGCCTCCCAAAGTGTTCTCTCCTCGTTCTGAAAAGATAAACAAATAAGTTCTTAGCAAAGTAAGTTAATGAAATAATCCTCCTAGAATGCAGAGAGAAACACCAAGTCATTAGGACTTTAGACTTATTGACCTTACACATGACTTGGGAGGATTACCTGGAACCCAAAAGGTGTTAGTGTTCTGTTATAAGCACCAGACCGAGCAATTCCACAACAGAAAAGATGAGGTGCATGTGCAAGGAGGTTTGCTGTCATGAATGCCCCATAGGAATGACCACCAACAGCAATTTTGTTTGGATCGGCCACCTAAAAAACAAAGCACCACAGAGCTCAGCCGTAACTCCAAAGTTTCACGCAACATATGTTCAGCGGGAAGAAGAAAAAGCTTACTCCACGGCGTATAACTTCTTCCACTGCAGCCTCAGCACTTGCAACAAGTTGTTCTATGTACCTGGTTAAGACAAGATTTAATCAATAAACACCCAAACCTCCAAATTGCAGGTGGAAAAGTAAAGGAATCCATTTCATCACAAGACAGAGACATGGTTTATCCTTAAAATTAGTCCCCGAACATCAATAATCTATCTACAAGGAGCAGCTGAAGGAAGCAAGTCCAGTCAACAGCCCATGACATCATCCCTCCCCCCACCCCCACCCCCAAAATAAAAGCAACAAAGAGAAAGAAAGGGTTTAATAATGCTTCATCACTTGTCAGCAACCACATGGGCACAAAATTTTACGCAGAAGAACTTCAGTAGAGTAGGTAGATGCGGCATGGTATTCAGCATATTACTGCGGAGTTTTTTATATTCAAACTACTCCCAAAATCATTAACTCTACAAATTACTAATACACCAACAGTATCTGTGGTTAGCACGATACTCATGCAAAGTGAATTTTGTTTAGAAGAACTAAATCCGTGGTTTTGATGGAGAAGTCCAATATGCGCTCCAACAAGCAACTTTCACATGGACCGCCTTTCATGCTGTGATTCATAAGAATAATATAAAGATCAAACTTTCAGTATGCACTATGCAGTTTTACTCATTTCATAACAAAGTGCAGAACACCAACAGCTCAGAACACGAGGGCTAACTGATCAAGATGCAACTGAAAGCAAAACATGCAAAAGAAAGGGAAATCTAAGATGAAAGGCGGTAGCTAGTCACAGCATTTTCCATTTTCCAATAGAGCATTTACAAAGAGTGGAAGAACCTGGGAGAGCAGGATTTCACTTGTGGATGCTCATTTGTGCTGTAAGTTTTACCAGATAAAACAACAAGAACAAATTCCCAAACAAAGTCCCCAAGGGCATAGGTAAGTGGTTGAGGCATAGGAGATTAGGAGTAACAATCAGAAGGGCATTTGGTAGTCGTTGAGGCACAGGAGTAACAATCAGGAGATCCCAAGTTCATACCCTGCTATAACAATTATTGTAAGCCCAACTGCTCGATCATTGTTGGGCATGTTTACTCGACACATGTGCTTGTAGACATTTAACAGGCTACCTGGTGAATTGGTTGAGGCTGACCTGAACACTGCCGTCATTAGAAAAAAAAAACTAGCATTGTCCCTAGCAAATGTGTCTTTTTTGCTTCCTTGTTGACATTTGCAATATTTCTTCGAGTTTGGCCCAAATAGGAATAACATATTTCACTTACAAAAAAAATGTAATTCACATTTCTCTTTAGAGGTGCTCTAAGCTTGCTTTCACTTGACCGTGAAGCACCCCTGCTTCCATTTCGGTTTCTCATAAATGAGGTGTGCCCACTCATTAAGTTCTCAAATGAATTAGATTTAAACCTTTGATTTTAAACCTCTGATTACCATTGAATTAAAGATTTTTTTCACTTATAAAAAAAAACATAAATTGGATTTATACCTTTTATCACACTTCTGCTCTTAAAGCTTAGTCTTGTGACTATGCTTCATCGATCAAAAATTTGCTAGGAGTCTAATTAATCTTCTTGGGGGGTTTGTATGTCAATTTTCAATAGAAAACGTAAAAGACCTCTTATGTTAGAGCAGTGTTGTTAAAATCGGCCGCTTCCTCGCTTAAAGCGAGAAGCGATGCAAAGTGAGGCATCTGGCGCTTCTCTGATCTGAAGCGTATCAGGTACAAAAAAGCAAGCGCTTCCCCTGAAAAAGCGAGAAGCGAGAGCGACAGAAGCGAGCGCTTCTCTTTATATTTGGGCTGCCAATGTTAATTAATTAAAAAGGCTCTCTTTTTTTAACTTCAAGATCATCAAGTTTGGTCCCAGGTATGTGATATCTTCCTCCTCCTCCTCCTCCTTCTTCTTCTTTTTCTTTTTCCTTCACTATTTCAGTGTCCAAATAGCAGCGAAATGCTGCGAAATTTTTTTTCCCCTTCAGTTCTTCTTTTTCTCATTCTCTTCTTTTTCTTCATTTTCTTTCACTGTTTTAGTGATAAATTGTAGCGAAATGCTGCCCATTTTTCGTTTCAGTTATACTGCTATTTTTTGGCATACTTACTGTCATTTTTTTCATATCATTTATTCTTAGTTGTCTATGCAGTATTTATTTTAAATTCCGCTTCACTACAAAAAAGCGAACGCTTCGCTTCTCGCTTTAAGCGAAAAGGGACTTGTCGCTTTTTCTCGCTTCACGCTCTTCACAAGACTGTGTTAGAGAAACTAAATTTTTAAATATCAAAATAATGAAATGAGACACTCATATCGGAGTGAAAGGGATAGTGAGGATTCATGCAGCTAGGCCCAACTAGATTGAGATTGGTCTTATTATTTGTTGTTGCCGTATTTGTAGCAAGAAGACAAACCCAGTTTTTCCACTAGTAGACCAATGATCATTAAACAGATTTAGTCAAGTAGTCCTACTGCTACTCAAACTGATAAAGAGAAGTCACATCCTTAAATTATTAGTGCACAAGTTTACCTGTCATTGGCCTCTTCATCACCCTCTCCGATGATTGGAATTGTCGGCCCTGATAAGACAGCAAACCTGAAATTTGTGGTTCCAAATCAAGCAGTTCCCCGAAAAAGACTAACATGACACACCGGCAAAATAACAATTATAGCAAGCAAAATTTAGATGGACAATACAGAGAACAGAGACACACCTCCTTGCTAACCATAGGAGGGGGGATGTTGGCCCAATGCCAGCAAACTCATTAGGGGAACCTCGAACTTGGCTAGCTGCATCTTTACTCTTAAATTCTCCTGGGTATGACCATACTAGGCATGGGAGGGGTCCATCTCTCGAGGGATCATAACCTGGTGGAAGATATAGGGTCGCAGTAAGTTGAACTCCATCCTTCCTCTGATACCTGATCATTTCTTTTTGCAACGATTCCAACTGTGGGTATGGATGAGGGAAGTTTGTAATCTGACATGCTTTTTTCTCTGGCCAGCTCAGAAGGTAGTACTGAGTGTTTTCAGTTTTGGATTCTTTAGAAGTGAGTATCTTCAACTTATTTATTGACAATTCCCCTTCTTTCTGATCAGACATCAAAGCAACAACAGTCTCAAAATATTTTTCCCTGTTACTCTGCCAGATTCGTTCCTTACTGCCTGTATTTCTGAAAGAAATCATGTCAGATCACTTTCTTCGGCAAACGAAAAAATATGGGAAAAAACGTACACCAGACCTACATGTCAAACAAATCAAGAAACGGAATGTTTCCTTCCGGGGTAGCGCCACTTCCATTTAATAATAGATAAGTGTCCCCATCATCTTCCTTCTTCACCTTTGCAATAACATAAGTTCCAGCAGGAGTTCTCCGCGACATAGGAGAACCAGGATCAGAATAAACATCTTCTGATGATCGATCAAAGAGTATACGTGGATTTACATTCTCTGATCCGGGGGATATAACCCATGTCCTCACCTTCCTTGTTTTGTACCACGATTCATAAACTAATGCAAGTGTATCATCACACCAAGAAATCCCTCTGTACATGTAAGAAGATCCCAATATAAGAACATCATTTTTATTGGAGAATAATCTTGGTTCCTAATTCTTGGTTGTTTACTCGACAAGTGAATCCCCTCGTCAAATATAGAGGATAAATGAAACCTGTTTTTTGTAAAGGCAGTCAATGATAGCAATACTATCAAAAGCATCTATCTGCTTCTGCTATAACCCTATATAACAAGTAATATGTGCTTTTCCATTTATTTTGCAAAATGAAAAGAAAAACTTTATCAATTCTTTATAAACCTGGCAACCCAAGTCAAATATGATATTAATTGTGTAAAAGTTCTTTTGACGACTTTGAATTATGTTACTGTAACCACCCACCAAAATGACTTGAAATTCAACTTATCTATAGGTAATCAATCACCTGTAATTGACCAAATACTTGCTAAATAATTGACATAGTGGCACCCAAAAAAACTGAAACAATTGACTATTTGCATACTCTTACACAAAGTATAACTTGCAATCCAATACACCATAAGTAATATCTTCCTACCGAAAAATATCAATCATTGTTCACGCATGTATCAAAAATAAATGAAAAATAAAGCTGTTTCAACGCACATGAATCCCACGTGTATAATTCACATTTGTTGAGTAACAATCGTACATAACATGACAGGTATAATTTTGTACATACCCATAGCGAAGATCCAGTTTATGTAAAATTTTAGGATGTTCATTTTCATGTGGTGCAGCAGATTGTGTATAAATTATGTCACGTGGAGAAACTTCGACTTTAGCATCACCACCATCTTGTGTCTCAACCCTGAAACAGTTTCAGGAGAAAAGCATCAAATAAGTGACAATACTGACAATATAGCATCAAATAAGTGACAATACTGACAATATAGCCTCAGATAAGTGACGATACTGATAATTCAACAAATCAATGTGCAACTATCATGAATTGTTATTTCAAAGGGGTAATTATAGTACTAGATTAGTACTAGCATCCAAATATTAGTGGATTACCAGAAACAAGTCATTCACATTTCACATGAGAGCAAAATACAACAAACAACATCTACCTTTCTTCTCCCTTATATATAAATCTGTAATCACTCAATATTTCTTTTAGGCTTTTCTGATCTGAGGAGTCATAAGCCCATATTATAGGCTCAAAAATCAGTTAGAAAGATCTAGATAAGACTATCATTCAACTCCCCTTTCCCCCAACCAACCAGGAAAACAAGGCAGCTTAATTTTTCCCCATCAAATCTGAAACATTCATCTCTCTTTTTTTGGCAGTCCAGAAGCACATCCATGGAGTTTTGTTAACCAGTGAACTAAATATACTAGAATAGATTTTTGTATGCATACCAATAGAGATTCGATGGTTTATCTGCTCTCCAATTGATTGATCGCATCCCTTTCCTCACACTATTGAATGCAATGGGAATATTTTCTGCAAGGGGAAAATCACAAAGTTCTCTCACAAATTCTCCATTGGCCTTCCACACTTCAACCTTTTTGGGAAACCTTCCACATGGTACAACAAATGAAAACGGCCTGTGAGTTGAGGTTAACAAAATGTATGCTTGGTCCGGAGATGGGTCCATTGACGTGTATATAGCTGGTGGACCAAAAGGCTTTATTTCCCCATCTAAAGAAGCCAAAACCAGCTGTGTAGTAGCATAATACTCGAACAGATCTTCATCATATTCATCTTTGAGCAGATCCTGGTAGGTTCTAGATTGAATAACATTCTTCTGCTCATTAGATTGAATCTTGGGGCCAGAGGGAACCAAAGGTTTCCTTGGTGGATCTCCACGAGATAATGGAATGGTACATACCAAAAGAGTTGAGTCATTCACCCAAACAAAGCTGATAATAACAGAAACAGAGTTGTCAGGACAGGGAGATGTAGCTTAGAATCAGCAGACTTTCCTTTTAATGACAGGCAGAGTATGGAAAATGACCTACTTGTCAAAAACAGCATTTACATATATATCTGGTGACTCGAAAAGAGGTCTAGCTTTCCCAGTATCCACATTAGCAACCCATACTCTCAGTTTGCTGCTGCTGCCATCATCCTGATACAAAAAGTCAAAACATCAGATCTACCTTGTGACAAAGGACCTTACGTGATATTAGGCATTAAAAATATCAGAATGATACAAAGTGAAATAGCTGAAGGCAAATCTACTATTAAGTTTTCCGTAACATCAACGTACAAATAATATAGACTCACAGGGAGACACCCAAACATATATCAAAATACCTCATCAAGACGGACAGTGAAGGCTAAATGCTGACCATTATTTGACCTTCATAAAAAAGCAAAGAATCAGATGAAGAAGGAAAGATAATAATTGATCCAAATATACAAGTATATTAGGTCTCTATTGAAGAGACATTTATATATAAAGGGAATATGCAAGGAAAATATGATAAAGAGGCTTTTTTTTAGAAGGAAAAATAAAGAAAGAGGCTTTTTACTCTAGTTTCACATTGCATCCCCCATTAGGTGAAGTTTCTGTTTTCTTCTAGTAATTAAAGTGATGTACAGGTTTAATCAGTAAGGTAACTGATAGTAAACACAGAACTTTTTCTTTTGGATATGGTAAACTCCGACCTCCAAACCCACTTTACCTAGGAGCCGAACAATGGCCCTTTCCAACTTTGTTAGCTTAGTGATGCGAAACCGCAACCTTACCGCTAGAGGTCGAGGGTTCTTACCTCTAGAATATCCTCCCTTAGATAGGAAATACTGAACTATAAAATGAAAAGCTTTTATAGTTTTACTTATTGCTAGTCAATCAAATGCTTTGGAAAGATCAATGACATCTACTGGTTGACCAAGAGCTAAGTGTGATGTTCAGTCTACCAGATCATCTCTTCTCTTAGAAATGATATTCATTTTTCATAGGGACGTTGAATAAGTTATTAGTCAATATCGAATGTTTAGAACACTTGGGACTCATCGTCATCTTGCTCAATTAGGAAAATCTGCCTCCCATTTGTGACTAAATGAATTTTCAAAAGTAAAAACTAGCTGGTTACCATTTCCATGGAGGTTAGAATCTTGGAACAGATGGTTGTCTCTACCAGTTTAAAGATACCTTTTTGACTTCCAGTGCAATTTTGCCATATTTGACATGACAAAAATGGAGAAGGTAGGTTAGCTTGTGCAAGCATATGACAGAAAGCTAAAATTGATATAAAGTAGTATTAGTTAACACTATTATCCAACATTAAATTTTTTGAAAATTTTAGATTAACCCTACCTTAACATCAAAGAATACATTTTAGCTCTTAAAATTGTGCGTCTGAGATGCATGGAGAAGTTCATTTACAAAAGTTTCACTGTCCCAAATTTGAAAACCTAATGGAACTACTGCTTAGATTAAGAGAAAATGTGGTGCTATTATCGCCTGAGTCGTCAGAGATAATAAGTAATAGTTGGAGAAGTATAAAAATGTCACATCAAATTTAAAGTAATACTAGAAAGTGTTATTATGTGTTACATTTGTTTTCGCAACTCAAGGAAAGAGGTCAATCTTTTCAGTATGGACTTAAATAAAGAAAGGACTACACCAAAACAAAAGGGATAAAATGAGTATTACATGAAGTGCATATTAATTGGTAAGACCATTGTGAAGATAAAACCATCACACAGTAACTCAAAGCACGCACACATACAGGTATGGAGAAGGAAATTACCATGTTAAAAAATTAATTCTAGCACCTTCTGGGAGACCCTGGATCTCTTTTTCCGGTCCTAGGCTACCATCTTCCATTAAGTGATGGATCCCTATACCAGTATAGAAAGACCTGAGAAAGAACATCATAAGATCCTGTGTGGAAGCTGCTTACTAAAGATTGATGTAGTACCACCATCAAGGCATCAACAATTACTAGCTTTAAAACAAGAAAACATTTCTTTTTGATAATTAACAAGAAGAAAAGGAAGAAGAAGAAGAAGAAGAAGAAGAAGAAGAAGAAGAAGAAGAAGAAGAAGAAGAAGAAGAAGAAGAAGAAGAAGAAGAATGATACCAGCAAGGAGC
Source organism: Nicotiana tabacum (assembly GCF_000715075.1). Taxonomy (NCBI): domain Eukaryota; kingdom Viridiplantae; phylum Streptophyta; class Magnoliopsida; order Solanales; family Solanaceae; genus Nicotiana; species Nicotiana tabacum. Next base: position 133,172,360 of record NC_134101.1, on the reverse strand, counting down.
ACTTAATCTATGTAAAGAACATAAGAGACACCAAGTATACAGCCAAAGGGAATAAAACAACCTAACATAGCGTCTCCAGCACTTTGAGTACTTGAGTGCTTAAAGGAAATATCATGAGAAGCTTCATCATTACTCACATGCGACTCCTGGTATTACATTTCCCGTCGATGCGGACTCCAGCAAGTTTCTCCTCAGGTCTTGCTAAATCTGACAAAGGTGGCAAGGATCTCCGCTTAAGAAACAGTATTTTATCCCTCAATGGAGAGAATGATAGTGCTGGAAGTGGTGGAGCATCAACAATATCTCTAATCTCACGGGGAGGGAGACGATATCCAGTTTCTGATGCTGATTCTAGATCTAGTAAAAAATTTAAAAACAAGAAGATTTATCCAATTAGCAACATATGTAAATTCTATTAAAGAGGGAAAATTAAAGAGTTAGAGAGTATCGAAACATGAAACTAAAGGCAACGAAAAAATGGAGATATAGATGAAAAACTTATAAAATTTACAGATCCCCCCACCCCACCCCACCCAAAAAAAAATTAACTTGATAAGCCCATCCTTGTTTTATCTATGGAAGGTACATACTCTACATTACATGAAGTCAGTGCATTGCCCAGGGGCAGTAATACATGAGGCAAAGGAAGAGGCTTTATGAATGAGCATGGAGAAAAGCTAACAGCTTTATCATTATCTATAAGCACTAAAACAGTGAGGAAATTTTTCCACTTGAGATCCAACGCTCCACTGAAGGCGGCATTGCATGTGTTACTTCAATAGAAAGTTAACTTGCCTTAAAGATGAGGAACAAAATACATCCTTTCATATTAAGGACTCTGTTTAAATGTCATAGTCGCCTTATAGGCCAAAAATTCTGGAATATAGTGCCTGTGTAATAGCGAAAAGATTCTTCTTTTCTCTGTGTTTCTCATTTTAGGGATGCACAGCAATCATATACACAGTAGTACATTCAATGAATTTTTAGAGATAAACCTGTTTGGATCAGTCACAATAAATCCTCTATATTCATTCCACTCAAATCAGGTCCACTCTATTCCATTAGAAAAAATGATTTTTAAGTCAAACTAGACAACGTCTAAATCCCCCACTTATCTCTTCATGGACGAGTAGTTTAACCCCAAAATATCAATTTAATGTTTAAATAGCACTGTGAGAATTCTACCAATTCTTCTTTTATTCATCAAAACTCCTCAAAATCTCCATAGATATAACTGCCTTAACCATGTTCTATCACCTGAAGAACAGAAGTCATCGTTTACTGAGGGATTATTCAGGTCCGTTTCATTCCAATACTAAAAAATTTATCTTTTAAGACAAATTAGAAGTTCTCCAAATCTCCCACTTGTCTCTGCACTTATAACTAGCTTAATCCCAACAGGTATCCATAATTAAGGTTACCTAGCAGCATTAACGAAAAACAGGAATATTTATAAACGAAACTGAATTATTCAAGATGAGTGGACTAAAATACCGTCATCATAAGCAACAGAAGCAGTAGCATTAGCAGCGCCGTTAGAGCCACTGCCATTGCCGCCGTCCTCAATCGCAAGGGCGTTGACGGGGACAACAAGGTGAAATCTGGAGGAAGCCATGGCGGATTTGGCCTTGAATTGCTTGCCGGTAACGAATCTTCTAGAATGGGCGCGTAGTAACGGCGGCGATGGGAGGCGTTTCACGGCGAGAGGGAGAGAAGAAGAGAAGAAGAGGGTTTTGGGTGAGTGTAGAGAGAGTAAAGAGAAACGATGATAGACTTTGGGAAGGCTCATGATTGACTGACCGGTTCATAGATTTCAATCAATCCATCTGAGATTCCATAGTTTTTTCCTTTTTTAAAAAGGTCTCCCACTTAGATTTTTCTATTGGTGTTGGCATGAGATGCCTTACTTTTTCTATCTTTTTAAAAAAATTGTATTCTTTAGTAGGAGAGAAAGAGGCTCAAAGCCAAGAAGAAGAAAAATCATTGAAATTCAAGGTCTTAACACTACTTGTGAATGTTAGCTAGTGCTATACATTTGCAATAATCTTTTACAATATTTGATATTCCTCCCGTCAAGAAATAAGTCTTTCGTAAAACTTTTAAATATTTTACTCTTTTTTTATAATTGAAATTTTAATGACTCCTTTTATGCACTAAGAAAACAAATAACTATTACTACCGTGAAAAAGGATATTATTAGTTATGAAATGACATTTAATGAAACTGAAAACACGAAACTATTTTATTTCACCTTATCTCGTTACTAATCAATCAATTATAATTTTTTATTTGTGTTACTTATCAGTTTAATTACAAAAGACAATAATAAGAAAGAATACTGGAAAGACGATAGAATTATGTGACTATTGCCTAATGATCCGCTGAACCTTTACGTTTGGAATTACATTGATGTCACATATTGTAGTTTGCATCAAATTACACAAGACTACAACTGAATTGGAGAAATGTGAAACTTGTTACAAAGTTCTAGGCTTTTACCAATAAATTGTTGCTCTAACAAGCAATAATATTAATTCAAGCTTTTAATTACAGAGAGAAGGTCTTTCACTAGCTAGGAACCAACAAAAGTGAGTTGCTTTCTCCATCATTCTTAGTTTTCATGAGTTGATGTAGATATTGCAGCCCAATTCCCACATCATGCAACATTAGGCCTAGCCTCCCACCAATCCAACTACCAAATTGGCTTCCCAAAAGAAAACCCAACCACCTAGTTTTCCCTTCTCCAATAATTCCTCCAATATAAGACCCCAACAATGTACCAACACTTCTAATAATTGCCTCACCCAATGTGCCACCTACATATATTGTCTCAAAAAAGTCCCATCCAGATGAAACCATTGGCCCCATAATATGTTTTGCTTGTAAAGATGCTCGTTTGGCCGCAGCATTTCCCACTTGCTGTCCTATTTTGACTGCATCTTCAAGACTTTGTCCTTTGGACAAGTTTTCTTGGACTGCTTCTTTTGTTGCTTCATTCCTCACTTTGTGCACGTATATTGCTCGAATGTAGTATAAATAGATCTTCACTAATTCCTTGAGTAAACAGCCTATGGTTCCGTAACTCATGTCAAAACAGTTTATGAATGTGAATCTTTCGGTTTTGCTCCTCGAAGTTGATTCTTCTCCCACCAACTGCCGGCATTTTTCAGCTGCAGTAGAGAAACATACAAAATAGGGTCATTAAATGAAGATATTACCAGCTTGAAAATCTTACTAGCCTATGATAAGAACAATAATTACACCTCAATTTCAAACAAATTGGAGGTTAATTATACGAATTCTCATTAATTACTCATGTAGCTATTTAAGTTTGTCTCAATCCAATATATTAAAATTTAGCTTCCAATCAAGCACTAGAAGTTATCTATATTTTGTATAAATCTCAAAACTAATATGAGGCTCTTAAAATAGGACACCACGGAAGAAAAAGATTTGTAGGTTATACATATATAACACACACACACACCTATTGAATATTGCGTAAAGATTAAGTTTTAAATCTATATTTTCTAAAAAAAAAAAAAAAAAAAAATTTAAACTTATTAAATTTAAATCATAAATCTGCCGCCGGAAGTTGATCGAGAGTAGATGTACCTATGAAACTCAGAACAAAAACTGATGTCAAAGAGAGCAACTGTGCCCTCATCCTTATAGAAATTGTCTGCTTCTTTCTTCTCGAAACTCAAAACCCCGATCGAAAAATTAGTTTTTGGGGTTAGAACATGGATGGGATTGAGTTTAAAAACGTAAAGATCATAGAGCCTAGAGGGAAAAGAATCTGATGTCATGTCGTAAAGGAAAAGGAAAGCAAATAACAGTGTCCAGCCTCGAGGCAAAGGAAGAAAAGATGCCCCGGAAACAGGAAGGCTTTAGGCTCAAATTAAGCACACTCAATTCACTCCTCTGTTTAATTAGAATTTCCATGTTTCCTCCTTCCGCGGACACCCCCATCTTAGTTTCTTCCACAACATTTATAATTCAATGTCCTAAATTTGGAAGCGACATATTGCATTATACCTCTAGTAATCAGTTGGATTAGCCGATTAGGTAAACGTAAGAGATACACTATGTAAGTATATTCTTCAAGGTATATGAGAATATGTTTACGTAACAGAATGATTTAAATGAACTGATTATTGATTCTGTATTATCATGCTTATGCTTTCGATGATTAATTAGCCACATCTAGCTAAACTTTTTCTTCCATATCTTTTTTTTTTTTTTTTGTGATTTACAAGAATAGATCGTGTCATTTGTTTTCTTAAAGTACCTATGTCAACATCATGGATGACATGGAATAACAAGTGCATGGAGGTCGATAAGAAAAAAACAAGCAGCTCCTTGGATTTTTCGAAGTTTGGACTTTTTAGAGCCTCAATTTTGCTGAAATATCGAAATTTGGAGACGTGAGATTCACCCAGTCACCGCTTACGATTTAATTTATATACACTGACAAGTATAAATAAATTATAATATTATAAATTTAATTTGACAGTTATATCATGTTATATGCTTTATTTTTCGAGTAACTCCTTCAACTTATTGTGAGCATTACCTATGGTTATTTTGAATTTAAGGTATTACATTGACGCTTTAAAGTTCTATTACACAGTAGTGTATAGAAGTTAAACTCAGACTGTTTTCACCCTTTGTTCACACTCCAATTTTGAAAAACTGATTAACAAGGACTATCCAACTTCTATTTAAGAAGAAACTAATCCTTGTTTGATTTAATCAATCTTGAATTTCTGTGAACGGTACAAATTCCGTGACCAAACTGGACCATCATCTAAACTCCAACTAACGCACGGAATAATATCAAGCTTTATGCTTTAGATTTTGTATTTTCTAACATAAAGATCCTAGAGAAACAGACCACATAAAAGACATTTTACGACGTGCATGTCCAGCAGTGGCTATAAAAATGATAAGAAATGTGCGCTCAATAGTCGTTCCATGCTCTGTTTATATATATGTACCTTCTCATACATTAAACATCATATCATACAAAAGATCACTAAAACAGAAGGAAAAAAGAAAAGATCTTCAGAATATGGCAACAATTGCTGGTGTTAGTCTCACTACTCCAAGAGTATTGGCCAACAAATCCAACTCTCCCAAAGTTGAGCCCTTTAAGTTTCCATGCCTTAACAATCCATGGAAGAATTCAGCTCAATTTGGGTCTAGTAGGATGTACCTCAAGCCAGTGTCAGCAGCACCAGATAAGCTTTCTGACCTTGTGGCTGACAGTGTCAAGGGAGCCGAGGAAGCATGCTCAGAGAATCCAGCTAGCGGAGAATGTGCGGCGGCTTGGGATGTAGTGGAAGAGACAAGTGCAGCAGCTAGCCATGCACGGGACAAGCAGAAGCAGAACTCTGACCCTTTGGAAGGTTATTGCAAGGAAAATCCTGAGACTGATGAGTGCCGTGTATATGACAATTGATTATAGTTGTTTGTGTTTCCAAGCAAACTTCTGCTTCTTAACCACATACTTCTATTTTATGCCATGTGTTTTAGTCCTTTAAATCTTGGATGCTCTAAAATAGGCTACTCATATCATATGTATGATGAAAAAATTCTTCCTATTTAGCTTAGTATAAATACGATACAAACCTATTGAATGTGGTGTTTAAGGATGGTTTTGTTATATGAATTCATGGTATAACAAGAAATTAATTAGTAGTTATCTATATTTCTTGAAAGTCTTTGTCTGCTGTTTTACTCGATCTTATCGCGATATTACTAGTAGTATCATTTATATATATTTTTGTGTGAGCTGGAATCTTTTGTCTGTTTATACCTAGCTCTCAGAAAGTCTGAAAAGATACTTTTAGAGAGACTTTTTGTTATAAAGAATACATAGACATAATTGAGACCGATAATAGAGGACAGGGCGAAGCTACATTATCCTAGGGTAGTCAATTGAAAATCATACCAAAGAAAGTGAAACTGACGCAGCTTATGCTTATAAATCAGAAGTCATTATTCAATACTCTGTTCTCATGCTCGAAATCTTGGTGCTGGACATCACATTTCCAACTCTCAACCAACTTCCCCTGAACTAAGAATCATTTGACTTCCGCTTTCTACCTTAAACCATCTACTGTATGGTTTAGCTAAGACGATGATAACATTAGATTTAGCTCGATTTGCATAGTCACTATGTAGCCATTAGTCAATTGTCGATTATCTTTTGACATGATAAAGATTGCCTTTGGAACAAAGACTAACAATATATGGTAATTTATTTCTTAGGAATCTCCACAAGGCAGTCAATGACCAAATATTAGAAGCCTATAAATTGGCCTCAGCGCATGAAATATAATGAAATGGCAAATCTACCCGTGTGATGTAAATAACCTTTTACGAGATGCACCTAAAAATGGAATTATACATAATTCTCCACAATTTAACAATCCGTTCAGCTATAGATGCGCAACTTTTGTCGACAAAATAGCCAAGAAAAATTTCAACGGGGATTATGATGTTTGATTTTAGAGTAAGCTCCATGTTCCATTCTTGAACGTGTACAGTGTTCTAAGAATAAGCATAAAGAGAGTTGTTTGTGAAAAGCCTTGCTCTGTATCACCAACCTCCAAAAGATCCAAACAATCAACACTGCCCCCAACATTGTGACGAACAGATCCACAATTACCCACAACCTTGGAGAATGCGCAAAAACAACAATGGCCAATCTCGTTGACATAAATGATTTATTTATAAAACTGGAGGCAAAGATCATTGACACGGCGCTAGAAACTGCTAACCCACCAGAGCTAAACATTGGAGTACCAACAACACCGAAACTAACACCAAGCTAATACAAACAGAAACTACTGACCCACATTGACAATAAACAAAAAAACAGTGACAGACTGCAAAAGGGATAATGTAAGCAACCCCTGACAAGGTCCACTTCCACTAAGGATCGCATACTCCAATCCAAGAGCAAAACAACACCTGATTAAACAAGAATTCAAGCTAAGAGCAGAGTAGTTCAGAACTGCAGAGCAGCAGCTCAAAACTGAAACATATCAGCAGAAGCAGTGATGGGTTGAATTGGGCAAGGAAGCTGCCAGGGCTCAAGCAAAGTGTCAGGAATTTCAGGGATATCCACAGCTAGTCCATTAGCATCAGCCCAGAAACGAGTGAGCGAATTGAGAGAATCCAAGCGTTCAGTCAGTTCTGCCATTTGAGCCCTCAAGACATTGTTCTCCGCATCGAGGGTGAGGTAGTTTCTTCCCACAGCATCAATCTTCTCGCGCCACAGAACGTTCTGATTCTGTAGCTGTGTCATTTGGCTCATCAACTCCTCCAAATGCTGCTGCTTTCTCATCCGTGACCGCCTTGCAGATTCACGGTTGGACTCCATTCTCTTTCGTTTTCTATCGTCATTTGTGGCATAACGTTGGCCATCAGAACCTGAACTAGCCGGTTGCTGTGTCAAAGCCATGTCTTGTGTATCGTTCCAGTCAGAGGCTAATCAGACAACTATTGGAATTCAAAGAAGGGGGAGGGCACTATTGCTCTTGCTAGGTTTTGCGAGTTAGGGTTTTCTAAGTATGGAATTTCTATAACAAACTGGACAGGAAAACAAGGTGTGAGGGGGGCTAGTTCATGAAAACACGTAGAACCAGTACAGGAAGACTACGGAGAAAGAATGCATAATACGAATTCGACGCATGAGGGTCATGAAGAATTGGAAGCTAACATATAAACTATTTGTGAAACCCTAATTCAATGGGTTAATGAAGAATCCAAAGTATGTGTAGATCCAAATCCAAACAGTATCTGCAGCAATTAAACGCAAATCAATCTGCAAGCCAAAAACAGAGCAGCAAAATATTAGCAAAATCGCCAAAAATAGACAAATTTAACAATAACTGAAGCATAATATTTAAATAATCAACCCGATCCCAATATCCTTCTCGATCTATTCGGGTCTAAAAGAATTCACCACATAATCAAAATTAGGCTGATTCTACAACAAAAATATTGAAGCCACCGAAATTTATAATTTTAAGAAACACATATGCGGCAAATAGGAAGAACAAATAAGAGAAACAGCAGCAAAAATGAAAATTCATATACAAACAAATTAAAAACAGAGGAAATGAAAACACAAGCAAAAAGGAAAACAGAGAAAATGAACAAAAAGAAAACAATAAAATGAAAGGATAAAGGAGAAAGAGGAAATAATTGAGACATACCAATAGGTGTGAAACCGAAAGTAGGCGAAAGAAGGTCTGAAAGACTGTGGAGAGCGGGTTTATATAGGTGAGAGGAGGTAGGTTTTTTGGTAAATATAAGCATTTTATTACGTAGTGGTTGGCGTGTAAATTGAAAAAGTAGTGATGACAGCTAATCAAAAAGAAAAGATTATTGGTATATCCGTAAGCGACGCTGGAATCTTCCCTTCCTGTGGGCGATGTTTTCCGAAAAGTGAAAAAATATATTTTGTAATAAGTGAAAAAAACTTTCTAGTGACTTTTTGTTAAAAAATTCTGAAATTTTTAATTGTTCGTGAAAGCTACTTTTATACTAGTGTTTTTTCAAACTTAGAGAGTATTTGGGTACGTTTACAGGGTGGATTATAAATATATTTTGGCTTATTTATACATCTAGCAAACACGTAATGTTCCTGTTCATTAGTCACGATAGGTGTCACCTTCTAATGGAGTGCATATAAAATTATTGTGAGACTGTTGTTACACGACCATTTCCTCTTTAAGTCACTGTGCTTAGGTTAAAGCCTTCTTCCTTATATGACTAGTCTTTCATTGTAGTACTTAAGGACCCTCTGACTCTTGTAAAGTTGTGAACTTATTATATCGTATATTCGACGGAATTTTTGATGTCCTTCCTCGCCTATAATTATCCATAGTTACTTACCTCCATGCCTTGTACTTGTAGGTTGCTTCTGAGCTGATATTTTGATTGCCTTCTCAGTGCCACTCTCTTTTATCTTCGTAACACTCATATGGTACCTTTAACTACCCTAACTCCTATCTGAATATTTCTCAAGTATTACAATGTCATAACTGCGGGGCTGAATTCCTCATGTTGGGGTTCACTATGTTTATCTTTCACGATCTATTGATTTGTTTGTATCCTCTTGTCTAGCCATAACTAAGCTCTTCCTGAGTCAATTATTGACTACTCGTTGGCCCATTCTCATATCAGTATTCTGCGTAATCATTCTTGGGTTATTTCTTTTGTCTTAACTTACCTCTCGCACTGGCTCTTTATTTATCAATAACATCCTGGGCAAGAATCCTTACTTCCTTTCCTTGACGTCGTGTTTGCATAGTGTTCTGGAATCGTAGTATATCTATAGGCTTTGAATAAGTGCAATCTCATACCTTTTTCATTTTCTATCGCATTCTTCCTTTACCATTCTATAATTACTAGAACCATTTAGTTCTGACTTAATTCCACATCACTCCATATCCCCCCCCTCCCCCATTTAGGGGAGTACTAAGAGTTGGAGCTACGATGACCAACCTATAGATGTTTTACCTCTTCATCTTTGGGTCCTTTCACATCATCGATGACCCTTACTCGCCTTGTGGTAATCCTTCTGTACCAAGGATAACAAAATTCCTTACTTGCGATGGTGACACTTAGTGTTACTGTCACATATAATCCTTTAAACTTAACTTCGCTCACATTGCTTGTTTTAGGGAAGCGTCTTCCTGAATGACCATTCTCTGAATTTCTCATGAATCTTCTTCTGTTGTCCATTCTATTATCGCCGGAACGCAATATGAAATTCTCATGATGCTGACTATTATCAAATCATTCAGCCCCTAATTCATATTTAGTTATCTTGTTCACCGGCCCATACTGATTTCTATTACTCTAGGGTTTAACTCTCCCTTCTGGTAGTCGTGTTGGAGTCACGAACTTATTTCTCGAAATGAGGATATAACTTTATGGCATATACTCTTTTGTTGTCTCAAGGCCTGGCTCCTCCCGTATTTTCCTTCACTTGACTATATACTTTGTAATACCGTCATATTTTTTTTATCTACCATTATCATCCATGCATACATCTTACTCATAATGCTTCATTAACTCTCTTCTAATTTCTTGCTAACATTTCTGTCTATCACTTTATTATGAAAATTTCAATAGAACATTCTTTTGCTTTTAGCTCCCCTTGATCCATCTACTAGCTCTTCGGGTTGCCTAACATTCTTTCTTTACTAGGGACGAGAGCCGCACTAAGGTAATATTTATCCCTTCAAGGCTTCCAGCGCCTTCTTTATAGTACTCATATATAACTATACTATTTTAGAGTGCACCATCTGAATGTCTCAAGGAGATTTATTATCACTTTTGCAATATCCTAATGTCAACTAATGCAAATAATCCATCCACCATTTTGGGTTACTTTAACCCCAGTCGGATCCTGATATCCCCTCCTTCTCTTAAACCATATATATTATCTCACATAGGGCATAACTGGGATTGGTGTGGCCAATTGTACATACCTCTGTTACTATTGAAGGTAACTCAAAAGGCTTATATTCCTCTGTCTAAATTGTAAATACTGTTAACCTTCATTAACTGGGTGCCTCGTAACTTTCTTCATCTTGCTTCATTTGCTTGTTGAAACTTGTATTTATCTTCTGAATTTCTCATTGTCTTTCACTATAAAGGTGGATAAATATTCTTGCCTTAAGGCTCCTTATCAAGAGGCTTACACGTCTTAGTACACGCATGATCTACTGAAGACCTTACATTTACTTATTACAAGCATCATGAAAAATCGAGTTCCTCTGACTCAACTTTTCCATAGCCACATTCAATATCTTACGAACTGTCTTTCTGGATGTAGGTATCATCTTATTACGAATAAAATAGAAGTTAGGAATTTGAATTCTTACAACTGAGCTCTACCACACGATCTAGAGTAAGAAGAAAGAGGGGCAATCCTAAATACCCTGTAGTCTCCTACTTATAAGTATGGTGCACGACACACCCATAAACAAGACTCTACTAGACACGGCTTGTAGACTCCCTAAGACAGAACTGCTCTCATACCACTTTTTTCACGACCCAAACCGATGGACCGCGATGGGCACCCAGTGCCTTACTCAACCGAGTTCCAACATAACATATCTTTCATACTACATCATCATGGGTAAGTGGGCCATATGAGGCAACAATATTAAAATGTTAGGGAACACTCGATAAAACACGACATAACCAGATATAGAAACTTATACATATGACATACGGGCCTATAAGTCCAATATGATCATTTGTAAATCCAAAACATAGGCCGACAAGTCCATACAAGTATCTGTATACATGACATCTGTCTACAAGCCTCTAAGAGTACATAACATCACAAAAGGTCGGGACAGGGCCTTGCCATACCAATCAATACATGTACTGATCATATTGACTAAATAACTAACTCCGGAGCAAATGGATCGCACCAATATCTTCTGCTGAGATGATAGCCTACTTGGAGGACTCTCAACCTGTCTATCAGACCTGCGGGCAGCATCCCCGGACAAAAGGGACGTCATTACAAATAATGTACCGAGTATGTAAGGAATGAAAATCAGTAAATAATAGACATAAGAAAAACATGGAGTAAAAAACTCAACAAGTAAGTCTGAATAACTCTGTGAATCATTAATATTATAATGTCATGAATATGCGTATAAATGTCATACCATGCATGAGTATATGCATTCATAACATCATCAAGCCTATGAGGGCATCCTATCATATCATTTCGGCCACTGTGGGAAAATCATCAACGTATACCAGTTGATCAGGTGGTGGTACGTATATAATGCCGTAACTTTTTCCCATATCCCATATACATATATACACATATATACGCATATATAACGTCATCTGGTCATGGGTCAATGTGCATGTATAAATGAATGCAATGCATGAGAAGTACATCAATAAAATCTTTCGGAATGTCATAAGACCATTATGCCTCTGATTAATATCATGAAATGAACTTTATCAACTTACGTATTTTTTGAGACCCATGAACAGACGATATAAAAATAAGACATATGGGGAATCAAGAACATAAGCATATTTAGCATTTCTATGAATAGAGTCATTTATGGAAGTTTTACATTTGCTCGTTTCGTTTGCATTGTACGGATCATGCCAAAAGGAAAGAAGGGATAGCCTTAACATACCTGAACCGATTCTCTTGACACCTTCTAACACAATCCGTATGATATTATTGAGAAAGATTGCACCAATTTCCTTTAGAATCGCAAATCCCACGTTGCTATAGTATTAGATAACCTTCGTATGAAACATTTGAAGCTATTACGTTGCTATTTCAAATCAACATCTTTGTTGAAGCTTATCACGTTCCATTCCATGTCTTTGTGAATTTGAAGAGGCATTCTTAATCACATCTTTCCTTCAAAAATGAGATAAGGAAAGCTCTTAAGTTAATAGAGGTGAGCCATTCATTTTGGTGAATAAGAGGGGTTATTTTTTTACCTTTAGGTGTGGGCCTCACTAGGATGACTAATCCTTGCCACCTTGAAGAATGATTCAAGAGTCACTTTAGTTGATTTATGTTGTTGCCACGTTGATGTTTACCCATTCCTAACTAATTAACCACCAACACCTTAATTAATTTGTTAATCCCCTATTAATCAATAATTATCCAATTATCCACATAATTAGGAATTATCTCAAATTACTTAAAATAATACTCACTTTTAACACACTTTGTACACCTGGTTATGTGGTACCTTGTATGGCTCTAGTCCATAAATACTGGGTATTATAGCTTGGACCGTATTTTATCTCAAAATGTGCAACTTCTACGAAACTCATTTTCTTCAATTCGCTTACCCTCTTATCTTCACGAATTTACTTATCACTTGTTTGAAGTAACATAATGCTTATAATCTCAAAATAATCTCATTCCCGAACTTACGTAGATTAACTTACGATGAAACTTTAACATACGAAAATGCGGGATGTAACATCTCATTTTTCGAGCTTCCATCAATTTATTTGTGGCGTACTTTCACGTACGAAAACATGGGGTGTAACACCCTCAGATTTATGCGATTGCGAACGACACCATCCGTTCGCGATGAACAAAACGTGTGGTCCAGCTTCCGTCTTATAGACACTACGTGAACGCAGCCTTGTCCACGCGTTCACGAAGAACGACATCACACAACTACGCGTTCGCATACTCCTACCTGTTAATGGGAAGAAAGAATCCTTCCACTGCATAGATTAGCCTACGCGATCACGAGACCTCTCTCGCAAACGCGATGAAGAAAGGTCTACAACAAAAACACCAGAAAATCTGCTATCTTCCAAAGTCCAAAAATGATCTGTTGAGCATTCGAAACACACCCGAGGCCTTTGGGACCTCAACTAAACATACCAACAAGTCTCAAAGCACCATACGAACTTAGTCGAGCCCTCAAATTATATCAAACAATTCTAAAATCACGAATCACCCTCCACTTCAAACTTCAAGAACTTGAAACTTCAAATTTCTACAACCGATGCCAAAACCAATCAAACCACGTCCGATTGACCCCAAATTTTGCACACAAGTCATATTAGACATTACAGACTTATTCCAACTTCCAAAATTGGAATCCAGCCCTGATATCAAAAAGTCCACTACTGGTCAAAATCTTTAATTGACTTTCGCCATTTCAAGCCTAAATATGCTATAGACCTCCAAAATATAATTCGGACACACCCCTAAGTCGAAAATCACTCAACGGAGCTAACAGAATTGGTGAAACTCCATTCTGGAGTTGTCTTCACATAGTTTCGACTACAGTCAAAATCCTAAGACTTAAGCTTCCATTTAGGGACTAAGTGTCCTAAAACACTTCAAAAAACCAAAACAAAACCTCCCGGTAGGTCACATAAGCAGAAAGAGATACGGGGAAGGGGATCAGGGCTATAACTCTTAAAATGACTTGCCGGGTCGTTACATCCTCCCCCTCTTAAAACAATCGTTCATCCTCGAACGAATATAGAGACATATCTGAAACGTTAAAAAGATGAGGATAACGGCTACGCATATCCTGCTCGGTCTCCCAAGTTGCCTCCTCCACCGGCTGACCCCTCCATTAAACCTTCACTGATGTAATGTTCTTTGACCTCAACTTTCAAACCTGCCTGTTTACAATGGCCACTGGCTCCTCAACATAGGATAGATCCTTCTCCAACTAGACTGAGCTGAAATCCAACATATGAGATGGATCATGGTGATACTTCTGGAGGATAGAAACATGAAATACCGGATGAACTCCTGCTAGGCTGGGAGGTAAGGCCAGCTCATAAGCAACCTCCCCAACTCGTCGCAACACCTCAAAGGGACCAATATACCTTGGGCTCAGCCTGCCCTTCTTTTCGAATCTCATAACGCCCTTCATAGGCGAAACCCAAAGCAAGACCCGCTCTCCAACCATGAATGCAACATCGCGAACCTTCCAGTCTGCATAACTCTTCTATCTGAACTGGGTTGTGTGAAGTCGATACTGAATCACCTTAACCTTCTCCAAGGCATCCTGAACCAAGTTTGTACCCAATAATCTGCCTTGACCAACTCAAACCAACCTACTGGAGACCGGTACCGCCTACCATATAGAGCCTCATACGGTGCCATCTGGATGCTCGACTGATAACTGTTGTTGTAGGCAAACTCCACAAACGGCAAGAACTGATTCCAAGAACCTCCAAACTCCATCACACACGCACAAAGCATATCCTCTAGTATCTGAATAGTGCACTCGGATTGTTAGTCCGTCTGAGGGTGAAATGTTATGCTCAGCTCCACTCGAGTACCTAACTCATGTTGTACGGCCCTCCAGAATCGTGATATGAACTGCATACACCTGTTAGAGATGATAAATACTGGTGCGCCATGAAGCATGATGATCTCACGGATATACACTCGAGACAGCTGCTCGAAAGAATAGGTAGTCATCACAGGAATGAAATAAGCTGACTTGGTCAGCCTATCCACAATCACCCAAACTGTATCAAACTTCTTCTGAGTCTTTGGGAGTCCAACAACGAAATCCATAGTGATCCGCTCCCATTTCCACTTCAGAATCTCTAACTTCTGAAGCAACCCACCTGGATGCTGATGCTCATACTTCCCCAGATGGGAAATACTTACTAGTCTTGGAGGGTTCAGGAACTCTGCTGGTGGTTGGTTTCTTTCCTATGTTTCTCTGAATGGCAAGTGGTAGGTTACTCTTGCCTCGGCCTCAGCCTCGGGAGGGTTCTGCCCTCCCTTTTGATGTATCTCCTCTCCCACTTAATCTAACTATCGTCTGCTATTCATAACAATAAGAATCAGTTAGAGTTAAAGTTCTTAGGACACAGATATATGCATGACAGTTGCAGGCCAGTTGTGGAAAAACAGTCTCAGAAGAGGCAGTGCGGCCGCAGACTGCCAAGTGCGGACCGCACAACCAAAAGTGCGAACTGCACAATTTTGAGTGTAGCCGCACAACCCCAGGTTCAGAATACTAGGTTCTCTGATCATTCATCAGTGCAGACCGCACAATTTTTCTACGGACTACACAATTTCACTGCGAACTGCATATTTTTGAGTGCGGTCCGCGCAATTTAAGCACACAGAAGCCCTAAGTTAAACTGCGGACCGTACAAAAATGTGTGCAGCCGTACAATTTGAATTTCACGGGCAGTAACTAGGGTTCATGCAATTTTTCACAATTTAGACATGGTTTGCACAAATTGACAAGCTTAGTGGTCTACACGGTCCCTAATTAACACATACGAAGCTATCCACATGATTTTGGAGTACATATTTAGCACATTTGACATTTATAGGCCTAAAAATAACTAAACTAATCAAAGAAAATAAGAACACAAATTAAGAAGAAAGAACAAAAATCTAACATGGATTGAACATACTAGTAGTGAATGATGCAGGTGAGAATCTAATTTGATGAAATGAGAGAAGATTTAGAGCTAATGGGCTACGCTTGCTTAGGGCTTGATATTTCAGAGAGTGTAAAGTGTGAAAAGTTTTGAAAAGCCCTATTTACAGGTTGACCCATCGGGCCTAGCACTTACCTGAGTGCGGCCGCAAAATTTTAAGTGCGGTCTGCACTCTTTACTTGTCCCTGTGAAGAATTTCTATGTTCCGCACAAAAGTGAGTGCGGCCGCAGAATTTGTGTGGACCGCACAATTTTGTGTGCGGCCGCACAATTTTGTGTGCGGCCGCCGCACATTGTTAACGGGAGTCGACATGCCAAACTTTATAGAGCATGCATTTTTGATCTTCCAGTTGTACGACCGCACACAGAAATGTGTGGTCGTAGCGTGATTGTGCGGTCCGCAAAATTCTGGTGTTGTCCGCACTTTTGCGACACTTAGCCAATTTTTCTTGCACAGTCCCTACAATGCACACTCGTTCCTACATACATTTAAAAATTAGTTAGCACAAAACAAAGCCTATCTAATCCAAAGAAGAAAAAGTCTAATCCAAAGAAGAAAAAAAAAAGACACATGGGTTGCCTCCAAGAAGCGTCTGATTTAACATCGCAGCACGATGCAGATTACCAATCATTTGAAATGGAGAACCACCACGATGTGGCCATCATAAACCTTGCCAAAATAGTGTTTAACCCAGTGCCCATTAACTCTAAATACCACATCGTTCTTATTTTTCAAATCTAGAGCACCAAAGGAGGTTACTTTCACCACTTCAAATAGGCCACTCCATTGTGACTTCAACTTGCCCGGAAATATCTGTAACCGGGAATTGAACAATAGTACAAGATCACCCTATTTAAACTCCTTATTGTGGATGTACTTGTCATGGAGGTACTTCATCTTCTCCTTGTAAAGGGACGAACTTGTGTAGGCATGATATCGGAATTCATCAAGCTCATTCAATTGTGACACCCTTAGGTTTGCGGCGACATCTCACTCAAGATTCAACTTTTTCAAAGCCCACATGGCCTTATATTCAAGTTCCACAGGAAGATGGAACGCCTTCCCGAACACTAACCGGTATGGAGACATTCCGATCGGTATTCTATAGGCCGTTCTATAAGCCCAAAGAGCATCATCAAGTTTTCTTGACTAATCCGTCTAGTTGGTATTGACTGTCTTTGACAAAATACTCTTGATCTCCCAATTGGAGACTTCAACTTGCCCGCTTGCTTGAGGATGTAAGGGGTCGATACTTTATGAGTGACACCATACTTTGTGAGTAAGGTGTCAAAAGCCTTGTTGCAAAAATGAGAACCCCCATCACTAATAATGGCCCTTGGTGTACCAAACCTCGTAAAGATGCTCTTCTTCAAGAATGCCACCACACTCCTCGCTTCATTGTTGGGCAAAGCAACGGCCTCGACCCACTTAGACACATAATCAACCGCGACTAGAATGTAGGTGTTCCCACAAGAGTTAACAAACGGACCTATGAAATCAATACCCCACACATCTAAAATGTCTATCTCCAAAATGGTGGTGAGAGGCATTTCATTCTTCTTTGAGATCCCATCGGCCCTTTGGCATTCATCACAATGCTTGACAAGCTCATTAGCATCCTTGTAGAGCATCGGCCAATAGAATCCACAACTCAAAACTTTTGCTGTCGTTCTTGCTCTACCATGGTGACCACCATACGGTGAAGAGTGGAAAGCCTCAAAAATACCTACTTGTTCCTCCTCCAGTACACATCGTCGAATCACACCATCGGTACAAATCCAAAAGAGGTACGACTCATCCCAATAATAGTTAAGGCAATCCCGTTTGAGCTTCTTCCTTTGGTTTGAAGAGAACTCATTCGGTACAATGCCACTTATAAGATAGTTTGCTAAGTCGGTGAACCATGACTTCCCGGTCATTGAAACGGCTAGGAGTTGCTCGTCGGGAAATGAATCATTGATCTCAAGGCTGTCATGTGGCCTCCCCTCCTCCTCCAATCGGGACAAGTGGTCCGCCACTTTATTTTCACTATCCTTGTAGTCTTGAATCTCTAGATCAAACTCTTGCAATAGAAGTACCCACCGCATCAACCTTGCCTTAGAATCTTTCTTGCTCATCAAATACCGAAGCGCCGCATGGTTGGTGTGAACATCAAGTACGGGCGAAACTTCTCCATAGAAAAGACAATAGCTAGTAGCTCATTTTCGGTCATTGTGTAGTTGACTTTGGCATAATTCATGGTCTTGCTTGCATAATAGACTGGATGGAAGATTTTGTTGATACGTTTCCCCAACACCACTCCAACTGCTACATCACTAGCGTCACTCATAAGTTCAAAAGGCAAGCTCCAATCCGGTGCGGTGATAATAGGAGTAGTAGTCAACTTGAACTTAAGCAATTTGAATGCCTTCATACAATCTTCATTGAAATGGAACTTGGCATCCTTCTCCAAAAGTTTGCACAATGGGGCGATAAAAACTCGTATGACCCAAGAAGCTCCTCACTCCCTTCACGGATGTAGGGGGAGAGAGTTTGGAGATCACCTCAATTTTTGCCCTGTCGATCTCAATACCATGCTTTGAAATTTTATGGCCGAGGACAATGCCTTCCTCGATCATGAAGTGACATTTCTCCCAATTCAACACCAAATTTGTCTCCTCACATCTAGCCAAGACCATATCCAAATTGTTCAAGCAATCATCAAAAGAGTTTCCAACCACGGTTAAATCATCCATGAAGACCTCAAGAATATCCTCCACCATATCGGTGAAGATGGCCATCTAGATGGAGCTACTAGGGGCTCCTCTGTAGCAGCTCGCGTGGGTGCTCTGGCTGCACCGCGTGGTCATCCTCTGCCTCTACCCCAGCCCCGGCCTCTGGCGGCTCTAGCAGGGGCGCGGGTTCCTGGTCATCAGATCCTCTGGTATAGGTCCTCACCATCTGTGAGAAAGAATGGAATACAGAAGTTTAAATTTTTTTTGATGTCAACAAATTTCGCACGACAAGGAATCAAAGAAGTGTAAATTTTTCCTAATAGTTCCATAGCCTCCCAAATATAAGTACATACGTCTTCGTACCGATCCACGAGACTCTAATATACCATCTTGTGACTCACAAAACCTATGAACCTAGAGCTCTGATACCAAATTGTCACAATCTAATCTTCCCTCTTTGAGAGGTCGTGACAGCACCTAGTCTCTACGGCTAAGTAAGCCTAACAATTGCGGAATAACAACAAATGAAGAATAAATCTAAACCACTAACAGTACAGTAATGAAACAAACAATAGAAAGGCCGTTCGGCATATACAAAAGCAACTCCTAAAAAATACATACGGAACTTTCCCCAAGACCCGGAACATCATAAGTCACAAGCTTTTAAGAATTTACTAAAAGTTCTATATACCAATGTTTAAAAGTAATAGAGGAAGAACTACACAAAATATAGAGGGGGACTCGTAGGTCTGCGGACGCGGTAGATGTACCTTGAACTCTCCGTAACAGTAGAAGGTGCACAACTAATAGCGAGGCTGGAATGATGTACCTGGATCTGCACAAGAAAACATATGTAGAAGAGTAGCATGAGTACACCACAATGATACCCAGTAAGTGCCAAGCCTAACCTTAGTCGAGTAGTGACGAGGTCACGCCAGGCCCACTGGTCTATAATAAATGAAGCAGGAAAATGTACAGTATAATAAAAGACTGGAATGAAACAAAGGAAAACACAGCAATGATAGTAATACAATACACAAGGATAAACAACAAGGGATCTCCCGAGATACCGTGTCGTAGTCCCAAAATAAATGTGCAAGAGATCTCTCAAAGTACTGCCTCGTAGTCTCAAAAGTAAATATGCAGGGAGAACTCCCGAGGAACCACCTCATAGTCTCAATAAATGTGCAGGGAGAACTCCAGAGGAACTGCCTCGTAGTCTCAAAAGTAAATATGCAGGGAATCTCCGGAGATACCGTCCCGTAGTCCCAAAGTAAATATGCAGCTCAAACAAATGAAGATAACAGTTACAACAGGAAAACCTACAATTTAGACTAAGTACAAGTCGAGAAGGAGCAGGATTCACTAAACATGCTGCAAAGAGTTCAAATAAGCAATTAAGACAAGTAAGCATGCTATTCTAGGCTAACGGGAAAACTACACATGCTAGTATACTCAGATAAGATGAAAACATGCTATTACCTAGTAAAAATTAGGTTTTCAACAAATATCCCGTGTACGCACTCGTCACCTCGTGTACACGACGCTCACATATCATAACAACACCAAATCCTAAGGGGGTTTCCTCCACACAAAGTTAGGCAAACCACTTACCTCGAATCAAACTCAAATTAATCCGTAACCATGCTTTTCCCACGGATATCCAACTCATAATAGCCCAAATCTAGCCAAAATCAATTACATATCATAAATATAACTATAAAAAAACTAATCTAGTTAATGAAATCAAAGCTAAAGCAAGAAATTAGGAAATCGTCCTAAAAAGTCTCCCCGAGCCCATGTCTCAGATTCGGGTAAAAGTTACAAAATATGAACACCCATTCACTCACGAGTTTACTCATACTAAAATTATCCAAATCCGAAGTCAAAAGCTCAATCAAAACCCAAAATCTTAGTTGAAGAACTTCTTCCCATTTTTTCTAATTTTTCAACCCAAATCCGAAATTAAATGATGAAATTAATCATAGATTAGTGTAATATAACCATAAAGGAGTTAAGAATCGTTACCCAAAAGCTTTCTCTGAAAATCCCTCAAACTCTCGTCCAAATCCGAGCTCCCAAACTCAAGTTTTGATAAAATGACTAACCCTCGTTTTTGAAAAGTTTATACTCTGCCCAGTAATTCCTTAATCGCGATCGCGGATTATCGTGATTTCTTGTGAGCAACTCATTATTTTATTCAACCACAAGAAGAAGAGAAATCAACTTAGTGTACTTCTTGAAACCTTTCTTTTGATATTGCTGTTGCAGGATCATATTTGAGGCATGAAACATTGTGAACATTTTTTTTTTCAAGCATATCATAGTCACTGATATTATCTCCACAAAGCTTCAATTTAGAAGTAATTCTGAACATCGCGGAATTATATTCAGAAACAGACTTAAAGTCTTGGAGCCTCAGATGATCCCAATCATATCGTGCTTGTGGAAGTGTGACCAACTTTAAGTTGTCATATTTTTCCTTTAAGCCAGTCCACAAAACAAGTGGATCTTTGATTGTGATATATTCTATTTTCAACCCTTCATCAAGGTGATGGCGCAAAAAAATCAAGGCCTTAGCACAATTTTAGGTAGATACTTTATTTTTATCTTTAATGGCATCTCCAAGACTCATTGCATCTAAATGGATTTCAGCATCCAACACCTATGACATATAGTTCTTGCCCGAAATTTCAAGGGCGA
This sequence comes from Nicotiana tabacum, assembly GCF_000715075.1. Classification (NCBI taxonomy): domain Eukaryota; kingdom Viridiplantae; phylum Streptophyta; class Magnoliopsida; order Solanales; family Solanaceae; genus Nicotiana; species Nicotiana tabacum. The sequence goes on along the minus strand of NC_134101.1, from coordinate 133,150,958 downwards.
CGAATTTTCGTTTCATAATATCAGTCATAGTTAAAAGAGGAAAAAACAATTGTACCTTAGTCTTCTCAAAGAGATTTTTGAGATGGTAGAGTCTCGTGTTGATAACGTGAAATAAAATAATAAAAGAAAGAAAATATTGCAAAGAAAAGAAAGAGAGAATTCTATTGATTTTGAGATGAATTACAATGGAATAAAACTCCTCTATTCATAGGGGGAAAATAACTTAGCCACAAAGTAACAAACTCTCTAAAAAGATAGAAATTCACCTACAATACAATTCAACTTATAACAAGTGGTAAAATAAAGAGAAATGGTAAAACATTGAAATTAAAGAGGTAGCCAAGAAAAAGAGAGACAGAAAAAAAGAAAAAGATCCTAAGTAGATTTAACGATATTTCTTCTTGAGCTTATACTATTCGATAACAATAGATATTTGAAAGAGCTTTGTTTTTGGAGAGAGCATTTAAAAGAATGACCTTACGTTCTTGTAATGCAATAACTCCCCTTCATTATTCATTTTATTCCAGTTAGACTTTACTCTTTCCATAATTCAATAAATTATATTTGTGACGCCAGAAAGTCTTTACAATTTTCATCCATAGTGTGAGTGTAATATAGTCAAACCTCTCTATAACATTCTCGTTTATTCCAATATTTTTTGGCCGCTATAGTGAAGCGTTGTTATAGAAGACATATATTATAACATAACATAAGAATCGATTCAGGAGAAAATATGACTTTTATAGTAAATGGTTATTATATAGAGATGTTGTTATAGAGAGGAATGACTGTAACAAGATTTAAGTTTTAATTTTAGTTGGCGCCATATGGATATCCTTTTTTCATTAGTTTTTTTGGGGGGAGGGTTTGGGGGGGGGGGGTGCAGATGAATTTCAAGAGAATGGGAGAATTTTCAGGGACAAATTCTTCCTATGTGATGTGAGGTATACATTGTCTTTTTTAACGTCTTCAACTATCTTTGTTTCAAGACAGGTGCATCTTATTTTATCCTCTGCCTCTTTACTTGCAAATGTTGATTATGGTAAAATTTAGCGACTTACAACATAGCATGCCGACATAGGTACAGTTTGTTACCACTAGTGTCTTTATTAAGCTTACTCCCTAGCCAAGCCGTTTAGGAATGCCATTTGTTGGGATTTTAAGTATATGATATGCTTAAAATAGGGTGAATGGGAAATGGAGGGAAATAAAATTTCTAACTAAAATTTTAAGTTTTCCCTCTTGGTAAAGGGACATTGTCCCATATTGAAAGAGGAAGAGGTTTTTTATGGGTATAGAAGCAATTGCTCTTCTTTTAGCTCTTAAAGAGTTGAGAAGAAGGCAAGCCTCGCGCCGTCGTTGTCGTCGCTCACTCAGCTCGGCTTCGGCTTCGGCTTTGGTCAAATGATTGATTGATTAATTTTTTGGACCAAATTTATTTTTCTGAGTTCTTCTCCTTTCTTCTGCATATTTTAACTTCAAAGAAAGCAACAGTAAGTGTGATTTGCTACCGAACTTTGTGTTTGCTGAAACACTGGGGTTTGAAGTACCACTACACCAGTGTGTAATTCGTTCTATCCAGGGAGGAAATAATCCATAACTTTGGGTACTAGGAGGGGATTAAATTCCTTAAGGAAACACTGTGAATTCAGTGGGCTCGAATTGGTTTTTATTATTTCGTTTACATTTCTGTTTATGTTATTTTATTTTCTCCAGAATTATTTTACAAATACATATTACTAACAAGCTTAAGGAATTTAATATATTTTCTGTATTTGTGTTATACTCATTGTTTCTGGAGAGTAAAACCTTTGTGGTTTTGTACTCTATTGGAGATTAAACTCTATGTGATTTTAATGTTTGTGTCATTCTTTTACAGAAATGACGAATGACAATGAAAACCAAGTTGTTCCGATGGTAACTGCCAATGCCTCAACGAGCCGAACAACACCGGCAGCATTGGCACCGGCGGAGAAACCCGAAAAATTTTTCGGGATTGATTTCAAGCGCTGGCAGCAAAAGATGTTCTTCTATTTGACTACTCTAAGTCTCCAGAAGTTCATCAAGGAAGATGTTCCTGTGCTGTCCGATGAAACTCCAGAGACTGAACGCTTTCTCGTGATTGAGGCGTGGAAGCATTTAGATTTTTTGTGCAAGAATTATATTCTAAGTGGGCTGGAGGATGCTTTGTATAATGTCTATAGTGGCGTGGAAATGTCAAAAGAACTGTGGATTGCGCTTGAAAAGAAATACAAAACTGCAAATATCGGGTTGAAGAAGTTCGTTGCTGCAAAGTTTTTGGACTACAAAATGGTAGATAGCAAGTCTGTTATTACCCAAGTCCAGGAATTGCAAGTGATTATTCACAATCTCCTTGCTGAAGGTATAAGTAGAATTAATACTAGTGTTGGTAGAATTAATTTTATTATGTTTACTAACAGAACTTTCATTGAAGGTCTTGTCATTAATGAAGCATTCCAAGTAGCATCGATGATTGAGAAGTTGCCTCCGTTGTGGAAGGACTTCAAAAATTATTTGAAACACAAACGCAAGGAGATGTCCCTTGAAGATCTCATTGTTCGGTTGAGAATCGAAGAGGACAATAAAACTACTGACAAGAAAGGCCGTGGAAACTTAACAATAATGGGAGCAAATATTTTTGAAGAGAACAAAAAGAGGAAGAAGGCTTCTGGACCGAAATACAACCCAAGCAAGAAGCGGTTCAGTGGAAATTGCTACAATTGTGGAAAAGCCGGACACAAATATACGGAGTGTCGTGCTCCGAAGAAAGATAAGAAGAAGGGTCAAGCAAATATGGTTGAAAAGCATGATGATGTTGATGACTTGTGTTCCATACTTTTCGAATGCAACTTGGTGAGCAATCCTAAAGAGTGGTGGATTGATTCTGGAGCCACTCGCTATGTTTGTGCTGTTAGAGAAGCTTTTGTTACTTATGCTCTTGTTGGACCCGATGAGACGCTTTCTATGGGAAATGCTACAAAGACCAAGATTGAAGGATGTGGAAAGATCTTTCTGAAGATGACTTCCGGCAAAGTGGTGACTTTGAACAACGTCCTTCATGTTCCTGAGATTAGGAAGAATTTAGTCTCTGCTTGACTTCTTGTTAAGAATGGTTTTAAATGTGTATTTGTATCCGATAAGGTTGTAATAAGTAAGAACGAGTTGTTTGTAGGAAAATGTTATCTCACCGAGGGCCTTTTCAAGCTGAATGTAATGGTTGTTGAAAATAATAATAAAATTTCAGCTTTGTCTTACTTACTTGAGTCAAATGAATTATGGCATATACGTTGGAGTCATGTCAGTTATAAAACCTTGCGGAAAATGATTAATTTGGAAGTATTGCCTAAGTTTGAATGCGACAAATCAAAATGTCAAGTATGTGTGGAATCTAAGTATGTTAAACATCCTTATAAGTCAGTTGAAAGGAATTCAAATCCTTTAGACTTAATTCACACAGATATTTGTAACATGAAGTCAATACCATCTTGCGGTGGAAAGAAGTATTTCATAACCTTTATTGACGATAGTACTCGATATTGCTATGTTTACTTACTTACTTAATAGTAAAGATGAAGCAATAGACGCATTCAAGCAATACAAAAATGAAGTTGAAACACAACTTAACAAGAAAATCAAAATGATAAGAAGTGATAGGGGTGGTGAATATGAATCTCCTTTTGAACAAATATATTTAGAATATGGAATTATTCATCAAACAACGGCCCCTTACATGCCCCAATCCACTGGGATAACAGAAAGAAAGAATCTTTCATTAAAGGAGATGATGAACGCATTATTGATAAGTTCTAGTTTGCCACATAACTTGTGGGGGGAAGCCGTTCTTACGGCTAACCAAATACTAAATCGAGTACCCCATAGTAAAATACAATCCATTACTTATGAAAAATGGAAAGGAAGGAAGCCCAACTTGAATTATTTTAAAGTTGTGGGGGTGTTTGGCAAAAGTGCAAGTTCCTAAACCCAAAAGGGTAAAAATATCTCTGAAAACCGTTGATTGTGTTTTCATAGGATATGCGACCAATAGTAAAGCATATCGATTTCTAGTTCATAAATCAGAAAATCCCGACATTCATAATAATACGGTTATAGAATCAGATAATGCTGAGTTCTTTGAAAATATATATCCGTATAAAAAGGAATGTGAGTCGATTGGTGAAGGATCTAAACAACCTCGGGAAGAAACAAAAGAAAGTATATTTAATCAGGAGGATCCAAGACATAGTAAACGTCATAGAACGTCTACTTCATTTGGACAAGATTTTGTGACTTTCTTATTGGAAAATGAGCCTCAAACATTTAAAGAAGCTATGTCTTCGTTGGAATCATTATTTTGAAAAGAGGCAGTCAATAGTGAAATAGAATCCATATTGAACAACCATACGTGGGAATTGATTGATCTTCCTCCTGGAAATAAACCATTGGGTTCTAAATGGATCTTTAAGAGGAAAATGAAAGATGATGGCACTATTGACAAATATAAGGCAAGACTTGTGGTCAAAGGGTATAGACAACGAGAAGGTCTTGACTATTTTGATACATACTCTCCAGTTACAAGAATTACGTCCATACGAACGTTAGTAGCGTTAGCTGCAATTTATGGTCTTGAAATTCATCAAATGGATGTTAAGACGACCTTCTTAAACGGAGAGTTAGAGGAAGAAATTTACATGGAACAACCTGAAGGGTTTGTGGTTCCAGGTAAAGAAAAGAATGTATATAGACTTGTTAAGTCCCTTTACGGACTAAAACAAGCACCCAAACAATGACATGCGAAATTTGACCAAACAATGTTGTCAAATGGTTTTAACATAAATGAATGTGATAAATGTGTGTACATTAAAAATGTTCCAAATCACATAGTCATTGTTTGCTTACATGTGGACTACTGATAATGAGTAATGACATTGCCAACATAAATGCTACTAAGCGTATGTTAACTAGCAAGTTTGATATGAAGGACTTGGGAGTTGCTGATTTAATTCTGGGGATTAAGATCCATAAGACTTCTCAAGGTCTTGCATTGTCATAATCTCATTATATTAAGGCAGTACTTGAAAAATTGAAGCACTTAGGGTTTAAAGTTGCAAAGACTCCAATTGACGTGAATCGTGCATTAACAAAGAACAAAGGCCAAAACATATCACAATTGGATTATGCTCGTGTGTTGGGATGCTTAATATACATCATGAATTGTACACAACCAAATATAGCTTGTGCTATAAGTAAATTGAGTCGATACACGAGCAATTCAGGTCAATCTCATTGGATGGCAATGAAACGAGTTTTAGGATATTTAGAACATACCCAGGGCTTTGCTTTGCACTACAGTAAATATCCAGCGGTGATTGAGGGATACTATGATGCAAATTGGATCACCGGTTCAGCTGATTCGAAGTCCACAAGTGGATATGTATTCACTATTGGTGGAGGAGCAGTATCTTGGAAGTCATCCAAACAAACTTGTATTGCCCGCTCTATAATGGAGGCTGAGTTCATCGCCTTAGATAAAGTCAATGAAGAAGCTGAATGGCTTCGGAATTTCTTGGAAGACATTCCATTTTTGCCCAAACCGTTGTCACCAATATGCATACATTGTGATAGTCAAGCGACAATTAGAAGGGCTGGGAGCGTTATGTATAATGGTAAATCTCGTCATATATGATGAATACATAAAACCGTTAGGCAATTACTCTCTAGAGGAATTATCACGATTGATTATGTAAAGTCAAGTTATAATGTGTCGGATCCACTTACAAAAGGCCTAACTAGAGAGGTAGTTGAGAAATCATCAAGGGAAATGAGACTATGGCCGAGAACAAGTCATAGTGAAACTCTACCTAGAAGACTGGAGATCCCAAGATCTAGGTTCAAAGAGATCAAACAAAGTCATTAATGACGGTTCAACATTGTCAACTAAACTTTTGGTCCATTCTCGTGATGAGACAATGCTCAAGTACCATGGATAAAGCATTAAGGCTTTTTAATGATTTCCAAATTTGATACGATTTATATCAAATAGTGTATCTACGAGATGACATGTTTAGGAATCACCTATGTAAGTGTGAAGTGTTAGCCTCTTCAAGGAAAACTTTGTAAGGCCAGTTCTCTACGCACTTATGAAACCAGACGGTGTTCATGGCATAAATGAACACAACAATGAGAACCAAAGACGGTTAAGGGTTGGTTGTATGACTTATGGTTGTCTAGGTATACACCAAAGTTCAACGGTTCAAAGACATCAAATCTACCGATTGACCGAGTATATCCGACATAAGTTCACTACAGAAAATTCAAAGAGAAACCTACTTATACAGATGCAATTAATCCTTGCTTGCGAATCACACAGTCTTTCATGCATATTTTCGTGATATAGCCATTCCCCATTCATGTGGGGGATTGTTGGGATTTTAAGTATATTATATGCTTAAAATAGGGTGAATGGGAAATAGAGGAAAATGAAAATTTTAAGTGAAAATTTAAATTTCCCTCCTTGGTAAAGGGACATTGTCCCATATTGGAAGAAGAAAATATTTCTTTTGGGTATATAAGCAATTGCTCTTCTTCTAGCTCTTAAAGAGTTGAGAAGAAGGCAAGCCTCACGCTGTCGCCGTCGTCGCTCGCTCGGCTCGGCTTCGGATTCAGATTCGAATTCGGATTCAGATTTGGATTTGGATTTGGTCAAATGATCGATTGATTGATTAATTTTTTGGACCAAATTTATTTATTAATAGTAAAATATTAACATAAATGTTATTAGATAATTATTTTAATAATAGAATATTAATATTAAAATAAATATTAATATTAAATCCAATCCATTTTTCAGTTGTGTAACTGAAAATAAAACTACCCTCTTCAATTTTTCCTCTTTATTGTTGAGTAAACAGCCATTTATATTATGGCATTTATGCTGTGGCCGTTTTGCATAAACAGCCATTCTGAAGAGTTGCACCTCTTCAGATTTCAGCCCAACTTTGGTTATAAATACAAGTCTATTCTGCTCAGAATTTTCATACGAATTTTCTGAGTTCTTCTCCTTTCTTCTGCGTATTTTAACTTCAAAGAAAGCAATAGTAAGTGTGATTTGCTACTGAACTTTATGTTCGCTAAAACACTGGGGTTTGAAGTACCACTACACCAGTGTGTAATTCGTTCTATCCTGGGAGGAAATAATCCATAACCTTGGGTAATAGGAGGGTATTAAATTCCTTAAGAAAATACTGTGAATTCAGTGGGCTCAAATTGTTTTTTTATTTCGTTTACATTTCTGTTTATGTTATTTTATTTTCTCCAGAATTGTTTTACAAATACATATTACTAACACCATTTACACTTGATGTAACAAATCCTATAGAAGTAGTTCACACTTGAGTCAACTTGTACAAGCTCGACTTCTCTTAAAATGATACAATTCGATGACTCTACTTTAAATATATAACATATTAAGTAGTAGATAATAAGGGGGGATTTGCATCTATACCCGCTTTTTGTATCACGTTTTAACTTGGGCCCGCTTTGCAAAAAACAATTGCAAGCGTACCCGCTTTTTCGCATAACTTCAGCATACGGAGCTGAAGTAGCAAAGGCAGTCACGCAAAACTTCAGCATTCTAGTAGACGGGCCTGAAGTAGCAAGTGTGCTGAAGTTTTTATTTTTGTAACTGGCGAACTTCAGCTCTAGAGCTGAAGTTTTTGTTTTGTAACTCGCGAACTTCAGCTCTAGAGCTGAAGTTTTTGTTTTTGTAACTGGCGAACTTCAGCTCTAGAGCTGAAGTTTTTGTTTTGTAACTAGCGAACTTCAGCTCTAGAGCTGAAGTTTTTGTTATGTAAATGGCTTAGCAGATTCCATTTTCTGTTGATTCGAAAACTCGAAAACGGATTGATTTGCTAATGGCTGTGTAGGTTAAAGAACCTTCTTCGACAATCGAGTCGAAATCAAAATCATTAGTTTTTCGCTTCTTTGGAAGTGGTTCAGAAGCAAAAGCAGAAGCAGTAGTGTTATTAGTAGAAGGAAAGTTAAAATCTTGAAAAAAACGGAAGAAATCCTCTGGAGTGGGAAATGGGAAAGAAGAAATTTTCATTAAAAGTACGAAATTTAAGAAGAAGAAGAAAACGAAGGAGGAGAAGGGTGAGGAGAAAGGGGGCTGAAGTTATTTAAAAAGTGGGTACAAGTTAAAAGTTTTAAAAAAAAATGGGTATAGGTTAAATATGGTCGACCAAATAGGACACCCCGTACAATTTTTACGATAATAAGGTACTAAACACTTATATTTTTATATAACAAAAAACCCTAAGTGTTTTTTCGTTTCTTCTTTTTGGCCAAATACCAGATTTTGCTTAGACCATAATAGTTTAAATGGAAAAGGTCCAAATACCCCCCCGAACTTTACAATAAAGTCTACAAATAACCCTCATTAGAAGTTTGGCCCATTATCCACGACACTCTTGGCTCGGATACCCCCTTAATTTTAAACGGCTGCCACAGTGGATAAGTTATCCACTCATAATTTAACATGTAAAATTTTAATTCACACCCAAACATTTTAATTCACACCCAACCAGATTTAATTAGCCAACCGCTACCCATTACCCGACCCGAATTTTCAAAATTATCTTTTTCCCTACTAACAGTGGCATCCGCTCTAACTTGCATATACCTCACTATTCCACCAAATACCTAAATAATAGCTAAACATAACAATGTTTGCTGGGATTTCCTTTTTAATGATCTTGTCAAATCTAGAAAAACAAAATCAATTAAAAAACCTCAACTATTTACACTAAAGCTGAATACATGGTAGGAGAATCTGAAGGAACGGCGAGAAGAGCAGCTTCTTTCTGGAAAGCCATGGTAGCAAGCTTCTTTTGATGAGTAGTAAAGTGTGCAGTCAATATTTGGAGTCGGCTCTTATTGGGGTTTTCTTCACTCATATCGTAAAGCTTCACCCGTTACCAGTTACCCTCTTCTTTACCTCTTGCCCTGATCTCTGCCTTAGCTTCCATGGCAAATTATGACCCCTTCTATGAAGCTGCAAATTCGGGTCCCTTTGAAACCCTTTATTGTAAATCTCACAAACAAATCTGTTCGTCGCTGGTAGAGTTTTAGGTGACAAAGCAATAGCCTCTGCATCGGGATCTAATCAAAACAAGAACAAAACATAAGGCCTAAAAATCAAAATCTTTACTGAAATTTGTAATTAGGGTTCATCAAAAATTGTAGTTAAATTAAAGAAAAGGGTTAAGTTCGAGTGTTTTTAAGAAAGGGGTTAAGTTATACGGGTCGGGTAATGGGTAACAGGTTGGCTAATTAAATCTGGTTGGGTGTGAATTAAAATGTTTGGATGTAAATTAAAATTTCACATGTTAAATTATGAGTGGATAACTTATCCACTATGGCTGTCGTTTAAAATTAAGGGGGTATCCGAGCCAAGAATGTAACGACAAAGTGGGTAATGGGCCAAACTTCTAATGAGGGTTATTTGTAGACCTTATCGTAAAGTTCAAGGGGTTATTTGGACCTTTTCCGTAGTTTAAATAGAAATTATTTTAACCAAAGATATAGTATATTTCTAGTAAATTCCTCTTATTAATAAGACATAATTTGAGGAGCTTAGGGTCGTAGGGGCATTTTGGTAAAACTGTAAATATTTTGGCCTAAGCCACGTGCTAACACTTGCAACTGATGAGCACTTGCTCTACTACCATTTTGCTTCGTCTCTCTAGCTCTTCCCTCTCTAGGTCAGTTGCCTGTACAATTTTAACTGACTTTTTCCAAAAAAAAATTCTTTGTTTCCCCCACCTTTTCTTATTATAAGTGTTATTTAGATTTAAGATTGTGTTGCTTTTTAATTTGAAGAATGTCTCCTTATGCTGTTTTGAATCTAGCATATAAAATTTAGGTAGCTTCCGTCTTAAATTTTAAGCTAATTGGTGATATACTGCTACGCCTCCGCTTTGCTCTTTCCATGGTTTAATCTTAATATTCATATGTTTTAACTCTTTTAAAAGTGCAATAAGATCGGATTCGAGTTTGTATTTTAGATACTACATCCGGACTTGCATTAGACGTGTTTGAGAAATTGCCCGAAAGAAACTACCAACTTTGTGGACTCTGTTAGGGAGCTCTTACACCCAGTTGACTTTGGCTGACCAAAATAAGCTTTGAGTATGAGTAAATACCACAATGGACGACAACAGATTAAAGCTTTCTATAACCTGAATTGCCACCCAAAACCTACTGCTTTTGGGCCTAGGAATTTTATGAATCAGGTACGGTAATGTTGCTTTCAGGAGAAATCTGCAGAGGAAAATCAAGTGCTTAATACCAACATCTTAGGTAAACTAATGGAAATATAAGCTAAAGCATTAAATGGATATACATACTAATGTAACTTTAGCAATAATTGAGAAAATTAGTGATAAAAAGCTGCGGTGCAAGAAAAACTAAAGTGGCTTTACTTCATGAATAAATAATACAAGGTGACTAGTATTCAGTGAGCATCTCATAATGTGATAGCACACATGTTTTGTAGTAAATGTTACCTTAAATCTTAGCAGTAGAACACAATCGCACACCTTCACGTGCAAAAAAGCATTTAAACATAAAGAAAAATAATTGAAGGAATGAACTTTAAGCCTGGTCAGACACTCTAAATCTACCAAGCTTCCTCTTTTCACACTCTTTACAGTGCACAAAAAGATGGAATAGATTCTTATTATGCAGGGGACAGTTGATCAGCAGAATGTAGGTTACTTTTAGTAGAAGAAACTCATATTGTATAGAGCCTTAACTCAATATGTTCGTACATAAATAGAAGAAAATCAGTTAGTGAAAGTATATTGCAATGAGTAAATTATATCGATTACTTAAAGAACAGTTTGTGTATGAAAATTTTGTTTTTGGATGAATAGTAGTCTTTTACCATTTTTCTTCGCCTGGAGATATGCTTAGATCAAATAAATGAAGCTAATGTTGGATTGCTTGAGTGTGTTGTTTGTTTTTTCCCCGTCTTTTTTTGGTAAACTGAATATTTGGTGATAGCTTGAGCATGTTATTTTTACGTGCACTGAAGTAGTATAATTGTTGATATACATTACTAATCATAAATGTTACAAAATTACAAAGGCACAATATTTTGAAGCAATTACATTGGAATTTTGAAATGGCAGATAATGATTGAGTTCATATTAACTTAGACATTAAACAATTGATATTGTGCATGAGGATTGAACATAAAATATAATTTTGTATTTTCGTCAAGTCTTTTGAACATACAAAACAGTTTATGTCTCTTTTAAATATTTCGCGAAGAACTTGGATGCAAATATCTACAGGTGAAAAATGAATCTGAACTTGCATAACTCATGGATTTCAAAGAAATTAACAATTCGAGGGTAGTCGCATTCATCACGAAAGGAGGTTCTCAATAAGCAGATTTGTTCTACCAAAAGTCACACTAAGGTATTAAAATTAAATGACAAAGTAAATACCTATTTATGTGCTTATCGCTGCCTTCAAAGATATCAATAAAAATCAAAACATTTTTCATCCCTTAAGAAGGTTAAAATACAAGGGGTAGCTATGGGTCATGCAGTGGATTTAACTGTACTGACTAGATATAACTATCTCATAAAGTAACTTAAGGAGATTTTTGAAATTCAGGAAGAGTTTCGCACCCGAAATAAGTAGGAGATCATTTTTGCGGATGATGAAGAGCTAATGATGCCTACGTCTGATCATCCTTGGATGTAATTGTCCATTTCTCCATTTAACTTAAAATTAAAAAATATATATGTCAGTTCTCTACTGTGCATATCACACTGTGGTGCTCAATTAGTTTATTGCAATAATGTGGTGAAGAAGATTTATATATGAAAGTGATATATATTTTGATATATCATGAAATACTAACTACAACGGTTGACAAAAACAATGAGAGTATATATGATGCACAAAACAAGGTATAGTCTTGAAACTCTCATATGTAACTTACTAATATCTTTTCTTTTTCGGGATAATGTGCTCCCTGATAGTCATACCTCCCCAGTTTCCTGGCTGACTTCTGTAGTCATGATAAACTGGTTGTTGTGACTCTTTTGTTGAGAATAGCATTGGGTAGAGATCTACCTACAGACCGGGTCTTCTACACATGTATCATTGATGGACTTCTCACGACTAGAATGCGTCAAGTTGCCAGTTACTTCTATGATGAGATGACAAAGAAAGGGCTTAACTTAGAAGTTATCGCGCTGAATATGGTGACCCATGGTTACTAAAATCATGAAAAAATTGAATGTCTGTTGGCTTTAAGATTATTTATCAAGTAATAATTAGAAGTACTGCTTATTTAAAAACATTATACTATTTCTCAGAGAACCAAAAATCAAGATAATGCTATCTGTGTATCTTTAGTGTTTGTTAAATGAATACAGGTGAGCCAGATGCACTTCTCAAAGTTCCCAGTAAACTGGATATCACTATTTTGCATAACTGGACATGCATGACAATATCCAACTTCAAAATTTGATGGAAGTGGACTTTCATCAAACTATTATTTCCTCTGGTCCATGTGAAGCTGTGCATGTATGATGTGCTTACTGTGTTAAATTGACTCTTTAGTGATTGGAAACTTCTGTTATGATTTTTGTCTTAGATGCTTTCTGCACCATGTGCATTGATACATTACCTCTGTGAATGTAAAGAGTGGTGGCCTATTTAATCTCAGAATATTGCTTTAAAATGAATATACAACCCAAATATAGAAGAACTGCTAATCATATTAGCTCATGCTCTACATCAACAAAGAAAAAGAGCTACAAGAAGCATGAAGCATAGACCCCTACTCACTTGCTACTGTTCAATCAAGATTTAAGGCAAACAGAACATGTATCTGCTTTTACCTTGTCCAATAAAATTAGTTGAAAACTCTATGCCTTAATGTGTAAATGTTAAATGCGGAGAGTTAAAAAAATATGTACTGAAGATGTAGTTAAAAACTCTATGTCTAACCATTTAAATGTTAAATGCAGAGAGTTAAAAGAGACTTGGGTGAATTTGTAGTCAAATAGCAATTTCAATGCTCAACTTGGGTCTCCAACTCCTTACTTGGGACTGCATTATTCGTTATGATTCTTGAGAACGTAAGGGTTATCAAGGTTGGCGATTCTTCTTGAAAAACTATTATTATTAAATTTTGTGGTCACTTAAATGTTAACTGCTACCTTCAAAGGTTTTTCTTTGATTTTCCAGATTTTTTCCTTTTGTTTATATTTAAGATCTAAATTATTTTGATGTATAATGCTAATCCAATGTAGTAAAAGATGTCAAATTTTCTTATAGTTTTAGAGAAAGATCTTGCATTCCATGTTTGTGACATTTTGTGTTTGCTTGCAGATATTTGGGAAGACCATTTTGATTACAAATACCCTTTGCTGGAGTATGTTTTTCTCACTTTTCACGATCATTCATCCTTGCAGAACAATAGCATTGTCATTTTCATGATTCTGTACATATATATGTTAGTACTATAAATGATGCTCAATGTAACTACTCTTGTGGATTTCTACATATCTACAAGATCAATTAGTATTCTACGTTTTGGTTTTACTGTGACATATATATTTGATTCCAAGTAAAACTAGCTTGTGTTTCCTGTTAGTCGTGCGAAGAGTTCTTCTACACCTGGCCTGATTTACCATTCCTTTTGACTGTCAAGTATACATATAAGCATTTAGAGCTTCGTCTTAAGCAGTTACTACAACATTTGATTTTGTAAAAATAGCACGATATAGCCAGTTTTCGGACTAGTCATTCAAAAATAGCCAGCGTTTACGAAGTCAATGAAAAATAGCCACTATTTTGCTGCAACAGAGACCGGTCCAGCATAATATACTGGAGTTCGGTGCACCTGTGTATGAACTCCAGCATATTATGCTGGACCGATATACTTTGCTGACTCCAGTATAATATACTGGAGACTGAAGCACTGGTGCTCCAAACTCCAGTATATTATACTGGACAATTATACTTGCTGGAACTCCAGTATATTATGCTAGAGTTCTAATGTACTTGTGCTGGAGTTCCAGCATACTTATCCTGAAACTGCAGTATAATATGCTGGAGTTCAAGCATACTTAAGCTGGAACTCCAATATAATATACTGGCGTATTTTTCGGATTTTGAACAATGTTTTCGCTCAGATTTATCTTTACATGAAAAGTGACTAATACTTTTGAAATTGGGCTATTTTTGAATGACCAGTTATAAATCTGGCTATTTTTCAATTTCTCCCTTTGATTTTGGATATGGTAATTGGGCCCGGGCTGACTCACCTAATGGTTTAAATAAGGATAAACAAGTGAAAAACCAAGGAACCAGTAAAATAACTAGCATGCCTTCTCTTGAGATTTCTACTCAAGCATGCAGTTTATTCAACATTCGCCAAAGGACTGATTTCCCCATTTCTCTTGACGCCATCATGTTTATATTCGATGTAATGCAAGTCTGGCAATAGGATAGGTAAAATAGATTCCAGCAAACGTGAAATTTTTACCGGATAACGAAAATAAGTTATATTAAAATGTGATTTTTAGTCATTAACCAACTATAATGCAAACGTGAAAATATGTTATAATGCAACATACCCATTTAGAATAACCAAATTATAAGATGAAAGTATGTTATTTCATCAGTCAGCTTTATACCATATGTGAAAAGAGCACATTCGATAAAATCCAAACATGGGTGTGTTGCATGTCAACAAAAAAACCCCAAGAGCACATTCAACAGCTTTCTAGCAATGATAAGGCATATATTAACAGAATAATGCCATCTGGGAATTACAAGCACGCTTTCTATATCTATTTTGTCCACTAGAGAGGATTATCAAAATTAAGATAAATTTTCTGGTTTTGGATTAAACCTATTAAGCGAGAAATAATATACTCAAAATAGGCACATGAGGTTGCCTGTTAAATGGCACGCTTAAACTGATGAAGAAAATTTATTCTGGCCTGTCAAAGCAGGTCAATGAAAATCAAAAACTAGTCAAACATGGAGCAATGAATAGACAAAGAGATACTTGGTTTATAAACTTATTCTTTTAGACATAAGAGTATGCCCATGTTTAATTGAAGAGCCAACTCACACGAGATCCTCGAAAAATTATTCTTCTGCGACTAAACTTATTTCACCTTTCTCCAGCAAGTCATAAAATGACCTAACTTTTCTTTGCTCATTCCAGTGGTGCATCTTCCATAAGCTTCCAGCAGCCAAGCCAAGTACAGTTGCAATAACTATTTCCTTCACCACACTAGGGCCTTTCAAAGTGGCATGCGCAATCCTATGGCCAGCCATTTGATGCTGAACTTAGTGTAAACTTCTGCAAAATCACCGCAGGGTACAGTTCAACTCACCCATATTAATTTACACATATAAAACCAACAGTCGACTAAATGGTGTTAAATGAAGCATGAAAAGTAGTTAGAAGCAAGTTATACACAACCATACAACAAACTAATGAAGCAACTACACTGAAACAAATAACTAACGAACTTGAAGAACGAGCTCAAAGAATTACCCAAAACATTGAGTTGATGGCAATTAAACTTTGAGGTAATACCGTAATAATAATGAAAGATGAACCACCAGGACCTCAGCTTAGCAATGGAGGCTAAAACTAAGTCCCACCAAAAGCTAGCCATTGTTCCACCAGTACAGAGCAGTATAAGTACCAACAGCTAACCACACTAGTTATAGTGTAAATAGTACTACCATATTTCGAGAAAGAGTTGATTAAATTATGTTAGTACGAACTACGGAGTACCAACTCATACAATTTAATGTTAGTCCATCAACACTGCAGCTCCCTACAAGTTTGTCCATCCACAACGGACCCTCTCTCTTTTCCCTTCCTTGGACATGGATTTATTCATTGGGGCTTCGAATTGCACTGACATGAAATTTGAATTGACTGTAGCTTGCAGTTCCATCATGATATCATTCTTCCTCTTCCTATCTCCGTCCACTATCCCTGAATTCCATATTTCCCTCTGCTATTTTTAATTGCTCTCTAACCAAAATATTCTCTTATTTATTTTTCTCTTTTGAATCTATCATTTGCACTTGGCCGCCCCATAAAGCAATAAATCCTTTCTCACTTCGGCCAATACCTGCTTTACTTCTATCCCTATCCTTAATAGTTACTAGCTCTAACAAGTCTGCGCGCTTTTATACCCTTTTTCTTTGTGTGTGTTTCAGTGTTTGCCTGGCTTAAATAATTCTTACCAAGTAGAAAGCACGCATATAAAGAGAGAGGTTAGCTAAACATAAGAAGTCAAAAACCTCACCAAATGCAACTTCCTCTACTTCCCAGCAACTGCTTTCTAAATAGTTGGCTAAGTTTTAATAATCTTTTCACCCTAAGGTAGCTAAACATCAAGCGTACAGTTTATATCCTAGCATAGCTCCTATTTCATCCAATTTATTCAACTCAAAATTCAGCAAAATTATTCAAAAATCCAGATCGGAAAGTAAGTCTTTCAAGTCAAAGCATAAAAAATATAAAAATAAAAAGCATAGTTCTCACTGGATCTGAGTTCGGGCTGATAAATAAAATCAACTACAGCAGATTCTATCAGATCCATGAGAAATGAAACAAAAATAAGGGGAAAAAAATATCAACTGAAAATAGAGACGTTGATCCTAACAACTTTGCTGAATAAAATTGCAGATCAGAAAACTAGTACAGAATAAGTCTAAAGAAATTTGAGAAACGTCGAAGATTGAAAATTCGATTGACTTTGAAAGTAAAAGCTAGGGTTTGTACCTGAGAGGAAAGAACTCGGATGAGGACAATGTGGTAGAGAAGAGAAATGGAGGACCCTGGCCTTTTCCAATAAGCTATTAGTACAAGTTGCTACTTTATTTGTTTGTTTTTCAGGCCTGACCAATAGCACCATGTTCACGGGGACCAATTTACGAGCATCTAGGATTTATCTGGTTCCCTGTCCTAAATGGGCCAATCCGATATTATCGTGGCCCAAGTACTAATATTTTAAGGGGATTTTTTCCGAACTTATTTATTCGTGTTTAACTTGGTTTTATAGTTTTCAAAAATTACTTTGATTTTTATTATAAAATATATATGATATGATCTTTTGCAGCGTCTTCCTCTTCTCCCCCTTCGACTTAGGACTGCAAATCCTGCCAAATCTACTCGAAATCTCCACCAAATTACCCAAAAATTTAGGAACAAGGCATAACAATTACTTGCCACAACACCCAAACAAAATTTAATTTTTGAACTCGAAGCTTTAAAGCTTTATTTAATACTATTAGATAACTCTTCTTCAAGTTTTCACACTCCAAATCAATGGATAAGCACAAAAATGACTTGGGAACAGTAGTAAATAGACATGAATTAGTTGCTTTTTAGGTTTTTTTTTATTAAATAAATCTGCAACTGTTCGAACTCAAGTCAGAAATTGAAGTTCGAAATTTCTTGATCCGACTAAGTTTAGCTTAGTTTAGGGTCACGTTTGCGGTCATAGTTCCCTTACCCAAGTACTTTCGGTCTTAAAATCTCAATTCGAAATTTTTTGTAGCAGTTATATAAAATATATGATCCCAGCAGTATAGAACTTCAAGCTTCTCATTTCAAACCCACGAATCAGAAGCTAAAACATATAACTTTCAAACAATTTAGATAGAAAATTGTTATTGCATACAGCCTGCATACAATTACATGTGTATGTCATTGTATGTCAAGTGATAAATTGAACATACAAATAGCATACACCCCACATACACAATATATACAACTTATATGCATATCATTGTTCTTCTTCCTCTATGAGATTCAATCTGAAAATCCAACCAAAACCAACTCGAATCTTCACTGACCCCCCTAAAAAATGAGATATGAACTCCAAACGATATTCATTATCATTTTCAACAGCACCCAATCCAAATAAATAATAATTTTACAAAACTCATTTTTCGAATTCAAAAGGTTCAATTTTTTTTTAATGGTTGTCACTATTTTAGAATTTGGAACTTGTCTAGAAATTATATTGAATTTAGCGAGAGAAAGAGGTGATTTTTAAAAAGTCAAAGGAATTATTTTTGAAATTGAGTTGAAAAGGGGAAGAAAAGTTGAGGGCTGAGAAGTAATTGGATGATAGACGCGAGGGAAGAGGTCCTACGTTATTATGAATTTGTATACAAATTATAAACGTTGTTATGATATGTTATTAAGAAGGAACTCTATAAAAGTAATAATTAAGTCTATAATTAAGTATAACTATGTAAAATTTCCATCTTTAATGAATCGTTTGGTTGATCAACAAGTTATATCAGCATTATAGTGACGGAATTATAATATAAAAAATATTTAGTGAGTCTACTTTTAATGATTCATATTTGATTCAGTATACTAAAAATATGACATACATATATACGATTAATTCTTCAAGATGGTGTATCTAAGGTTGGATTCTTCCCTAGCTAAAAGTCAGGGAAATTCTTCAGTTCCGGAAGCATACTTCAAATTCTGGCAGCATACTTCAAATTTTTAATAATGTGCTTCAAAATTGTAGCAGCATACTTTAAATTTCTGGTATCTTCTCAAAACTTTTCTTAAAAGGTTGAAACATAAATATTTGGCACTAAATGATCCTATTTGTGCAAATCCCATTAAAAGCAAATGCATGTGGAGGACGACCTACACATACTTATCACTTATCTTTTTGTTTTTCGTTATTTTATCTCAAATGACAACATTCACGAAGAATTGAGCCTTCGTGGCTTTTACAATGTTGTAATTATGAAGTTATCTTTTTTAGATCTCTTATGTATAAAAGATAGATCTCTTATGTGTAAAAGTATTTTTTTCATGTGTAAAAAAAGAGATGGAATCATAAAACTAAAAACAAATTTGTAATGAGCCGCAAAACTATTTTATCCCAATATTCACATACTAATAACTTAACAGGACGGGTTTTATACATCTTAATTTATTCTAATTATTTGAGCAAATCCATTAAAAGTAGATGCATGTGGAGGACGACCTACACCTGCTTATCTTTTTGTTTTTCGTTATTTTTATCTCAAATGACAATATTCACATACTAATAACCTAACAGGACATGAATTATGCATCTACATTAAACTAAACTTTTTCCCACGTGTAGCTATACTCTCTTCTGTCCATTGTCCTTTTAGTTTTATTTTTTTTCTTCTATTGCCTATGGGTACACGATTCTTTAAAAAAAGTTAATGAATAAAGAGAAACTCTTCGAGCTTTCTAGCGGATTGTGAATCCACCACGTGCGAGTTAAATCCTTGTCGTTCGCTCATCAATAAAAATGGACCGGTTGTTTTGGAGACACAAGACAAACTAGAAATAATTTATTTTGCAAGTCATTTCAAGGCTTTCGCGTCCAAGCATTAGTATCTGATTGAAAGATAGAAACCATATGTTTGCGTCGTCTACTTGCTAAAAGTAAAAATAGAATGACTGATCATGAATCCTATGACGTTTTTAAGACCTCACTTATCAGCCAACCACTTTTTAATATATAATGAATGAACCACCTTTGGAGGTTTGGCTAGGCAAATTTTTCGTCGTCATCTGAATAACTACTATTATCTGCAAATAGCACTACTAAAAAACTGGATAATTTCGTCCAGGAAAACCGGTCGATATCAGTCGGAATTTGAGAAAAAGCGACCGATTCTCAACCGCTTTTAATTAGTTGAAAAAATAATGGTCGCTAAGTGTTGCGGCCGAAATCGGTCGCAATTTTCCAACCGAAAACGGTCGCAATTTTCAACGCATTGACTGACAACCAAACTAAATATATTGACTGAAATCGGCAGGTATTAATTAATTTTTTTTTCAAATAAGATCGCCATCGGTCGGAATTTTAAATATATAATAATTTTATGGCGAAATAAATAAACGGTCCCTCTAAGTTGTCCACAACGACCAGACAAAACACCTCAACTAAACCCTTTACCATTTAGACACTTCAAGTGTCCATTAACCAGATCAAATAAACACATATTGCTGATGTTATGGTATGCACATGTTTGCTAATAAAATTTTAAGCGCGTGAAATATTTTTTCAGCCTAATTTTTTTTTGTTGAAAAACTAAGAATTGGGCGTATCTTAGCCTCTCTTGGCTTGACTAACCCACGTCAACGTCATCGTGAAACCACCATTAAAACCAGCCACTAAAACTCCAACCAAGCTACCGAAAATCACTAAAAACTTTTCGATTTTAACTGCGACAGCTTAATTATTGACTGAATGAAGTTTTGTGATGATGTGCAAACTAGAGAAAGGTTAATGTTCTTATTGTTTGCCCCCTTCTTGGAAGTGCACTTTCCTATGTCGTCTTCCTTTTCTCCCATGTCATTTTGTTCAATTCATCTCTCCATAAATAAACAAAGAATCTAGTAATAATCAACAACAAATAGTAGCAGTAAGAAAGAATCAACAGTGGCCACGACTATCGCTGCCCATAAAAGTCATCGGCTCCGGCAATATATAACAAAAGAATTTCACAGATCAGAGAATTAAAGCATCAAAGTAGCAGCAAAAATAGCTACAACAGCAGATCCGACAACGACAACTCTGTTCAAGAAAGCAGAGTTGGGAGATGAGGTAGGAGAACCGCTGGGAGAGGCACTAATGGATGGAGGAGGAGCACCACCGGAAGGAGATAAAGCCGCAGTATCGACGGTTGTGTCGCGCCCCCTTTTTCCTCGCGGAATCGGGTTTATGATATTTGAGAGGACAACTCATTCCCTTTTGGGAATTTAGGTTTGCATTTGAAGAGTCGCCACCTAATGATTAAGGTGCATTAGGACACCAAGAAGGTTTGATTTGAGTAACCAGAGATTGGGTAAGGGCTTGAAATTATTCCAAGGAGAAGGTGTTAGGCACCCCGCAGAATCCACTAGTGTGGTTCCCGGCCAGATTGTTATTGTGAATTTAGGTGCAAATAACATGTAGGCGAATAAATAAAGGGTTTTGAAAACATAGCTTTGAAATAAATATCAAGAAAACGTTTAAGAACTTAGGAAAAACACGGATCTGGAACAGATCTAAAAAGATCAGAAAAACCTCAAAAGCTAGGGTTTCAAAGGAACCCAAACAGTGAGAAAGGCCTGGATCAAAGAAGGAGGAATCGAAGCCAGGCTCAAAACAGACATAGCTTGCCGGAGCAAGGCCGGAGATGGCCATAAAACTTGAATCAACGAGGCCTGGACGAAGCTTCTCCGTGGTCAGGCCATGAAACCTCAATAAACGAGTGTGTATGCACCATGGAAGGTTGGTAGGTGGTGAGACCACCATAGATTCAGGCCAGGAAATAGCCAGAGAAGATGAATGAGACTCATCGGAGAGGAGGGGAAGGGGAAGGTTCTAGAGAGAACCAGAGATAGAGAGATAGAGAGATAGAGAGAGAGTCGATTAAATGAGGGAAAATGAGAGGGGTTTGGGGGGGTCGTTTGGTTTAATTTAGGAAGGGTAAATGGTGGCCGTTGATCATTTTGATCAACGACCCGGATTAAATGGGGATCCGGGCGGGTTATTCAAACGGGTTGTGGGTCGGGTAGATTTAGGATTTGGGCTGGGTAATTGGGTTTGAGATTGGGTTTAATTAGGGGTTCAAATCTGGCCAAAATTGAAATGAAATGGGCTAACATTTAAATAGCCACTTTTTCCCTTGTTTAATTTATAAAAATAGTAAAATAATTTCCAGAAATAAATTAAAAGCACTAAAATGATTAATAATATGTAATTATCCAATTAAAATACTGAAGTTAATTTTATAAATATAAACACCATTAAATCTTTAAAAAGGCTAATGTCGCAATTACGTGCAATTTAGCTTTAAAAATATTAAATAAATTTATAAAAAATATAAAAATTATGTTAGCTATATTTAATGCAAGTATGAGAATCCAATAAATGAATCACCAAAATGATAATTTTGGGAACAATTATTGGTTTTTTCTTGCTAAAATAAGGCAATAAATTGATTTAAAAATCCTTAAAATTAAGAAAAAAAATATTAAAACCTTGGGACATACTTATATATGCATATTCATGCTATTTTGAAAGTATTTTGCATATTAAAAATATACAAGGAAAAATTGGGTATCAACAGGCTGCCCCTTTTTACCTGGGAAGGATGAAAGAGTTGTCGGGTAAAGATATGATGACCAATTTTGACCGAACGAAAGGGTTCGAGGAGACTTAGGCCATACTCTGGCTTTTGAGCTGCCTACATATCCCTGATTTTACAGGAATCAGGCCATATGTAGTTCAGGATCCGTCGGCGGAGTAGGCTTGATGGAGACTTTCAAGAACGGACGCAATATTCAGGTTGGGGTGGATGGCTGAAATCTGATAGGGATGCGGGAACTGGAGCGGGATCGGTCTTGCTGAGGTGGACATTGCTCATCGATTTACCTACAAATAAATAATACAAGCATATATTGTGCGTAAAATTAAACATGATGCAAATTCCCGTCGGACCATGAATGTTTGTCCTCGGACGGTTAGGATGACGTTCTCAGACTATGGTGTCCTGGGCCATGAAGCGTATAATAAAGGATTCGCAGGCCATGAAATAATGCTCTCGGGCTATGAGAATGATGCCTCCGAACCATGATGCCTTTGAATAATGATATGCAAGAGATTAAAAAGGAAAAGAGGGGGTCCTCGGTCCTCAGGCCATGGCATGGTGTTCTCGGGCTATAAAAATGGTGCCTCCGAACAATGATGCCTTTGGACAATTTAGCGATCTTTCAGCCCATGAAATGCAACAGATGGCGAACTTTCAGCCCATGAGATGCAAATGTAGAGGTGTCGATCTTTCAGCCATGCAAACGTAAATAAGATGGCGATCTTTCAGCCAATGCAAACGTAAATAAGATGGCGATCTTTCAGCCAATGCAAATGTAGAAGTGGCGATCTTTCAGCCAATGCAGATGTAAATAAGGTGGCGATCTTTCAGCCAATGCAAACGTAAATAAAGTGGCGATCTTTCAGTCATGCAAATGTAGAAGTGGCGATCTTTCAGCCAATGCAAATGTAAATAAGGTGGCGATCTTTCAGCCAATGCAAACATAAATAAGATGGCGATCTTTCAGCCAATGCAAATGTAGAAGTGGCGATCTTTCAGCCAATGTAGATGCAAATAAGGTGGCGATCTTTCAGCCAATGCAAACTTAAATAAGGTGGCGATCTTTCAGCCATGCAAATGTAAAGGTGACGATCTTTCAGCCAATACAAACGTAAATAAGGTGGCGATCTTTCAGCCATGCAAATGTAGAGGTGGCGATCTTTCAGCCAATGCAAACGTAAATAAGGTGGCGATCTTTCAGCCATACAAATGTAAATAAGGTGGCGATATTTCAGCCAATGCAAATATAAATAAGGTGGCTATCTTTCAGCCATGCAAATGTAGAGGTGGCGATCTTTCAGCCAATGCAGATGTAAATAAGGTGGCGATCTTTCAGCTAATGCAAATGTAAATAAGGTGGCGATCTTTCAGCCAATGCAAATGTAAAGGTGACGATCTTTCAGCCATGCAGATGGAGGTAGAGCTTAACCTCAGAAAGCAGAATAGTAGCCTTATGCAATGTAGAAATGCAGATGGAGCTAGCGCTTAACCTTGGAAGGCAGAATGGTAGCCTTATGCAATGCAGAAATGCAGATGGAGACAGATCTTAGTCTCGGAGGCAAAATGGTAGCCTTATGCAGGAAGTAAAAGCAAATAATAATAGAATTTTCTTAGCTGATAGCGGATCGTGATATTGCGACTGTTGGGGATACTGTATCTGCTGGGGACACTACGTGCGGATAACAGCTGTGAGTAAGTGCAATGGTTCTAAGAGTCGTATTTCTGAGCAATGTGAGTCTCGTGAGTGTATATTGTATTTGATGATTTTGCAACTCAAGTGCTTGCATCCAAAGAAAAATCATGAGTTTTGTAAAGGGGGGAGGTTAGTTCGTATCCCTGTTGGCTCTTCTTGACCTGCTCGGCTTGGATCTGGTGATACGTATCATTGGGGTAGCGTTGCTAAACAAAGCGATTTCAGAAATAAACATGCATGATTTTGTAAAAAATATGACATAAGTGTATAATCAAGAACAACTTTTAGATGAACCGACGACTGTGACGTGGTCCAAGACATTGCAACCTTCCTTGTTACGGAATTTTGAGGGTCCTCCTCAAAATTCCGCCCCAGTTTACTGGGTTGCTGCTTCTGACTGCTGCTAGCGATGATTGGCTGAAATTAACTTCGGAATTTTGAGGGTCCTCCTCAAAATTCTGCCCTAGTTTCCAATTGCAGGGGGAAATGAAAGTTTTGTTGAATTGTGACCGAACCCATAGGGCTGCCTATGTATCCCCTCTTAAATGGGAATCAGGTCAGGCGTAGTTCAAATTACATCACAAAGGAAAGCATAAAGATTATACATAGTAGCACTTGACTGCATCTGAATTGATCGGCTTTGGCCAGACTTTTCCATCCATTTCCGCAAATATGAGGGCTCCTCCTGTTAGAACCTGGTGAACCATGTACGAACCCTAATAGTTGGGAGAGAATTTCCCTTTGGCTTCATCTTGATGCGGGAAAATTTTCTTTAACACCCGCTGCCCCGGTGTGAATTGTTTTGGCTTGACTCTTTTGTTGAAGGCTCTGGACATCCTGTTCTGATAAAGCTGGCCGTGAAAAACTGCATTCATTCTCTTTTCATCTATAAAAGCTAGTTGTTTGTAATGATTCTTTACCCATTCTGCATCGTCTAGCTTTGCTTCCTATATGATTCTTAATAAGGGAATTTCCACCTCGGCGAGAATGACGGCTTCTATACTATAAACTAGCATATAGGGGGTTGCCCCGGTTGATATGTGAACTGTGGTGCGGTATCCCTATAAAGCAAACGGTAGCTTCTCGTGCCACTGCTTATGCTTCTCTATCATTTTCCTTAGTATTTTCTTGATATTCTTATTGACGGCTTCTACTGCTCCGTTCATCTGAGGTCTGTAGGCTGTAGAATTCTTTTGTTTGATCTTAAAGGTTTCACACATGACTTTCATCAGGTCACTATTGAGATTGGAACCATTATCAGTGATGATTGATTCCGGAATCCCGAACCGACAAACGATACGGTCGCGGACGAAGTCTGCCACGACTTTCTTAGTCACTACTTTGTAAGATGCTGCTTCGACCCATTTGGTGAAATAGTCGATTGCTACTAGGATAAACCCGTGCCCATTAGAGGCGGAAGACTCGATTGGTCCAATAACATCCATTCCCCAGGCAGCAAACGGCCACGGTGAGTTTGTTGCAGTAAGCTTGCTTGGAGGTACCTTTATCATGTCTGCATGTATCTGACAGCGGTGGCATTTTCGGACATACTGGATGTAGTCTGTCTCCATAGTCATCCAAAAGTAACCAGCACGGAGTATCTTCTTTGCTAAGACAAAACAATTCATATGTGGGCTGCAGGTCCAAACATGGATTTCTTCTAGTAGTTTAGATGCTTCCTTCGTGTCGACACACCTTAGTAATCCCAAATCAGGAGTCCTCCTATATAGGATTCCTCCCCTCTAAAAGAAATTGTTGGACAACCTTCAAAGTGTGCACTTCTGAGTACTGTTAGCAAGTTCTGGGTATTCTCCATTTGCCAAATATTACTTGATTTCATGAAACCAAGGCTTTCCATCTGCTTCTTCTTCGACATGAGCACAGTAAGCTGGCTGATCATAGATCTTTACCGAAATGGGATTAATGAAGTTCTTGTCTGGATGTTATATCATGGATGATAAGGTGGCCAATGCATCGGCGAACTCATTCTGAATTCTGGGAACATGTTGGAATTCCGTCTTTGTGAACCTCTTTCTCAATTCCTGTACATGTTGCAGATAAGGGAGTATCTTGGAGTTCTTGGTCGCCCATTCTTCTCGGACCTGATGTATAAGCAATTCTGAATCCCTCATTACTAGCAACTCTTGAATGTTCATGTCGATGGCCATTTTGAGACCTAAGATGCAGGCTTCATACTCAGCCATATTGTTGGTACCTGGGAATCTGAGTTTAGCGAACACCGGATAATGCTGACCGGTTTTCGATACAAGGACTGCTCCTATGCCAACTCCCTTGAAGTTTGCTGCTCCATCGAAAAACATTCTCCAACCGATATGGGATTCTGCAATATCTTCTTCTACGAATGATACCTCTTCATCAGGAAAATACGTTTTCAGGGGTTCGTATTCTCCATCCACGGGGTTTTCAGCAAGGTGATCTACTAGTGCATGTCCCTTGATTGCCTTCTGAGTTACGTAGACAATGTCAAATTCACTCAACAAGATTTGCCACTTGGCTAGTTTTCCAGTAGGCATGGGCTTCTGGAAGATGTACTTCAAAGAATCCATCCTTGATATGAGATATGTAGTATAGGCATAGAAGTAGTGCCTCAACTTATGAGCTACCCAAGTTAAAGCACAACAGGTGCGCTCTAACAGAGAATACCGGGCCTCGTACGGGGTGGACTTCTTACTGAGGTAATAGATGGCCTGTTCCTTCCTCCCCGTTTCATCATGTTACCCTAGAACACAACCAAATGCTCTATCCAATACTGCGAGGTAGAGTAATAGAGGTCTACCTGGCTCGGGCGGGACCAAGACTGGTGGTGTTGACATGTACTCCTTGATTTTGTCGAAGGCTTTTTGGAAGTCATTAGTCCATTTGGTAGCTGCCTCATTCTTTAACATCTTAAAGATTGGCTCATAGATAACTGTAGATTGTGCTATGAACCGGCTGATATAGTTAAGTCTCCCCAAGAAACTCATCACGTCCTTCTTGTTCTTTGGCGGTGGCAACTCTTGAATAGCTTTGACCTTTGATGGATCCAGTTCTATTCCTCGGGACTTACAATGAACCCAAGTAGTTTTTCGGCAGGAACCCCAAATGCGCACTTCGTGGGATTCAGTTTTAGGTTGTATCTTCTCAGTCTATTGAAGAACTTCCTCAAATCTTCCATGTGATCAGTGGCTTTCTTGGACTTGATGATAACATCGTCTACATATACTTCGATCTCCTTGTGTATCATATCGTGGAAAATGGTGGTCATGGCCCTCATGTAGGTGGCCCCATCATTTTTTAATCCAAATGGTATCATCTTGTAACAGTACATCCCCCATGGCGTAATGAAAGCCGTTTTCTCAGCATCTTCTTCATCCATCCAGATCTGATGATACCCTGCAAAACAATCTACAAATGACTGCAACTCATGCTTGGCGCAATTGTCGATCAGGATGTGTATGTTCAGTAAGGGGAAGTCGTCTTTTGGACTGGCCCGGTTGAGATTCCGATAGTCGATACAGACTCTAACCTTTCCATCCTTCTTTGGTACCGACACAATGTTGGCAAACCACGTCGGATATTCTATTACCCCGAGAACCTTGGCTTTGACCTACTTAGTGACTTCTTCTTTGATTTTCAAACTCATATCAGGCTTGAACTTTCTGAGTTTTTGCTTTACCGGCGGACATGTAAGGTCAGTTGGCAGTTTGTGTGCCACAATAGATGTACTCATACCAGTCATGTCATCATACGACCAGGCGAATATGTCCTCATATTCCCTTAGAAATTCTGTGTACTCTTCCTTTTCTGATGGCGATAAGTGGACACTGATTCTCGTTTCTTTGACATTCTCTGCATCTCCTAGGTTAACAATCTCGGTCTTGTCCAGGTTGGACTTAGGTCTGTTCTCAAAATTCTCAACTTCCTTAACAATCTCTTTCGGTATTTCATCTTCCTCTGAATCTGTGTCCGTTTGTTGCGTTGTCTCGTTGCATGTCACAATCATTGGTTCATCAAGATAAGTAATAGTAATGCTGTATAAGCAAAGTAATGAGAGAGAATAATAAGAGTAAGATTTATAGGGAAAATCGAAATGCTTTGAAAAATTCCATAAGTGTTTTGAACATTGAAGATCTTATTGCGAAATTTTAAAATGCGAAAGGAAAGTCAACTAGTAAAAATGAAAGATAGTGCATGATGCTTGTTCAGCCTTGCTACCCCGAGGCTTTCTGGGCTCTGGTGGTTCTTATGGTCCAGTTATTGAGGCATCCTCCTCTGCTCACTGCTTGTATAGAAGGGCCTTTCTCCCCCCCTCCTCGAAAACAACACAACAATCCATATCATTGTCTTCCAGGAACAAATTCCTTACTGCTACTAGTGCTTCCTCTTCTTCTGACCCTTAGATAACATCGACTGGCTAGAAAGTCTGCTTCAAATGTGGTATTGGCTGCTCCAGCGGATAGTAAGGGCCGCACCATAGTGGTGACCAGTTGTTGAATTCCTCCCAAGTGTACTCATATCCCAGACCAAAGGTGGTGCCATGTTTCTTTAGTTTGATAGGCTTAGCGACTCCTTGGAGGTTCTTGCCAAGTCCCTTGCCAGGTTCGTATCCGTTCTAGTTCAATATGCTTTCAATTTTATTGTCCCACCATTTGTCCTTGTCGATAGCGTTGACTCGCTCGATGTGGTGATAGGTCTCCCCGCCTATCTTTCTTCTGCCTCCGATTGCTGGGATGGTCTGGCGACTGTATATGGGATTGCTACCCTTGCCACGAATGATCACCTCTTGGTGGTTCCACTCAAATCTCACCGCCTGATGTAGTGTTGACGCTACGGCCCCATCGGCATGAATCCATGGTTATCCCAATAACAAATTGTAAGATACCGGCACGTCTATTACTTTAAAATCAACATTGAACCCAGTGGGCCCCATTTGCAAACACAGGCTAATTTCGCCAATGGTGGACCTTTGGGAACCGTCGAAAGCTTTGACGTTGATGGCCCCGTCCTTGATCTCATACAGCCCCTTTCCCAATGTCTTGAGAGTTACCAACGGACAAATGTTAAGGCTGGACCCTCCATCAATTAGGATTCTGGTGATAAAATAATCTTCGCATTGCACGGTGATGTGCAACGCCTTATTGTGACTTAACCCTTCTGGTGGCAGCTCATCTTTATGAAAAGTGATATTGAGACTTTCCAATACTTGCCCTACCATATTTTCCATCTCTCCTCCGGTGATATTGCTTGGTACATATGCCTCACTTAGTACCTTTAGCAGAGCATTCTTGTGTGCCTCAGAATTTTGTAGCAAAGCAAGTATGGAGATCTGCGCTGGTGTTTTGTTCAGCTGGTCAATGACCGAGTATTCCTTGGCTTGTATCTTTCTCCAAAGATCGTCTGGACTTGTCTCAATGATGGGCGACCAATTGGAGGCCTGCTTGCTTGACTCAGCTAGGTGTTCCGGGGTATAGACCCTACCACTTCTTGTCATACCCTGTGCAGCAATAGTTTCCTCGAATCTAACCTTGCCTTTCCTCCTTGCCTCAGCTGTATAGTCCCATGGTATAACCTTTGTGTGGAATAGCATCACGACTGACATTGCTATTGGGATTCAAGTGGTTATCTTCACCCCAAACGGAGCATGTTCCTTGGGTGGTAAGACTGCAACTTTGAATGGTGTAGGTGCATTTGTTGGTGACATGAATTTGACCTCAATCGGCGTTGGCGTCTTTGTAGAGGATGGTGCTTCAAACTCAAGTGGCATCGACATATCTACCTCGGCATCCCCAGAAGGCTGAATCTAGACTACAATCAGATTAAGGGTGACTATTGGCTCCTTTGGATCGTCGCCTTCTGTGATCAAACTGATCGATCCCTTGGGGTCCCAATCATCCTCTATTTCAATCATATGAACGTCTCCACTCGTATGGTTTGGCAGAGGGTTATTGCGGACATTTGGAGCAGGTTCCTTTGCTATAATAATTTTGTTGTCAATCAGATCCTAGATCTTGTCTTTTAGGGAGCGACATTCATCGTGGTGTATCCTTTCATGCCGGAATGGTATGCACAGGATTTATTTAGATTAACCCTCTGAGAAGGGTTCTCGGGGGTTATAGCAGGGATAGGGGTAACATAACCAGCATCTTTGAGCCTCTCGTACAACTGGTCAATGGGTTCGACAATGGCTGCATACTGTCTAGGAGGTCTGCGGTCAAAATTTGGCCGAGATCTAGGGAAGTTTTGGTGTGTAGGAGGTGATTGATGGTGGGATGGTTGAGCATTGTAGGCTTGGTAAACATGTTCGAGTTGGGAATATCTGGGTGAAATAGGTTGATATGTGGGAGGTGGAGGTGATTGATAAGTGGGTGGTGGAGTTTGATAATAGGGTGAGAGTGCTTGGTAGTTCGGAGTAGGGTGATATGTGAGTGGAGGCATTAGATAGGTTTGGTATTTGATAGGGGATTTGGTTCTCTGTACCACCATTACGGCACCTACGTCCCTTTTCTTGGATGTACCACCAGACTGTAAAGCCTTATTGGTAGTTTTCAAGGCTTCAAAGTTTGTAACCATATCACTTTTGATGCCTTCTTCGATCCTTTCCCCCAACTTGATGATGTCAGAATTATAGAGAGTCTATGATTATAGAGATATTTTATTACAGACAAATCCAGGTACAACTTGTGTTGTAAAGGTAGAAGATCAAGGTGAAGGTAAGCTTGTCTTCAATTCATTTTATATTTGCTTCTATGCTATGAAAAAAGGATGGTATGAGGGTTGCAGAAGGATAATTGGCCTTGATGGTTGTTTTCTAAAAGGCATTTGTAAGGGTCAACTTCTTGTAGCAGTATCAAAGGATGAAAATAATCAGATGTTTCCTATAGCTTGGGCCATTGTAGAGGTTGAGAACAGTTTCACTTGGACATGGTTTCTGAAGTGTGTGACTCATGACTTAGAGCTTCAAGATGGAAGGGATCTTACTATCATGTCTGATATGCAAAAGGTGAATATATTCTTCTGTTTCTATTTTCTGTCAATATTTATTTTTTCTAATTTCTGTTTTTGTTGGCAACTAATTCAATTCTTTTTATGTTTAAGGGATTGCTTAAAGCTGTATCAGAAGTGTTGCCTGAAAGTGAACATAGGTGGTGTGCCAGACATATATTAGAAAACTGGTCCAAAGATTGGAGAGAATTAGAGAGGAGAAACAACTTCTGGAGGTGTGCTAGAGCATCATGTGTAGCAGAACTGAATTTTCACCTGGACAGTTTGAATATGCTTGGGAATGGGATATGTGAGAGCCTCTTGAGGTATAACAAGGAAACCTGGTGTAGAGCATACTTCAACTGTGACAGGAAATGTGATATAATTGACAACAATATGTGCGATACATTTAATGCTTGGATACTTGCTGCTCGGCACAAGACAATTATCACAATGTTAAAGGAAATTAGAGTGAAGATGATGGAGAGAATAGGAAAGTTGAGGGAGTTTGCAGATACATGGATATGTGATATATCCCCAATTGCTATGAAGGTGTATCAGGATAACATGGCCCAATCTATGAGGTGTACAATCAAGTGGAATGGTGAATATGGCTATGAGGTTGAGGATACCTCATTAAGAGTGGTGCTAAAGCATTGTGTGAATATGCAAGCTCAAACTTGTACATGCAGGTCATGGATGCTGAAGGGTATCCCTTGTGCTCATGCCATTGCTGCTATGCATTTCAAGAACCTTGACCCAATTAACTACATATCTCACTGGTACCACAAATCCACCTATCTGAAGGCATATTCAACATTCATCTAGCCTGTGTCAAACATGTAGATGTGTCCAACATCTACCAATCCACCAATTGAACCCCCACCAATTAAAAAGATGCTTGGCAGACCAAAGAAAAAGAGAAGAAGAGAAGAAAATGAACATCCTACTTCTGGAAAGCTTTCAAGAAGGGGTATGGAGATGACATGTTCAAACTGTGGTGGATATGGACACAACAAGAGGAGCTGCCCTAAGAAAGCAAGGCCTGCAGATTCTACTCCAGCAAATGCTTCATATATCCAAAGATGTAGAGGAAAAGGAAGAGGAAGAGGCAGAGCAAAAGGAACAGGAACTCCAACTACTTCTGCCCCTGCTGCTGCTGGTAGAGGAAGAGGAACTGCTGCTAGTAGAGGAAGAGGAACTGGTAGTGGTAGGGGAAGTTCTGGGTTTGGACTATTTCAATCAAGCAGTGGGTTCACAAGTTTTTCTGTAAGTAGTTCAAAGTTAATTTTATATCTTGTTTGCTTTAACAACTTTACTGAATATTTTTTATTTTTGGCAGTCTGGTGGAGGTAAGCCAAGAGTGGTCTTTCATGGTGGTGAAAAGAGGTCCTCAACAGATATTCTGGAGTGTGCATACAAGCCAAGAAGTGGTGTAAAATGGAATGGTAGACCAACCATTACTAGAAGACAACTTGAAAGAACTGCTGCAACTCGTTCCAGAACTGCCTTATCTCAATCCAATTTAAGTCAAGCAAGTTCATCATCCCAGCCATCCCAGAACAACCACTGAATTCAGTTATTGTCACTGTTAATTTATTTTGGAACTGCTGTAATTTCCCTTTGGAACTGTAATTTATTTTGGAATTGATGTTAGGTTAATTCGGAACTGCTATTTAGGTTTGTTGTTAGTGTTGTTATTTTGTTAAGGCAGCTTGCTGTTATTTTGGTATGCTGTAAAACTGGGTAGCGTATATTTTTGTTAAGGCAGGCTGCTGCTATTAGGTGACTGTAATGAATACCTTTACTCTGTGATGAAATATATTTTTAGTATTGTTTGATAATTTCTGGGCAGATGTGTCTTTAGTGTTGTATGAATGCTGTTATTTTGGTATGTTGTTAAGCATTTTTGCTGTCATTTTTGTATGCTGTTATTTCTGGAAAATTTAAGCATTTGAGCTGTATATCAGCCACTATTTGACTGTGTTTCAGTGTTTTTTCAGTCATAATTTGAGGTGTGTTTTAACTGCACTATCATCTCATACAACAACAAAGTCAAACGAAACAACATTAACAATTGCCAAAAAAAATTATTCAACTCACACTGTAACAAACTAAAACAAAACAACATTAACAATTGCCAAAAGATTTCATTCATTTCTAACAAAGGGATACAAAATCTACCAAATTACTTCATTCATTTTCTTACATTATATAACAATCTTTAGAACTACCTAACACAATCAACTTCAACACAATTGCAATTAAAATCAGCACACACAATCTCCTCCAATTTCTTTGGTTTCTATTTTCCTTCAACAATGCATCAAATGCCCTCTTCTTCTTCAGCAACCCCAAAATCACCATTTTCAAGTGCTCTGGAGTTGAGGGGTCAAACCACATAAAGAAATTACATGCCGATCGTCTGTCCCTCTGAAAAATTAAAGAGAGAAAATTATTACGGAATATAAAATCGATTAGAAACGTACAATTGATATTTACCTCATAAAATGGACATCACGACTGTATCACCACAGCTTCTTCACCACAATAACAAAATTTTCTCAGATTATGCATTTTCCCAAACCTTAAAATTGAGCCCTAGAAATTTAACCCTTATGTCAAAAAAGATAAGGAAGAAATAGAAGAAGATTGTAATATTGGCTTCGAGCTTCAAGAAGAGGAATAAATTTTGGCTTCAAGAAGATAAAATTTTCTTCAATTTAGAGCTTTCAAGGAGGAAGAAGAAGATGAAAATCGGGTTAGTATAGATAGAAATGGGTTAAGGCCCTTTTAATCTTTTAAAAAGGGTCGTTGGAATGTGTTTTTGACCGTTTATTAACGACAGAAATTGTCTTGAAATAGTGTCCACGCGCTTGGTCCAGTTTGTATTACACACGCTTAGACCTGGTCAAAGAAGGTATGTACTAGGCACACTTTAGAAAGGTTGCGTGTGTAAGGTTATTATGGTCCACAGAAAGTGTGTAAGCGGGATT
Source organism: Nicotiana tabacum (assembly GCF_000715075.1). Classification (NCBI taxonomy): domain Eukaryota; kingdom Viridiplantae; phylum Streptophyta; class Magnoliopsida; order Solanales; family Solanaceae; genus Nicotiana; species Nicotiana tabacum. Next base: position 133,117,046 of record NC_134101.1, on the reverse strand, counting down.
TGGGCTATAGTTCGGGTGGCAACTTGTGTAATTTCCCTAGGTTTTATTTAAGAAAAAAAAAACAAAAATCAATAGTATTATTAACTTAGCATTTTTCTTTTTCCCTTTAAAAGAAAATTTGGAATTTTTTTTAAAAGAACAAGAGCTAATAAAATTGCGCCACTTGCCAAAAGATGCTTTTCAATCCACTTCTCACAACTAACTCCGTGATGACCCGACCAGTCGTATCATGAGTTACCGCTCCGTTTCCCCCATTTCTACTTTTTATGCTTTATGTATCCATGTTATGTGGTATCAGGTTAGTCAGATCGAATCCGGAATGATTTTGGTAAGGTTTGAGACACTTAGTCTCTTTTGAGGAAGCTTAAGTTGGAAAAGTTAACTGGATGTTGACTTATGTGTTAGAGGGCTCGAATGTAAATTCCGATTGTTCGGATAGCTTCGGGGAGGTGATTTGGGACTTAGGAGCGTGATCGGAATGAGTTTTGGAGGTTCAGAGTAGATTTAGGCTTGAATTGGCGAAGTTGATATTTTGGCGATTTCCGGTTGGTAGGTGAGATTTTGATATAGGGGTTGGAATGGAATTCCGAGAGTTGCAGTAGCTACGTTATGTCATTTGGGATGTGTGTGCAAAATTTCAGGTTATTCGGACGTGGTTTGGCTGGGTTTTTGATCAAAAGCGGAATTCGAAAGATTTTGGAAACTTATGCTTGAATCCGGTGTGTTTTGGTTGATTTGATGTTGTTTGAGGTGTTTTGAAGATTGGTACAAGTTTGAATAAGGTTTTGGGATATGCTGGTGCTTTTGGTTGAGGTCCCGAGGCCTCTTCGGATGGTTGACGGGGAGTTTAAGGAATTGTTGCAGCTGCAGATTTTGCTGCTTCTGGTATTTCCGCACCTGCAGATTGGGGAATGCAGGTGCGATGCTGCATATGTGGGAAAGGGGTCGCAGAAGCAAAATTTGGTAAGATGGCAGGAAACCGCAGAAGCGGTTAGAGGAACTGCACCTGCGATGCCGCAAATGTGGGAATGGCACCGAAGATGCAAAAAGTGGTGAGTTAAGTGAAAAACTGTAGAAGCATTTGGTTGGCCGTAAATGCGGTACCGCAGAAGCGGAAATTGGGCCGCAGATGCAAAATTGCCTAGGCAGAAGGTATAAATTGTGTCCTTTGTGATTTTGAGCTATTTACACCATTTCTAATTCGGCTTGTGAGCATTTTGGACGATTTTGAAGATGGATTTCAGGAAAACTTCATTGAGGTAAGGAATTTGGACCTAAAACTCATCCCTGTGGTATTATTTCACGGATTAGAGCCATAATTAATGGAATTTAAGGGTTAAAATTGGGGAAAACTAGGGCTTGGGAACTTAGACCTTTGATTGAGGATTTGAAGGACCATTTGAGGTCAGATTTCAGAACTTTTGATATGTATGAACTCGTGGGGGATAAGGAACCTATTGATGTAAAAATTATTGAATTTCGATACGTGGGCTCGGGGGTCGGGTTTTGGTAATTTTGGGATTTTTATCGTATTTTGATTATTTTCACTTGGGCTTCTTTCTTTTAGCGTATTTTGACGTCCTCCTTCTGATTTTGGATTGATTCGATGCGAGTGGAGGCCGATTCGAGGGGCAAAGGCATCTCTAGCTAGAGATTTGACTGGTTCGAGGTGAGTAATGATTGTAAATGATGTTCTAAGGGTATGAAACCCCAGATTTGCACATCGTTGTGCTATATTGAGGTGACACACATGCTTGATGACGAGCGTGGGGTTGTGCACTATTGGGGATTGTGACTTAGTCTGTCCCGGATGATTATTTTACTGCGTATTTGACTGAAATCTATTTGCTATCATCATGATTTGGGCGGAATGCCATGGCCTTGTGCCAACTATTTGAATCCTTCGGGGATTTTTATTGATATTTCCTCACTGCTTTAACTTTATACTTGAACTCAGTCATGTTATTTTTCATTGTTTTCATACTCCGCCATGTCTGCTCTATTTTATTACTTAAATGATCGTTCAAATGATAATTGGGCTGAGAATCATGTTTTACTGTTGCCCGAGTGATTTGTGAGGATTTTGACTGAGTAAGGCCGAGGGCCTATGTTGTGAGAAAATATTTGATACTGCATGTCTGCTCTGTTTTATTACTTAAATGATCGTTCAAATGATAATTGGGCTGAGAATCATGTTTTACTGTTGCCCGAGTGATTTGTGAGGATTTTGACTGAGTAAGGCCGAGGGCCTATGTTGTGAGAAAATATTTGATACTGATTATAAGGCTGAGGGCCTAAGATATGTACGCCACGAGGTGGCTTGATTGATATGAGGCCGATGACCTAGTGACGATGCCACGAGATGGCTTGATATTGCGCTTGGGCCGTAAGGGGGCCCTCCAGGAGTCTACACACCCCTAGTGAGCGCGGGTACCCATTGTGATATGAGATTGAGCCCGAGGGGCTGGTATTGTTCTGAGATTGAGCCCGATGGGCTAGTATTATTTTGTGATGTTGCCCAAGGGGCGGATTTGTTGATACAGTGCCCGAGGGGCGAACCTTTATGTATTTATATTTTCTTAATTGCCTACCAAATTACCTGCTTAATTGTTGAAAAAAGTCTTTTCATGAAGTTAAATTTGAGTTAAAGGATTTTTACCTATCTTTCATTGGTTTATTGTTTTAAGGGTTTTACTGCTTCATTATATCATGCATTGTGCCTTACGTGATTTCCTGCTTTCAGTCTTTATTTATGATTATTACTCATTGAGTTGGAATACTCACTTTACTCCCTATACCCAGTGTGAAGATTCAGGCGTATCTGGTCCCGCTCCCGAGTGCTGATCATTTCTAGCTTAGGCGGATCCGAAGAGTCTCTAGGTAGCTGTTGACATTCGCAGCCCGGAGCTCTTCCCTACCTTATTCCTTCATGTTCTTAGTTTTCTGTATTAAATTCTGTAGTTTGATTTGGAGTATTCCGTGTTGTTAGATGCTCGTGACTAGTGACACCCCGGTATTGGGCTGTGTTGGGTTGTTCTTTCGCATATTTATACTATTAATTGCCTAAACCTTGGATTATTTATCATGCTTTAGACTTGAATCTTATTGTTTAATTGCTTAAAAATCGAAATGGGAAGTGTCGACTGGCCTTGTCTTCACGAGAGGTGCCATCACGACTGGGTTTGGGTTTTGGGTCGTGACAAGTTGGTATCAGAGCCTAGGTTACATAGGTCTCACTAGTCATGAGCAGGTTTAGTAGAGTCTCGCGGATCGGTACAGAGACGTCTGTATTTATCCTCGAGAGGCTGTAGAACCTTTAGGAAAAATTTCACATTCTTGAATTCTTATAGTGCGTCCTTGATTCAGCTTGAAAAGTAACTCTTTGAATTCCTTCCATGCGTTCGTATGCGCGCATGAGCGCTCGGTATCGGATATGCATCAATGGCTTGTGATTCCCTGATCGAGGGGCAAGATGTGATCTCAGTGCGTTGATGTTGGGCCAGTTTGGAGGACTCGAGGCTGGATTTTTGCCTATAGCTTGAGCCCTGAGCTGTTAATTTCATGAGCGCGTGTTTCTAGATCCATATGTTTTGTTGTGTCCCTATTAAGGGAGGTGATAACTAGATAGTTACGTGACGAGTGTGATGTGACTGCGAGATGTATTCATGTGATTTGGAATCGACGAGAAGGCTCTACTGGAGGATACAGGGACTATTAGGTGCTCGATTTTTATCTTGATTTGAGGTATAGCCCCGAGTTATGGGTGTGTGAAGAATTTTTCCATGTTTCCTAGTTGGGAGTAGAGTAAATTTCATGTTGCAGTCTGAGTTCAGACTCAGTAAGTTTAAGTGACTGCGTAATGTTTATGGCGGTGGAAGGTATACAAAAATGCTAGGTTGAGGCAAAGCAGGTGGGTTATCTTCTGCAGAGTGTTCTGAGGTTGTGTGATCCTTATGTTGTTCGTTAGAAGATCTCATTTGCAAGTGAAATATATGTGTTGCAATTTAAGTTTGGGTTGCTTAAGAGAGTGGGTCTAACTATTACGAGAGTGAATGCGAAATTTGCATAAGAGTACCAGATGGTCTTTGTTTCACGAACTTATGAAGGATTGAGTTTAATCTCACTATAGAACTATGGCAATAATAGAGTATTTGCGTCATGAGTTATTGAGTGTGTTTTGATCTATGGCATCGAGCCAAGTGGGGGAGTCTGCCATGGATTAGTGGACTGCACGACTCAGTCAGCTAGGGGTCACCCCAGAGGGGGAGGTCGATTAGGTGGCGGTCAGGCCCGTTTCTATGCACTTCCAGGCAGACCTGATGCTATTGCTTCAGATGTTGTTGTTACAGGTATTGTTTCAGTCTGCCACAGAGATGCCTCTGTATTATTTGATCCCGGTTCCACCTTTTCTTATGTGTCATCATACTTTGCTCGTTATTTGGGTACACCGCGTGAGTTTCTTGCTTCACCTGTTCATGTATCTACCTCGGTGGGCGATACTGTTGTTGTAGACCATGTGTACCGGTCGTGTGTGGTGACTATTGGGGGTCTGGAGACCTGTGTGGATCTTTTATTATTGTGTATAGTGGATTTCGATATCATTTTGGGCATGGATTGACTATCTACGTGTCGTGCTATTCTGGACTGTCATGCCAAGACAATCACATTGGCTATACCGAGTGTGCCATGGATTGAGTAGCGAGGTGTGACTGATTATGTTCCCAGTAGAGTGATCTCATTCTTGAAAGCCCAACGTATGATTGGGAAGGGTTGTCTTTAATATCTAGCCTTTGTGAGGGATGTCGATGCAGAGACTCCCAATATTGATTCTGTTCCAGTTGTGAGGGATTTTCCCGATGTGTTTCCTGCAGACCTGCCGGGCATGCCACCGGACAGGGATATCAATTTTGGTATTGATCTGGTGCCGGGCACTCAACCCATTTCTATTCTGCCGTATCGTATAGCACCAACGGAGTTAAAGGAGTTAAAAGAGAAGCTCTAGGAACTACTCGATAAAGGGTTCATTCGGCCTAGTGTGTCACCTTGAGGTGCACCAGTTCTATTTGTGAAGAAGAAGGATGGCACTATGAGGATGTGCATTGATTATAGGCAATTGAACAAGGTAACAATTAAGAACAAGTATCCTTTGCCTCACATTGATGATTTATTCGACCAGCTTCAGGGAGCGAGAGTATTTTCCAAGATTGATCTCCATTTAGGTTATCACCAGTTGAAGATCAGGGACTCAGATATTCTTAAGACAATTTTAAAGACTCGATATAATCATTATGAGTTCTTGGGTGATGTCTTTTGGGTTGACCAATGCCCCAGCAACATTCATACATTTGATGAACAGCGTGTCAGCCTTATCTCAACTCATTTGTCATAGTCTTCATTGATGATATTCTGGTGTATTCGCGTAGTCAGGAGGAGCACACAGAGCATTTGAGAGTTGTTTTGTAGAGATTGAGAGAGGAGGAGCTTTATGCAAAATTCTCCAAGTGTGGGTTTTGGCTCAGTTCAGTGGCTTTCTTGGGGCACGTGGTGTCCAACGAGGGTATTCAGGTTGATTCGAAGAAGATAGAGGTGGTTCAGAGTTGGCCCAGGCCGTCCTCAACCACAGAGATTCACAGCTTTCTTGGTTTGGCGAGTTATTATCGCCGTTTTGTTCAGGGATTCTCGCATTACCCTTGACCAAGTTGACTCAGAAGGGTGCTTTATTTTTATGGTCAGACAAGTGTGAGGAGAGCTTTCAGAAGCTCAAGACAGCTTTGACCACAGCTCTAGTGTTAGTTTTGCCATCAGCTTCAGGTTCATATACCGTGTATTGTGATGCTTCGAGAGTTGGTATTGGTTGTGTATTGATGCAGGAGGGTAGCGTTATTGCTTATGCTTCTCGTCAGTTGAAGCCCTATGAGAAGAACTACCCCGTTCATGATTTATAGTTGGCTGCCATAGTTCACGCGTTGAAGATTTGGAGGCATTACTTGTATGGTGTGTCTTTTGAGGTGTTTCTGATCATCGTAGCCTCCAGGACTTGTTCAATCAGAAGGATCTTAATTTGAGGTAGCGGAGATGGTTAGAATTGCTAAAGAATTATGATATCACTATATTGTACCATCGGGGGAAGGTCAATATGGTGGCCGATGCTTTGAGCTGAAAGGCGGTGAGTATGGGGAGTTTGGCATATATTCCAGTTGGGGAGAGACCTCTTGCAGTTGATGTTCAGGCCTTGGCCAATCGGTTTGTGAGGTTAGACATTTTGGAGCCCAGTCGGGTATTGGCTTGTGTGGTTTCTCGGTCTTCCTTATATGATCGCATTAGAGAGCGCCAGTATGATGATCCGCATTTGCTTGTCCTTAAGGACAGAGTTCAGTACCATAATGCCAGAGATGTGACCATTGGTGATGATGGGGTATTGAGGATGCAGGGCCGGATTTGTGTGCCCAATGTGGATGGGCTTCCAGAGTTGATTTTGGAGGAGGCACATAGCTCGCGGTATTCCATTCATCTGGGTGCCACAAAGATGTATCAGGATTTGAGGCAGCACTATTGGTGGAGGAGAATGAAGAAAGACATTGTAGGATTTGTAGCTCGGTGTCTCAATTGTCAGCAGGTGAAATATGAGCATCAGAGACCGGGTGACTTACTTCAGCAGATGGATATTCCTGAGTGGAAGTGGGAGAGGATCACTATGGACTTTGTTGTTGGACTTCCACGGACTTTGAGAAAGTTCAATGCTATTTGGATGATTGTGGATCGGCTTACCAAGTCTGCGCACTTCATTCATGTGTGTACTACCTATTCTTCGGAGCGGTTGGCAAAGATCTATATCCGGGAGGTTGTTCGTTTGCACAGTGTCCCAATTTCCATCATTTCAGATAGGAGCACTTAGTTTACATCGCAGTTTTGTAGGTGTGCAGCGAGAGTTGGGTACTCAAGTTGAGTTGAGCACAGCTTTCCATCCTCAAACGGACGGGCAGTCCGAGCGCACTATTCAGATATTGGAGGACATGTTGCGTGCTTGTGTCATTAATTTCGGAGGGTCATGGGATCAGTTTCTACCGCTTGCAGAGTTTGCTTATAACAACAACTACCAGTCGAGTATTCAGATGGCTCCATATGAGGCTTTGTATGGGAGACGGTGTAGATCTCCAGTTGGTTGGTTCGAGCCGGGTGAGGCTAGGCTATTGGGGACAGACTTAGTGCAGGAGATGCTTTGGAAAAGGTGAAGGTGATTCAGGAGAGGATTCGTACAACACATTCGAGGCAAAAGAGTTATGCTGATAGGAAGGTTCGAGATGTGTCCTACATGGTTGGCGAGAAGGTTCTATTGAAGGTTTCGCCTATGAAGGTTGTTATGAGATTTGGGAAGAAAGGTAAATTGAGTCCTCGGTTCATTGGGCCTTTTGAGGTGCTTCGGAGGATTGGGGAGGTGGCTTATGAGCTTGCTTTACCACCCAGCTTGTCGAGTGTCAATCTGGTATTTCATGTCTCTATGCTCCGGAAGATATTGGGGATCCGTCTCATGTTCTAGATTTCAGCACGGTTCAGTTGGATGATAATTTGACCTATGATGTGGAGCTAGTAGCTATTTTGGGTCGTCAGGTTCGAAAGTTGAGGTCAAAGGATATAGCTTCAGTGAAAGTGCAGTGGAGAGGTCGGCCCATGGAGGAGGCTACCTAGGAGACCGAGCAGGAGATGCAGGGCAGATATCCTCACCTTTTTGAGGCTTCAGGTATGTTTCTTGACTCGTTCGAGGACGAACGTTTGTTTAAGTTGGGGAGGATGTGACAACTCGGCTAGTCGTCTCATGAGTTACCGCTCTATTTCCCCCATTTTTGCTTCTTTATGCTTTGTGTATCCGTGTTATGTGGTATCGGGTTGCTTGGATCGAATCCGGAATAATTTTGGTAAGGTTTGAGACACTTAGTCTCTTTTGAGGAAACTTAAGTTGGAAAAGTCAACCGGATATTGACTTATGTGTTAGAGGGCTCGAATATGAGTTCTGATGGTTCAGATAGCTTCGGGAGATGATTTGGGACTTATGAGCGTGATTGGAATGCGTTTTGGAGGTTCGGAGTAGATTTAGGCTTGAATTGACAAAGTTGATATTTTGGCGATTTCTAGTTGGTAGGTGAGATTTTGATATAGGGGCCGGAATGGAACTCCAAGAGTTGCAGTAGCTCCGTTGTGTCATTTGGGATATGTGTGCAAAATTTCAGGTTATTCGAACGTGGTTTGACTGGGTTTTGATCAAAAGCGGAATTAGAAAGATTTTGGAAACTTAGGCTTGAATCCGGTGTGATTTGGTTGATTTGATGTTGATTGAGGTGTTTTGAAGATTGGTACAAGTTTGAATAAGGTTTTGGGATATGTTGGTGCTTTTGGTTGAGGTCCCGGGGGCCTCGGGGTGATGATGGATGGTTGACGGGGAGTTTGAGGAATTGAGGATTGGGGACCGCAGGTGCGACGCCGCATATACGGGAAAGGGGTCGCAGAAGCGAAATTTGGTAAGATGGCAGGAAACCGCAGAAGCGGTTAGAGGAACCGCACCTGCGATGCCGCAGATTCAGGAATGGCACCGCAGATGCAAAAAGTGGTGAGTTAAGTGAAAAACTACAGAAGCGGTTGGTTGGCCGTAAATGCGGTACCGCAGAAGCGGAAATTGGGCTGCAGATGCAAAAATGCCTGGGCAGAAGGTATAAATTGTGTCCTTTGTGATTTTGAGCTATTTACACCATTTCTAATTCGGCTTATCAGCATTTTGGACGATTTTGAAGATGGATTTCAGGAGAACTTCATTGAAGTAAGGAATTTGGACCTAAAACTCGTCCCTGTGGTATTATTTCACGGATTATAGCCATAATTAATGGAATTTAAGGGTTATAATTGGGGAAAACTAGGGCTTGAGAACTTAGACCTTTGATTGAGGATTCAAAGGACCATTTGAGGTCGGATTTCAGAACTTTTGATATGTATGAACTCGTGGGGGATAAGGAACCTATTGATGTAAAAATTATTGAATTCGGAGACGTGGGCCCGGGGGTCGGGTTTTGGTAATTTCGGGATTTGTGTCGTGTTTTGATTATTTTCACTTGGGCTTCGTTCCCTTAGCATATTTTGACGTCCTCGTTCTGATTTTGGATAGATTCGACACGAGTGGAGGCCGATTCGAGGGGCAAAGGCGTCGCGAGCTAGAGATTTGACTTGTTAGAGGTGACTAATGATTCTAAATGATGTTCTGAGGTTATGAAACCCCGGATTTGCACATCGTTATGCTATATTGAGGTGACACAGCGTGGGGTCGTGCACTGTTGGGGATTGTGACTTAGTCCATCCCGGATGACTATTTTACCGCGTATTTGACTGAAATCTATTTGCTATCATCATTATTTGGGTGGAATGCTATATTTGGGCCTTGTGCCAACTACTTGAACCTTTTGGGGATTTTTATTGATATTTCCTCACTACTTTGACTTTATACTTGAACTCAGTCATGTTATTTTTCACTGTTTTCATACTCCGCCATGTTTACTCTGTTTTATTATTTAAATGATCTTTCAAATGATAATTGGGATGAGAATCATGTTTTACTGTTGTCCGAGTGGTTTGTGAGAATTTTGACTGAGTAAGGCCGAGGGCCTATGTTGTGAGGAAACATTTGATACGGATTATGAGGCCGAGGGCCTGAGATATGTACACCACGAGGTGGCTTGATTGATATGAGGCTGAGGGCCTAGTGATGATACCACGAGATGGCTTGATATTGCGCTTGGGTCGTAAGGGGCCCCTCCAGGAGTCTGCACACCCCCAGTGAGCGCGAGTACCCATTGTGATGTGAGATTGAGCCCGAGGGGCTGGTATTGTTCTGAGATGTTGCCCGAGGGGCAGATTTGTTGATACGACACCCGAGGGGCGAACCTTTATGTGTTTATCTTTTCTTAATTGCCTGCCAAATTACCTGCTTAATTGTTGAAAAATGCTTTTCATGAAGTTAAATTTGAGTTAAAGGATTTTTACCTATCTTTCACTGGTTTACTATTTTTAAGGGTTTTACTGCTTCATTATAGCATGCCTTGTGCCTTACGTGATTTCCTGCTTTCAGTCTTTATTTATGATTATTACTCACTAAGTTGGAGTACTCAATTTACTCCCTGCACCCTGTGTGCAGATTCAGGCGTATCTGGTCCCGCTCCCGAGTGCTGATCATTTCCGGCTCAAGCGGATCCGAGGAGTCTCTAGGTAGCTATTGGCGTTCGCAGCCTGGATCTCTTCCCTATCTTATTCCTTCATGTTCTTAGTTTTTTGTATTAAACTCTGTAGTTTGATTTGGAGTATTTCGTGTTGTTAGATGCTCATGACTAGTGATACCCCGGTATCGGGCTGTGTTGGGTTGTTCTTCTGCATATTTATACTGTTGACTGCCTAAACCTTAGGTTATTTATCATGCTTTAGACTTGAATCTTATTGTTTAATTGCTTAAAAATCGAAATGGGAAGTGTCGGCTGGCCTTGTCTTCACGAGAGGCGCCATCACGACCGTGTTTGGGTATAGGGTCGTGAAAAACTCACATGCACATTTTATTCCAAAAATAACAAAAAAAGTCACACACACACTTATGTATACACACCCATAACAGATATGGAAAAGAAAGAGAAAAAGGGATTTGGCACAACAAAAAAAGGGAAAAAGGGGCTGGTCACGTTTTTCTTGGGGAGGGGCTTTTCTTTAATCTCTTTTAAATATATAAACACACACACACACACCCCACAATATAGACCTGGGAGAAAAGAACGAGAGGGGAGATCTGGTTGAACGATAAAAAAAAATACAGGAAAAGGCCTAACTCCGGATCGAGAAAAGAGAGAGCTGGTCATTCCCCACCTTTGAGAACCAGATCTGGACCAAATCAAAACTAGGGGAGGGAGTCACAAAATAGGGGGGATTCAGAGAACAAAATAAAAGAGAACGAGAGATCTGAGAAGAAAACAAAAAAAACAACAAAAAAACAGGGGGGGGGGGGGCGATAAGAACAAGGTCCAAAAATTAAAAATGGAGAGGTGAAAATAGAGGGATTTGGAGAAAGAGACGAAAAAAGAGTTTAGACAAAAATAGAGAAAAAGCAGCTGCAGCTACCTTCTTCCTGTTCCTCGCTATATTCACCGCCATTTAAACTCACCCCAAATCAGTTGAAACTCCATGAAACTCAGCCATAAATACCAGTCCAAAACTCAGCTCGAACTTCCATGGAAACAAATCCAAAAGGAACCTAAACATCTCCAAAATTAGCTATGAAAATTAGTCTAAATCCACCGGTTAAACAGCTACGAAAAGCATCCCAAAATGCAATAGAAACCAGCTATGAAATAGCTCGAAAACAACTTCAAAATCAGTCCAAAATCAGCTCCGTAATAATCGTTAAAGTGAGGTGATGTTCGACTTCGCCGATTCGAGGTTCCGACGATGTCGCCTTTAGAAGTCTCCGATCTTGGTTCAGATCTCAAACAGAATTATTAAGTCGAACCTCTCCATTGTACTTGGATTTGATAGCTCCCATTGTAAACGAAAGTATGGCTGATTGAAGTTCGTTCTTGCTTCTTTCGATTTATATTTTTTGTTGATTTTTTTTATATTATGTGTGCTCGTGAATCTCTGTTCATGTGTTTGCTTGTAATATTTGTTAAAGAATTTTCATTAGTTCATACCCCGATTTGCCATAGATTTTGATTTTTTTCTTGCTGATATGCTTGTGTTGTCTAATTTTACGGTAGCATGTTAAAATAATCATACAATACAAGTTATTGAATTAGTTAATTTAGCTTAGGGAGTTTGGAAGGTTGGGTTTAATTCCGCTTGGGTTCTGCAGCGTCGATCTCTGGCTCTGCTTTATGCTATGCTTTACCCCTATAGCTTATTTCGTTTCTGTAAATAGTTGGTCGATGTGCTATGGGATTTGATTTAAAATGAATTGAAAATGAGTTATCGGCAATAGAGTCAGGCTAAATTGTTTTATTTCGATAGAGATCTTCTTTTAGTTTAAATTTTCTTAGATATTTAATGTGCTGTAGATGACAACTTAGTAGTGATTTTAGGAATGAGAAGTGTTAGACTTTAAAGCTTAAAGTATTTATTAGAATTAATTTGGGCCAAAAATTAAATCCTATGAAGCCCAATAACATCACAATCATGCACCTCTTTTTTACAACTATCCATAACTCTTTATCCTTACAAAAATCTCAAAATTTTGGAAGAATAATGAATATTCGTAGAAATGCTTTAGGCGTGTATTAATAAATAAATTATCGTGATTATGTACACGTTCGCGTGACATGGTTACGATTTTCAAAGTTAAAACCAAGGTATGCTTTCTCGCAACTTTGGATGAAACAATCTAAATATTAATAAGTGTTACTAATTATGTACACGTACGTGTGACATGATTTATAGCGCACCTAACAAAACGATTACACGTACGCGTGACTCGTTCCAAGATAATTCTATTGTTATGAATGATCAAGCAATTAAAAGCGGTAAGAGGTAAAAATGCACATAGGTTCTAAAATAAGTAATTAGACAATTTAATTAAGTCAGGCATGATTGAAGCGACCGTGCTAAAACCACGGAACCCGGGAATACCTAACACCATCCTGATACATCTTACGTGCTATTTGTATATTTATTTGCTTTGGCTTGTATGTTGACTGGCTAAGGAAAGAAAAACAACAGAAAAACCAAAAGCGATGTAGGATAGAGAATTCACCCGGTCCTGAAAATTTCGGTAGTTGAAAATGCCTCAAAACTTTGCCAAAATTTTTGAAAAATAAATAAAGGAAAATGTATTTCAAAAAATGAAAGTGAGTCAATATCATGTTTTTCCGGTTATGTCAAAATGGCCGAACTACGCGGGTTTGATTCTCACCGGATATGAGATACGTAGGCAAATCTCATCGGTTCTGGCCCAAATTTTGTTTTTAAATAATAAATCCAAAAATATTTTCCATTACTTGCTTCTTTAGAAAGTCTTTCTTTTAGACCCCAATTTTTTAAAAAATACAAAAACATTTTCTTTTAATGTCTTCTCAAAATCCAAAAATATTTTCATTCTTCTTCAATAATTGAAAAGAAAATTCAAGATTCAAAAATATTTACTTTTTCTTTAGAAGCATTTCTTTCATAAATTCAAAATAAAATTCCAAAAATATCTCGTTTGTTCTTTAGAAGTTTTTCTTTCGAAATTTCAAAAAAAGAAAAAGAAAAAAAAAGTCAAAATTCCAAAAAAAAAATATTTTCTTTCTTCTTGAGAAGTCTTTCTTTTAATTTTTTTTTAAAACAAACAAACAAACAAATCGAAATCCAAAAATATTTTATTTTTTCTTTTTAAGTCTTTCTTTCGAAAAAAGTTCAAAATCCAAAAAAAAAGAGTTAGTTTATTTACGTTATTCTTATTCTTCCCGAACTATGCAAGATCTGATTCATGTTCCCACATGATACATAGGCTACCCACAACAGGTTCGATTAACCAAAAAAAATGAAAAATAAAAAAAATGATAATAATAATAATAATAAGGACTGGCTGAGTCCATTCTAACGTGTCTTTTGTTTTGAATTATGAAGATAGCTTTAGTTGGTCGGTTTGTGGTAAGCGGACAACACAAGATCTAAAGAAAAATGATAACTGACATCGAAGCTGTTACAAGTGCTCAAGAGACTCAGGGTCAGAGGGTTCGACAAAAGTCTGCTGTGTTTGAGGAAAATAGAATACTGAAACAACAAATGACCAAAATGTGTCAAGCATGGGCCAATGACCAAGGACAACCTTGTCATGATTCACAATTTTCTACCCAGCAAGAGCAGTACCACTCGTACTTGTTTGATCTTCCTGCAAACATTGAGAAGCCTGCCCGAAAGATGGCATAGGAAGAAATGACTCAAAGACTGAAAAGCTTGAAACAAAAGTTGAAAAACATGCAGGGGTTGGCAGGTCAGAAGAGTATTGCCTTCAAGGATCTATGTATGTTCCCTGATGTTCGTTTGCCACTTGGTTTCAAGATCCCTAAATTTGAAAAGTATGATGGACATGGAGACCCCATAGCCCACCTGAAAAGGTATTGCAATCAGCTAAGAGGTGCAGGAAGAAATGAAGAATTGCTAATAACTTATTTTGAGGAAAGCCTTACAGGGGTAGCCTCCGAATGGTTTATGGATAAAGACATCTCGCTGGTATATCTGGAATGACATGGCACAGGCCTTTGTCAAACAGTTCCAATACAACATCGACATCGCCCCAAACCACAATTCCCTTTCAAACCTGAAGAAGAAACCAACTATGCCATTAAATGGAGAGAGCAAACAGCTAGAGTTAAGCCACCCATGGATGATCACGAGCTAATCACTGTCTTTCTTCAGGCTCAAAAGCCAGATTATTTTCAAAACATGATGTTCGCAGTAGGTAAATCTTTCTCGGAAGCAATCAAAATGGGGGAAATGGTTGAGAATGGACTTAAGACAGGCAGAATTATAAGTCAAGCAGTTCTCAAAGCCGCAACTCAGGCTGGCCAGATTGAATCTGATAATTTTAGTGACACGAATGAGAAGGACGAAGAAATCATGATAACATATGGGTCGAGAAGAGGTCCTAGGAGAGCATCTCGAAGGTATGACCAGCCTCGTCTTTTTTCTGATGATGCTCCTGAGCACTACTATCCACCGCAGAACTCACAATACTTTGTTGCTCCACCTCGGTATGTTGTCAAGCCACCAAGATACCCCAGAAGGCACGCACCAGCACTGCAAAATCTCCACCAGCCTCCACAAAATTTTCAAGTACCCTATAACCTACATCCAAGCCAGGGGTATAGATGGGAACAAAGGTTGAAAGATAATTTTACTCCCATAGGAGAGTCCTATGAAAGCTTGTTTGAGAAATTAAAGCATTATGATATGATTGCACCTATTCTTCCAAATCATGTGGATCAATGTGCAAGAAGCTTTGACCCTTCTAAAAGGTGCGAATACCATTCCAATGCCCAGGGGCGCAATGTTCAAAGCTATCGGGATTTGAAAAGAGAAATAGAAAGGATGATCTAGGAAAAATTGATTGTGATCCAAGACAGTGACACTTGAAATATCGTGCAAAATCATTTACCTACACATGATGATGTACACTTTGTGGGGATGATGCGTGGTGACATGGAGAATGAGAATCCTCTCGGAAACTTGCCGACTGAAATTGGAGAAGGCCATGGTGATTCTGATGAGCAAATTTGTGGCTAAATGTCAAGCTTAGCAATTGAAAAGTCATTCTCAAGGAATCTTGGTAGCTTGTTTTGATGTTTTTTCTACTATCTGGGTTATTTCAGGGTTGTCATCCAGATTTTATTTGTTTTATTAAGTCAAACCCTTCTATCCCTCCATTCTGTTTGTGTGAGTCTTGTCTGTCTGTTCTGTTGCTATTTTCATTATCCGGGTTGTTTAGGGCTGTAACTCGGATTTTAGGTTGTTTGTCTTGTTGTCAAACCCTTTCATTCTTTACTCAATGAAATACAGTTTGTACTTTTGTGTCATTTTGTTCTTAGTTCTTTTCTCGCTAGTTCTAATGACATGACATACATGCGGAAATTTTGACTAGATCTTAGAAACTGATTTAATCTGGAATTGTATAACTGAGAAAAAAACACTTTTGAGGATGAAAAAGTGTTGAAATACTTTGGAATTAAGGTCGAGTAAAATTCACCTTCAAATCATTGTGAAGATCGGGTTTGGGGATTTTGAATCAATTGAAACTTGGTCAAAAGTTTTACATTAATGGATGGAAAGTGTTTTTCGACCATGACACACCAAGAAGACAGACATGTTCGTCAATGTTGTGATCGCGAAAAGATAGTATGTTTGGCATTCTCGAGGTTGGGAGGTCTTTTTTCTGCTACCCAAACAGTTAATACCCTTTGTCACCCTTTTGAGCCTGTATTATTTTCTTTGACCACCCTCTTTTGGAATCAGGTCTAGAGTCAAAAGTCAAAAAAAATGAAAATGAAAAACAATAATAACAATAATGTTCATGCCCTAAGAGTACAAACTGGGGCAGCTCTTTGAAAGTTCAAGTGGAAAAAAAGGAAGAAGAAAAGAATAGTGGAAGGTCCATGCCCTTAGAAAATAGAAACTGCGGCAACTTATTTTAGAAAAAAAGAGAAGAAGAAAAGAACTGTCGGATGCCCATGCCCCCAGAAGATAGAAGTTGGGGAAAACAAAAAAAGAAAAAAAGAAAAAAAAGAAAAAAAGAGAGAAAAAAAGGAAAAAAAGAAAGATGAAAAATAGTTTAGGTCAGATGTTTGAACTACGTTCGACCTGATTCCTTAAAAAAAGGATACGTAGGCCGCCTCACAATTCGGTCCAACCAAATAAAAATTCAAAAAAATCCCTAGTATCTGAAACTAGGGCAAAGATTTTATTTCACTTTTGAAGGAGTCGATTCCAAGAGTTGTAAGTCCACAACCCTTCATTTTGAGTCTACTTTGAGCCTTCATGCCGTCCCTTCTGTCCAACCCTATCTAAAATCCTTCCAAATAAAGACCTCCCGGTATGCCTTCAAGAATTCCAAGAGAAGCATGCAATGAGCAACTGTTATCACGCGACATAGAACACAGTCAAGTTGCTCGCACCAGAAAGTAAAAGAAAAAGAAAAAGAAAGAAAAAATAAGAGAGTCTTACTAGTGAAAACCTTCATGGGCACTGTAAGGCGACAATAAGCAGAGATGAATAAATGAGAGAGATTTGTTGGCAAAAATCCCTGGGGCACCGTCGAAAGTGAGTCATGAAGCCGATGCAAAGGATCGGCACGAACAAGCCCGACTTCAAAGGTCATAAGAATGGCAAAAGGGAAGATTGGATTAGTTTGATAGATCAGGCCGTTGAGTCCAAAATGCATGTCATGACCATTAAGGCTAGTTATTGAAAAAAAAGGAAAAAAAACTCTTCCTTCTATCCTTCCGACAGGGGCATTTCTTGTTAATACTTGTTTCTTAGCATCATTGTGTCCTTCACTCCAAGTCAGTCCTTGTCAAAACAAACAAGAAAATATTTCAAAATCTGCTACTAGCTTTTCAGTTGCACAAAGTAAATTTGGCCAGCACACTCGATTGTTACTGTCAACATGCTTTGAGGATTCAAGCAAAGGCTCCCCCAAAAGACTGTTGTCAGCCTACTTGGAAAAAGCAAAGATAACTTGTGATTCTCTCTAACAAACAAATTGCTCAAAAGTAAGAAGTCATTCAAGATATCAGAAAAGGTCACCTAAGCAAAGATCTCCAGTTGGGATAAGGCTGATTGAGCCGCAAATACAAATGGTACTGGGTGTGAAACAATCTGAGTCAGTACCGAACAAAAGTCTCTTGAGACCGACTCAAGCTGATCGAGCATAAAGTTTCTCAAATATTTGCCTTTATCTATCTTGCTCGTGTGCATAAAGTTTTGCCATTTGCTCGTCATATTTTTTTCCTCCTAGGATAAAAAGTCCTAGCCTGATGGATTTTCCTCCCAATAAAAATCTTAGTCTGATGAATCTTTCTCCTAAGATAGGAAACCTAGTCTGATGAACTTTCTCCTAGGATCAAAATCTTAGTCCGATGAATTTTTCTCCTAGGATAGAAGACTTAGTCTGATGAATTTTTCTCCTAGGATCAAAATATTAGTTTGATGAATCTTTCTCTTAAGATAGAAAACCTAGTCTGATGAACTTTCTCCTAAGATAGAAGACCTAGTATGATGATCTTTCTCCTAAGATTAAAATCTTAGTCTAATGAATTTTTCTCTTAAGATAGAAGACCTAGTTTGATGAACTTTCTCCTAGGATAGAAATCTTATTCTGATGAATCTTTCTCCTAAGATACCAAAAAAAAAGAGAAAAAGAAGAAGAAGAAGAAAAGAGACCTAGTTTGATGAACTTTCTCCTAGGATCAAAAACTTAGTCTGATGAATCTTTCTCCTAAGATTAAAACCTAGTCTGATGAATTTTCTCCTAGGATAATAATTTTTTTTAAAAAGGAAGTCTGGATTTGAAAAAAAAAAGAAAAAACGAGGGTCAATTTTTAGTTTTCTTAAGTTATTAATTTTTAGTTTTCTTGAAATTAGGGGTCCCGCCTGGAGAATAGGGTCAGTTTTTACTTTAGTCAAGCTTAGTTTATAGTTTCCCGCAAGCTCAATCTTAAATTTTAGGAGACGCACTTCCTAATATGGGTCATTCAGGTTTTTTTAAGCAGACGCATTTGCTAGTCAAAATTTTCTTGGTTTTACTCACAAGAGATGCACATCCTAGTCGAGTCTTCAATTTTATTCTCATCAATAGCGTAGGTGATTTATAGTTCTGCTAACAACTTACAAATCTTCCTAGTGCAAATTGAGGCAGAAAAGTTTCTTTTATTTTGTCTGTTCTGCTGTAGTATCAGGCGCCCACCTGGAGAACAAGGGAATTCATTTTAGAGTCACTTCAAATTTCAAGTCAGTAGCACGCGCCCACCTGGAGAACGAGGGAAGTCATTTCAGAATTCAATTCAAGATAGAAGTAGCGGAAGCTTGCCTCAAAATACGAGTCGACAACACGAGATAACCAAAAGAATAAGTCTCAATCCCAAAAAAAAAGAAAATAAAAAGAAAAAAAAAAGAAAAAAAAAGAAAAAGAAAAAAGAGGGAAGTGAATCCAAATGCAGAAGCAGATGAAAGATGTGGACCGCTCAAGACATGGCTGAAGTCACGAGCACTGCATGTCCGGTCTTGATATGAAGAAGCCGTGGAAGAATGAACTAACACCTGCAGTTAACAAGCATCAAAATTCAGATCAGAGTCCGCATGAAGAACCAACCAAGACTCAAGATCAAGCTTCAGAAGACTCATAGATAGGAATCTTGTAACTCGTAGATGATAGGCTTAGTTAATCCTTTTTATTTTTGATTTTGATGTAATAACAGGACTGCGGACCAGAGCCTCGACGGAACCTCGCCCGACTCTCAAACTCGTCACTCCATCATTCTTCTTGAACTACACACGACCTGATTCCCTTATAGCCAGGGATATGTAGGCTGTCCAAAACCAGAACTCGGTTGCACCCTTTCCTTTGTTTATTTTCCCTTTTTGAATAAATATTTGGTCAAAAATTAGTCACACGGCTCACTTTATCTTTGCTTGAAAATTTTTCATGTTCCCAAGCAAAGAGGGACAGCTGTGAGCAACTAATTTTTGACCATATTTAAATTTTCACAATTTCTTTAGTATATAAATACTTTAAAGTCTAATCCATATATTTTAGTCTTTATTTCACCTTTATAGGTTTTATTTTCGAAAATAAAAAAAATAAGAATCAATAGTATTATTGACTTAGCATTTTTCTTTTTCCCTTTAAAAGAAAACCTGATTTTTTTTATAAGAACAAGAGCTAATAAAATTGTGCCACTTGCCAAAAGATGCTTTCCTATCCACTTCCCATAACTAACTCACATGCACATTTTATTCCAATAATAACAAAAAAAAGTCACGCACACACTTATGTATACACACCCATAACAGATATGGAAAAGAAAGAGAAAAAGGGATTTGGCACAACAAAAAAAGGGGAAAAAGGAACTGGTCACGTTTTTCTTGGAGAAGGGCTTTTCTTTATTCTCTTTGAAATATATAAACACACACAAACAGAATATAGACCTAGGAAAAAAGAACGACAGGGGAGATTTGGTGGAACGACAAAAGAACAAAGGAAAAGGCCTAACTCCGGATCGAGAAAAGAGAGAGCTTGCCATTCCCCATCTTTGAGAACCAGCTCTGGACCAAATCAAAACCAGGGGAGGGAGCCACGAAACAGGGGGAATTCTTAGAACAAAATAAAAGAGAACGAGAGATATGGGAAGAAAACAAAAAAACAACACAAAAACAAAGGGGGATAACAACAAGGACCAATAATTAAAAACGGAGAGGTGAAAAACAGAGGGATTTGGAGATAGAGACGAAAAAGAGAGTCTAAAAAAATAGAGAAAACGTAGCTGCAGCTACCTTCTTCTTGTCCTCGCTACATTCACCGCCATTTAAACTCACCCCAAATCAGTTGAAACTCCATGAAACTCAGCCATAAATACCAGTCCAAAACTCACCTCGAACTTCCATGGAAACAAATCCAAAAGGAACCTAAACATCTCCAAAATTTGCTCTGAAAATCAGTCTAAATCTACCGGTTAAACAACTACGAAAAGCATCCCAAAATGCAATAGAAACCAGCTGCGAAATAGCTCGAAAACAACTTCAAAATCAGTCCAAAATCAGCTCCGTAATAATCGTTAAAGTGAGGTGATGTTCGAGTTCGCCGATTCGAGGTTCCGACGATGTTGCCTTTAGAAGTCTCCAATCTTGGTTCAGATCTCAAGCAGAATTATTAAGTCGAACCTCTCCATTGTACTTGGATTTGATAGCTCCCATTGTAAATGAATTATGGCTTATTGAGGTCCGTTCTTGCTTCTTTCGATTTATATTTTTTGTTGATTTTTTTTTATATTATGTTTGCTCGTGAATCTCTGTTCATGTGTTTGCTTGTAATATTTGTTAAAGAATTTTCATTAGTTCATACCCCGATTTGCCATAGATTTTGATTTTTTTCTTGCTGATATGCTTGTGTTGTTTAATTTTGTGGTAGCATGTTAAAAAAATCATGCAATACAAGTTATTGAATTATATAATTTAGCTTAGGGAGTTTGGAAGGTTGGGTTTAATTCCGCTTGGGTTCTGCATTGTCGATCTTTGGCTCTGCTTTATGCTATGCTTTATCTCCTGTAGCTTATTTCATTTATGTAAATAGTTGGTCGATGTGCTATGGGGTTTGATTTAAAATGAATTGAAAATGAGTTATCGACAATAGAGTCATGCTAAATTGTTTTATTTCGAAAGAGATCTTCTTTTAGTTTAAATTTTCTTAGATATTTAATGTGCCGTAGATGACAACTTAGTAATGATTTTAGAAATGAGAAGTGTTAGACTTTAAAGCTTAAAGTATTTATTAGAATTAATTTGAGCCAAAAATTAAATCCTATGAAGCCCAATAACATCACAATCATGCACCTCTTTTTTACAACTATCCATAACTCTTTATCTTCACAAAAATCTCAAAATTTAGGAAGAATAATGAATATTCGTAGAAATGCTTTAGGCGCGTATTAATAAATAAATTATCGTGATTATGTACACGTTCACATGACATGGTTACGATTTTCAAAATTAAAACCAAGGTATGCGTTCTCGCAACTTTGGATGAAACAATCTTAATATTAATAAGTGTTATTAATTATGTACACGTACGTGTGACATGATTTTTAGCGCGCCTAACAAAACGAGTACACATACGCGTGACTCGTTCCAAGATAATTCTATAATTACGAATGATCAAGGAATTAAAAGCGGTAAGAGGTAAAAATGCACATAGGTTCTAAGATAAGTAATTAGATAATTTAATTAAGTCAGGTATGATTGAAGCGACCGTGCTAAAACCACAGAACCCGGAAATGCCTAACACCTTCTCCTGGGTTAACAGAATTCCTTACTCGGATTTCTGTGTTTCACGGACTGTAAAAATAGAGTCAAACTTTCTCGATTCGGGATATTAAACCGGTGACTTGGGACACCATAAATTATCCCAAATGACGACTCTAAATTTGAATAAATAATTCCGTTTCGATTATTGTCACTTTAATTGAAAAAACTCCCTTATATCCTTTTCGGGTAAAAAGGAGGTGTGACATCCATTAGGATTTTCGACGGTTAGCATCATCGAAACCCTTCGCTTCATTACGCCTTAGCGTGAAATAAGCTTGTTCGAGAGTTCGAACAATCCGGTACCCCTTTAGGGTTTTCGAGGGTTGATGTTATCGAAACTCTTTATAATTTTGCCGAGGGTAGCTTTTTTTAACCGGTTTTGTGAAGATATTAGAAGGCCCGTTTTTATCACGGAATTCGAACGTCTCCGAACCTTGTCAGTTTGGCCGTAGCCTTTAACTTGAGATTTGCCTCTTGGGCTTGTTTCTCAATTATACTTCTAACTTGTTCAAAATGTTAGTCCTCAAGTGGGGTGGTCATGGTCTATAAAAATGAGGGTTGCCTTTTTAAGGTCTTATGATCTCGAGATTTTAGTAGTTCGATTTCATCGATTTTCGGACGGCAGTCCCTGAGTACGGGGTAAGTTGTTTGAACTTCAGTTGTGATCGGCCCTTAAGCATGTTTCCCCAATAGATCAAAAGTATGAAATTGTAAAGTAAAAATTTCTTTAAGGCAAGAAATATTTGGCAAGAAAAAATACTTCTCTCAATAGATTATACATGCGTACATGTTTGCCTTCAGGGTTTAAGTGATCTAAACATGCACGGTTCATTTGACTGTTTGGCCCTTACAAAGTTTTACCTATAGAGACTATGTTGACACAAAGTACCTTCATTGTAACAAAGTTAACATCCGAGGGTGAACCTTGGACACTGTTGAGTTGCTCTAAGTTAGCACAAACAATGGTTGCCTCATTACAAACCTCACCGGAAAAATCCATTTGGGATAAAAACCGGTCTAAGGGAAAAAAAGTGCAACGCGTGCTTTTAGACCTAAGGACTTTGTGATGAAGGAACCTTCGATATCTTCGGTTGAACACCTGCAATTGGTTAGTATAAAATGTAAATGAAAATGGAGAAGGTCATACCTTAGCAGTAATATCGTTTGAGGAGTGATGTGTTCCAATTGTTTGGTAGTTGCTCTCCGTCCATCACACCAAGTTTATAGGATCCTTTTCCGACGATATCGAGGACCTAATACGGTCCCTCCCAGTTCGGGCCAAGTTTTCCTTCGTTTGGGTCTCGAGTATTGGTGGTGACCTTTCTCAGAACCAAGTTTCCAATTTTAAAGTGTCGAAGATTGGTTCTTCGGTTGTAATACCTCTCGATCCGTTGTTTCCGTGTGGCCATTCGAACAAGGGTGGCCTCCCGTCTTTCATCTAGAAATTTGAGGCTCATGTTCATAGCCTCGTGATTTGACTTTTCCGTTGCATACTGAAACCTGAAGCTAGCTTCCCCGACTTCGACTGGGATCAGAGCTTCGACACCTTAGACTAAAGAGAACAGTGTTGCCCCTGTATTGGATTTTGACATTGTTCGATACACCCAAAGGACCTGGGGCAATATTTCTCTCCATTTCCTTTAGCTTCGTTCAATCTTTTCTTCAAACTTTGAATGACTGTTTTGTTTGTTAATTTGGCATGTCCGTTCCCACTTGGATGATATGGCATCGATAGGATCCTTTTTATTTTGCGGTCTTCGAAAAACTTTGTCACTTTGCTGCCGACGAATTGCTTGCCATTGTCTCATATGATCTCGGCAGGCATTCCGAATCGACATATAATATGGTCCCAAATAAAGTGTATGACTTCTTTTTTTTCTGACTTTCTCGAAGGCCTGTGCTTCAACCCACTTAGAGAAAAAGTCAGTCATAAACAAAATGAATATACCTGGGGTCGATGGTAGAGGGCCGACGATATCCATCCCTTATTTCATGAACGGCCATGGGGACAGGACTGAGTGGAGTTTCTCCCAGGGCTGGTGGATCATCGGCGAATACCTTTGACATTTGTCGCACTTTCGAACAAATTCTTTAGTGTCTTTTTCCATATCGGCCCAATAGTATCCTAATCTGATGACTTTTTGAACCAATGACTCGGCACCAGAATGATTTTCGCAAGTGCCCTCATGAATTTATCATAGAATGTATTCAGTGTCTCCTGGTCCTAAACATTTTGCTAATGGTCCATTGAACGTTCTCCTATAGAGTGTTCCATCCTTGGCCAATGTAAACTGTGTGGCCTTTGTGCGTAGAGTCCTTGATTCTTTAGGATCCGATGACAACTTCCCGTTCTTTAGGTATTTGGTGTACTCATTCCTCCAATCCCAGGTTAGACTTGTAGAGTTTATTTCGGCGTGTTTTGATTATTGACCTTGAAAGTTGTACGACAGTCCCCGAGCTAAGTTCCTCATCTTTGATCGACGACCCCAAATTTGCAAGGGCATCGGCCTAACAATTTTTCTCTCAAGGTACGTGCTATAAGGTCCATTATTTAAATCGATGTAGAGACACTTGTAGTTTGTCTAAATACCTCTGCATTCGATCTTCTCGAACCTCAAAAGTCCTGTTGACTTGATTTACCACAAGTTGGGAGTTGCATTTGGCATCGATGACCTCCGCTCCCAAGCTCTTAGCGAGCTTGAGACCTGCAATCATGGCCTCATAATCGGTCTCATTGTTAGTTAATATCAAAGTTTTGATAGACTGTCTAATTGTATTACATGTGGGTGACTTCAAAACGATGCCTAGCCCGAGCCCCATCACATTCTAAGCGTCATCTGTGAAGAGGATCCACACCCCCGATAATGTATCTGACTTTAATAATAGTTCCTTTTCGACCTCGGGCACGAGGGCTGGCATGAAGTCGGTCACGCAGTTTGCCAAGATTTGAGACTTGATGGCCGTTCGGGGTTGATACTTGATATTGTACCTGCTGATCTCGACAGCCCATTTAGCCAATCGTCCCGAGAGCTCGGGCTTGTGCAAAATGTTGCGAAGGGGGTAAGTGGTTACAAAACAAATTGGGTGACATTGAAAATATGGCTTTAATTTCCTAGAGGCACTTATTAAAGCAAGCGCTAATTTCTCTAAGTACGGGTATTGGTCTTGGCTTCACCTAAGGTTCGACTAACATAATAAACTGGAAATTGCGTACCATGTTCTTCTCGAACTAAGACCCCACTTACCGCTATCTCCGAGACCGCTAAGTATAAGTAAAGTTACTCGTCCGCCTTTCGGGTGTGAAGCAATGACGGGCTCGATAGGCAGCGTTTGAGTTCCTCCAAAGCCTGTTGACATTCTGGGGTCCATACAAAATTGCTGTTTTTCTTGAGCAGTGAGAAGAACCGGTGACTCCTATCTAAGGACCTCGAAATAAATCGACCCAGGGCGGCTATGCGTCGTGTTAACCTTTGTACATCCTTGACATTAGCAACAACTGTGATGTCTTCGATTGACTTGATTTTATGGGGGTTGATTTTGATTCCTCAATTTGATACCAAAAAGCCGAGGAACTTTCCGACCCGACCCCGAATGCACATTTCTCCGGGTTAAGCTTCATGTTATACTTTTTCAGTATGTCGAAGGTCTCCTGCAAATGTTTCAAATGGTCCTCTGCTCACACGGACTTAACCAGCATATCATCAATATAAACCTCTATTGATTTACCTATTTGTTCTTCGAACATTCGATTTACTAGGCGTTGATAAGTAGCACCAGTATTTTTTAGTCCGAACGACATTACATTATAGCAATAGGTGTCTTATTTAATGATAAACGAAGTCTTTTACTGATCTTCCGGGTTCATTTGTATTTGATTGTTACCCGGAGTAGACATCGAGAAAACTAAAGATCTCGTGGCCGCCCCTGGCATCGATTATGCGATCGATATTCGGTAAAGGAAAGGAATCTTTAGGGCATGCCTTGTTTAAATCCTTATAGTCTACGCACATTCTAAGTTTGTTTCCCTTTTTAGGGACTACAACTATGTTTGCTAACCATTCAGGATATTTTACCTCCCAAATGGATCCTATATTGAGAAGTTTTGTTACCTCATCCTTGATGAATGCATGTTTTACTTTGAACTGAGGTCTTCTCTTTTGTTTTACCGGGCGAAACTTCGGATCCAAGCTCAGTCGATGCGTAGTGGTCTCCGGTGGGTTCCCTGTCATATCTAGGTAGGACCAAGAAACACAATCCATCTTATTTAAAAGAAATTGAACTAGTTTTTTTCTGAGCTCTAGAGTTAACCCCGTGCCCAGATATACCTTTTGATCGACAGATGCTCGATCAACACGATTTGTGGTAGCTCTTCGACCGTTGACTTTGTTGCATCAGAATCATCGGGGGTTATGAAGGTTCGAGGTATCATATAATCATCATCCTCGAAAGTTTCTTGCTCCTCCGCTCGGGCCGAGGCTAGTGATTGTGGTTGCTATTTGACCTCTCGCTTTCCCTTCGACTCTGATTCCTTTGTTGACGAAAACTTTGACACTAGTACTACATCATTGCAAACATTTCTTTGGTGGTGGTTTGTTCACCGTACACCGTTTTGATTCCTACTGATGTTGGGAACTTCAGGACTTGATGAAGCGTCGAGGGTACTGCCCTCATGGTATGGATCTAAGGCCTCCCGAGCAACGTGTTGTACTTCATGTCGCCTTCGATCACATAGAACTTTGTTTCCAGGATGGTCCCAGCCACATTTACTGGCAAAATGATTTCCCCTTTGGTGGTTTCACTTGCCATGTTGAAGCCATTAAGCACCTGAGTTGCGAGCACGATTTGATCTTGGAGGCTGAGTTGCTCTACGACCCTTGATTGAATAATATTTTCATAGCTTCCTGGATCAATTAACACACATTTAACTTGAATTTTATTCATAAGGATAGGTATTACCAGTGCGTCATTGTGAGGTTGTTCGATCCCTTCTGCATCCTCGTCATTGAAAGACAAGGTTTCTTCTAGTAAATAATCCCGGGTTTGTTTTTCCCTTGTGATAGTCACCTTGGTGCGTTTGAATACCGGTCCTTAAGGAATATCGACCCCTCCAACGATCATATGAATCACATGTTGTGGTCTTTCTACTCGTTTTGCCTATTTGAATCCCTGTTTTTGAAGTGATTCTTGGCTCGATCGCTTAAGAATTCCCGAAGATGACCCTTGTTGAATAAACGAGCTACCTCCTCCCTCAACTGTTTGTAGTCTTCAGTTTTATGTCCATGGGTACCATGGTATTTGCATATTTGATTAGGGTTCCTTTGAGCTGGATCAGTCTGTAGGGGTCTGAGCTATCTAGTATCCTTGATTCGTCCAATGGCTGACACAATACTTGATGCATAGAAGCTGAAGTTATATTCTGACAATCGTGGTGCTTCTGTGGGCTTGACATGTTTATCGAAGCCACTTTTACTCATGAGCCCCCGGGAGCTCTGTCCTCGATCATTCCTTGAATTATTTCGAATGTGATTACGTCCTAGGTCAGTGTTTTTACGATCTGCATTGTATGGTTGCTAACGATCTCTGTTCTATTAGGGTTCCCTGTCGATGTCCCTTTGAATTCTGCCGACGGGCATATTTGAGTAAATGAAACCGGAAAGGGTTCCCAATTGATAATCCTCGACCCTGTTTTTCGACTGATATCAATTATGTACATCGGCCCAGGTCACAACTGGATATTCAATTAAATTCTGCTTTAGTTGTCGTGATGCTATCAAACTTTGCTCGTTCAAACCTTGAGTGAAGGCTTGAACATCCCAATCATCTGTGACCGAGGGTAGGTCCATGCATTCCATCTGGAACCAAGATACGAATTCCCTTAATATTTCATTGTCCTTTTGTCTCACTTTAAAGAGGTCTGACTTCCTGGTCGCAACCTTTACTGCTCGGGCGTGTGCCTTCATGGATGAATCTGCAAACATGGCGAAGGAATCGATGGAATTGGGTGGCAAGTTGTGGTACCATATCATCACCCCCTTCGACAAAGTCTCTCCAAATTTTTTCAGTAGAACAGATTTGATCTCATCATCTTCTAAGCCATTCCCCTTTATTATGCATGTATAAGAAGTAAACATTAGGGTTTGTGGTCCCATTGTATTTGGGAATTTCTGGCATACGAAATTTCTTCGGGATGGGCTTCGGAGCCGCACTTAGAGGGAAAGTCTTCTGCACGAACTTCTTCGAATTCAAACCCTTTAAAATCGGGGGTGCCCCCATATTTGGTCAACCCGTGAGTTGTACGTTTCTACCTTTTTGTCATTAGCCTTGATTTCATTTCACCTTATTCGATCCGTTTAGTGAGTTACTCGAGCATCTTCATAATGGCGGGGTCAGTCCCCGATTCATTGGCGTTCGATTTCTCCGGCGCAGGTTCGACTCTACGAACAAACTCTTGTGATGTTTCGAGCTCAATTCGGCTTGGTGCTCTATTTGGATTTTGGAGTTGCGCTATCGCAGCTTGTTGAGTCTGCAACATTTCGAATATCATTCAAAGCCAAATTCTGCCTTCTTTACCGCTCTGTGCATTCTGATCGGCTGCTCGGGCATCTCTACGGATGCTATTTTCAGGGTCGACGCACAAATTCCCATTAATGGCAACATGAGAGCTGACATCGATGGGGTCTACGGCCGGTGGTCCATTAGGGTTGACTGGAGGTACCCCATTTCCCAGGGCGACTATGTTTTCGTTCTCGCCATGATGACCAAGGCCGTTGTCTGTGTGAGTGAGTGCTACTTGAGAATTTGACATGTTGATTCCTGAAATCAAAGACACTTATGAGAACAAGCGTAAAGCAGTGTATGTTATGGGAATTAATACTAGGTAATCACTATTATCCTTAGCCCCGCGGTGGGCGCTAAACTGATTACCCTTAAAATTGGATAACAATTAAACTTATAATGTGGTTTTAAGGACACGTGATTTCACCAAATATCAATTGATAGATGTAAAGATCAATAATAGAAATTAACAATAATATAAAGCAAACTAGTGTTTGAACGGAGTTCAGCCCTCGAGCTCGAATACCCTCGAACTAATTGGTGCAATAACAAGCTGATGAATAAGAATATGTGTGAATGTAAGGTCCTACAAAATGATTAGAACCCTCTTAATATAGTATAGAAATCCTATCTATGGTACAATTCTTATTACGAAAGTAAATCCCATGATTTAGCCTAAACAACCGCCCTTGATTTGATCTGTTCCGAGATTTCCGCCATGATCTTCGATCAGTCACGGATATCTCGCTTTTTTTGTTATTGCGCTTTGCTCGAAGTCTGCCCTATTTGGTCTCGATCCTTGCTGGCCTCGATCTCGACAGGCACTTCGATTCTCGAACTCAGTACCTTTTCCTCGTGCTTTGATCTTGATCCACTACAGGCCTACCATTAATGCAATTCCCTAGTCCCGATCAAATAGTAAAATCGAATAGACCCGATTTTAAGCGTATACACAGGGTGTATCTGCGATACCTCAATAAATAAAACAGCATGATGCTAGATCTAAACTAGTACACCCTTCACTTTTTCAATTTCGAGGTTGCGAGTTAGAGTCACTAGAGTGACAAAGTGGGAATTCATGGGAGAGATTTAAAAAAAGAGTGTCCATAGACATGCTATAGCCGATGTATTAACAAAAACTAGGCTATCCGGCTTGTGAGTAGGGTTAAGTCCGGAACCAAAGTGATGTGAATTATTTGCCAAACGACCAAAGTAATGTGTTAAAAAAGGACACATTTACCAATTAACGCATATTTTGTATGTGTTATAAGGCAAGTTGTGTATGCGTTATGTCCTATATATCATACATACAAAACATTAAACATGTGTCATAAGTATATCTGTTGTTTTTTTTACACACTACCTTTATGGCAAATAATTCACACCATTTTGGTGAATTATCAAAAACAACGATTGATCTACCAGGAGCCATTGTAGTGCCAAACTTTGCCCCTCTAAACATGCCTAACTTCCGGACTACCCAGCAGGCCAAACTTTTCTGTATAGAAAAAACAATTTTGACATTATCAACTGTTTAGTGGCTTTCAACAAACTTGGCGAAGCCACCAATTGAAGTGCCTGTTAATTTACCGTGCTGTTTAATTGCACGTACTAGCAAACATGCATGTGCGAAGTGCGAATATGCGATGCACATGAAAATTGCAACATTTAACTATTGATTCATAGTTATTTTTTTTTATGTACGTGTTAGTTTTTCATGGCAAAATAAAAAAACTAGTCCTACTTTCATATAGAGGCGGAGTTGATTTGAAGTTTATAGATTCTTAATTGCTGCATAACTCATAATTCATTATAATTATTGGGTTCACACTAAAATACTTTATATATATATATAATAAATTTCCTAATATAAATGTAAGATCTAAACAAAAACTACAATACACTACTTTCGCTTTGACACTGTCCTATTAAAGCAAAGTAATTACCATATCTCTAAAATAGAGTATCTAAAAACTAAAAGCAAATTGTAATTTAACAACTGATTGATTAGCTATGGTTAATTTTGTTTGAGAAAATACATAAAGACCCATTCAACTTGTCCTGAAAAATTATTTATACATCTAAACTTTACGGGTATCCTAACACCCCACTATTATTAAAATAATTATATTTATTTACTCCCTCCTAAGCCCCAACCCAACTATAATAACTTGAGTGGGAAAACACGCTTTTATTATGAAGCCACGTAATTAAATTATTCGGTAAATAAAAATAACACCCTTCCCCTATTTAGTAAAACACTCTCATTCACCCCGTTAGTAAAAAATTTCCAAATTGAAGAACCCTAATGCCCCACCTTCAAAGATTCGATTTGCTGAACAAAATCGATTTGTCTGACCAAAATCGAAGGGACCTGTTGCAAAATCCTTCGATTTCGTTGTTCCTTAGGGTTCCGTTTGTTGTTATTGTTTCATTTGACGAGTTGGTGGAAGACCCGTTCGAAGCTGAAGGTCTTTGAAGAATCAAGTTCAAACGTTATCTCCGTTTTAGTTTGTTTAATATCATCCATAACAAGGGGTTTGAACTTGCTTCAAATTTCTTCATTATAATGTTTTCAATGTAAAATCGAGTAACAGAAATACAATTTTTAAGGTGTAATAATAACCAAATTTCAGTTTTTTCTTGTTGGATGTATTATGACGTTTTATGTCGGGGTCTAATAGTAACTATTTATCCTTAATTAGTTTATTCTCTACTATATTCAGGTATTTCAACGTCTTTTGTACTTGTTACACTGAGGTTTTTCTATGGTGGAAAAATCTCCATGGATAAGTTACATTCCGTTTCAATGGACGATTATGTTGGTGGGATAATTACAGATTATGTAACCTAGAAAGAGTTTGGGTACAATAGTTCTTCTGCTGTTATTTATGTTAGACCACCTAATTGTCCTGGTTTAGTAGTAATTAAGGTTTATAGGGACCTTATGGGTATTTGTGAAGAGTTAAAAAGTGGGGATATTTTAGAAGAAAAGAAGAACAATACACAAAACTATTTAGATAGATAGCTAAAAATGTTAGCTCCCCGACAACGGCGCCAAAAAGTGATTGGAGCCAACCCTACACCACTATGAAGTGGCGAGAGCGGTCGACGCAGCTTTTATCCGAGATGGTCAGGATCGAATCCACAGAGAGCTAGAAGTGGGAATTGGATTCCTATCTAAACTAGAGATGTGTATTTCTATTTGTAACGACCCGACTTGTCGTTTTAAGAATTAACGCCTCGTTCAGTGACTTAAGATCTTGAGCAGTTTCGTAATATGTATTATGACCCGCATGTGAGGTCGAGTTTGGTTTTTGGAAGATTCGGAGTTAAATTTAAAGAATAATTCTCATTTTGAAGCTTAAATAGAAAGAGTTGACCGGGGAGTCGACTTTTGAGCAAACGACCTCAGAATGGAATTTTGATGATTCCAATAGTTTTATATGGTGATTTTGTACTTAGGAGCATGTTCAAATTTAGATTTGGAAGTCCGTAGAACAATTCGACGCATTTTGGCGAAAGTTGAAAAATAGAAGATTTTTGGAAAGTTTGACCGAGAGTTAATTTTTTGATTTCGGGGTCAGAATTCAATTCTGAAAATTGGAACAACTCCATTATGTCATTTATGACTTGTGCACAAAATTTGAAGTCATTCCGGATTGATTTGATATATTTCGGCGCAAAAATATAGAAGTTGGAAGATATAAAAACTCATAATTTGATGCGCGATTCGTAATTTCGGCGTTGTTTGACGTGGTTTGAAGCCTCAATTAAGTTCGTATTGTATTTTGAAACATGTTTGTATAATTGGTTAAGGTCTCGAGAGTTTCGGGTGGATTTCAGAAGGTTAACGGAATGGATTTCGGACAGAAGAAACTGTTGCAGCTGCTGTTTTGGACAGCAATGGTGCAATCGAGGAGGCTACTTTGGAAGCTGATATCTCGAATTTTATAAAGAATCTGAAAATTTACAAAACATAAAAATTATAGCCCTTCAAATCTAGTTTCCATAAAATAAAACCATTCATCATTTTGATATTTGTATAGAAAGTTATGATCGATTTCATGAAGGCTGGTAATGCTGTTTTGTAATTTTCCCAGAAATTTCTGATGCGAGGAGCCTATTTTGGAAGCTTATATCACGAAATCCATAAGGAATCTAAAGATTTTCAAAACATAAAAGTTATAGACCTTGTATTCTAGTTTCCAGAAAGTTAAACCATTCATAATTTGGATATTTGTACAGTGAGTTATGACCGATTGAATAAAGGCTGGTAAAGCTATTTCTGGTGGACATTTAGTGACGACTTTTAGTAATGAAAATGGCTTTTAGTGACGGATGGGCAGAAACATTTAATCACAAAAAAATCAGCACTTTGCCATTTCGTTTTAGAATTTTTGGAGCTCGGTTCTTGGGCGATTTTCACGTGAAAACATTGGGGTAAGTGTTTCTTATCCTATATTGATTATATTTCATGATTCTATACTCATTTACATCATGAATCCATGAATTTATGGAAGAAAAATCAGATTTTTAGCAAATCTTCCAAAAACGAAAATTTAAGATTTGAAAGCCAATTCGATGTCGGAATTTGATAAAATTGGTATGGTTGAACTCGTATCGAAATGAGTGTTCGGATTTCGTGAAAATTATGTCGGGTTCCGAGAGGCGGGTCTCGCGTTAACTTTTGGTTGACTTTTTGAATGTGAAATTTTAAGTCGATGTTATATTATCCGGAATTATTCCCAATAAATTTTAATGAAGTTATACAATTAATTTGGATAGATTTGAGCCGTCCAGAGGTTAACTCAAGCAAGAAGGCGATTGTGAAATATCGGCAGAACTTCAAAAAAGTAAGTATCTTACCAAATCTTGTGTGGGGGAATTTTCCCTTAGGCGTTGAGTCTTATGTGGAAATTGTGTGATTTGAAACCATGTACGTGAGGTGACGGGTACATACTTGGTTTATATGTGCAAATTATGTTGGTTAAAATTCGGGGACACCGTTATGTATTAAATTAGAAAATTTTATGGGACTTACTAAATCTCTTATATGCCATGCCTCATTCCTTGTTTGCCGATGTTGTTTTGATATGATAATTTGAAGTGATTGCTACTCGACTTTTATGTAAACTCTGTGTTTGTTTGAGTTTCCATTTTTTTATGAAAAATACTTTCCTTCTTGATTTTTATCTATAAATAATTTAAATGGTAAATTGTGTTAATAAGGTGTATATTTATTTCATGAAGTTGTGATATTTGAGCACTTGTAGTGGAATTTGTGAATGATGTGATAATTGAGCACTTGAGGTGGAAATCGTGATATGTTGTAATATTTGAACACTTGTAGCGCCCATGTACTGGATTCTTTCCTTGAGATTGTTGTGTTTTTACTTTGGGACTACGGATTGATATTCCGGGAGATTTCCCTGCACATATATATTTAGGACTACGGGAATGCACCCCGGAGATTCTCCCGTACTGGATATTTACTTTGGGACTACGGATCGATATTCCGTGAGATCCCCAGCACATATATTGAGGATACCAAGAGATCCTCGGGATACAAAGAGATCCCCAACACATATATTGAGGATGCTGAGAGATCCGCAACACATGTATTGAGGATACTGAGAGATTCCCGAGCATTTACGTTTGGGACTACGGGATGGGATCCCCTGTCGATGTTTCTGAGTATAGAGTGTCTAAACAAAAGAAAAGTACATAAGGGTATGATGAGGGAACATGATGCCAAGTGTTAGGGTTCAAGTATTGAGACCTGTATTGTATGATTATGAGATGAGGTGTCACCGGGTGACTTATATTCGAAGGTTATCTATTTGAAAAGATTATACTCAAAGGTACTTATTTTCAATTAACTATTTTGAAATGTCACCGAGTGACTTATATTAAAAAAATATTATTTGAAAGAACTTTTATTCAAAAAAATATATTTATTCGAAAGAATTATATTCAGAAGACACTTGTTGAAAGAATTATATCTGAAGATATTTATTTGGAAGAATTATATTTAAAAGATAATTATTCGATGGAAGTACAAAATATATTTATTGGAAAGGAATATATTCTAAGGATTATTATTTGAAAGACTTATGGGTGAAAGTTTTACATTTGAAGGACTTGGTTAATTGGTTGTACTTGTATTCATTAGTTGTTGAACAATATTTATAGTGTTCTTGTTGCCTTGCTGTTTATATCACTGGTTGATTTTTGTTACTATCACTGCTAGTTGTTTTCCAGTACTATTGTATACTGCTATATTGCACAAGTTATTTGACTAGTAAGTGTCTGGACTGTACCTCGTCACTACTCCACCGAGGTTAGTCTTGATACTTACTAGGCACCAACTGTGGTGTGCTCATACTACACTTTTGTACGTTTTTGTACAGAGCCAGGTATTGGAGATATCACACTCGGACAAAGTTAGTGTGTTGATCGCAAGGATTCAAGGTAGAGCTGCTTGGTCGTCACAATTCCTTGGGGTCTTTCTATTTTATTGTACTGTCAACTCTTATTCAAACAGTATTGTATATTCGATCCTTGAGATCATTGCATGTATTCAGTTAGAGTTCGTGACTCAGTATTACCAGTCTTGGGAAGTTGTTATAACTATTTCTGTTGTTGGTTTCGACATTTGTTTCTATTTATAAAAAAATGGCTTCAAACGTTATTAAAATCGGCTTACTTAATCTTAGAGACTAAGTGCCATCACGACGCCGATGGTGGGATTTTGGGTCGTGACACTCTTAATTACTCTTCCAATCATCTTTTGTTTGGATATTAATTCTAATATTTATGCTAATGATAAGCTAAATTAAACTAAGAATGATTAATTATAGGGTTTTCTAATTAGTTAAAAATGCACTAGGGAAGTGACTTTCTCTTAGGTGAATACTTGACAGGATCTAAAGCCTAAGGCAAAGACGTTATGTTGGGGATTGTGATATAGCCAATGCACAGAATTACTCACTCTATACCTCTCGGTAGCTTGAGTGACTTTGCCTTAATTGACTTTCTCAAGACCAATTGGGTGTCAAAATTGTGCTAGCAATATAGGCTCAAGTCGGGTATTACTATCCCTAGGTTTAACCCTTTAATTGGGGCTATCAATCTCTTGATTATACCCTAATTCCTTGTTGGACTGATTTTCCTAGACTCAAGTTCTCTTTCTCAAGAAGAACCCAAGTCAAATAGACACAAATTAGTGTTTGCAACCACTAATTCAACATGGAAAATATAAATCAATCCAAATATCAACTACCCATAAACATCTAAGCCTCAAATCAAAAGACCCATCAAATACACACACTAGGGTTGAGCCATAATCCTAGCTAATGGGTCTAGCTACTCATAATAATGGAAGAAAACAAAGAAATAGATGAAGAAAAACCCATAAGATTTAATTACAAGCTAAGATAAAGAAACTTCAGTGTTAAAGTAGCTACAAATTACTCAAAATGGTCAAAAACCACCGTTCACGAGCTCATCTGAAAGTTAGATTACAAAAGATGAACTAAAAATGAGAAAAAAAAGTATTTATACTAGGCCGAATTTTCTTGAAAAAAATACCCCTGCAAAGGTAGTGCGGTCCGCACAAAATGCACTGCGGATTGCAATGAGGCTTTTGGCTTCAAGTATTTGCTCTCTGAACTTGGCCACCGCGGGCCGCATAAAATGCACCGTGGTCATGGTGGCTTCAACTGTGGTCCGCACAAAAAGGACCGCGGACCGCATTGGCATTGATCTCAAAATTCCCAACTCTGTGAACCCCATCTTTGCGGACCGTACAATCTCGATTGCGGCCACGGTGAGGCCATTGTGGTCCACACAAAATGCTTTGCAACCACATTGCTTGAGTTTCCAAACTGTGCACCTCTCTGAATCTCCTCACTGCGGACCGCACCAAATGGAGTGCGGTCGCAGTGGATCTGTTGCACTGTGCTTGGACTTGTTCTTGGTACTTGTGCATGTTTCACTCCTTTTTTGCTAGTTTTCACTGATTGTCACCTTTATAACCAAACCCTGCAAATAAGTACAACATGTAAGTCTTTGGGACTATTTTACACACATTTTTAATCAAAACTCAAGTAAGAAGGAGTATAAAATGAACCATAATCTCTAGTTATCAACTCCCCAAACTTAAGTTTTGCTTGTCCTCAAGCAAAAAAAATAAGATCCACCTCCTTAAGAGTAAATCCAAGAAAATTCAGCTAACTTAAAGTGACCTCATCTAGCATCAATTGGGACTAACAATTGTCCTCAATTCAAATGAATCATTAACAACATTCGACCATCTAAACACCACGGATTTAGTGTGACACAAGAGCATCAAGAGTTGACTCAACACATCAAAGAAACTCGTTCTACTACTTTGGTCATTGTGGAACCCAAACTCATACTCCTCAACTTTCCTTAAGAAACCCTCACTTTTAGATTGTAGCACTCAAAACGAGGAATTTGGAAAACACACTCATCTCTCTCAAAGAAAGGTTACAAGTCCGGCTTTAAGTACTATAAGCTTGCCCCTTATGTGAGTCACCACTAATGTAAGCTTCATTCAACTCAAGATCATATAGGGCTTTTGTGGAGATATAGTGAAGGCTTTTGATTTAGGGTAGGAAATATTTGGTCTAACTAGGTTCCATCTTCCCTTTAGCACTTCATTTGCTTCATTTTTGACACACATTCTCTTGACTTTTTAAGTCATTTGCTTCTTTCTTAGGGGTTAGAGAGACACAATGTCACTCTTTCTTGTTCTTTTCAATCCTTTTTCTCCCTTCTAAACATTCCACACCTTTCGTCTCTTTTCTTTTTATTGAATCCCTTCATTTCTTCTAGGTTGTTCATTCTTTTTGACTTTTGATTTTCTTTCTTTTTCATTGCCTTTCCTTTTCTTCATTTTGTACCTTTTACCACTTTGTTGCATTCCTCGTCTCTCCCCCAAACTTATGCTTTTGCCTTGTGCTAAGGAAAGATAGGGTTCCAAGAGAGGGTCTTTTTAAAATGGGTAAAGGCTTGTATCATGGAAATTTTCAAGATATCATTCAGATCAAGGAGAGCCTATACTCACATCTCAAGTCAAACTACACTTAGGATTTTGCCTAGACAAATATTCAGGGCAAGTTCTAGACTAATGGATCGGGACTTGGACTTGCAATTCAGACTCTTTCCACACAAGCTATAGGATTGCTAAAGAGACATAGTGGGGACCCACAACAACCTTAGCTAAGATTTGAGCAATACAATGGTCCCAAAAAACCACTTGATGATTATTGGCCAACGCAAGAGTCTCAAGGTCACAACTTTCACCATCCTATACATAACGATTTATTTTTGACCATAGGATCAAAGGCAAATGTGTTAGGCCCAAGTGAAACTTTTCTTGAGGCACCATTGCTCACTAGCTACTATTTACACCAAAAAGCAAAAAGAAAATAGACTCAAACCATTAAGAAGGTTGTCATGCCATCCATCATCAGGAAGAGCCACCTGGTTCACACAAATTCCACCTTTGGAAAGAACCATGGCATTAAAAAAACCAAAGGCTTATTGAACGCAAGAATCAAAATAAGAAGCTATGAAAGGAAAAATGCGGAAAGTAAAATGAATATATACAAGAGGGGATTTAGATGAATATACATAAGGGGGAATGAATATACACATTAGAACGTAAATTTATATACAGATCAAAAGTAAAAATAACGAAAAGTACAATAAAATGATAAAATTATGTACATACCAAAAGTAAAAGAAAGCATAAAAAGAAAATAATGTCATATATACAACTCAAATCATCCAAATAGGGCTACCCCCTCAAATGAAAGCTAGCATTGTCCTCAATGCTAACTAACCAAAATAAGCACAAGAAAAGATAGAGAGTAAAAAGAAACTCCTTATTGGCCCTCCGTCTGCATAGGATCATGAGTATGGGTCCCTTGGTCCTCGGACTGCTCGGGAACCTGTGACTGGCTCCCTGTAACCTGTGTCTCCACTAGGACCTAGGCATGTACTGAGTCCTGGGCCTGTATTGGAATCTGGGGCTGGCTAGAGGAACCTCCCTACGGGTCCTCCAACTCTATAACAGCATCATCAGCACGGGGAATCACCCTTTTCCTCTTGGCTGGACTTTTTGTCCCCTGCTCCAGCTCAGACTGGGCTGTTGGAGCCGAATTATGCAATAAAAGATCCAAAGGCAAGTGATCAGCCTTCAATCTCTTCACCTCCACCCTCAACTCCTTCACGGACTCCTTCGATGCCCGAGTATTCCTCAATTTCTTTGTTTCTTTGGTCAACACCTTCAATGCTTTTCCATGTGAACCCACAACGTCCAATATTAATTGCTAATTCTCCAGGAGCTTCTTCTGGCTTTCCAGAAGCTCCTTGAGAGTGTCCTCCACTAACTGTGGGACCTGTGGCTGAGGAGGTGCAGATTGGGCTGCCACCGAAGTAGAAAGTACAGACAGCTTAGAAGTGGCTGCCTGTATCCAGTTGTTGATACTGGCGAGAGTCTGGCTCAAACGGTGGGCAGTCAAAGGATATGCTGCAGATGAGGGAATATTTGGGGTTGTAGAAGTGGAGGGTCCTGGGGCCATGTATGGGGTAGCTGAAGGAGGCTGAGTAGGAGCCACTACTACTACTGACTCTTCAGACTCGTTAGTAGAAGCAGTGGCTTTGCCTTTAGGGTCTTTGGGGTTGTCAGGACCCTTGGTGCTGTACTAGGAGAAAGGTGCCTTGGGTTTCACCTTCACATCAAATCTCCTTTTTTCTACATTTTGATCCTCGAAGTACATAGTCAGGAAATTTGGGAAGGGGTAGGATCTATCACCTTTGTTCACCACCCGTGTAATCACCCTGGATATCACATTCCCGATGTTGATCGGGTACCCCGCCATGATCGATGCCACCAATATAGCTCGGGAGATAGGAAGAGAGTTGTCGTGAGTGGTAGGGTCTAGCCTGCTACAAACAAATGTCTCCCATCCTTTTGCTTCGAAAAAAAGGGTTCTCCTCAGAATGTTTACTCCCCCTGTCAACCATGCTGGGGTGGTACCTGGGATTGCCAAGTACTCTGCTAAACACAAACGAGCATCCTCCCCCAAAGCTACCTTCTCTAAGTACAATGTCTCATCCTCCTCCGGGAAGCCCAGGTAGTCATTGATCGTTTTTCCATCGAACTTGATTTTCAAATTTCGCACCTTAGTCACTGTAGTGCCCTTTATGATGTGGGACACATTAGTATAAAACTCCTTGACTAAGTGCTCATTGGCATCCTCCATGTGGCCTATGAAATAGTCCCACCCTGCTCTCTCTCTAAACTGCCTCAGCATATTGGAGTTGTGAGGCAAAAGGTCATTTGTGATGAATTTCCGCTCAGGTATTAACTTCCTCTCGGGCACCATTCTCTGAACTTGTGATCGGCCACTTCACTCACGAATCTATCTTGCCATGCTTCCGATTTCCTGGTTCTCTATACTCCTCCGACTTGGGGCGCACCCCCTTTTTCTTCTTCTACGGGATCCTCACCGGATAATGAAGTTGTAGGTGAGGTAGAATAGGCATTGTCACTACTCGCAGCTCAGCCCTCATACGACTCAGAAGAAATTTGCACTGACACTTGGGAAGTAGGGGTGTATCTCTCAATCTAGGCCTCTCCAGCCAATCAGGAACATATTCAGGCACGGAGTCGGAGTCGGAGTCGGATGTCTCCCGGGAGGGCATATACTCACTTCCCGACTGGGAAGCAGCTCTATCAGCAGCCCTTATGATTCTTCTGGTGTCCTTGATAGCTTGCCGGGCTTGTGGGGTCAATCTAATCATGCCTCGTCCCCTACCTCGGGAGGACTCTCCTTTCCCTAACTGTTTATGGCCTCTGCCTCGTGATTTCACCATTATCTGCAAGGAAAATGCATTTTGTTCTTGTTAGTATCCCAGTATTAGATGAAGCAGTGCAGAATAAAATTGCAGACAGTTGAAAACAAAAAAGCAGAATTGCAGACTGCGGACCGCACAAAATGAAGTGCGGCCACAAAGAAGCTACCACAGACCGCACAAAATACACCACGGTCCGTATTGAGGTGGGGGTCAAACTACCCACTCTCTAATTCTAGGCACTGCAGACCGCACAAAATGGCATTGTGGTCCGCATTAAGGCACCGCAGACCACATAAAATCCACCGCGGCCGCGTTCCTTAACTTTCAACCTTTCTGAAGTCATACCATCGCAGTCCGCACAAAATGGTATTGCGGACCACGGAGAAGCACCGATGGACCGCACAAAATACCATCGTGAACCGCAGTAAGCCAAGAACAGTAATACCAACCTAGTGTTTAAAATTTTGCTCAATTTAAGCCTAAAATCATATATCATTAATTCCCTAGGTGTTTAATCATTAGTTGTCACTAATTAACCCTAATCCCAGTATGATTAAACAAACCTACGATACAGAATTGAAAGGAAACAAAAAGAAAAATAAGAAAAACTAGCTAATTAAAAGAACATAACAAAGTTAAAAACTAAGAAAAAATTAAGATTACTAGTTGTGAGATGCAACACAGATGATTGACAACAGATTGTAATTTGTTGTGATGACCCGGCCAGTCGTCTCATGAGTTACCTCTCCGTTATCCCCTATTTTAGCTTCTTTACACTTCATTATCCGTGTTTTATATGATCGGGTTGATTAGTTCGAGTTCGGAGAGGATTTGGTAAGAAATGAGACACTTAGTCTCTTTTAAGAAGGCTTAAGTTGGAAAAGTCAATCGGATGTTGACTTATGTGTTAGAAGGCTCGGAAGTGAGTTCCGATGGTTTGGTTAGCTTCAGGAGGTGATTTGTGATTTAGGAGCGCGATCGGAATGGGTTTTGGAGTTGTAGAGAAGATTTAGGCTTAAATTGGCGAAGTTGATATTTTGGCTGTTCCGGTTGATAGGCGAGATTTTGATATAGGGGTCAAAATGGGATTCCGAGAGTGATAGTAGCTTCGTTGTGTCATTTGGGATGTGTGTGCAAAATTTCAGGTCGTTCGGGTGAGATTTGATAGACCTTTGATCGAAAGCATAATTTAACAGTTCTTGGAGTTCTTAGGCTTGAATCCCCTATTAAATTGGTGATTTGTTATTGTTGTGAGCATCCCGAGGTTTTGAACAAGTTTGAACGATGTAATGGGATGTGTTGGTATAATTGGTTTGGAATTCCAGGAGTTCCGGGTAGGTTCCGGGATGTTTTAGACCAAAATCATAGTTGTAGCAGGTCCAGAAGGGTTGCAGGCCTCGGAACCCACCCGCGCGGACCGCACAAAAGGAAGTGCGACCGCGGTATGTGTTGTGCGGACCGCACAAAATGAAGTGCGGCCGCGGTGGTATTGTGCGGGCTGCGGTGGTTTTGTGCGGACCGCGGTACTTTTGCGCGGACCGCGGTGGTTCTATGCGGACCGCGGAGGCTGAAATCTGAGGGGTACTCTATAAATACGAGGTTTTGGATTTTATTAATATTTTGACCTAGAGAGCTCGTATTTTGGCAATTTTTCAATGGTTTTTCAAGAAATTCATCGTGGTAAGTGATTCTAACTCATATTTGGCTAGAGTAC
This sequence comes from Nicotiana tabacum, assembly GCF_000715075.1. Classification (NCBI taxonomy): domain Eukaryota; kingdom Viridiplantae; phylum Streptophyta; class Magnoliopsida; order Solanales; family Solanaceae; genus Nicotiana; species Nicotiana tabacum. Next base: position 133,075,318 of record NC_134101.1, on the reverse strand, counting down.
ATGAATCTATCATTGAATTCATCATTTAATTCATGATTTGGGATTGAATTTGGGAAGAAAATTGTGAAACCTTTCAAAAATATAAAATGATGATTTGAAGGACCAAATGGTATCGGAATTGGATAATTTTGGTATGGTTAGACTCGTGAGGGTATGAGGATTCTAAAAATGTAAATTTTATCCCGATTCCGAGATGTGGTCCCGGGGCTCGGGTTTTGCTAATTTCGGGATTTTTGATATTTTTCGAATGTTTTCGCTTGGGCTTTGTTCCCTTAGCATATTGTGACATATTCGTTCTGATTTTGGATAGATTCGACATGCGTGGAGGCCAATTCGAGGGGCAAAGGCGTCGCGAGCTAGAGAATTAGCCGGTTAGAGGTGAGTAATGATTGTAAATGATGCTCTGAGGGTTTGAAACCCTGAATTGCACATTGTAGTGCTATATTGAGGTGAGACACGCGCTCGATGATGAGTGTGGGGTCTTTTACTACTGGGGATTGAGACTTGGTCCGTCCCGACTGATGATTTTACCGCGTATTTGACTGAAACTTATTTGTTATCATCATGATTTGGGGCTAATTGCCATATTTGGGCTTCGTGCCAACTATTTGAACCCTTCAGAGATTTTGACTGATTTTCCTCACTATACTTGTTAAAAATCGTATCCTCGGTCATGTTTCTCTTTGTCTTAAACGATTCAAGCCGGTTTTGTCATACTATTCCTAAATGAGAGGAATTTGTTGGTTGAGATCCCTATCTTCTATTATTGTGTCTGAGAGGCTGTGAGGTTAATGACTGAGAGGGGTTGAGAACCCAATGGTGAGGATATTATATATGTTATGGATCGGGCTGCACGCCGCAGCAATACTTATATGGATCGGGCTGCACGCCGCAGCAATATAGTGTTTGGGCTGTAGGAGCCCCTCCAGAGTCTGCACACCCCCAGTGAGCGCAGTCGACTATCTATATGGATCGGGCTGCACACCGCAGCGATGTACGGATCGGGCTGCACGCCGCAATGGTTATTCTGATTTCTGTTATTATGAGAGAGATATGGGTCGAGAGCTGAGAATGAGCACCAAGTAATGAGAGTGAGCCCGAGGAGTTGATACTGTCTGAGTGATTGACACTGTGCTCGAGGGGTGGATTTCTGCTTGTTATTTACCTGCTAAATTATCGTTTTACTTGATTTAAAGAGATTTCACTTGCCGTCTTCACTGATTTACTGCTTTAAGTGATTTTTACTGCTTGATATAGAATTGTTTTGTGCCTTTACGTGTTTTCTTGCTTTCAGCCATTATTTATGATTATTACTTACTGAGTCGGAGTAGTCACATTACTCCCTGCACCGTGTGTGCAGATTCAGGCATCTCAGAGTCCGCTCCTAAGTGCTGACCCTCCCAGTCTAGGCAGTGTTTTCGGAGACTACGAGGTAGTTGTTGGCGTCCGCAGCCCCGTGCCTCCCTTATCTTACTATTTTCATGTCCTTGAACTTCTGTATCGGATTTCGTATCTAGTAGACCGGTATCCAGATTTATTAGTTGCTCATGACTTGTGACACCCTAGTTTGGGCTGTGTCGGGATGGTTTCTACTATTGTTATCGTTACTTCCGCAAATTATGGTTATTATACCATGTTTTAGAACTATTTATGGTATTTAACTGTTTAAATGAGGTGTTCTGCTTTGGTCTGGCTGGCCTTGTCTTCACGAGAGGCGTCATCATGACCAGGTTCGGGGTTAGGGTCGTGACATTTGTGCAATTAGGGCTTGAATGAACAGTGCTTTTTTTACTATGGAGAGCAAAGGATCGAAAAGTTTGAAATGAGGGCCTCAGGTCATATTTATAGAAAAAGGACCTGGGGCCCACTTCACCTACCCACCGCGGACCGCACAAAATGGCACCGCGGTCCGCAGTACTCACAAATATGAAGCACTGGGAGATGTCCACTACGGACCACAATAAATGCAATGCGGCCGCAGTGGTCCACCGCGGACCACACAAAATGCATTGCGGCCGCAGTGGCAAACTTTAGAGAATCCCTATTTTTGACCAATTAACTATGATGACCACATTGAAAAGTTGCCCCCGCACTAAGGCCTTTGCGGCCGCACAAAATACAATGCGACCGCAGTGCAAACTTCAGAGAGTGTAAATTTTTCCCAACTTGGTCCTGCACTGCATCAAAATAATCCTACAACATCTGACAACTAATTAGTCCAAAAGCAAATCATATACTACAAAGAAAATCAAAGAAAAACAAAAAGAAAAACACATAGGTTGCCTCCCAAGAAGCGCCTGATTTAATGTCGCGGTATGACGCAGGTTACCATCAAATCACTTTAGATGGAGCAGTTCCACCACGTGGCTATCATCAATCTTGCCCAGGTAGTGCTTGACCCTGTGCCCACTAACTTTGAAAATCTCCCCATTTGTGTTCTTCAATTCAAGTGCACCAAACAGAGTCACAAACACCACTTCAAAAGGTCCACTCCATTTCGACTTAAGCTTTCCCGGAAACAGACGTAACCGAGAATTGAACAAGAGAACCAAATCACCCACTTTGAACTCCTTTCCACGAGCATATTTATCATGAAGGTACTTCATCTTGTCCTTGTACAAGGACGAACTGGAGTAGGCATAGAATCGGAATTCATCAAGTTCATTAAGCTGCTCCATACGAAGATTTGCTGCCACATCCCATTCAAGATTTTGTGCTCTAACTCAACCGGTAGATGGCAAGCTTTCCCAAACACCAACCGATACGGGGACATACCAATCGGAGTCTTGTAAGCAGTCCTATAAGCCCATTGAGCATCATCCAACTTCTTTGACCAATCGGTCCTATTTGCATTGACCGTCTTTGAAAATATACTCTTGATTTCCCTGTTTGAGACTTCAACTTGGCCACTCGCTTGAGGATGATAAAGAGTAGAAACTTTGTGATTGACACCATACTTTGCAAGCAAAGTGTCAAAAGCTCTATTACAAAAATGAGACCCCCCCCATCACTTATGATTGCACGAGGAGTGCCAAACCTTGTAAAAGTGCTCTTCTTGAGAAACACAACAACACTCCGGGACTCATTATTGGGTAAAGCCATGGCTTCAACCCACTTTGAAACATAGTCAACCGCCACAAGAATGTATGTGTTCCCATACGAGCTAACAAACGGGCCCATAAAATCATTGCCCCATACATCAAAAATATCAACTTCAAGATTGGTATTGAGAGGCATCTCATCTTTCTTCGAAATTCCACCCGCTCTTTGACATTCGTCACATCTCTTCACAAGTTCACTTGCATCTTTGTACAAAGTTGGCCAATAAAACCCACAACTAAGAACTTTGGAAGCCGTCCTCGCCCTGCCATGATGGCCACCATAGGGAGAGGAATGACAAGCCTATAAGATACTCAATTGCTCCTCCTCCCAGACACACCTTCGGATCACACCATCCGTGCAGATCTTGAACAAGTATGGCTCATCCCAATAGAAGTCCAAACTATCCTGTTTGAGCTTCTTCCTTTGGTTAGAAGAGAGCTCACACGGGATTATACCTGTCATAAGAAAATTAGCAACGTCCGCAAATCATGGCATACCATTCACCTACACAGAAAGGAGTTGCTCATAGGGAAATGAATCATTGACCATAGTGCAAACTTCAGAGAGTGTGCATTTTTCCCAACTTGGTCCTGCACTGCATCAAAATAATCCTACAACATCTCACAACCAGTTAGTCCAAAAGCAAATCCTATACTACAAAGAAAAACAAAAAGAAAGACACATGGGTTGCCTTCCAAGAAGCGCCTGATTTAACGTCACGGTACGACGCAGGTTACCATCAAATCACTTTAGATGGAGTAGTGCCACCACGTAGCTGTCATCAATCTTGCCCAGGTAGTGCTTGACCCTATGCCCATTAACTCTGAAAATCTCCCCATTTTTGTTCTTCAAGTCAAGTGCACCAAACGAAGTCACCAACACCACTTCAAAAGGTCCACTCCATTTCGACTTAAGCTTTCCTGGAAACAAACGTAACCAAGAATTGAACAAGAGAACCAAATCACCCACTTTGAACTACTTGCCACGAGCATATTCATCATGAAGGTACTTCATCTTGTCCTTGTACAAGGACGAACTGGAGTAGGCATGGAATCGGATTTCATCAAGTTTATTAAGTTGCTCCACACGAAGATTTGCTGCCACATCCCATTCAAGATTCAGCTTCCTCAAAGCCCACATGGCCTTGTGCTCTAACTCAACCGGTAGATGGCAAGCTTTCCCAAACACCAACCGATACAAAGACATACCAATCGGAGTCTTATAAGCAGTCCTATAAGCCCATTGAGCATCATCCAACTTCTTTGACCAATCGGTCCTATTTGCATTGACAGTCTTTGACAATATATTCTTGATTTCCCTATTTGAGACTTCAACTTGGCCACTCGCTTGAGGATGATAAGAAGTAGAAACTTTGTGATTGACACCATACTTTGCAAGCAAAGTGTCAAAAGCTCTATTACAAAAATGAGACCCCCCATCATTTATGATTGCACGAGGAGTGCCAAACCTTGTAAAAATGCTCTTCTTGAGAAACACAACAACACTCCGAGCCTCATAGTTGGGTAAAGCCATGACTTCAACCCACTTTGAAATATAGTCAACCGCCACAAGAATGTATGTATTCCCACACGAGCTAACAAATGGGCCCATAAAATTAATGCCCCATACATTAAAAATATCAACTTCAAGAATGGTATTGAGAGGCATCTCATCATTCTTCGAAATTTCACCCGCTCTTTGACATTCGTCACATCTCTTCACAAGTTCACTTGCATCTTTGTACAAAGTTGGCCAATAAAACCCACAATAAAGAACTTTGGAAGTCGTCCTCGCCCTGCCATGATGGCCACCATAGGGAGAGGATTGACAAGCCTCTAATATACTCAATTGCTCATCCTCCCAGACACACCTTCGGATCACACCATCCGTGCAGATCTTGAACAAGTATGGCTCATCCCAATAGAAGTCCAAACTATCCTGTTTGAGCTTCTTCCTTTGGTTAGAAGAGAGCTCACACGGGATTATACCTGTCATAAGAAAATTAGCAACGTCCGCAAATCATGGCATACCATTCACCTACACAGAAAGGAGTTGCTCATAGGGAAATGAATCATTGACCATAGTGCAAACTTCAGAGAGTGTGCATTTTTCCCAACTTGGTCCTGCACTGCATCAAAATAATCCTACAACATCTCACAACCAGTTAGTCCAAAAGCAAATCCTATACTACAAAGAAAAACAAAAAGAAAGACACATGGGTTGCCTTCCAAGAAGCGCCTGATTTAACGTCACGGTACGACGCAGGTTACCATCAAATCACTTTAGATGGAGTAGTGCCACCACGTAGCTGTCATCAATCTTGCCCAGGTAGTGCTTGACCCTATGCCCATTAACTCTGAAAATCTCCCCATTTTTGTTCTTCAAGTCAAGTGCACCAAACGAAGTCACCAACACCACTTCAAAAGGTCCACTCCATTTCGACTTAAGCTTTCCTGGAAACAAACGTAACCAAGAATTGAACAAGAGAACCAAATCACCCACTTTGAACTCCTTGCCACGAGCATATTCATCATGAAGGTACTTCATCTTGTCCTTGTATAAGGACGAACTGGAGTAGGCATGGAATCGGATTTCATCAAGTTTATTAAGTTGCTCCACACGAAGATTTGCTGCCACATCCCATTTAAGATTCAGCTTCCTCAAAGCCCACATGGCCTTGTGCTCTAACTCAACCGGTAGATGGCAAGCTTTCCCAAACACCAACTGGTACGGGGACATACCAATCAGAGTCTTGTAAGCAGTCCTATAAGCCCATTGAGCATCATCCAACTTCTTTGACCAATCGGTCCTATTTGCATTGACACTCTTTGACAATATATTCTTGATTTCCCTGTTTGAGACTTCAACTTGGCCACTCGCTTGAGGATGATAAGAAGTAGAAACTTTGTGATTGACACCATACTTTGCAAGCAAAGTGTCAAAAGCTCTATTACAAAAATGAGACCCCCATCACTTATGATTGAACGAGGAGTGCCAAACCTTGTAAAAATGCTCTTCTTGAGAAACACAACAACACTCCGAGCCTCATAGTTGGGTAAAGCCATGACTTCAACCCACTTTGAAATATAGTCAACCGCCACAAGAATGTATGGATTCCCACACGAGCTAACAAATGGGCCCATAAAATTAATGCCCCATACATTAAAAATATCAACTTCAAGAATGGTATTGAGAGGCATCTCATCATTCTTCGAAATTTCACCCGCTCTTTGACATTCGTCACATCTCTTCACAAGTTCACTTGCATCTTTGTACAAAGTTGGCCAATAAAACCCACAATAAAGAACTTTGGAAGTCGTCCTCGCCCTGCCATGATGGCCACCATAGGGAGAGGATTGACAAGCCTATAATATACTCAATTGCTCATCCTCCCAGACACACCTTCGGATCACACCATCCGTGCAGATCTTGAACAAGTATGGCTCATCCCAATAGAAGTCCAAACTGTCCCGTTTGAGCTTCTTCCTTTGGTTAGAAGAGATCTCACACGGGATTATACCTGTCACAAAAAAATTAGCAACATCCGCAAACCATGGCATACCATTCACCGACACAGAAAGGAGTTGCTCATCAGGAAATGAATCATTGATCACTAGGCCTCCCCTCCTCCTCCAAGCGGGACAAGTGGTCCGCCATTTGGTTTTCACTACCCTTCCGGTCCACAATCTCCAAATCAAACTTTGAAGTAACAAGACCCATCGCATCAGTATAGCTTTGGAATCCTTCTTCGTCATCAAGTACCGGAGTGCGGCATGATCGGTATGAACTATGGCCTTGGCACCCATGAGATTGTGATGACCCAAAAGGTCATCACTTGTGTTGCAAGTGCATTCAGTGTTCCGAGGCCTAAAACCTCCCTTTTTACCCCACCTTGATTTATGTGCGTGGTCCGGACCTATATTCGGAAAGCCTTCTATGTGAAAATATGAGAAATAAAAATTTTAGAGTTAAAACTTTGATTATGGTTGACTTTGGTCAACATTCTTAGCACACGGACCCAGATCCGTATTCCGTCGATCCCGAGAGGTCCGCAGTAAAATATGGGACTTGGGCATATGCTCGGAAATGAATTCCGAGGTCCCAAGCCTTAGAAATCAATTTTTGAAAGAAATTATTTTACTGAATTATCTAAGGAATAAAGAAAAGAATTAATGTTTGAAACCATTGTTATCGGGCCCATATTTTGGTTCCGGAGCCCCGTATAAACTTTTTATAGTATTTGAAAGATAACTGTGAAATTTGGCAAAAATCGGAGTTTATTTGACGTGAGTTGGACTTTCGGTTGAAGAGTTGTGAACTTTGAGAGTTCTTGATGAAAATGTTGAGTTTTAAGGTTTAATTCATGATTTTTCATGTTATTTTAATGATATGATCACACGAGTAGGTCCATATGATGTTTTTGAGTTAGTATGACATTTGGTTTGGAGCTCCGGGGGGCTCGGGTGAGTCTCGGGATGTTTTTACACTTAGGAAAAAGTTGCAGATTCAGAGAAGTTGGAGGTCTCTGAAGCCAGGTCTCGCTGTCCGCGGTGGAAGCTTGGCGGCCACGGTGGGGACTTCGCTACTGCGGTGGGATTTGTGCGGTCCGTGGTGAACAAGGCCAAGCCTTCGCGGTCGTGCTCGATTTCTTGCGGTCCACGGTGGAGCTCCGCGGTCGCAGTCTTTTTTATGCGGTCCGCTGAGAGGGTCTGAGATGAGTATATTTAAATGGACTTTTTAGTTATTTTTCACTTTCAAAACCCTAAAACATAAGAGGCGATTTTCCAAACGATCCTTCTTCTCCCAAAACACTAGTAAGTGATTTTTAACTTATTTCTTTCACTCCTTAACTTCTTTTAACAAGATTTCATCCTAGAATCTAGGGTTTTCATGGTGGAATTGGGAATTTTGGGTAAAACCTAAGAATATTGAAATTTGGGGATTGAGACCTCAAATTGAGGTCGGATTCCAAAACCAATTATATATCCGGGCTCGGGGGTAAATGGGTAATCGAGTTTTGGTCCGAATTTTGGGTTTGGACCAAGCGGGCCCGGGGTCGATTTTTGACTTTTTGGGGAAATCTTTATAAAACCTATTTTCATGTAGTAGAATTGATTCATTTAGCATTTATTGATGTAATTAAGTAATTTGTGACTAGATACGAGCGAATTGGCGGTGGAATCAAGGGGTAAAGCTATAATTGAAACCTTGAGTTGTGTTCGTGACATCGAGGTAAGTGTTTGGTCTAACCCTAGCTTGAGGGATTAGGAGTTGTGTCCTATTTGCTATTTGTTTCTTGTCGAGTACGATGTCTAGGCATGGTGACGGGTATTTATATGTTGGTGTCAAGCATGACCGTGAGTCTTATCTTGTGATTTTTATGATATCGTTGTATTATTCATGCCTTGGTGAAGATTTCTATTTGTTGTGTAAAGTTGTGGAAAGAATTGTGACCTATGAACATTGAGGAGCGTTGGCTCCAGTTGCATAACGAATTGTAAAAGTATAAGTGATAATCGAAACTCTAGAGCATTGGCTCGAGTTGTGAAGTGAATTGTGAAGTAAAAGTGACAAGGAGAAGAGATCATTATGTTGCCCCCTTGCCGGGCAATTGCTGAGTTGAGGGTCCCTTGCACTGTGTTCTTAATTGATATCACGAATGCTTAGGTTGATGATTTTTCGTGTTAGGTGTTGTAACAAGTTTGGTTATAGCTGGGTAGTTAGGTCTTGTAACAAGTTTAGTTATAGCTGAGGTAGTTAGATGTTGAAACTAGTGGAGTTATAGTTGAGATAGTTAGATGTTGGAACAAGTTTGGTTATGGCTGTTTCTCCCTTGCCGGGACGTATATACTTGTACTGTTGAGTTCTCTTGCCGGGATAGTGTAGTCTATTTTTGATCCCTTGCTAGGACGGTTAATTATGATTATTGTTGACTGTATATTTGGAACGGGTGGTGCGCCGCAACATTATTAGATATTATATTGGATCGGGTTGCACGTCGCAACAAATATTATATTAGATCGGGTTGCACGCCGCAACAGATATTATATTGGATCGGGTTGCATGCTGCAACAGTTATATATGTGGATCGGGTTGCGCGCCGCAACAGTATTGTCAATGTATTGATTCTAGACATCGAGTGTTTTTTCATACTTTATTAAGTTTCTGATAGAATTGATATGTTTCCCCGAAGCATGTTTCCCCCCTCCCTTTTAAACTGTTATTACCTGTTTATATTTCCGTTGTATATTATATAACTGCACAAGTTTATCTGGAGTCTGGTCCTAGCCTCGTCACTACCTCACCGGGGTTAGGCGGAACACTTACCAGCACATGGGGTCGGTTGTGCTGATGCTACACTCTGCACTTATGTGCAGATACAGGAGCAGCGCTTGGTCAGCAGCATTAGGGGAGCCAGCCTTCAGTTCACCGAGATACTGAGGTAGCCTTGCAGGCATCCGCAAGCCCGGCGTCTCCTCTATCTTTTATTATGTTCTATTAGCTCTTGTATCCGAAACAGACAGTGCTTCTTTCTTTCAAATAGTTGTGTGTAGTGATCTTAGTAGTCCGTGGATATTGTGACACCAGTTTCTGGGCAGAGGCATATGTTGACTTTCGAAACATTTTGGTTTTATATTTATTTAAGACTTCCGCTTAAATCTCATATTCCGCTGCTATTTGGATGTTCATCACTTGTTAATATAAGCTGTAAAAATGATTAAAATAGAAGAGTTAAAGATTTCTAAGTGTGTGGCTTGCATAGCTTCTACGAATAGGCGCCATCATGACTCCCGAGGGTAGGAATTCCGGGTCGTGACAAGTTGGTATCAGAGCTCTAGGTTACATAAGTCTCACAATTCATGGACAAGCTCAGTAGAGTCTGATGGATCGGTACAGAGACGTCTGTATTTATCCCCAGAGGCTACAGAGTTAGGAAAAACATCACATTTGTTCTTTCTCGTCGTGCAGTTTTGTTTCTTAATGCTAATTGAACTTCTACTATGTTCTTTTGCAGATGGCGAGAACACGCGCTTCCTCATCTACCGCTCAGCAGCCCGAGCCCTCAGTAGTAGCTCCCATGAGGGGCAGAGGGCGAGGCCGTGCCAGAGGCTGAAGTAGGGGTAGAGCTCAGCCCCGAGCAACAGCCCCAGTAGCGGAGCCTCAGGTTGACTTTGATGACGAGGTTCCGGCCCCAGCATCTCTGGTGGGCCCAGATCAGGTCCCAGAGGGGTTTATTGCTACCCCAGTCCTTCAAGATGCTCTTGTCCGATTGGTGGGCCTCATGGAGAGTGTCACCCAAGCGGGCTTGCTTCTTGTAGCACCAGCCGTCTCTCAGGCTGGAGGAAGGGCCCAAACTCCTGTTACTCGCTCTCTGGAGCAGGTAGCTCCTCAGATTCAGACTCCAGCGGTTCAGCCAGTTAGAGCAGTTCAGCCGGGTGTGGTAGCTCAGACCGATGATGGAGCGGCTATATCTGCTGATGCTTTGTGGAGGCTGGATAGGTTCTCCAAGCTCTTCACTTCCACTTTTAGCGGTGCATTTACTAAGAATTCCCAGGATTATCTAGACAGCTGCCATGAGGTTCTTAGGAACATGGGTATTGTTGAGACCAATGGGGTTGATTTTGCTACATTTTGCTTGTCTGGATCCACCAAGACTTGATGGAGGGATTATTGCTTAGCTAGACCAGCCAGATCACCAGCCTTGACTTGGGAGCAGTTCACACAGCTATTTCTAGTGAAGTTTCTCCCCATTACTCAGCGAGAGGCTTATCGGAGGCAGTTTGAGCGCCTCCAGCAGGGTTCTATGACGGTTACCCAGTATGAGACCAGGTTGATCGACTTAGCTCGCCATGATCTTGTCATACTTCCTACAGAGAGAGAGAGAGGGTGAGGGGGTTTGTCACACCTCCTTTTTCACTACACCCCCAGAACAGAGTATATAAGGGAGTTTTTTCCAACTTAAAGTGACAATCGAAACGGGATTATTTATTTATTAAATTCAGAGTCTCCACTTGGGATAATTTTATGATGTCCCAAGTCACCGGTTCAAATCCCGAATCGAGGAAAGATTGACTCGGTTTTATATTCCGCGAACACAGAAATCCGGGTAAGGAATTCTGTTAACCCGGGAGAAGGTGTTAGGCATTCCCGGGTTCCGTGGTTCTAGCACGGTCGCTCAACTATTATTTTTTGGCTCAATTATCTGATTTTAAAACACTTTTAAACCTATGTGCATTCTTAATTTTAAAACCGCTTTTATTCATTTAAAGAGTGAATTCAAGGTTATTTAAAATATATCGCAAGCCACGCTATATGAAATGCACCCGTGGTTCACGACACGCTCTATTTAACCTTGTTGAAAATTAGAATCGGGTCACATGAAATGCACATCCGAGCCCCTTTAATCTAATTTGATGTAGTTTAGTTGATGAATAGTAACCCAATTTCTATATTGTGACAAAATCATGTTCAACTATAATCAATTCGAGTAACCATGAGCCTCAATCAACAATTAACCAACTCATGTCTATTGAAAGACAACTACTGATAAATTGGCCATGGAAAATAAACTACGTACCTAAAAAATAATTTGCTAAAACATTTAAATTGTACAAGATAATAATTACTGCTACTATTACTTTATGGGATTTTCTTTTTCTTAGCCTTTGACTTAAAATTAAGTTCTCCTTGAGCGCAGCTCAAGCAAGACATGATGGCTTGAAAGGTCGTTCCATGGTTTTAGACAGTAATCTCTACCACGAATGAAACTTCATCACATTCTTCCCAAACAAAGCAAAGAGATGGTAACTCGGCAAAGTAAAGATTTACAACTACAAGGAACAAACAAATTCGTAGAAGGAAGTCTCAAACATATTAAACTTAAACAACAGGAACAACAAGCAATCACACAGCAATAAACAATATATCAGACACCAAGCATGATATTAAGCAAGAACACACAATAAACCTTCAGGAAGCATTGTATGAATCAGACCTTACAGGGTTTTCACCAAAACAGAAATCTGGATCCGATTTTGGACTGCAACCGGAACCTCGACGAACTACCTCGATCTCCGACAGCACCTCAACCACGATTTCAAAACAAACTGAATGGACAATATCTGAAATAAGCCAAGCGAAGCTTGAAACCAGTTTCATGTTCCTCTCATGCTCACAAAAGTTCAACTGGTTCGCTACTGTCCCTCTCTCGTTTCTGTGCGTGTGTGGGCTGTGTGTGAGTGTTTTCCGGCGAGTTATGGTAAAGAAGATGGGAGCAGCGACGATGGGAATGGGGATCGATGGGAGGTCATTTGGTGTTCTACAGTAGATCGGTGTTTTAAGTCTTGTATTATTTTATTATGAAGAAAAAAAGTTGCAAAGCTTTTTTATCGGCTGATGCTTTTGAGAAGAAAAGAGAACGATGAGGGGCCTCCTATCGAGATGGAATAACAGCACTGCTTTTCAGCTCTTTTAGGTTATAGCGTCTGCATTTTTTTATTTTTTTTTGTTGTCTTTTCCATGAAGAAGACGAGGAAGCTTGGCTGGGGGGGGGGGGTCTTGTGATGTTGAGGGTGAGCTTGGTTGGCATTTGGATGTGGGGTGCTATGGGGAAGATGAAGTTCGGGGGTGGGTCTGTCCTTTCTGTGTGTATCGCGGCGTTGATTTTTTATTAGTCTCTTAGGCGTCATTTTTTTTTTGTGTGTTCTCCCTTCAGATTTTTTAGGTATTCTCTTTCTGTAGAGTCTAGGTTTAGGTTATTATTTTGTGTATTTTGTCAATTAGTCCCTAAGTCTTTTTGTGTTAAGTCCTTAGGGTCTTTTTTATTTGTTTTTGTTCCAAGAAGAGTCTAGAAGGGTCTCTAGGCTTAATGGACTAATCCGAATTAGGCCAAAAATTGGGCTCCAAAAACTCTTAAAATTATGATCCAACACCTTAATTAACTCATTTTAAAATATAAGATAAAAATACTACACAATGCAAAAGCTAACATGAAACTATTATATGTTTTTTTTTTTGGATTTTCAAAATTATATTAAAGATAAAAATAAGGTACTATTTTTTATATATTTTTTTAAATTTTTTATGAAAGATACATACTAAAATATTTTTTATAATTTTCCATTTTTATGACGAAAATAAAGTAAAAAAGTCAAAAAATAGTTGAAATAGCTATATCAGGCCTAAATTAAATATTTACGTGCTAAAATATGAAAAATCTTGGGGAGGGTTAAAAATCACATATCTACAGCTGGCCCTCTTTGACTGAAAACGCGAAGAGTTTTCAGACAAAGAACGACTAGACAGGTTTTTGACCCGACCCTTATTTGGAGAGACTAAAACTAAGAGAGAGGGGAATGTGACGAGCCCTGGTATCTGAGCTGTCTACATATCCTTGACTATAAAGGAATCAGGCCACATGTAGTTCAGAGGTGATGGATTATGCCGAGGTGGAGATCCGATTGAGGTGCCGTTCCGCCGAGGTTCAGGTACGCAGTCTCGTTATTACATCAAAATCAAAAATGAAAAAGACTAACTAAGCCTATTAGCTATGAGTTACAAGATTCCTATCTATGAGTCTTCTGAAGCTTGATCTTGAGTCTTGGTTGGTTCTTCATGCAGACTTAAGATTTGATCCTTGACGCTTGCTAGTTGCAGGTGCTAGTTCGTTTTTATTCAGCTTTTCAGACCAAAACGGGACATGTAGAGCTTGTGACCTCAGCCCTGTCTTGAGCAACTCACATCTTTCATTAACTTCTGCATTTGGTTTCACTTCTTGTCTTTCTTTTTGTTGTTTTTTTTCTTTTTATTCTGGATTGTGACTAACTAATGTTGATCATCTTGGACTACTGACTCGCATTCTTGACGCGAGCTTCTTTTGTTGCTGACCTGAATTGCATTCTAAATTGAATTCCCTTATTTTCCAAGCGGCCTCCTGATTGCTGAACTTGAACCGTCTTCTCTTGTTACTTGACACGATTTTCCCTTGCACCTTGAACCATTTTCCCTTGAAACTTGAACTGTCTTCCTTTGAAACTGCTTTCCCTTGAAACTCGAGTTGTCTTCCTTCGAAACTGCTTTCCCTTGAAACTTGAGTTGTCTTCCCTTGTTCTCCAGGTGGGCGCCTGATTACAACAAAACAGACAAAATAAAAGAAATTTTTCTGCCCTAGTTTGCACTAGGAAGATTTGTGAGTTGTTAGCAAAATTGTAAACCACTTGTACTATTGATGCAATGATGAGAGTAAACTAAAGAATAGAGTAGGAAAACTATAAACTAAGCTTGACTAAAGTAAAGACTGACCCTATTCTCCAGGAGGGGCCCCTGATTTCAAGAAAACTAAACATTGATAACTTAAGAAAACTAAAAATTGACCTCTTTTTTTCAAATCCAGACTTCTTCTTTTTTTAAAATATCCTAGGAGAAAATTCGTCAGACTAGTTTTTCTATCTTAGGAGAAAGATTCATCAGACTAAGACGTTAATCCTAGGAGAAAATTCATCAAACTAGGTCCTTTTTCTTTTTTCTTTTTTTGTTTTTGGTATCTTAGGAGAAAGATTCATCTGACTAAGACGTTTATCCTAGGAGAAAATTCATCAGACTATGTTTTCTATCTTAGGAGAAAAATTCATCAGACTAAGATTTTGATCCTAGGAGAAAGTTCATCAGACTAGGTCCTCTTTTTGTTATCTTAGGAGAAAGATTCATCAGACTAAGATTTCTATCCTAGGATAAAGTTCATCAGACTAGGTCTTCTATTTTAGGAGAAAAATTCATCAGACTAAGATTTTGATCCTAGAGAAAGTTCATCAGACTAGGTTTCTTTTCTTCTTCTTTTTCTTTTTTTTGATACCTTGGAGAAAGATTCACCAGACTAAGATTTCTATCCTAGGAGAAAGTTCATCAGACTAGGATTTCGATTGGGAGGAAAATCCATCAGACTAGGACTTTTTATCCTAGGAGGAAAAATATGAAGATAAATGGCAAGATTTTATGCACAATAGCAAGACAAACAAAGGCCAAGATTTGAGAAACTTCCCTTTGTCGGCTCTTCTCGTCTTTTCTCCTTCTTCTCTTTTTTTTTCATATTTTTTCTCTTTTTGAATAACTTTCCCTGCACCACTTTGTTCCTGTTTCATACAAAGAAATTTGTCAGTTTTAAAAATGGTGGTCGGTTTGTGGCCTTAAGTCTTGGGCAGCTTGGCTTCTGCTCAATCAGCTTGAGTCGGCTTCAAGAGACTTTTGCTCTGAATCAACTCTAATTGTTTCACACCCGGTACCATTGTATTTCTGGCTCAATCAGCATTATCCCAACTGGAGATCTTTTCTTAGATGACCTTTTCTGATATCTTGAATGACTTCCTACTTTTGAGAAATTTGTCTCTCAGAGAGAATCACAAGTTATCTTTGTTTGCACCAAGCAAGCTAACAAGAGTCTTTTGGGGGAGCCTTTGTATGAATCCTCAAGGCATGTTGACATTAACAACTGAGTTTGCTAGCCAAATTTACTTTGTACAACTAAAAAGCTGGTAGCAGATTTTGAAATCTTTTCTTTCTTGTTTTGAGAAGGATTAACTCAGGGTGAAGGATACAATGACGCAAAGAAATAAATATTAACAAGAAATTCTCCTGTCAGAAGGACAGAAGGAAGAATTTTTTTCTTTTTTTTCAATAACTAGCCTTAATGATCATGACATGCATTTTGGACTCAACGGCCTGATCTATCAAACTAATACAATCCTTCCTTTTACCATTCTTATGATCTTTGAAGTCGGGCATATCCGTGCCAATTCTTTTCATCAACTTCGCGACTCACTTTCGACTAGTGGTGCCCCGAGGGGTTTTCACCAACAAGTCTCTCTCATTTATTCATCTCTGTTTATCGTCGTTTTACAGTGCCCGTGAGGGTTTTCACTAATAAGACTCTCTCATTTTTCTTTTCTTTTTCTTTCCCTTTTTGTGAGAAACTCGACGGTGTTCTACGTCATGTGACAACCGTTGCCCATTGCATGCTTCTCTTGGCATTCTTGAAGGCATATCGGGAGGTCTTTATTTGGAAGGATTTTGGATAGGGTTGGAAAAAAAGGACGTCATGAAGGCTCAAAATAAACTCAAAGTAGTGGGGGTTGTGGACTTACAACTCTTGGAATCGACTCTTTCAAAAGTGAAATAAAATCTCTGCCCCAGTTTTAGATGCTGGGGATTTTTGGATTTTTCTATTTTTTTTTTCTTCTAAATTTTTATTTGGTTGGACCGAACCGTGAGTCTGCTTACGTATCCTTTTTTAAGGAATCAGGTCGAATGTAGTTCAAACATCTAACCTAAACTATTTTTCATCTTTCTTTCTGTTTCTCTTTTTTCTTTTCTTTTTCCTTTTCTTTTTTTTCTTTTTTTTTTCTTTTTTTTTGTTTGCCCCAGCTTCTATTTTTGAGGGCATGGACCTTTTAATTCTTTTTTTTCTCTGAACTTTCTAAGAATTGTCCCAGTTTGTACTCTTGGGACATGAATTTTTTTTTCTTTTCTTCCTTTTTTTTGACTCTAAACTTGATTCCAAAAGAGGGTAGTCAAATAAAAATAACACAGGCTCAAAAGGGGTAGCAAATGATATAAAGTGTTTGGGTAGCAGAAAAAGGGCCTCCCAACCTCAAGAACGTCAAACATGGTATCTTTTTGTGATCACAGCATTGACGAACATATATGTATTCTTGGTGTGTCGTGGTCACAAGACATTTTTTTCATCCCTTAGTGACAAACTTTCCAACAAACATCAATTGATTAAACATCCTCAAGCCCGATCTTCACAATGATTTGAAGGTGAATTTTACTCGACCTTAGTTCCAAAGTATTCCAACTCTTTATTCATCCTCAAAAGTATTTTTTTTTAGTTATCGAATTCCAGATTAAATCGGTTCCTAAGATCTGGCCAAAATTTCCGCATGCATGTCATGTCATTAGAACTAGCGAGAAAAGAACAAGGAACATAATGACACAAAAGGACAAACTGTATTTTATTGAGTAAAGGATGAAAGGGTTTACAACTAAACAAGCAACCCAAAATACGAGTTACAACCCTAAAATAACCCGAATAATGAAAATAGCAACAAAACAGACAGACAAGACTCACACAAACAGAATGGAGGGATAGAAGGGTTTGACTCAATCAAATAAATAAAATCTGGATCACAACCCTGAAATAACCCATATAATAGAAAAAACATCAAAACAAGCTACCAAGATTCCTTCCTAGTGAGGAGGGAATGACTTTTCAATTGCTAGGCTTGGCATTTAGCCACAAATTTGCTCATCAGAATCAGCATAGCCTTCTCCAATTTCAGAATCATTAACTTTAGTTAGCAAATTCCCGAGAGGATTCTCATACTCCCTGTCACCACGCATCATCCCCACAAAGTGTGCATCATCATGTGCAGATAAAGGATTATACGCGATATTCTAGATGTCACTGCCTTGGATCACAATCAGGTTTTCCTGGATCATCCTTTCTATTTCTCTTTTCAAATCCCGACAGCTTTCAAAATTGTGCCCCTGGGCATTGAAATGGTATTCACACCTTTTAGAAGGGTCAAAGCTTCTCGCACGTGGGTCCACATGATTTGGAGGAATATGTGCAATCATGTCATAATGCTTTAACTTCTCAAATAAGCTTGCATAGGACTCTCCTATTGGTGTAAAATTATCTTTCAACCTTTGTTCCCCTTTATACCTCTGGCTTGGATGTGGGTTATAAGGCACCTGAAAATTTTGTGGATGCTGTTGGAGATTTCGTGATGCTCGTGCTCGCCTTCTGGGGTGTTTTGGCGGCTGGACAATATATTGAGGTGGAGCGACAGAGTATTGAGGGTTCTGAGGTGGATAATACTGTTTAGGGGAGTCATGGAAAACTTGATGAGGTTGCTCATACCTTCGAGATGTTCTCCTAGGACCTCTTCTCGACCCTAATGTCATCATGATTTCTTCAACCTTCTCATTTGTGTCGCTAAAATTATCAGACTCAACCGGGACAGCCTGAGTTGAGGCTTCAAAAACTGCTTGACTTATAATTTTGCCTGTATTAAGACCATTCTCTACCATTTCTCCCATTTTGATTGCTTCCGAGAAGGATTTGCCAACTGCAGACATCATGTTTCAAAAGTAATCTGGCTCTTGCGCTTGAAGAAAGACAATGATTAGCTCGTGGTCATCCATGAGTGGCTTAACTCGAGCTGCTTGCTCTCTCCATTTAATGGCATATTCCCTGAAACTTATAATTTTGCCTGTATTAAGACCATTCTCTACCATTTCTCCCATTTTGATTGCTTCCGAGAAGGATTTGCCAACTGCAAACATCATGTTTCAAAAGTAATCTGGCTCTTGCGCTTGAAGGAAGACAGTGATTAGCTCGTGGTCATCCATGGGTGGCTTAACTCGAGCTGCTTGCTCTCTCCATTTAATGGCATATTCCCTGAAACTTTCACTTGGTTTCTTCTTCAGGTTTGAAAGGGAAATGCGGTCTGGGGCAATGTCGATGTTGTATTGGAACTGATCGACAAAGGCCTGTGCCATGTCATTCCAGACGTACCAGCGAGATGTGTCTTGATCCAAAAACCATTCGGATGCTACTCCCGTAAGGCTTTCCCCAAAATAAGCCATCAACAATTCTTCGTTTCTTCCCGCACCTCTCAGTTGATTGCAGTACCTTTTCAAGTGGGCTATGGGGTCTCTATGTCCATCATACTTTTCAAATTTG
Source organism: Nicotiana tabacum (assembly GCF_000715075.1). Taxonomy (NCBI): domain Eukaryota; kingdom Viridiplantae; phylum Streptophyta; class Magnoliopsida; order Solanales; family Solanaceae; genus Nicotiana; species Nicotiana tabacum. The sequence continues at coordinate 133,056,474 of NC_134101.1, read as the reverse complement.
GGAATCTTAAAACCAGGCGGCAAGTGGACATCGGGGAACATGCATAGATCTTTGAAGGCAACACTCTTTTGACCTGCCAATCCTTGCATGTTTTTCAACCGTTGTTCTAAGCTTTTCACTCTTTGGGTCATTTCTTCATGTACCATCTTTCGGGCAGGCTTCTCAATGTTTGCAGGAAGATCAAACGAGTGCGAGTGGTACTTAGGAAAGTGGTACTGCTCTTGTTGTGTAGCAAATTGTGACTCATGACGAGGCTGTCCTTGACCACTGGCCCATGCTTGACACATTTCGGTCATTTACTGTTTCAGTATTCTATTTTTCTCAAACACAGTAGACTCTTGTCGAACCCTCTGACCCTGAGTCTCTTGAGCACTTGTAACAGCTTCGATGTCAATTATCATTTTTTCTTGGATCTTGTGTTTCCAGCTTACCACAAATGGACCACCTCAACTTTCTTCACAATTCAAAACAAAACATGTTAGAATGGACTCGGTCGGTCCTTATTATTATCAACATTTTTTCATTTTTCTCTTTTTTTCATTCTCAATTTTTTTATTTTTTTTTCTCATCTCTCTTTTCAATGGTTGATCGAACCTGATGTGGGTTGCCTACGTATCATGTGGGAACATGAATCAGATCTTGCGTAGTTCAGGAAGATTAGAAATAAAGTAAATAAACTAACTCTTTTTTTTGGATTTTGAAATTTGTTTTTTTTTCGAAAGAAATACTTACAAAGAAGAAAGAAAAAAAATTGGATTTCGATTTGTTTTTTTTAAAGAATTTTTTTTTTAAAAGAAAGACGTCTAAAGAAGAGGAAAAAAAATTCTTGAATTTTAACTTCTTTTTCTTTTTTTTCTCAAAATTTCGAAAGAAAAACTTCTAAAGAAGAAAGGACATATTTTTGGACTTTTACTTTTATTTTGAATTCATGAAGGACAGACTTCCAAGGAGAAAAGAAATTATTTTTGAATCTTGAATTTTTCTTTTCAATTTTCGAAAGGAGAATGAAAATATTTTTGGATTTTTGGAAGGAATTAAAAGAAAATATTTTTGTATATTTAAAAAAAATAAAAAAAATAATTAGGGTCTAAAAGAAAGGATTTTTAAAGAAGCAACAACAACAACAACAACCCAGTATAATCCCACAAGTGGGGTCTGGGGAGGGTAATATGTACGCAGACCTTACCCCTACCCCGAAGGGTAGAGAGGCTATTTCCAGGAGACCCTCGGCTCAAAAAGCAACAGAAGCCGCTATATTAGTACCATATAAATGCATAATAAAATAACAACAATACAATAGATATGAAATACAGAATACAAAATACGAAAAAGATGGCTGGTATAGTAAAACTAGCAGGTAAAGCCCTGCATCAATAGACGACCAATGACATTCTTAGTCTAACTCCTAACTGGCTAGTCTCACTCTATTGTGCTGTAGAAATATTCACAACTCTCCCCTAACCTACAACCTTAATACTCGACCTCCATAATTCCCTGTCAAGGGCCATGTCCTCAGTAATCCTAAGTCGCGCCATGTCCTGTCTGATCACCTCTCCCCAATACTTCTTAGGTCGTCCTCTACCTCTCCGCGTGCCCACTACCGCCAGTCGCTCACACCTCCTCACCGGTGCATCAGTGCTCCTCCTCTGAATGTGCCCGAACCATCTGAGTCTTGCTTCCCGCATCTTGTCCTCCATGGGGGCCACGCCCACCTTCTCTCGAATATCTTCATTCTTAATCTTATCATTCTTGTATGCCCGCACATCCACCTCAACATCCTCATCTCTGCTACTTTCATCTTCTGGATGTGTGAGTTCTTTACCGGCCAACATTCAGTTCCATATAACATGGCAGGCCTAACCACTGCTCTGTAAAACTTATCTTTTAGTAACGGTGGAACTTTCTTGTCATACAAGACTCCCGACGCTAACCTCCACTTCATCCACCCCACCCCTATACGGTGTGTGACATCCTCGTCAATCTCCCCGATCCCCTGAATAACCGATCCAAGGTACTTGAAACTACCCCTCTTGGGAATGACTTGAGAGTCAAGCCTCACTTCAACTCCCGCTTCCGTCGGCTCAACTCCAAATTTGCACTCGAGGTATTCCGTCTTCGTCCTGCTCAACTTGAAACCTTTAGACTCAAGAGCATGTCTCCAAATCTCTAGCCTCTCGTTGACGCCGCCTCGTGTTTCGTCAATTAGAATAATGTCATCAGCAAATAGCATGCACCATGGCACCTCCCCTTGAATATGATGAGTCAGTGCATCCATCACCAGGGAAAATAGGAATGGGCTGAGCGCAGACCCTTGGTGCAACCCCGTAATAACTGGAAAATGTTCAGAGTCGCCTCCTACTGTCCTAACCCGAGTCTTAGCTCCATCATACATGTCTTTAATCACCCTAATATAGTCAATCGAACCCCTTTATCCTCTAAGCAGCTCCATAAGACCTCCCTAGGAACCCTATCGTACGCTTTCTCCAGATCAATAAACACCATGTGAAGATCCTTCTTCCTATCCCTGTACTGTTCCACCATCCTCCTAATAAGGTGGATAGCTTCTGTGGTAGATCGCCTCGGCATGAACCCGAACTGGTTGTCTGAAATAGACACCGTCCTTCGCACTCTCATTTCTACCACTCTCTCCCAAACTCTCATGGTATGACTTAGTAATTTGATGCCCCTATAGTTGTTACAGCTCTGGACATCACCTTTGTTCTTATACAACAGGACCATTGTACTCCACCTCCACTCTTCAGGAATCCTATTAGTCTTGAATATAACACTAAACAATGCAGTAAGCCATTCCAAACCTGCTCTATCCTATTAGTTTTTAAAGAAGCAAGTAATGGAAAATATTTTTTTTGGATTTTTTAAAAATTGGGGTCTAAAAAAGACTTTTCTAGAGAGGAAGTAAAGGAAAATATTTTTTGATTTTTTTGAAAATTATGGTTCGGAACCGATGAGGTTTGCCTACGTATCTCACATCCGGTGAGAATCAGACCCGCGTAGTTCGCTCAGTTTTGACGGAACAGGAAAACATGACACTTGAAAAGTTTGGCTCGTTTTGAAATGACTTTTTTTTCAGAATTTTCGCAGATTTTCAGAATTTTCTAAATACCTACCTATCACTTTTTGTTTCTTTTTTCTTCTTTCTCCTCTTTTTTTTTGATTTTCTTTTTTTCTTTTTTTTTTCATTTTCTTTCCCTATTCTAGAAGCCAGTCAACATGCAAGCCGAAACAGACAGATACGCAAGTAACACGTAAGATGCATCAAGATGGTCTTTTGATTTTTGGGTACACCTGTCCTAGACGGACCCAACCCCTGTGTTGAGTCCCCAAAGTCAAAATACACATGATGCAAACAAGCGTTCCTACTAGGGATCCGACATGAGGCTATGTTATACTAGATTTAAAAACCTGGGTTTATTTGCTCTAGACCTAGCTTACCCGAGCGGACAGCTCGAGCCGAGGGGGCAGCGTACCGGGAATACAGAAGCTTCACCGGCTTTGCAACTTGTCCGAACCTTGTTCTAAAATTTGGGATATGACTCTAACAGAAGAGAAGTCACACGAAGTGCACACTCCTCCATGATTTAGAAGAGAGAGAAGAGAGGGGTTTCGTAGCAGTTTATATACAGTTCAGATAATATCAAAGCGGTAAAAGCAACATTTAGCATATTAGGCTCAAACATGTAATAAAATCAGATAATAAATATAGCCAAATATAACAATTATTCTAAGCTCGAATTCTTGAACCCTGAACCAGAGAGGGTTCGATCCCCAGCAGAGTCGCCAGAGCTGTCACACCTCCTTTTTCACTACACTCCCGGAACGGAGTATATAAGGGAGTTTTTTCCAACTTAAAGTGACAATCGAAACAGGATTATTTATTTATTAAATTCAGAGTCGCCACTTGGGATAATTTTATGGTGTCCCAAGTTACCGGTTCAAATCCCGAATCGAGGAAAGATTGACTCTGTTTTATAGTCCGCGAACACAGAAATCCGGGTAAGGAATTCTGTTAACCCGGGAGAAGGTGTTAGGCATTCCCGGGTTCCGTGGTTCTAGCACGGTCGCTCAACTATTATTTTTTGGCTCAATTATCTGATTTTAAAACACTTTTAAACCTATGTGCATTCTTAACTTTAAAACCGCTTTTATTCATTTAAAGAGTGAATTCAAGGTTATTTAAAATATATCGCAAGTCACGCTACATGAAATGCACCCGTGGTTCACGACACGCTCTATTTAACCTTGTTGGAAATTAGAATCGGGTCACATAAAATGCACACCCGAGCCCCTTTAATCTAATTTGACGTAGTTCAGTTGATGAATAGTAATCCAATTTCTATATTGTGACAAAATCATGTTCAGCTATAACCAATTCGAGTAAACACGAGCCTCAATCAACAATTAACCAACTCATGTCTATTGAAAGGCAACTACTGATAAATTGGCCATGGAAAATAAACTACGTACCTAAAAAGTAATTTGCTAAAACATTTAAATTGTATAAGATAATAATTACTGCTACTATTACTTTATGGGATTTTCCTTTTATTAGCCTTTGACTTAAAATTAAGTTCTCCTTGCGCACAGCTCAAGCAAGACATGATGGCTTGAAAGGTCGTTCCATGGTTTTAGAAAGTAATCTCTACCACGAATGAAACTTCATCACATTCTTCCCAAACAAAGCAACGAGATAGTAACTCGGCAAAGCAAAGATTTACAACTACAAGGAACAAACAAATCCGTAGAAGGAAGTCTCAAACATATTAAACTTAAACTACAGGAACAACAAGCAATCACACAGCAATAAACAATATATCAGACTCCAAGCATGATATTAAGCAAGAACACACAATAAACCTTCAAGAAGCATTGTATGAATCGGACCTTACAGGATTTTCACCAAAACAGAAATCTGGATCCGATTTTGGACTGCAACCGGAACCTCGACGAACTACCTCGATCTCCGACAGCACCTCAACCACGATTTCAAAACAAACTGAATGGACAATATCTGAAATAAGCCAAGCGAAGCTTGAAACCAGTTTCACGTTCCTGTCATGCTCACAAAAGTTCAACTAGTTCGCTATTGTCCCTCTCTCGTTTCTGTGCATGTGTGGGCTGTGTGTAAGTGTTTTCCGGCGAGTTATGGTAAAGAAGATGGGAGCAGCGATGATGGGAATGGGGATCGATGGGAGGTCATTTGGTGTTCTACAACAGATCGGTGTTTTAAGTCTTGTATTGTTTTATTATGAAGAAAAAAAATTCCAAAACAGCGCTGCTTTTCAGCTCTTTTAGGTTATAGCGTCAGGGTTTTTTTTTTTTTTTTTTTTGTCTTGTCATGGCTAGAAACAGCGATGACAGAGGAGGAAGATAGCTGAAATGGCGTGTGTTGAGGGTGAGCTTGGTTGGCGTTTGGAGGTGGGGTGCGACGGGGAGGGGCTGCTTCGGGGGTTGGGTCTGTCCTTTCTGTGTGTATTGCGGCGCTGATTTTTGATTAGAGTCTCTTAGGCGTCATTTATTTTTTCTTTGTCCTCTGCCTTCTGATTTTTTAGGTGTTCTCTTTGCGTAGAGTCTAGGTTTAGGTTATTATTTTGTGTATTTTTTCAATTAGTCCCTAGGTCTTTTTGTGTTAAGTTCTTAGGGTCTTTTTTTATTTGTTTTTGTTCCAAAGAAGAGTTTAGAAGGGTCCCTAGGCTTAATGAACTAATCCGAATTGGGCCAAAAATTGGGCTCCAAAAACTCTTAAAATTATGATCCAACACCTTAATTGACTCATTTTAAAAAAAGATAAAAATACTACACAATGCAAAAGCTAACATGAAACTATTATATGTTTTTATTTTTATATTTTCAAAATTATATAAAGATAAAAATAAGGTACTATTTTTTGTATTTTTTTTTAAATTTTTTTATGAAAGATACATACTAAAATATTTTTCGTAATTTTCCATTTTTATGACGAAAATAAAGTAAAGAAGTCAAAAAATAGTTGAAATAGCTATATTAGGCTTAAATTAAATATTTACGTGCTAAAATATGAAAAATATTGAGGAGGGTCAAAAATCACATGTCTACAAGGTTAATTGATGGTCTCATTCAGTCGATTCGCCTTCAGAAGGCTAGGGAGGCTGGGGGTGAGATCACTTTTCAGGAAGCGGCCAATGTGGCCCGTAGTGTGGAGATGGTCCTGTCGCAGGGAGCTGGTCATGGGTTGGATAAGAGGCCCCGTCGTTCAGGTAGATTCAGTGGTGCCTCGTCTGGAGGCAGGGATTCATATGGTAGAGGCCATCCTCCTATGCCCTTTCAGTCAGCTCTTTAGGTCTCTCACGGTGCTTCAGGTAGCCATGGTACGCAGATGCGGTATTCCGATCAACAGTCCTATAGTGCACCACCAGCTCCTATCAGTGCACCGCTGCTCCAGGGTTTTCGGGGTGGTCATTCGGGTCACCAGGGTCAGTATCAGTTTCCTCAGCCACAGCACTCAGGTGGATGTTTTGAGTGTGGTGAGTGTGAGCACGCGATTTTTGCTTCACGAAAACTACTCCAAAAGAAATCGAAAAATAAAACAAATGTCATTTGGGTACAAGTTTAAGAATTTCGCGTGACATTTTCGTAATTATTTTGTCTGTGAGTGTTTATTTTGTTTAATTAAATAAAAAATACAAAAATACATGTTGCATGCACATTTAGGATTTAATTGTGCATTTAGGAATTAATTGAACCATATTTGGTTTTTAAAAGAGCAAAAATCACAAAATATGTATTGTAGTCCAATTGTGTGATTTTGTTTGTAATTGATGTTTAATTGTGTTAATAGTTGTAATAGAAGTTAATTTGTGTTTTTAACAAGTTAATTTAAGTTCTATAATTTAATTTAAGATTTTTTGGAATTTAATTTTTGATAATTAGGAATTAAAAAGAAGTTAAAAGAAAAGGAAGAAGTGAAAAATCCAAAGAAATCGGAACTGGGCCGTTTTATTCTGACCAAAACCAGGCCCAAATTTTACCCCTGTACCTGGTCTAGTCGATCTGGCAAAACGACCGCTCAAACGACGTCGTTTCTGTCACGCTCAATCTGGACCGGTGAATTGTTTTGATCGAATGGTCCAGACCACTCCTCCCATAACCCGTTTTTGACCCAACCCGGACCGCCCCAGTACTACTCCAAACGACACCGTGCCTATTAGTAGAATGATCAAGGTTGTTGATCGTGATTGATCCAACGACCAAGATCAAACGCCCCCTCCCGTATATAACCCTAATCCCTTACCCCACGCCCCAAACCAAACCCCCCCTCACCCCATCGTCTCTCTCAAGCTCAGAGACGGACCAGACCCAAACCCTAGCCGCCATTGTTACACCTCCGCCTGAAACCCGGCGGCAACAACGCCGCCGGTCACCAAATTAACACCCCTAAGCCATCTGACTACCCTCGTTATAGATCCGCTAATCGTTTGCCTCGAATCAACCTCCAGCTTCTAGAATCTTCAATCGAAGATTCGAACAGAACCTAAACCTACCCCAACCAGTCCCAAACTCATACCGGACATCTCTCTGACCTCCCTCGTCACCAAACCACCGTTGGTTTGGTTCGAATCAGACTAGAACCGTTCCCAAATCGAACCCCCAAGAACCCTAAAAAACCAAAGTTTGAAATCTGTCCAAATTAAAGGATGATTTGGGGTCTAATCGACCTTAGTCGAAGTGTTCTCAGTTGAGAACACTCGATAAGGTCCGTTCGACCTCAAAGAGTCCTAGTCAGAGTCCAAGTCAGGGTCGTCCAGTTTCCGAGTTCTTGAGGTATTTTTCCGTTCCTGTTTGTTCCATTTTGTATTTGTTTATATCTGTTTATTTTTTTAGTTTAGTTTTATTGATTTTTCAATTCTTTTTGTCGATTGATTCTGTCCTTCTTCAATGACCTTTTATTTGGTCGAATGTTTTCTGGTCATGGTCAAGTATATGATAAACTATATAATCGATTTGAATGAGTTTCGTCGATTAGTTAAGTTTTATTATAAATCCCCGTTTCTATCAATACGACTCGAACCACCTATGTGCCTGTTCGATTCTGATTTGCTACTGATTGTATGTGTTGTAATTCGTGTAGTCGATTGGATAAGTGTCGTCGATTAGTTTTACATGCTTGAATGTTAGAATAACCTGATAATAATTTGATTCATATTGCTTCAATTCTGATTGAATCATTGTTTGAATTTGGTTGTGAATTGGTTATAGCTGTAGTACTTTAGTGATCAGTTAGAAATCAGTTGTTAAGGTTATAACTTATAGAGTTCTACCATCAGATTAAGAGGTTTAGGGCAGGGCAGTAATGTCAGGGACTTCAGGAGGGTATTTTGGGATTGAAAGGTTTGAAATTGGTTTAAGTTGAATGTTCTGACAGTAGGGTACTAAAGTACCATTAAACTAATGAATTGTTTAAATGCTAATAGGGAACAAAACATAATGGTGGGGGAAGGTTGAAAGGAAATGGATTAAGAAATAGGTGCTCATACCTATTTGAATTTAAATAAAGGGAAGGACAAGGGATAATGGGAAAAACATACTCTAGTGGGGAACAAGTGAATTAAAAGGAGAACAAAACATGTAGTAGTGGGGAGAAATACTTTCCTAATTAGCTAAGTGCTCCTTAGAGCTGGAAAGGGGCTGAGGTTTGGGTATAAATAGGGGTCTGGACAGAATTAGTGGGGGGTTGTTTTTACTCGGACGAGCAAAAATCGCTCGCTTTATCTTTGCGCGAAAACCCTTCGTGTCTTCGGGCAAAGAGGGGCAGCTGTAAGCACGTGATTTTTGCTTCGCGGACAATCACTCCAAAAAGAAATCAAAAATAATGGCAAATGGCCTCGCTGTACAATTTTTCGATTTTTGCGTGACACGTGTTGGCAGTCATTTGTGGTTCTGTCCATTTTTCGTTTAATCTTACCAAACAAAATACAAAATATGAATGTCATGTGTAATTAAACCATAATTCGGTCAATAGAAGAAAATTCAAAAATATATATGCATCTTTTATTCTAGGTTGTGATTTAACCTACTTAAATATTTTCATATGTGTGTGATAATTGGGTTAAGTGATTAAATTAATGATGGTTTTTAATTTCATTTTTTTTACTTTTCTTTAAAATTAGAAAACAAAAAGAAAAGGGTAATGCAATTGGTTTGGGCCAAAAAATGAATCAAAATCAGGCCCAAAACCAGGACACAAGTCCAGTCCAAACGTAGGCTGCCCGGGTACGTCCCAAACGACGCCGTATCAGCGTCCCTGTGCTGAGACGTTGATTTGATTCGAATGAATGGTCCTGATCAGGCCACTCATTTAACCCAAACGACGCCGTCTTAGACAATTGATCTGAGCCGTCCAACCCCTTGATCCAACGGATCCAGGCCTTCCCCTAGGCCCGTCAAATTTGACCCGATCCAATCCCCTACCCGGTCTCAACCCACTATCAGCCCCCGAACGACGTCGTCTCTCTTCAATGAGTAGATCCTGGCCCTTGATCTCACATGATCCGACGGCCAGGATCTAAACTTCAAAATCATATATAAAGCCCCAACTTGGTTACCCCGCCCCCTATCCAAAACACCCCCCGGCTTCATCGTCTCCCTGACCAACCCTAACACCCAAACCCTAGCCGCCACCCCACCCCTTCGCCTGAAAGCCGACGGCAACGGTGCCATTGGCCGTGAGTCTAACACCCCTGAACCACCATGACCCCCCCTCTCCAAATCCACACTCAGGTTACCTCGAATCTTCCCCGAACGTCTCGAATCTTCATTAGAAGATCCGAGACCAAACCTAGATCTACACAAAACCACCCCATATTCACCCTAGTCACTCCCCTAACGTCCCTCAGGCCTTAATTAGCTTTGGTTCCGGTCGAATGCAAGCAGAACTTGTCGAATCCCAAATCCGAGTTCATGAACCCTAAAAAACCAAACCTGTCTCGTGTTGAGGTAAGTTCCCGGTGTAATCTTCTTTTCTTTCCTTTTGTTTGTGCATATGTTCGTATATTCGTTCTGAATCTTTTGATTATTTTTTGTCAGTTCTCCCCATCCTCAAAAGACCCTTTTTGTTTGGTCGATTTCTTTTCTTAAATGTTAAATGAGTGTTATAAGATGTTTGTTCGCTTCGACTGATGTCGTCGACCAGTTAAGTTTCATAAACTTCGTGTTAAATGCCTCGAGTGTTGAAATAAAAGTGTGCCTTGTTTAGTCTGTGTTGTTTGACGACCAATTGTTACTATAATAGTTTGTATAGTCGATTTGAGTAACGTCTTCAAGAATTCAGGGTCGTAAAGTTTTCCATTATTATCCGAAAAATGCCTGAATCACTCAGTTGATTCTGTTTTGAGTTTAGTTGATTAGCAACTAACTAGTATACGTTATAACTCGCGAAGTCGACTCAACACCTGTTGTCGTTTAGTTTCACATTATTAGAATAACACACGACGTAACTCCTACTGGTTGATTTTGTTGAATGTTTGTTTGTTAGCTGTGGGGGGGGGGGTTCGATTGAACTTGTTCTCAAATGATTATAACCAGCAGATTCAATAGAGTGAAAGGGTGGGGCAGGACAGTAATGACCGAGGGTCTGTGGGGTAACTTTTGTTGGGCAAAAGACTGTGTAAATGTTCAGGATTAAGGTGGGGGTTATCAGTTGTTTAATCAAAAATACTATTAAACTAGTATTAATGGGGACAAAACATAGGAGCATGGGAGTAAAATGAATACTTAACTAAGCCCATAACCTTGATTAGAGTAATAAGACAGAGCATGAGGGGCTGATTAAGGATTCCGAGAAAGATGCCTTTAGGCATGGGGATTTAAGGGGTATGGGCAGACTGCGACTTGCAGGAATCAAGACAGTTGGGCTGACCTGGGGTTTGGCTTATAAATAAGTTATTTTAGAACATAATAAAGGCTGGACTTTTGAGTCTTGAGAAAAAAGAAAGAAACAGAAAGAAATTTTCAGAACACTTTAACTAAACACTGTCCAAAACTGCACAAGGAATTAAGTTGGTTAAGCTGTTCTGGCCAAGTCAGTTATTCTAGCTGGGGCTGTTACTGTTCCATTAGGAGAAATCTGTTTGTTTTCTGCTGTGATTGTTACTATACTGAGCTTCTGTATGATGTGGATTGAGTTCTGGTCTCACTGATTGTCGAAGCTGTGTTGGTTATTTGCTGATCTTTGGTGGTTATTGAATTTCTGTTGCTATTGCATAGAACATTCTGGTTTCTTTCTCGGCTGTTTTTACTACCCTGTTTCTGGGATTATTTGTTTGTTTCTCGACCACTTGTGAACTTCATCATTGTGGCTGGTTGTTTGTTGCTGGGTTGTTGCTGTTTATCTGCTGCTGCTGTGCTTGCTGTGTGCTACTCAGCTGATCATTGTCCTTCTTCTTTTGTCTTCTATATCAGGTACACCACTAATATACTGTCAATGTAAGCTGAATTTGAAGCATGAATACAAAGCAAGTTGGAAGAGTTGAAGTTATTTTGAACTAGTTTTAAAATGTATTGAAAATAGGTTATTTGTATGACAATGAGCGTTATCTGCTAGAACCATGTAAAATAGTTGTGGTGTAACTGCACTTTTACACATATCGTTTAGTTGGAAGATTCTATGTTGTGTTCATAATCAAAAGAGATTAGTGTTACAGTAGATATTCTGTTAAGTTCACATAGTTGTCGAAGAGCATGCTAGATGGCCAAAGGTTATTTCCTTAAACATATGGCAGTTCTTTTAGTTGGTAAGAATATGGTTTGACTAAGGTAAGGTGTACACTGCATGCCCCCCCCCCCCCCCCCCCCGTTTTGTGTAAAAAATGCTGAACATATATCGTATAAGTGGAATAGGCCCAGTTGGAACAAGGTTGGCCCAGGCCGAGATTAATGTTACGCACAGTGGGCCCAGGCCCATAATATACAGACGCATGCCCATATGTGTGGCCATGCTGCCGATTTTGTGAAAGCATTCAGAATCCCGATATAAATAACCTGCAAGCATGTAATTAACTAGGGTTATTTTTGCTTTCAATTAGTAGAGACAAACGCGACAAGAAACGTAGCTGCTATAGTATATCCTTTTAAAATAAAGATGAGATGAGCCTCGACAAATAAACACGCACAAGCTGCGGGGCCCTCGTTAAATGTATATATCGAAGCATTCAGTTCGGCGGGTCGTTTAGCAAATCTCGCAGCTTTCCCAGAATAATAACGCGATAGTCTCTTTAGGCGCGTATTTAATAATGTCATCTCCTTAAACTCGGGTGCACATTTATGTGACCCAAATCCAAATCTCAACGGAGTCGAAATGTGTCTCTAATCGCGGGTACATTGATTGTGACGTGATTTGAGATGCATTTCCATGACGTTGCAAATTCCTTTTAAAATAATGAATGAGACGAGCCTCGACAAACAAAAATGCACAAGCTGCGGGCCCCCCCATTATATATATTAAAATACTTAGAATTCGGGACGTGCCGTTTAGCGAATTTTACGGCCTTCCCCAAAATAGCAATACGCTAGTTGATTTAGGCGCGCTTTTAATAATTTACTTTCCTTAACTCGGGTGCACATTTATGTGACCTAAATCCAAATCTCAACCGAGTCAAAATATGTCAACAACCACGTGTGCATTGATGTAACGTGGTTCGAGATATGTTTTCACGACGTTGCAATTCTTTGTAAAAAGTAATAATAATAATTATGAAAGCGGTAAAAGGCTAAAACTTGCACATAAGTTCATATATGTATAAAATCAGATAATCAAGCCGAATATAACAGTTGAGCGACCGTGCTAGAACCACGGAATTCGGGAATGCCTAACATCTTCTCCCGGGTTAACAGAATTCCTTATCTGGATTTCTGGTACGCAGACTATAATATGGAGTCATCCTTTTCCTCGGTTCGGGATAAAAATTGGTGACTTGGGACACCCTAAATCTCCCAAGTGGCGACTCTAAAATTAATAAATAAATCCCCTTTCGATTGTCCTTTAATTGGAAAAAAACTCCCTTGCACCCTGCGGGTGCGGAAAAAGGAGATGTGACAGCTCTGGCGACTCTGCTGGGGATTAGCACCCAGAACCACTGGTTCAGGTTTAAGAATTCGAGCTTAGAATAATTGTTATTATTTGGCTTTATTTATTATCTGATTTTATTACATGTTCAACTCAATGTGCTAAATGATGCTTTTTACCGCTTTGATATTATTTGAACTGTACATATAAACTGTGCCGAAACCCTTCTCTTCTTACCTCCGGGGAGAAGCTCGCTGGTCGAGACTCCCTATTCTGTTAGTGTCATACCCAAGTAGAAAGAGGCTCGGATAAGTTACAAAGCCGGACGACCCCGCGGGTCCCTGGTACGTAGCCCCCTCCTCGACTCGAGTTGTCCGCTCGTGTAAGCCAGGTCTAGAACAAAGCCCAATTTGAAGCTTAGTAAAACATAGCTTCATGCCGGATCCCTAGTAGGAAAGTGCTTATTTGCATCACGTTGCATTTGACTTAGGGGGCTCAACACAGGGGTTGGGCCCATCTAGGAATAGCAACCTGGAACAAAAAAGACCATCATGTGGAATTTTATTTGTTATCGCATTAATTTGCTTCAAATTTGCATGTTGACCGGCGGGTGGTAACGAGAATTTTGAAAAATAAACAAGGAAAAAAAATAAATAAGGAAAAAAAAATGAAAAAAAAGGAATTTCGAAATTTCTCGCTTAAAAGGCAGTGTTCAAATATTTTTGAAAAACCATGATAAATTTCTAACCCGAACTACGTCGGTTTGATTCCCACCGGATGTGGGATACGTAGGCAACCCTTATCGGGTCCAACTCCCCGATTTTGTTTTACCAAATATTATATATATATATATATATATATATATATATATATATATATATATATATATATATATATATATATATATATATATATATATATATACGCCCATGTATGTATATACATATGTTATTTCTTTCACCTTAATAAATCACCTTAATAAATGTGCAGAATGAGCACAAGTAGGAGTTCATCTGAGGCCATTATAAACAAAGTTCCTCTGGGCTTACGCACATGGTGGAACGACTTGGGAGGATCACGGCAAGATACAGTCAAAGTATACTTGGGAAACTTGGTTGGATTACTGGACATCGAGCCACGAGGAGACGTTATCAGGGCTCTAATTTCATTTTGGGAACCGACACACAATGCGTTTCACCTCTCAGACTTCGAGCTCACCCCAACACTGGAGGAATTGGCAGGGTATATTGGACGACCTAATGTCCCTATGAAAGAACAGTACCTCATTGCACCAAGGACCGTAACTATACACAAGTTCCTGGATATCGTAAAGATTCGCAGAACGGTACATAATCCGGAGTTATCAAAAGGGTTTTGTAGTTTGGCATTTATGTACGACAGATACGGTCACCTGGGAGGGTTCAACAATCCCGAGAGTAAGATCTGCAGTGGGGAGAGCCGGTTAGAATGGGAAAAACATAGATGTATTGCTTTTACGATAGCTTTTCTGGGGTTTTTGGTGTTCCCTAGAAAAGATAGAAAAATTAACATACAAATCGCTGGGGTAGTCAATACTCTGATCAGACAAGAAAAAAGCACTCTGGCACCAATGATAAATGCAGAAATTTTCCGCGCACTCCTATCTGCAAGGCCGGAGGAAGTTTCTTTGAGGGATGCAATGTACTACTGCAAATGTGGGTGACAGATCATCTATGCCGTTGCCCTCAAATTCTGAAATATGGGTCGTCACAAAAAACTTGTATAGAAGAGTTCCCCGCCAGGATCAACGGGTTCAGATTGCCGGAAGGGGTCGCCGAATGGGTCACGCTACTGCGCTCTGTTTCAGCAAACCAGATAGAGTGGGCATTCGAGTGGCTACCCCTAGATGAGGTTATACACATGTCAGCCACCGAATTTTATTTGTTGTTGATGGGTCTCCAAAGTATCCAGCCCTACGCACCATGCAGGGTGTTGAGGC
This sequence comes from Nicotiana tabacum, assembly GCF_000715075.1. Taxonomy (NCBI): domain Eukaryota; kingdom Viridiplantae; phylum Streptophyta; class Magnoliopsida; order Solanales; family Solanaceae; genus Nicotiana; species Nicotiana tabacum. The sequence goes on along the minus strand of NC_134101.1, from coordinate 133,041,439 downwards.
AGTTGGGACGATACCAAGTAATCCCGAAGGAAGAAGATCTCAGTAGCCAGGTGATTGAAATCGGACCTGGTGGGCAGTTCCCTGAAGCATTCGTTCGGAGGATCTGGAATGAATGTCAAACCTTGAAGGTAAATACCTGTGTACGATATCGGGCTAAGGGCGAAGTGTCTCCGAAATACCTCCCGTGGTACAGAAGAGAGCTCGAACATCAGAGACCAACTAAGAGAGCTCACATCCAAGGCTTTGACGAATCCTTACAGGCAGAGTGGGGCTGGTTAAAAAGAGAAGAAGGCTACCGAGCTGAAATCGGAAAGCTAAAGCAACAAATCAAGAGGCTTATATTTGAGAACAACGTGCAAGTCGCCTCGGAGCAGGGCAAAAAGAACAAGCTAGACCAAGAGAACCAGACACTAAAGGCCCGCCTACGCCAAGCCAGCAAAAGTAACATTGACCGACAGAAACGTCGCTCCGACGAAAGGTTGATAGCAAGTTTGAAAAATCAGGTCGTCCAAAGCCAAGAAGAATTAGAACAATCAGAAGCTCGCGTAACAAGGATGAAGGTCAGATGGGCAAGATGCACAATGGCCCGAAGGCAGCATCTGCAACAAGTCATGAGAGATTGTGAAATGAGCATTGGGATATTAAGGGAAACGAACTCCACTTTACATGATCGGATCATCAAACAAGCACGAGACGCCCAGGCCGACAGAAGATATTGTTACGACGTGATGGCCTGCATGGAAAGACAAATGGAGTTGTTCCAGGATCGACTTGCCGACAATGCTTAGGCATTGGGATTGAAGAACCGACAAATCAGGCAATTGTTCATTGAAAGGGACAACATTCGAGGAAGGATTGACGAGATTGGGCATTACATCTACATGAAATGCCTAGCATGTGAGCGAATACCTCGAAAGACCCTCCTTGTTTCCATCATGGGCTGCGTCCACAGGATTATGAACGAGTTGAAGAGCTTGCAGAGGGACCTCACGCCAAGGGCCGCGGAAAGGCCGAATGATGCCTCGCGGGCCCTTAAGTTGGAGAATTAATCTTTGGTCGAGTCCTGTTTATTTGGCTTTGTTGCTTTCCCATATGTTGTTTTCTTTTCTTTTAGTCAAATCAGGTTAAGAACTGTGGAGTCTGTACTATTGCTGTTCCTTGTTTGAAGTAATTTGTAATAGCAAAATTTTGAGAATGAAATTAATTGATTCCAAAAGAATTTTTGTGCGTCTTTACTTTGTGGCAGAATTACGCCTGGTCTGATTCGCGCGGGGACGTGATACGTAGGCAATCCCCATAAGATTCGACATAAAGAAAGAAAAGAAAATACAAAAATAAAATAAAACACATGGTTTCCCAAAGTACTTTAAAAAAGGACAAATGAGCAAGCCGGGATGACGCATGTTGTTTGAAGCAAAGCATGTAGAAATGGTTAACTGCCTAGGAGCATTGCATCCTCTATGTGTTATGATCAAATCTGTTAAGCTCTAACGCTAACAAAGTTTGTTGTTGTGTGAATCCTGACAAGTTAGTTGTTAAAGAACTCTGGAAACACATTCTTACCAAACCAGATCCAAAGAACCGGTAGCAACAAGCATGACTACTTCAGAGAATAGTAATGAGGAAGAAAGGCCGATGAGCCAGTTGTTAAAAGAAGCGATGGAAAATATTGAAAGTATGGGACTAGAGATGAATGCAATGCAGCTAGCTCTAGCCAAAGCACAAAAGAGCCCTGAGCCACATGCCGGAATACCCTCACTCCGGCCCTTCCACAAGCCTCCCAAATCCCCGTTATCATCAAGAAAGAAGCCCTCATGATTCCCAAGCTCCACCACCCCATCAACCTCTCCCAACGCCAAATATTCCCACTTTTGTGGGACCTACATCAGCCACCTTGCAAGGAACGACCAGTGAGCCATTGTTTCAGGCCCACGATACGCAGTACTACCCCCCTGAGCCTACATTCCATGCCCCCGAACCACAGGCCTACAATCCGCACTTGGAGGCACCGGCAGAGATTGAAAAGCCGGTTAAAGCCCCTGAACAGGATGAGGTATTGAGAAAGTTCAAAAGCCTGGAGCAGTCCTTCAGGAACCTACACGGATTGGGCAACCAAGTCAGCGTAGTTTACAAAGATCTATGCCCTTTCCCGGACGTCCAACTCCCGGCTGGGTTCAAGATGCCTAAGTTTGATTTATATGAAGGGCACGGTGATCCCATGGCACATTTGCGGGGATTCTGTAGCAAAATGAGAGGGCCAGGCGGCAAAGATGAGCTGCTAATAGCTTATTTCGGCCAAAGTCTGAGCGGATCGGCACTAGAATGGTATACCAGGAAGGATTCCAGTAGGTGGTACACTTGGGATGATCTGGCGCAGGCTTTCGCAGGTCATTTCCAGTATAATCTCGAGATAGTCCCTGACCGTCTCACATTATTGAGAACTGGGAAGAAACCCGGGGAAAGCTTTCGCAAGTTCGGGTTCCGCTGGAGAGAGCAAGCGGCCAGAGTCGATCCTCCCATGAGAGAGGGAGAGATGGTGGACTATTTCTTACAAACATTGGATCCAACCTACTTTGGTCACTTGGTGACAACGGTTGGAAAATCCTTCAACGAGGTGGTCAAGATAGGGGTCATGATAGAAGAGGGTCTGAGGTCTGACAAAATCCTGAACTACTCGGCACTCAAGGCAACGACCCAGGCTATTCAGAACGGCACGGGAGGTGCGCTGAGAAGAAAGAAAGAAGAAGTTACCACGATCGAGGCAGGCAGTTGGTCCAGATCTGGCAGGCCACACTACAACCAACCCAGACCTCACAGGACAAACTACCCATACAACCCACCACATCACTACTATCCACCCCAAGAACCGCATTTCACCGTCCATCAAGCCCAGACATACACCCAACTTCCGGTTCGCCCACAATGGTGTGCGTCGGCTCCTCACAATACATACCCAGCTCCACATAATACCTACCCACCACCACAAAATACCTACCCTTCACCCAGAGCATACAGGAACCCTCCAGGGACAGGTTTTCGAGGGAGTCAAGCAGCTAAAAATGATAGGCTATTACTGAGCTGGGAGAGTCCTATACCGCCGTATTCCACAAATTGAGACGGTTGGGTTTGGTAAGTCCCGTCGAACCCAGAGAGCAAAACCCCCTGCCTCAAAATGTGAACAGGACGATAAGCTGTGAATATTGCTCAGGGATGCTGGGACATGAAACTGAAAAATGTTGGAGACTGAAGCATGCAATACAAGACCTCATTGATACTAACAAAATCGAGGTCCAGACACCGGAGGCACCTAACATCAATCAGAACCCACTGCCAGCGCACCACGAGACACACATGATCGAGTTGGTGTATGAGGGAGGAGAGTTAAGAAAGCCCTCGCAAACAGTGATGATGATCCAGGCCGCTCCGAGAGAAGGATCGACCAGTGGAGGAGTGGGGGTACAGTCGCAGGGAGAAGGCGTCAAGCCAGTAGTAATATTGGGAAAGAGCCCGTCCGCCAAAACAAGCAAACCTGAGCCAAACAAGTTGGGGACTCCGCCCACACCCGCAATTGTGCTGAAGGGGGTATACAGAGAACTGGTCACCATAAAGCCCGTAGTCTAGGTGCCAATGATTGATAGCAAGGTTGTGACTTGGAAATACGAGAAGGCAGTAGTAATGTACAAAGGAAAACAGGTGGAGGAAGTTAGTTGCGAAGCGCAAGGGCTGACTCGATCAGGTCGGTGTTTTGCTCCGGTGGAGTTAAGGAAAACCAACCCAGCTGCAACCAAGAAACCTGTATTCGAAGAAGAGGCTGAGGAGTTCCTGAGAAAGATGAAAGTGTAGGACTACTCCGTGGTCGAAAGGTTGTGGAAAACACCGGCCCAGATCTCGCTGCTGTCATTACTGATCCATTCTGAGGAGCATCGTCGGGCCTTGATGAAGATATTGAACGAAGCTCATGTGCCCAAAGAGATTTCTGTAAACCACCTGGAAACCATTGCCAACAAGATTTTCGAGGTGAACAGGGCAACATTCTCAGATGATGACCTGCCGATGGAAGGTACAGAGCATAATAAAGCTCTCTACCTAACTGTCAAATGTGAAAATTCGGTAGTTACTCGGGTATTAGTGGATAACGGTTCAAGTGCCAATATCTTCCCATTATCCACTCTGAACCAGTTAAAGATCGACCACGGAAAAATCCGCAAGAATAGCATCTGTGTTCGAGGATTTGACGGAAATGGAACAGCCACTGTAGGGGATGTTGTACTTGAATTGACCATCGGTCCAGTCCTGTTCACCATGAAGTTCCAGGTGTTAGATGCCACAGTATCTTATAACCTTCTGTTAGGACGACCATGGATTTATGCAGCCAAAGCAGTGCCCTCCACCCTACATCAGATGGTGAAGTTCGAGTGGGAAAGACAAGAGGTCGTACTGCACGGCGAGGACACGGCGTGCACCACGGGTGGCGCCATTGTACCTTTCATAGAGACCGATGATGACAAAGGTCCTTGGGTCTACCAGATTTTCGATACAGGATCGGCGAACAAAATTGCTGAAGGAGAAAGCATCCCGCACCCTAGGGTAGCGGCCGCGACAATCATGATGGTTTCGAAAATGCTGGGTAATGGATTTGTGTTGGGAAAGGGCCTGGGAGTCGAGCTTCAGGGGATTGTCCAACCGGTTTCCCTGCCTAAAAATCTGGAAACTTTCGGATTGGGGTTCAAACGAACCGCAACAGATGTAAAGCAAGCGCGGAAAATGAAGAAGAAAGTCTGGTATCTTCCCAAACCCGTGCCACGTCTCTCAAGAACTTTTGTCAGAGCAAGCGCCAAAGGGCCACCGGTCCCAAAGATTCTAGGACCATTGATTGGTATGGATGGGGACCTGAATCAGAGTTTTGAGAGGCTATTCACTGACGTCAGTGTGGTAGAAGCTGGAGAAGGTTCCAGCAGAGCAGAGATACAGTTTGTGGGGCCTGAGGCCAAAACCAACAATTGGACGGTTACTCCTCTTCCTGTCCGAGGGGAGTCTTGGTAGTAGGCTTTGATTTATGTTTTGTTTGTTTCGTTTTGTTCGGATTATTCCAGGGTGTAATCCAAATTTTACTTTTGTTTTGTAAAAGTGTGAACCCTTTTATCCCGCAAGTTTAATAAAGTTCTCTTCTTTTGTCCCATTTTAATTTTGTTTTGTTCTTTTTCTTTCTGAACAGTTCTCTTTTTACTGGTTCTAACGACATGGAATGCACAGTGGATCTTCGACCTAGTCTAATAAATCAATCTGAATCCGACTTAATGACACAAGAGGTCGTTTGCGACGATGAATCTGAATATGACGAAGATAAAGCCTTCGAAGAGATAAACCGAGAACTGTGCCAATTTGAAGAAAAACCCAAACCTAACCTAAATGACACTGAGGCTGTGAATCTAGGGGACGCTGATAATGTCCGAGAAACCAAAATCAGCATCCATATTGAGCCAAGTGTCAGGGAAGAATTGATCAAAACCCTCGTGGAATTCAAAGATGTTTTTGCATGGTCATATGATGATATGCCGGGATTAAGCACCAATTTAGTGGTTCACAAATTGCCCACTGACCCGGCATACCCTCCGGTCAAGCAAAAGCTAAGGAAATTTAAAACAGAAATGAGTGTAAAGATCAAAGAAGAGGTGATTAAGCAGTTGCAGGCGAAGGTCATTCGGGTCACTCGATATCCCGAGTGGTTGGCCAACGTGGTACCAGTTCCAAAGAAGGGCGGGAAAATCAGGGTGTGCGTCGACTACCGCAATCTCAACAAAGCAAGTCCCAAGGACAATTTTCCGTTGCCCAACATTCATATCCTGATCGATAATTGCGCTGGGCGCGAGATTGGATCCTTTGTGGATTGCTATGCGGGATATCATCAGATCCTAATGGACGAAGAAGATGCGGAAAAGACGGCATTTATCATGCCATGGGGAACTTACTGCTATCGGGTAATGCCGTTCGGACTGAAGAATGTCAGGGCAATGTACATGCGTGCAATGACTGCTGTGTTTCACGACATGATACACAAAGAAATTGAGGTGTACGTAGATTATGTGATCATAAGGTCTTGGCGTCAGGAAGACCATGTAGCAGACCTAAGGATATTCTTCCAAAGACTCTGAAGGTATGATATCAAGCTTAACCCGGCCAAATACGCATTCGGGGTTCCGTCAGGAAAGCTATTAGGATTCATCGTCAGTCGACGGGGGATTGAGTTAGACCCATCCAAAATTGAATCCATCCGAGATTTGCCACTGCCAAAGAACAAAACAGAGGTAATGAGTTTGCTGGGTAGACTCAATTATATCAGCAGGTTCATCGCTCAACTCACAGCAACTTGTGAGCCCATATTTTGGCTACTGAGAAAGGATGCTGCGGTAAGTTGGACGGCAGAGTGTCAAGAGGCTTTTGACCAAATCAAAGGGTATATGTCTAATCCACCCGTATTGGTCCCGCCTAAGCCAGGGAAGCCCTTAATTCTTTATCTGATGGTCCTGGAAAATTTATTTGGTTGTGTACTGGGGCAACATGATGACACAGGAAGGAAGGAGCAGGCCATCTACTATCTTAGCAAGAAATTCACAGTATATGAAGTCAAGTACACTCAACTCGAGAAAACATGCTGCGCCCTAACTTGGGTAGCTCAAAAGTTGAAACACTACCTGTCCTCGTATACTACTTATCTCATATCCCGTTTGGACCCATTTAAGTAAATCTTTCAAAAACCTATGCCCACAGGGAGGTTGGCAAAATGGCAAATTCTGCTCACTGAGTTCGATATCGTCTATGTGACGAGGACAGCCATGAAAGCCCAGGTGTTGGCCGACCATTTGGCAGAGAATCCCGTTGATGAAAAATACGAGTCTTTAAGAACATATTTTCCCGACGAAGAGGTAATGCATACAAATGAGCTGGAGTTACCCGAGGAACCTGGTTGGAAGCTTTTCTTCGATGGAGCTGCAAACGCGAAAGGGGTTGGAATAGGAGCAGTACTCATTTCTGAAACAGGACGCCATTATCCTGTTACGGCTCAACTACGCTTCTATTGCACCAACAATATGGCCGAGTATGAAGCTTGCATTTTGGGTCTGCGATTGGCTGTGGACATGGATGTCCAAGACGTCTTGGTCTTGGGAGACTCAGACCTCTTGGTACATCAGATTCAGGGTGAATGGGAAACGCGGGATCTAAAACTCATACCATATCGACAATGCTTGCACGATCTTAGCAAGCGATTTCGGTCGGTGAAGTTCAAACATATCCCGAGAGTTCATAACGAGGTTGCAGATGCATTGGCCACCTTAGCATCAATGCTGCACCACCCTGACAAAATGTATGTTGATCCTCTGCACATCCAGGTCCGTGATCAGCACGCTTATTGCAACGCCGTAGAAGAGGAAGCAGATGGCGAGCCCTGGTTTCATGATATCAAGGAATACCTCAGAATGGAGATATATCTGGAACAGGCCACTAGAGACCAAAAAAGAGCCCTTCGGCGTTTGTCGAATGGTTTCTTTCTCAGCGGAGGAGTTTTGTACAAAAGAACCTCGGATTTGGGATTGTTGAGATGTATAGATGTCGGTCAAGCCACGACGGTTATGGCAGAGGTACATTCTGGAGTTTGCGGGCCACATATGAGCGCATATGTATTGGCAAGGAAGATCCTTAGGGCAGGGTATTATTGGCTCGCCATGGAACATGATTGTATCACTTTCGTGAGGAAATGCCATCAGTGTCAGATACATGGAGATCTGATTCATTCTCCGCCAACAGAGTTACATACGATGTCAGCACCCTGGCCGTTTGTTGCATGGGGCATGGATGTCATTGGACCTATCGAGCCAGCAGCGTCCAACGGTCATAGGTTCATCCTAGTAACCATTGACTACTTCACCAAATGGGTTGAGGCTAAAACCTTCAAGTCGGTAACTAAAAAGGCAGTGGTGGATTTTGTGCACTCCCATATCATCTGCAGATTTGGGATCCCAAAAGTAATCATCACGGATAACGGTGTGAATCTTAACAGCAGCCTGATGAGAGAGGTATGCCAACAATTCAAGATTACACACCGCAATTCCACCCTATATCATCCCAAGGCAAATGGAGCGGTCGAAGCAGCCAATAAGAACATCAAGAAGATACTGCGAAAGATGGTGGAAGGATCTAGACAATGGCACGAGAGATTACCCTTTGCTTTGTTGGGTTATCGCACTACCATACGGACTTCCATAGGTGCAACTCCCTATTTGTTGGTATACGGAACTGAGGCCGTAATACCAGCGGAGGTCGAAATTCCGTCCCTCCGGATTATCGTTGAAGCTGAGATTGATGATAATGAATGGGTCAAAGCTCGATTGGAATAGTTGAGCTTGATAGACGAGAAAAGATTGGCAGCAGTATGCCATGGTCAGCTGTATCAGAAGAGAATGGCAAGGACATATAATAAGAAGGTACACCCCAAGAAGTTTGAAGTAGGGCAGCAGGTATTGAAGAAGATCTTCCCACATCAGGTCGAGGCAAAAGGCAAGTTCGCCCCAAATTGGCAAGGGCCTTATATTGTGACCAGAGTATTGTCCAATGGAGCTTTGTGTTTGACGGATATCGAGGGAAGATATGTTGACATGGCTATCAATTCGGATGCAGTCAAGAGATATTATGCGTCATTTCTTTGATTATGGCAATTATTGGTTCGTTTGTTCGTACTTGGTACTTATTGGATAATGAAATGACAGAGGCAATTCTTTCTTCTATCCAAACACTTTTTACCCTTGTTTCCCCCTTTTGAGCCTTAAGTTATTCTTTCATACCCCTCTTTTGGAATCACTAACGGAAAAGATATGAAAAGAGAAAGAAGAAGAAAAGAAAATTTTTAAGAGAAAATGAAAAAGAAAAAAAAAAGAAAAAAGAAGAAGAAGATAAAAATCACAAACTGTGGGAACTACGTTTGACCTGATTCCTCAAAGAGGATACGTAGGCGCCTCACGGCTCGGTCATAGTGTGCATAATATCCATAAGTGTGCATAATAGGCATAATGTGCATAATGCACGTAGCTCAACATAGTGTAAAAATAAAAAAACCCCAACCAAGAAAACTGGGGCAGAGGTTATGTTTTAAGGTTCCAACAAAGGTTTGATTCCAAAAGTTGTAGCGTATCACCCATCAAGTTATTTCATTTTGATAGCCTTTCTTTTAGCCCCACACCGAAACCAACATCGACGTCCAAAAGACCTCCCGATCAATATCCAAAAGGTGCCAAGTCAGGCAAATAAAGTCGAGAGTAATACACTGATCCCCGGCAAAGAAGAGGAGCAATAAAACGGGAAATGAATTGATATTCCAAAGGAATCTCCAGAAAAGAGGGTCATATCGACAACACTCCAATCCTCCGTTGAAAAAATAAAATGGAAGAGTCTTGGCGGTGAAAACCTTCGCAGGCACCACAAGGCGACGAAAGATGAGGGATATAAAACGAGAGAGTCTTATTGGTGAAAACCTTCACAGGCACCATAAGGCGCCGGGAGCTGAGAGAAAAGAGAGAGTCTCATTAGTGAAAACCCCTAGAAGGGCACTATGAAGCGACAAGATGGATCAACGAAAGGGTCCGCGTTCGCAAAGGAATGGACACCCATTTATCCCCAGCAAGTAAGGTCATCAGACAAGTTGATTGATACAAATAGACTGGGTCGGGAATCTATGGTGCACGTCATGATTACAAGGACCAGTCATGTTGTCCAGATAAGTTCTTCTCTTTTCCTTTTTCCACCAAGTATTGGATCAGAAAGATTTTCCTCCTTTTCTATCTTTTTCATTTTTCTTTCTAAGAATTCGTTTTGGAAAAGATTTTTCAAAGTTTACTACCAGAGGGCGAAGGGGTACGAAAGCAAAATACAAAAAGGGTAGGCCAAGAGCCGAGGCAATAAGACAAAAGGCATCGGCTGTGAAACCAAAGGACGAATTGTGTAGAAAGAAAGGAAACGTAAAGAGAGCGAAAAATGACGGGTGAAGGACTTGTGGACCAAGTTCCGAAAAGGTTTCCCCGCAGAATGTTGATAAATCCCGGACCCGAATCCGAAGTGGTCAGACGCCATAAGAAAGGGAAATCAATCCGGTGCAAGATATCCCCGGGCAATGCAATTCTATGCCTTGCAGTTCCGGGAGGAAGTAAACTCCTGAAGGGAGTAGTTTCGGGATTAAAAGCAGACTCCCACAACATGTCCTGAAAAGAGAAAGCAGAAAGGGGGATAAAGGGAAAACCACCCCCAGCAAGCAGCATCGTCCACCAACCAGTTGTTGGAGCATAGAGCAAGGAAAAGAAAAGGGAAAAATCATCTCCCATCGGAAAGGTCACGTTGCCCCACCATGATTAAAACTAACTAAATCCATTTGTCTGCTGCAGGAAAATAAAGGTTGATGATGGCAGATGGACGCGATACCAGAAAGGTCACCAAAACCGGGGCAGAAAATATTCTGCCATGGCCAAATATTTTTTTGGAGGAACGAGAAAACAAAATCAAATGTGTCTTAGTTTAAATAGGCGCCCACCTGTATAACGAGAGGAATAATTTTCAGTCTTAGTTTAAATAGGCGCCCACCTGTATAACGAGAGGAATAATTTTCATGTCGTAGTTTAAATAGGCACCCACCTGTATAACGAGAGGAATACTTTTCAGTCTTAGTTTAAATAGGCGCCCACCTGTATAATGAGAGGAATAATTTTCAGTCTTAGTTTAAATAGGCGCCCACCTGTATAACGAGAGGAATAATTTTCATGTCTTAGTTTAAATAGGCGCCCACCTGTATAACGAGAGGAATACTTTTCAGTCTTAGTTTAAATAGGCGCCCACCTGTATAACGAGAGGAATAATTTTCAGTCTTAGTTTAAATAGGTTAAATAGGCGCCCACCTGTATAACGAGAGGAATATTTTCATGTCTTAGTTTAAATAGGCGCCCACCTGTATAACGAGAGGAATAATTTTCATGTCTTAGTTTAAATAGGCGTCCACCTGTATAACGAGAGGAATATTTTCATGTCTTAGTTTAAATAGGCGCCCACCTGTATAACGAGAGGAATAATTTTCAGTCTTAGTTTAAATAGGCGCCCACCTGTATAACGAGAGGAATAATTTTCAGTCTTAGTTTAAATAGGCGCCCACCTGTATAACGAGAGGAATAATTTTCATGTCTTAGTTTAAATAGGCGCCCACCTGTATAACGAGAGGAATATTTTCATGTCTTAGTTTAAATAGGCGCCCACCTGTATAACGAGAGGAATAATTTTCATGTCTTAGTTTAAATAGGCGCCCACCTGTATAACGAGAGGAATATTTTCATGTCTTAGTTTAAATAGGCGCCCACCTGTATAACGAGAGGAATAATTTTCAGTCTTAGTTTAAATAGGCGTCCACCTGTATAACGAGAGGAATAATTTTCATGTCTTAGTTTAAATAGGCGCCCACCTGTATAACGAGAGGAATAATTTTTATGTCTTAGTTTAAATAGGCGCCCACCTGTATAACGAGAGGAATAATTTTCAGTCTTAGTTTAAATAGGCGCCCACCTGTATAACGAGAGGAATAATGTTCATGTCTTAGTTTAAATAGGCGCCCACCTGTATAACGAGAGGAATACTTTTCATGTTTTAGTTTAAATATTTCAGATTTTGAGAGCAGTAACCCCACCGGAAGGCCGAAGGTTACAGCAGGAATATCCAGCAGGAAACAACAAAAATCCTCAGCACCGGGAAGCAGAAGGTAGCAAACTCAGGCGCACGAGTCAAAAGGACGTGTTTTGAAAGAAGCGGCTTGTGAACATTAGACCATGCCCAGCATAACAAATCTGATGAAGAAAGCCGTACCACCGAAGGAATCATTGAAAAGCTTAATGAAGAAGGCCATGTCCCCAGTGGACCAAGAAAAATGATGAAAACTGGTACTCAGAAGAGCAAAAGGCCAATACCATCCCTCAAGTTCACAAAATAAAAGCATCGGAGGAAAACGCAAGCCGACAAGAAAGCAAGGCGACAAGAACAAGTTGAAGATAGATGAGATCTTATGATCCACAGTCTAGCTTAGCTTCTTGTTTTTCCTTTTAGAACAATGTAACAAGGAGATCGGTAAGCGGTAACATCCTACAGCAGCATGTAAGCAGCACACAACAGCGGCAAACACTACAGTCACACGGTACTCCCAGCTACCAAAATTTCCCGAACTACATTGACCTGATTCCTGTTCAGCCCAGGATATGTAGGAAACCTCTGAAGCAAAGGTTCGGTCAAATCTTTTTCAAAAAATGCTTCACACGGAGTACTCGGACGAGCAAAAATCGCTCGCTTTATCTTTGCGCGAAAACCCTTCGTGTCTTCGGGCAAAGAGGGGCAGCTGTAAGCACGTGATTTTTGCTTCGCGGACAATCACTCCAAAAAGAAATCAAAAATAATGGCAAATGGCCTCGCTGTATAATTTTTCGATTTTTGCGTGACACGTGTTGGCAGTCATTTATGGTTCTGTCCATTTTTCGTTTAATCTTACCAAACAAAATACAAAATATGAATGTCATGTGTAATTAAACCGTAATTCGGTAATTAAAATAAAATTCAAAAATATATATGCATCTTTTATTCTAGGTTGTGATTTAACCTACTTAAATATTTTCATATGTGTGTGATAATTGGGTTAAGTGATTAAATTAATGATGGTTTTTAATTTCATTTTTTTACTTTTCTTTAAAATTAGAAAACAAAAAGAAAAGGGTAATGCAATTGGTTTGGGCCAAAAAATGAATCAAAATCAGGCCCAAAACTAGGACACAAGTCCAGTCCAAACATAGGCTGCCCGGGTACGTCCCAAACGACGCCGTATCAGCGTCCCTGTGCTGAGACGTTGATTTGATTCGAATGAACGGTCCCGATCAGGCCACTCATTTAACCCAAACGACGCCGTCTTAGGCAATTGATCTGAGCCGTCCAACCCCTTGATCCAACGGATCCAGGCCTTCCCCTAGGCCCGTCAAATTTGACCCGATCCAATCCCCTACCCGGTCTCAACCCACTATCAGCCCCCGTACGACGTCGTCTCTCTTCAATGAGTAGATCCTGGCCCTTGATCTCACATGATCCGACGGCCAGGATCTAAACTTCAAAATCATATATAAAGCCCCAACTTGGTTACCCCGCCCCCTATCCCCCCCCCCCCCCCCCCCGGCTTCATCGTCTCCCTGACCAACCCTAACACCCAAACCCTAGCCGCCACCCCACCCCTTCGCCTGAAAGCCGGCGGCAACGGTGCCGTTGGCCGTGAGTCTAACACCCCTGAACCACCATGACCCCCCTCTCCAAATCCACACTCAGGTTACCTCGAATCTTCCCCGAACGTCTCGAATCTTCATTAGAAGATCCGAGACCAAACCTAGATCTACACAAAACCACCCCATATTCACCCTAGTCACTCCCCTAACGTCCCTCAGGCCTTAATTAGCTTTGGTTCCGGTCGAATGCAAGCAGAACTTGTCGAATCCCAAATCCGAGTTCATGAACCCTAAAAAACCAAACCTGTCTCGTGTTGAGGTAAGTTCCCGGTGTAATCTTCTTTTCTTTCCTTTTGTTTGTGCATATGTTCGTATATTCGTTCTGAATCTTTTGATTATTTTCTGTCAGTTCTCCCCATCCTCAAAAGACCCTTTTTGTTTGGTCGATTTCTTTTCTTAAATGTTAAATGAGTGTTATAAGATGTTTGTTCGCTTCGACTGATGTCATCGACCAGTTAAGTTTCATAAACTTCGTGTTAAATGCCCCGAGTGTTGAAATAAATTGGTGCCTTGTTTAGTCTGTGTTGTTTGACGATCAATTGTTACGTATAATAGTTTGTATAGTCAATTTGAGTAACGTCGTCAAGAATTCAGGGTCGTAAAGTTTTCCATTATTGTCCGAAAAATGCCTGAATCACTCAGTTGATTCTGTTTTGAGTTTAGTTGATTAGCAACTAATTAGTATACGTTATAACTCGCGAAGTCGACTCGAAACCTGTTGTCGTTTAGTTTCACATTATTAGAATAACACACGACGTAACTCCTACTGGTTGATTTTGTTGAATGTTTGTTTGTTAGCTGTGGGAGGGGGGGTTCGAACTTGTTCTCAAATGATTATAACCAGCAGATTCAATAGAGTGAGAGGGTGGGGCAGGACAGTAATGACCGAGGGTCAGTGGGGTAACTTTGGTTGGGCAAAAGACTGTGTAAATGTTCAGGATTAAGGTGGGGGTTATCAGCTGTTTAATTAGAAACACCATTAAACTAGTATTAGTGGGGACAAAACATAGGAGCATGGGAGTAAAATGAATACTTAACTAAGCCCATAACCTTGATTAGAGTAATAAGACAGAGCATGGGGGGCTGATTAAGGATTCCGAGAAAGTGGGGATTTAAGGGGTATGGGCAGACTACGACTTGCAGGAATCAAGATAGTTGAACTGACCTGGGGTTTGGCTTATAAATAAGCTGTTTTAGAACATAAAAAAGGATGGACTTTTGAGTCTTGAGAAAAAAGAAAGAAACAGAAAGAAATTTTCAGAACACTTTAACTAAACACTGTCCAAAACTGCACAAGGAATTAAGTTGGTTAAGCTGTTCTGGCCAAGTCAGTTATTCTAGCTGGGGTTGTTACTGTTCCATTAGGAGAAATCTGTTTGTTTTCTGCTGTGATTGTTACTATACTGAGCTTCTGTATGTTGTGGATTGAGTTCTGGTCTCACTGATTGTCGAAGTTGTGTTGGTTATTTGCTGAGCTTTGGTGGTTATTGAATTTCTGTTGCTATTGCATAGAACATTCTGGTTTCTTTCTCGGCTGTTTTTACTACCCTGTTTCTGGGATTATTTGTTTGTTGCTCGACCACTTGTGAACTTCATCATTGTGGCTGGTTGTTTGTTGCTGGGTTGTTGTTGTTTATCTGCTGCTGTTGTGCTTGCTGTGTGCTACTCAGCTGATCATTGTCCTTCTTCTTTTGTCTTCTATATCAGGTACACCACTAATATACTGTCAATGTAAGCTGAATTTGAAGCATGAATACAAAGCAAGTAGGAAGAGTTGAAGTTATTTTGTACTAGTTTTAAAATGTATTGAAAATAGGCTATTTGTATGACAATGAGCTTTATCTGCTAGAACCATGTAAAATAGCTGTGGTGTAACTGTACTTTTACACATATCGTTTAGTTGGAAAATTCTATGTTGTGTTCATAATCAAAAGAGATTAGTATTACAGTAGATATTCTGTTAAGTTCACATAGTTGTCGAAGAGCATGCTAGATGGCCAAAGGTTATTTCCTTAAACATATGGCAGTTCTTTTAGTTGGTAGGAATATGGTTCGACTGAGGTAAGGTGTACACTGCATGCTAGCTCCTACCCACCCCCTTTTGTGTAAAAAATGCTAAACATATATCGTATAAGTGGAATAGGCCCAGTTGGAACAAGGTTGGCCCAGGCCGAGATTAATTTTACGCACAATGGGCCCAGACCCATAATATACAGACGCATGCCCATGTGTGTGGCCATGCTGCTGATTTTGTGAAAGCATTCGGAATCCCGATATAAATAACCTGCAAGCATGTAATTAACTAGGGTTATTTCTGCTTTCAATTAGTAGAGACAAACGCGACAAGAAACGTAGCTGCTATAGTATATCCTTTTAAAATAAAGATGAGATGAGCCTCGACAAATAAAAACGCACAAGCTGCGGGGCCCTCGTTAAATGTATATATCGAAGCATTCAGTTCCAGGGTGGGTCGTTTAGCAAATCTCGCGGCTTTCCCAGAATAATAACGCGATAGTCTCTTTAGGCACGTATTTAATAATGTCATCTCCTTAAACTCGGGTGCACATTTATGTGACCCAAATCCAAATCTCAACGGAGTCGAAATGTGTCTCTAATCGCGGGTACATTGATTGTGACGTGATTTGAGATGCATTTCCATGACGTTGCAAATTCCTTTTAAAATAATGAATGAGGCGAGCCTCGACAAACAAAAATGCACAAGCTGTGGGGCCCCCCATTATATATATTAAAATACTTAGAATTCGGGACGTGCCGTTTAGCGAATTTTACGGCCTTCCCCAAAATAGCAATACGCTAGTTGCTTTAGGCGCGCTTTTAATAATTTACTTTCCTTAACTCGGGTGCACATTTATGTGACCTAAATCCAAATCTCAACCGAGTCAAAATATGTCAACAACCACGTGTGCATTGATGTAACATGGTTCGAGATATGTTTTCACGACGTTGCAATTCTTTGTAAAAAGTAATAATAATAATTATGAAAGCGGTAAAAGGCTAAAATTTGCACATAAGTTCATATATGTATAAAATCAGATAATCAAGCCGAATATAACAGTTGAGAGACCGTGCTAGAACCACGGAATTCGGGAATGCCTAACACCTTCTCCTGGGTTAACAGAATTCCTTATCCGGATTTCTGGTACGCAGACTGTAATATAGAGTCATTCTTTTCCTCGATTCGGGATTTAAATTGGTGACTTGGGACACCCTAAATCTCCCAAGTGGCGACTCTGAAATAAATAAACCAATCACGTTTCGATTGTCCTTTAATTGGAAAAAACTCCCTTGCACCCCTCGCGGGTGCGGAAAAAGGAGGAGTGACACACTATAAAGGGCACGACCCTTCTGCACTTTTGAGGCTGGTTTTAATCCTAAAAAGTTCAGTGTTTGAGAGCTAAGAAACTGAAAAGTGAGGTCTTTTCTTTTACTGCTGAATATCAAAACTAGTACTGTTACTGTTTCATTGGTGTTGCTGGTTGGTATTTCTGGGGTTTCAAGTGGTTTTTCCTGAGTTTGCTATTGGTTATTTGCTACTGTTTCATTGGGTATTGCTGGAATTCTGCTGGTCTTATTAGTTAAATAAGTGGAATATGATGAAGATAGCATGAGTTTGTTCTATTGAACCTGTCTGTTTAAACTTGTTAGTTTCACTAGCTATGAAGGTTTTAATATTGTCAACAGTAGGTAGATAATGATTGTTGGCAGCCCATTTGCTCGAAAAGTTGAAATATTGGGTTTGGCTTCATCATGTAAAGCAATTGGCAATAGCCTGTGTATGTTAAATCAGACTCGAATCCGCTTCTGTGAGTCGAACGCTGAACTTGGCCCGAATAACGCATGAAATCTGGTCGTAGGAAACGGGCTCGATCACAAGACCATCCTTAAAAATCGTACAATAAAGTTAAGTAACAATTGGTTGGGACCTTCATTTTGTGTTTAGAGGCGAACTTAATAGAAAAATGTAGTCACTTTAGGATCGTTTTTTTAAAATAAACGAGATGAGCCTCGCCAAATAAAACGCACAGATTGCGGGGCCCTCACAAATGTGTGTATTAATTACTTAGAACTCGGGATCGGCCGCTTAGCGAACTTCACGGCCATTTTCCAAAATAACCATGCGTTAGTCTCTTTAGGCGCGCACTTTAAATAACATTACCTTCTTAAACCCGAGTGCACATTTATGTGACCCAAATCCAAATCTCAACGAAGTCGAAATATGTCACTAATCACGGGTACATTGATTGTGACGTGGTTCGAGAAGCATTTCCACGATGTTGCAAATTCTTTTTTTTTTTTAAATAATAATAATGAATGAGACGAGCCTCGACAAACAAAAATACACAAGCTGCGGGGCCCTCTATATGTGTTTGGTAAAATTACTTAGACTTCGGGATGGGCCGTTTAGCAAAGTTTCACGGCCTTACCCAAAATAATGATACGCTAGTCGCTTTAGGCGTGCCTTTAATAATTTATTTTCTTAAACTCGGGTGCACATTTATCAGACCCAAATCCAAATCTCATCGGAGTTGAAATGCGTCAATAACCGCGGGTGCATTGATGTGGCGTGGTTCGAGATGTGTTTTCGCGACGTTGCAATTCTCTCTTAAAATAACAACAATGAAAGCGGGAAAGAGTTAAAATTGGCACACAGGTCCAACATGTAGAAAATCAGATAAATGAGCCGAATATGACAATTGAGCGACCGTGCTAGAACTACGGAACTCGGGAATGCCTAACACCTTCTCCTAGGTTAACAGAATTCCTTATCCGGATTTCTGGTTCGCGGACTGTAATATAGAGTCAATCTTTTCCTCGATTCGGGATTCAACCGGTGACTTGGGACACCATAAATCTCCCAAGTGGCGACTCTGAATTAAATACATAAATCCCGTTTCGATTGTCCTTTAATTGGAAAAACTCCCTTTGTGCCCCTGCGGGCGCGGGCCAAAAGGAGGTGTGACAGCTCTGGCAACTCTGCTGGGGACGATAAGAACCCAGAATCTCTGGTTCAGGGTTCAAGAATTCGAGCCTGGAATAATTGTTATCATTTGACTTCATTTATTATCTGATCTTATTACATGTTTTGGCCTAAATGTGCAAAATGTTGCTTTTATCGCTTTGATATTATCTGAACTGTATATAAACTGCTACGAAACCCTTCTTTTCTCACCTCCGGGGATGTGCTTACTGGTTGAGACTCCCTATTCTGTTAGTGTCATACCCTGAAATAAGAAAGAGGTCAGACAAGTTAAAAAGCCGGACGATCTCGCGAGTCCCCGATACGTAGCCCCCTCCTTGACTCGAGTTGTCCGCTCGGGTACACAGTCTAGAACAAATACCCAGGTTACGAACCTAGAATAACTCAGCTTCATGCTGGATCCCTAGTAGGAACGTTCATTTGCATCATGTGCATTTGACTTTGGAGGCTCAACACAGGGGTTGGGTCTGTCTAAGACAGGTGTACCAAAACGACAAAAGACCATCCTGATGCATCCAACTTGGTACCTGTGCATTTGTTTGCTTCGGACTTGCATGCTGACCGGCTTTTGAATACTTTGAGGAAAGAGAGATAGAGGTAGTTAATCGCCTGTTTTGAAAAAAAAAATCAATGTCCAAATAGCGTCGAAACTCTGTTGAATTTTTGAAAAAATGAAAAAAAAGGGTTTTGTTTATGAAAAATGGTTTTATTCGCCATTGAAAAGACTTTTGTTTTCAAAAGAAGTTTGTTTTATCTACCCGAACTACACCGGTTTGATTCTCACAGGGTGCGGGATACGTAGGCAACCCTCATCGGGTCCAACCTCCCCTTTACAAAAATGTCAAAATTTTAATTTTCGTCATAAATAAGTCGGGTGATGCCGTTTTTGTCAAAATAGCCGAATGTTCCCAAAAGGGACGCCGGAAGGCTGACTTTGCATAAACGGCCGCTTGTAGTCATTTTTTGGATTTTAGACCGGTTGACTCACCCAGCCTCAAAATCTTCGTTCCCGAAGTGCTGAAAGGTCGTGTTCGGAATCGGATCTTTCTTTTAATCTGTGAAAAATTAAAAAAAAAGCCAATTGGTTGAGTCAAATAAATTTTATTTTTTGCTTAATCACCTTAAAAATGTGCAGGATGAGCACGATGCAAAATGAACCTTTTTCAATAATGACTAAAATCTCTTTCAAGTTGCGGCTATGGTGGGATGATTTAGGTGGTGTAGGGAAAGATGAGGTCAAGAAATATCTAAAAGGTCTTACGGGTTTATTGGAAATCCAGCCTCGGGGGGATATCATAAGAGATTTGGTCACCTGCTGGGACCCGGCACACAATGTCTTCCACTTCTCCGATTTTGAACTCACTCCGACTTTGGAGGAAATAGCCGGGTACATCAGAAATGCTGAAGTTCCGTTGAGGCAAAAATACTTGGTTGCTCCAAGAGCTGTCACTGTGCATCGGTTTTTAGATTCGTTAAAGATACCCAGGACGATCCATAACCCAGATTTGGCCGCAGGTTTTTGTAATCCGCGCTTTATATACGACAGATACGGTCATGTCGAAGGATTCAACAACCCGGGTAACAAGTTATGCAGCAAAAGTAACCGTCAGAAATGGGACGAGCATAGATGAGTGGCTTTTATGATAACCTTTTTGGGCCTTTTGGTATTTCCAAGGAAAGACGGAAACATTGATCCGAAAATAGTCGGGGTCGTCAGTACCTTGCTCATTCAAGATGAAAGCACTCTTGCGCCTATGATAGTATCTGATATCTTCCGAGCTCTCACAGCCTGCAAAGCCAGAGGGAACTTTTTCGAGAGGTGTAACTTGTTGCTACAAATATGGATGACTGAGCATCTCTGTCACCATTCCCAACTCTTGAGTTATGGTTCCTCGAAGAAAACTTGCATAGAAGAGTTCTACACAAGAATCAAGGGGGTCAGTCTACCCGAGGGAGTTACGGTGTAGACATCTTTCTTTCGGACCCTCACTGCCAGCCAAATACAGTGGAAACTAGGATGTTACCCGTTGACGAGGTCATCCATATGCCGGCAGCTAGGACCCACTTTATATTGATGGGGCTCAAGAGCATTCAGCCTTACGCGCCATATTGGATTTTGAGACAATTCGGGAGATGCCAAACAGTGCCACATAAGGAAGATCTTAGTGCTCAAGTAATTGAGATTAGCCCTGACGGACAGTTCCCTGAAACAAGAGTCCGTCAGATCTGGAGTGAATGCCAATATTTAAAAGAAGATACTTGCGTGCAGGATCAGGCCAAAGGCGAAGTGGCGCCAGGATACCTTGCTTGGTACATGAGAGAACTTGAGCACGAAAGGCCGGCTAAAAGACCCCATCTCCAGGAATTCGTCAAGGCGTCGCAAGAACAGTGGGATTGGTTGGCTAAAGAGCACGATTACAGGGTTACAATAGGCAAGTTGGAGAAGCAAGTTATAGATTTGAAATTTGAGAAAGATTTGCATATCGCTACAGATGAGGGAGAAAAGAGAAAACTATCTCAGGAAAACGAGGTCCTCAAAGCTCAAATCCAGGAAATGAAAATAGCTACCGGAAACCCGAAGAGAAGCCGGGCTGATGAAAGGCTCATAAACGGTCTAAAGAAGAAAGTCCTCGAGTATCAAGAAGACCTGGAAAAATCTAAAGCTGGTCTAGCGAGAATCCAGGTGAAATGGATAGAGAAGGCAGAAGAGCGAGCACGGTCTATGCAACAAATGAAGAGGGACTACGAAAGGAACATCGCTATATTGAGAGAAACAATATCCACTCTCAAAGAGCGGATCTTCAGACAAGCCCGAGATACCAGAGCAGATAGGAAGCGCTACTATGATCTAATGGCCTAAATGGAGAAACAGATGAATGAGTTTCAGGATCAACTCCTTTACAATGCTCAAATGCTAGGGACGCGGAATCAACAAATAGAGCGATTGCTTATGGAAAGGGACAGAATCAAGGGAAGAATCGACGATATCGTGTACTACATCACCATAAAGTTCCTAGCTTGTGAGGATATGTCCCGTACCACCTTCTGTGCTTCAATAGTGATTTATGTCCACCATATCATGGAAGATTTGAAAGATCTGCAAAGGGGCCTTGCACCAAAGCCCGCGGCGAGGCCGAACGACGCCCTGCAGGCGCCAAAATTCAAAACTCTGAAACATTCATAGTTTGAGTCTGTATTTTCCTCATAGTTTGAGTCTGTTGTCCGTTGGAGTTTGTATTTTCCTTTTTGGCATAAAGTCTGTAGTCTGTATCAAGTCTGTCAATTTCCTTTCAAAAATGTTTTGCCTTGTAATAAAACGTTTTGCTAGTAAAGATTGAAAAATCCAAAAATGGTGTCTTTATTCTCCGCACTTGTCGCAAAACTACGCGCGGTCTGATTCATGCGGGGACATGATACGTAGGCAATCCACATAAGATTCGACCACCATTAAAAAGAAAAAGAGAAAGGCAAAGTGAATAAAAGAAAGGAAAAGAAAGAAATAAAAAGAGAGATAAAGAAAGTTTCAGAAACACTTAAACGAGGCACAAACAAAGTAAGCCGGAATGACGCATGCGGTCGAAGCAAAGATATGTTAGAAATGGTTAAACTGCCTAGGAACATTACATCCCCCAACGTGAAATTGCAATATGTGTTAAACTCTAACGCTAACAAGTTTGTTGTCCTTCCAGAGATTTCGAACCAGTTAGTTTGTTAGAACGTTCTGGCAGATTACCATTACCAAACAAGATCCAAAGGGCCCATACTAAAAAGCATGACTAGTTCAGACCAAAGTGTCGAGGATGAAAGGACGGAGAATCAAATGCTGAAGGAGGAAATGGATAAGATGAGACGGGAGATGAAAGAAATTCAGCTGGCCTTAGCTAGGGTACAAAAAGTGCCTAACCCTCCCGTTACTCCCACTCTCCCACCAGGACACTCACCGGAATACCCTCCCCCCGGCCCTTCGACAAGCTTCCCCAGTTACCAATACTATCAGGGAAGAAATGTCTATGTTCCCCAAGCTTCACAACCCAATCAGAACCCTCCTCCACCAAATGTTCCTGTTTTCGTGGCACCCCCACCAGCCACGCTGCAAAGATTATCCAGCGAGCCACTATTTCAGGCTCACGATAACCAATATTACCCCCCTGAACCAACCTTCAAAGCACCCGAGCTTCGTACTTATAATACTCACTTCGAGATCCCGGTAGAGACTGAAAAGCCGGCTAAGAGCCCAGAGCAAGACGAAGTGCTTCGAAAGTTTAAAAACCTGGAGCAGTCCTTCAGGAATATCCATGGGTTAGGCAACCAAGTCAGTGTGGCCTACAAAGATCTGTGCCCATTCCCCGACATTCAATTGCCGGCAGGATTCAAGATGCCAAAGTTTGATCTATACGAGGGGCACGGTGATCCAATGGCACATCTGCGAGGTTTTTGCAGTAAGATGAGAGGGGTCGGGGGAAAAGACGAGCTGTTGATAGCTCATTTTGGTCAAAGTCTAAGCGGGTCTGCACTGGAAAGGTACACAAGACAGGATCCTAGCAGGTGGTACACTTGGGACGATCTGGCACAAGCCTTTGCAGGCCACTTCCAGTACAACCTTGAGATCGTCCCTGACCATCTCACATTGCTGAAACTTGAGAAGAAGCCCAGGGAAAGCTTCCGAGAATTTGGGTTCCGCTGGAGAGAGCAGGCGGCAAGAGTTGATCCTCCGATGAGAGAGGGGGAAATGGTGGACTACTTTCTGCAGACTCTGGAGCCAACTTACTTCGGTCACCTAGTGACGTCAGTTGGCAAATCTTTCAACGAAGTAGTAAAAATGGGCGGTATGATTGAAGAGGGACTTAAGTCCAACAAAATCCTGAGCTATTCGGCGATTAAAGCAACCACTCAGGCCATCCAGAGCGGCACGGGAGGTGCGCTTGGAAAGAAGAAAAGGGAAGACGTCGCAACAGTCGAGGCAGGTACTTGGTCCAGATCCAGAGGTCCCCCCCTCACTACCAACCTAGACCCCATCACTCAAATTACCCACACATTCCATACGGCCCTCTACAGCCTTACTACCCATCACAAGAGCCACATTTCTCTGTCCATCATGCCAAAACTTACACCCAGCCTCCGGCTCGCCCGCAATGGCGTGCACTGACTCCCCATAATACATATCCACCTCCACAAAACATATATCCACCTCCACAAAATATATATCCACCTCCACAAAACACATATCCACCACCAAGGGCCTACAGGAATCCTTCGGGACCAGGTTTCCGTGGGAATCGGACTTTCAGGAATGAAAGGGTGCAGAGGCAGAGAACATTCACTCCGCTGAGAGAAACCTATACTACTTTGTTCCACAAATTGAGGCAGGTAGGCCTATTGAGTCCTGTGGAGCCCAAATTGCCAAATCCCCTTCCCAAAAATCTGGACCACTCGGTAAGTTGTGAATATTGTTCGGGGGCTCCCGGGCATGATATTGAGAAGTGTTGGAAGTTGAAGACTGTCGTACAAGATCTTATTGACACAAATAGGATCGAGGTCCAGGAGCCAGAGGCACCTAACATTAATCAGAACCCGTTGTCGGCACACCATGAAGCTCACATGATCGAACTAGTGCACGAAGGAGGGAAGCTCAAAAAGCCCTCACAAACGGTAATGATGATCTGTGCCAGTCCGAAAGAAAAGTCGATCAGTGGGAAGGCGGTAGTACAGTCGGAAAGGGTAGAAGGCAAGCCAGTGGCGGTGATGGGGAAGAGTTCGTCTGATGTTGCCAAGAATCCAGAGCTGGTCAAAGTAACGGTGCAAGGGATATCAAGCAAGCCAGTAGCCGTGAAGGGGGCATGCACAGGACCAGTTGTTATCAGGCCAGTAATGCAGTTGCCAATAATCAGCAAGAAAGTTGTGCCATGGAGCTACAGTCAAGTAATGGTAATGCATAAAGGGAAGGAAGTTGTGGAGGAAATATGTGAGGCACAGGGTTTAACTCGTTTGAGAAGGTGTTTTGCACCCGCAGAGTTAAGAAAGGCCAATCTAGTAGCGACAAAGAATCCAGTTACCGAGGAAGAGGCGGAAGAATTTTTAAAGAAAATGAAGGCGCAAGATTACTCCATTGTGGAGTAGTTGAGTAAGACCCCGGCACAGATCTCATTGTTATCATTATTGATCCATTCAGACGAGCACCGCCGGGTATTGATGAAAATTCTGAATGAAGCCCATATTCCGGATAAGATCTCTGTGAACCATCTGGAGAAAATAGCAAACAAGATTTTCGAGGTCAACAGGGTCACTTTTTCAGACGATGAGTTGCTCGTGGAGGGTACAGAACATAATAGAGCCCTTTATTTGACTGTAAAGTGTGAAGACTCGGTAGTCACTCGAGTACTGATTGATAATAGGTCCAGTGCCAATATCTGTCCTTTGGCCACATTGAACAAACTGAAGGTCGATGGTGACAGGATTCACAAGAACAACATCTATGTTCGCGGGTTTGATGGTGGTGGTACAGACACAGTGGGTGACATCATACTTGAATTAACAATTGGTCCAGTCAAGTTCACCATGGAGTTTCAAGTGTTAGACATGGCAGTGTCATATAATCTTCTGTTGGGGTGACTCTGGATCCACGCCGCCAAAGCAGTGCCTTATACATTACATCAGACGGTCAAATTCGAGTGGGATAGGCAAGATATCGTAGTACATGGGGAAGACAATGCAAGCGCCGTAAGTGATGCCATCGTGCCCTTCATAGAGACTGATGATGATAAGGGACCATGGGTTTACCAGGTTTTCAATACGGTTTTAGTGGACAAAGTTCCCGAAGGTGAAAGCATCCCACTTCCCAAAATAGCAGTTGCAACTGTCATGGTAGCCTCGGAGATGTTGAAGAACGGGTTTGTGCCACGCAAAGGTTTAGGGGCTGATCTTCAGGGTATTGTTCAGCCGGTTTCTTTTCCCAAAAATCTGGATACCTTTGGGTTGGGGTTCAAGCCTACAGCGGCGAATGTGAGACGGACCCGCAAGTTGAAGAAAAGAGTCTGGGTCCTTCCCAAGCCAATCCCGCGCCTATCCAGATCATTTGTCAGAGCAGGTATCAGAAAGTTGTCGATCCCGAAAGTTCTCGGACCACTGATTGGGCCAGATGGAGATTTGAGTGAGGGCTTTGAAAGGTTGTTCGCCGATGTCAACATGATAGAAGCTGGAGAAGGGTCCAATAGGTTAGATGTACAGTTTGTGGGGCCTAGGGCTGAAGCCTTCAAAGAGATAAACAGAGAGTTAAGCCAGTTTGAAGAGAAATCCAAGCCCAACTTAAATGACACAGAAGCCATCAATTTAGGGGATGCATATGATATCAAGGAAACTAAAATAAGCATCCATATTGCATCGAATATCAGGGAAGAACTAATCAAAGCACTTATTGAGTTCAAAGAAGTTTTTGCATGGTCGTATGATGACATGTCGAGGTTAAGCACAGATTTAGTGGTTCACAAATTGCCCATTAACCCGGCATGCCCTCCCGTCAAGCAGAAATTGAGGAAGTTCAAAACAGACATAAGTGTGAAGATTAAAGAGGAAGTAACCAAGCAGCTCCAAGCAAAGGTTATTCGGGTCACTCGATATCCTGATTGGTTGGCTAATGTGGTGCCAGTGCCGAAGAAAGATGGGAAGATCAGGGTGTGTGTCGATTACCGTAATCTGAACAGGGCAAGCCCAAAGGATAACTTTCCATTACCCAACATCCATATCTTGATCGATAATTGTGTCGGATGGGAGATTGGGTCTTTTATAGATTGCTATGCTGGGTATCATCAGATTCTGATGGATGAACAAGATGCAGAAAAGACGGCTTTCATTACACCGTGTAGGACTTATTGCTACCGGGTAATGCCATTTGGTTTGAAGAATGCTGGGGCAACGTATATGAGAGCAATGACTAATGTGTTTCATGACATGATACACAAAGAGATTGAGGTATACGTGGACGATGTGGTCATAAAATCCAAGCATCAGGAAGACCACGTAGCAGACCTAAGGAAGTTTTTCCAAAGACTTCGAAGGTACGATATTAAGCTCAACCCAGCCAAATGTGCATTTGAGGTTAAGTACACTCAACTCGAGAAGACATGTTGCGCCCTAACTTGGGTGGCCCAGAAATTGAAGCATTATCTATCATCATATACTACTTATCTCATTTCACGCTTGGATCCACTGAAGTATATTTTCCAGAAGCCTATGCCCACTGGGAGATTGGCGAAATGGCAGATATTACTCACAGAATTCGACATCGTCTATGTGACGAGGACGGCCATGAAGGCCCAAGCATTGGCTGATCACTTGGCTGAGAATCCTGTTGATGAAGAATGTGAGCCCTTGAGGACGTATTTTCCTGATGAAGAAGTAATGCATATAGATGAGTTGGAAATGACCAAGGAACCAGGATGGAAGCTTTTTTTGATGGAGCCGCAAATGCGAAGGGAGTTGGAATAGGAGCGGTACTTATTTCTGAAACAGGACATCATTATCTTGTTACGGCTCAGCTACGTTTCTATTGTACCAACAACATGGCTGAGTATGAGGCATGCATTTTGGGTCTACGGCTAGCTGCAGACATGGATGTCCAGGACGTCTTGGTCTTGGGAGACTCGGACCTCCTAGTGTATCAGATTCGTGAATGGGAAACAAGGGATTTGAAGCTCATACCATATCGACAATGTTTGCATGATCTGAGCAAGCGATTTCGATCAGTGGAGTTCAAACACATCCCAAGAGTTCATAATGAGATTGCCGATGCTTTGGCCACCTTAAAATCAATGTTGCACCACCCAGATAAAATTCATGTTGACTCGTTGCATATTCAGGTTCGTGATCAGCATGCTTATTGCAACATGTTAGAGGAAGAACTGGATGGTGAACCATGGTTCTATGATGTCAAGGAATACCTCAGGATGGGGATATACCCGGAGCAGGCCATCGGAGATCAAAAGAGAGCCATTCGGCGACTGGCAAATGGATTTTTCCTCAGTGGAGGAGTGTTGTACAAAAGAACACCAGATTTGGGATTGCTGAGATGTATAGATGCTAGTCAAGCCACGACAGTTATGACAGAGGTACATGCTGGAGTTTGTGGGCCACATATGAGCGGATATGTATTGGCGAAGAAGATTCTTCGAGCAGGGTACTATTGGCTCACTATGGAGCGTGATTGTATCAGTTTCGTGCGGAAATGCCATCAGTGTCAGATACACGGAGATCTGATTCATTCTCCGCCGACAGAATTGCATACAATGTCAGTACCATGGCCATTTGTTGCCTGGGGCATGGATATCATTGGACCAATTGAGCCAGCAGCATCCAACGGGCATGGGTTCATCCTGGTGGCCATTGATTATTTCACCAAATAGGTTGAGGCCAAAACTTTCAAGTCTGTGACCAAGAAAGCAGTGGTCGATTTTGTTCACTCAAATGTCATCTGTCGATTTGGAATCCCAAAGGTGATCATCACGGATAATGGTGCTAATCTTAACAGCAATTTGATGAAAGAGGTATGTCAACAGTTTAAGATTACACACCACAATTCCACCCCATATCGTCCCAAGGCGAATGGAGCAGTTGAGGCAGCCAACAAAAACATAAAGAAGATACTTCGGAAGATGGTAGAAGGTTCGAGGCAATGGCATGAAAAATTACCATTTGCATTGTTGGGTTATCGCACTACTGTCCGTACTTCAGTAGGGGCAACTCCTTATTTGTTAATATATGGAACTGAAGCGGTAATACCGACGGAAGTTGAAATCCCGTCCCTTCGGATTGTCGCTGAAGCTGAGATTGATGATGATGAGTGGGTCAAAACTCGTCTGGAGCAGTTGAACTTGATTGATGAAAAAAGATTGGCAGCTGTGTGTCATGGCCAGTTATATCAAAGGAGAATGGCAAGAGCATACAACAAAAAGGTGCGTCCCCGGAAGTTTGAAGTGGGCCAGCAAGTGCTGAAACGCATCCTCCCACATCAGGCTGAGGCAAGGGGCAAGTTCACCCCGAATTGGCAAGGGCCATTCATTGTAACCAGAGTGTTGTCCAATGGCACTTTATGTTTAACAGATATCGAAGGGAAATGTGTCGACATGGCTATCAATTCTGATGTAGTTAAGAGCTATTATGTATGATTTCTTTAATTGTAATTGTTGTTTGTTTGCATTTGGCATGGTATCGGATAATGAAATGACGGAGGCAATTTGTTCTTCCATCCAAACAATTCAACCTTTGCTTCCCCTTTTGAGCCTTATTTATTCTTTCATACCCCTCTTTTGGAATCAGTAATGAAAATGAAAGAAAGAGAGAAGAGAAAAATGATGATAATAAAGACAAAAGAAAAGTCACAAGAAAAACAAAGGAATTGAGAACTACGTTTGACCTGATTCCTCAAAAAGGATACGTAGGCGCCTCACGGCTCGGTCATAGTGTAACAAAAATAAAAATCCCCAAGCAAGAAACTGGGGCAGAAGTTGTGTTTGTAATGTTGGGAAGGAAGTTTGATTCCAAGAGTTGTAATGTTTTACCCATCAAAATTATTTTGAACCTTTTGATACCCCTTTTCTTTTAGCCATACACAAAAACCCATATTGATGTCCAAAAAATACCTCCCGATCAGTATCCAAGAAGTGCCAAGCCATGCAAATGGAAGTCGGGAATAACAATCTGATCCCCAGCAGAGAAGAGGATCATAAGCTGGAAATGAATTGATCGCCGAAAGAATCCCCAGCAAAGAGAGTCATATCGGTAACACTCCAATCCCCAGCTGAAAAAAATAAAATAAAATGAGAGAGTCTTATCGGTGAAAACCTCCACATGCACCATAAGGCGACGTAAGTTGAGAAAAATAAAACGAGAGAGTCTTATCGGTGAAAACCTTCACAGGCACTATAAGGCGACGGGAGTTGAGGGAAATGAGAGTCTTATTAGTGAAAACCCCTCGAAGGGCACTATGAGGCGACAAGGGGTCAAAAGAGGCAAACAAGATAAGATTGACGGAAAGGATCCGTCGAGGCATCAAGCAGTGCAAAGATGTTGAGTCGACAAAAGAATTGGGCGCTTACATATCCCCAACAAAGTAAGGCCATCAGAAAGATTGATTGATATAAATAGACTGGGTTGGTTAATCCAAAATGCACGACGTGATCATTGGGATCGGTTGTACCATTCAGATAAGCTCTTTTCTTTTTCTTCTCCCCAACATTTTCCAGAAAACTATTCTTCTCTTACTTTCTTGAATTCATCATTTTTTGTTTTTAAAGACTTTATCTCCCCAGTAGTTTGCTTTGAAAAGGATTTTCAGAGCTTATTAGTTGCCAAGATGGTGCAAAAACACAATGTGGATAGGTCGGGCCAAAGATAATGCAATGGAACGAGAAAGACGTTCGTTGCAAGACCAAACGATGGATTGGTCTAGGATTTCAGGGAGAGTATGGAGAAAAGTGGAAAGCAACAATTGGTGAATAAAGAATCGTCAAGAAACAAAAGTATCCCTGGTATATTATTGACCAAGTTCCAAGAGAGTCGGACAACACGGAGCAGGGAAAGAAGAGGGGGAAAACCATCCCCAACAGGAATATGATCGCCAGCAGGAATATCATCCCCAACAAATAATCTCATCCCCAGCAAGCTTTGGTAATGTAATGGAACACAAAGCTGGGAAAGGAGAAAGAGAAAACCATCCCCAGCAGGAGTGGCACGACCATTCACCACGTTTTAAACTAACAAATTTTTTTTTCGATTTGAAGCAGGGACAGGAAATGTTAAAGATGATGAAAAGACATCATGATACAACAAAGACTGTCAAACTGGGGCAGAAAATTTTCTTTCATTATGAAAATTTTCTGGAAGTCCGGTACCCACTTGGGGAAGAAGCAAGATAACACAAGTTTGGGACAAAATGGTATCCCCAGCAGTTTTCGGAAGAAGACCAAACAAGTTTTAAAGGAAGCAATTTCGGAAGGAAGATAACGTGAGGCTTAAGGGAAGTAGTTCTAGTGGAAGGAAAGCACCAGCTTTAAGGGAAGTAGTCTTCGAAGAAGGAAAATAACGTATTTTTAATGAAACACCGGTGTTATCCCCAGCAGTGGCATGGAACACCAGTTTTGAGGGAAGCAGTTCTAAAAGAAGATAATTTCAAGTTAGAAGGAAAATGGTTCAGGAGGCAGGAAGGAACAACAGCAATACAACGCATTTTTAAGAAGTAGTTGAAGTTAGGAGCCCGCCTGGAGAATGGAGGTATTATATTTTAAGTAGTTGAAGTCAGGAGCCCGCCTGGAGAATGGAGGTATTATATTTTTAAGAAGTAGTTGAAGTCAGGAGCCCACTTGAAGAATAGAGGTGTTATATTTTTAAGTTGTAGTCGAAGTCAGGAGCCCGCCTGGAGAATAGAGGTGTTATATTTTTAAGAAGTTGTTGAAGTCAGGAGCCCGCCTGGAAAATAGAGGTGTTATGTTTTTAAGAAATAGTCGAAGTCAGGAGCCCGCCTGGAGAATGGAGGTGTTATGTTTTAAGAAATAGTCGAAGTCAGGAGCCCGCCTGAAGAATAGAGGTGTTATATTTTAAATTGTAGTCGAAGTCAGGAGCCCGCTTGGAGAATAGAGGTGTTATATTTTTAAGAAGTTGTTGAAGTCAGGAGCCCGCCTGGAAAATGGAGGTGTTATGCTTTTAAGAAATAGTCAAAGTCAGGAGCCCGCCTGAAAAATAAAGGTGTTATATTTTTAAGAAGTTGTTGAAGTCAGGAGCCCGCCTGGAGAATGGAGGTGTTATGTTTTTAAGAAATAGTCGAAGTCAGGAGCCCGCCTGAAAAATGTAGGTGTTATATTTTTAAGAAGTTTTTGAAGTCAGGAGCCCGCCTGGAGAATAGAGGTGTTATATTTTTAAGAAGTTGTTGAAGAGAGGAGCCCGCCTGGAGATTGGAGGTGTTATGTTTTTAAAAAATAGTCGAAGTCAGGAGCCCGCCTGAAAAATGGAGGTTTTATATTTTTAAGAAGTTGTTGAAGTCAGGAGCCCGCCTGAAGAATGGAGGTGTTATGTTTTATGAAATAGTCGAAGTCAGGAGCCCGCCTGAAAAATGGAGGTGTTATATTTTGAGTTGTAGTCGAAGTCAGGAGCCCGCCTGGAGAATAGAGGTGTTATATTTTTAAGAAGTTGTTGAAGTCAGGAGCCCGCTTGGAGAATGGAGGTGTTATGTTTATAAGAAATTGTTGAGGTCAGGAGCCCGCCCGGAGAATGAAAGTGTTATACTCTGGAGAAATAGTTGTTGTTGAAGTCAGGAGCCCGCCTGGAGAATGGAGGCTGCATTATCTTTAAATTTTTGTTGAAGTCAGGAGCCCGCCTGGAGAATGGAGGCCGTATTATCTTTTAAAGTCAAGTTGGAGTCAGGAGCCCGCCTGTAGAACAGAGGAGTACATTTCAAAACGCAGTCACGAGCCCGCCTGTAGAACAGAGGAGTACATTTCAAAACGAAGTCAGGAGCCCGCCTGTGGAACAGAGGAATAAATTTCAAGTTTGAAGTCAGGAGCCCGCCTGTAGAACAGAGGACTACACTCAATTTCAAGTCAAAAGTCAGTAAAGCGGAGGGTTACAACAAAATATCTCCAGCATAAATTCCGCTGCAGAAATCAGAAGAAAGACTACAAGAGCAAGTTTGAAGTTAGATAAGATGTTGTAATCCCTAGTTTAGTCTAGCTTCTTGTTTTCTTTTTAGCACGGTGTAATAAGGAGGGCGGAAAGCAGTAGTAACAGCATGCAGCAGTAGTAACAGCAAAATTGCAGTCCCATGGTAGTCCCAGCTACCAAAACTTCCCGAACTACATTAACATGATTCCCTTTTAGCCAGGGATATGTAGGAAACCTCTGAAGCAAAGGTTCGGTTAAATCTTTTTAAAAATGCTTCACACGGAGTATTCCAACGGGCAAAAATCGCTCGTATCCGCTCACTTTATCTTAGCATGAAAACTCTTTGTGTTTTTGGACAAAGAGGAGCAGCTGTGAGCACGTGATTTTTGCTTCACGAAAACTACTCCAAAAGAAATCGAAAAATAAAACAAATGTCATTTGGGTACAAGTTTAAGAATTTCGCATGACATTTTCATAATTATTTTGTCTGTGAGTGTTTATTTTGTTTAATTAATTAAAAAATACAAAAATACATATTGCATGCACTTTTAGGATTTAATTGTGCATTTAGGAATTAATTGAACCATATTTGGTTTTTAAAAGAGCGAAAATCACAAAATATGTATTGTAGTCCAATTGTGTGATTTGTTTGTAATTGATGTTTAATTGTGTTAATAGTTGTAATAGAAGTTAATTTGTGTTTTTAACAAGTTAATTTAAGTTCTATAATTTAATTTAAGATTTTTTGGAATTTAATTTTTGATAATTAGGAATTAAAAAGAAGTTAAAAGAAAAGGAAGAAGTGAAAAATCCAAAGAAATCGGAACTGGGCCGTTTTATTTTGACCAAAACCAGGCCCAAATTTCACCCCTGTACCCGGTCCAGTCGATCTGGCAAAACGACCACTCAAACGGCGTCGTTTCTGTCACGCTCAATCTGGACTGGTGATTTGTTTTGATCGAACGGTCCAGACCACTCCTCCCATAACCCGTTTTTGACCCAACCCGGACCGCCCCAGTACTACTCCAAAAGACACCGTGCCTATTAGTAAAATGATCCAGGCCGTTGATCATGATTGATCCAACGGCCAAGATCAAACGCTCCCTCCCGTATATAACCCTAATCCCTTACCCCACGCCCCAAACCAAACCCCCCTCACCCTATCGTGTCTCTCAAGCTCAGACACGGACCAGACCCAAACCCTAGCCGCCATTGTTACACCTCCGCCTGAAACCCGGCGGCAACAACGCCGCATGTCACCAAATTAACACCCCTAAGCCATCTGACCACCCTCGTTACAGATCCGTTAACCGTTTGCCTCGAATCAACCTCCAGCTTCTCTAATCTTCAATCGAAGATTCGAGCAGAACCTAAACCTACCCCAACCAGTCCCAAACTCATACCGGACATCTCCCTGACCTCCCTCGTCACCAAACCACCGTTGTTTTGGTTCGAATCACACCAGAACCATTCGAACCCCAAATCGAACCCCCAAGAACCCTAGAAAACCAAAGTTTGAAATCTGTCCAAATTAAAGGATGATTTGGGGTCTAATCGACCTTAGTCGAAGTGTTCTCAGTTGAGAACACTCGATTAAGGTCCGTTCGACCTCAAAGAGTCTGAGTCAGAGTCCAAGTCAGGGTCGTCTAGTTTCCGAGTTCTTGAGGTATTTTTCCTTTCCTGTTGTTCCATTTTGTATTTGTTTATATCTGTTTATTTGTTTTGTTTAGTTTTATTGATTTTTCAATTCTTTTGGTCTATTGATTCTGTCCTTCTTCAATGACCTTTTATTTGGTCGAACTTTTTCTGTTCATGGTCAAGTATATGATAAACTATATAATCGATTTGAATGAGTTTCGTCGATTAGTTAAGTTTTATTATAAATCCCTGTTTCTATCAATACGACTCGAACCACCTGTGTGCCTGTTCGATTCTGATTTGCTACTGATTGTATGTGTTGTAATTCGTGTAGTCGATTGGATAAGTGTCGTCGATTAGTTTTACATGCTTGAATGTTAGAATAACCTGATAATAATTTGATTCATATTGCTTCAATTCTGATTGAATCATTGTTTGAATTTGGTTGTGAATTGGTTATAGCTGTAGTACTTTAGTGATCAGTTAGAAATCAGTTGTTAAGGTTATAACTTATAGAGTTCTACCATCACATTAAGAGGTTTAGGGCAGGGCAGTAATGTCAGGGACTTCAGGAGGGTATTTTGGGATTGAAAGGTTTGAAATTGGTTTAAGTTGAATGGTCTGACAGTAGGGTACTAAAGTACCATTAAACTAATGAATTGTTTAAATTCTAATGGGGAACAAAACATAATGGTGGGGGAAGGTTGAAAGGAAATGGATTAAGAAATAGGTGCCCATACCTATTTGAATTTAAATAAAGGGAAGGTAATGGGAAAAATATACTCTAGTGGGGAACAAGTGAATTAAAAGGAGATAAAAACATGTAGTAGTGAGGAGAAATACTTTCCTAATTAGATAAGTGCTCCTTAGAGCTGGAAAGGGGCTGAGGTTTGGGTATAAATAGGGGTCTGGACAGAATTAGTGGGGGGCTGTTTTTTTGGGAGAGAAAAATCAGTTTTTCTTTCGGGTTTTTTCACAGAGTCTAGGCTGGATTTTTAACAGTTAAGAGTTCAGTAATTTGAGAAAAAAAACAGGCTGGTTTTAATCCTAAAAAGTTCAGTGTTTGAGAGCTAAGAAACTGAAAAGTGAGGTCTTTTCTTTTACTGCTGAATATCAAAACTAGTACTGTTACTGTTTCATTGGTATTGCTGGTTGGTATTTCTGGGGTTTCAAGTGGTTTTTCCTGAGTTTGCTATTGGTTATTTGCTACTGTTTCATTGGGTGTTGCTGGAATTCTGCTGGTCTTTTTAAATCTGTTACTGGGTTGTTCTGTTACTGTGTTGCTGGTTATTGTTGTTGTTGTTTGCTACTGCTCTACTGATCCCCCTCTTCTTCTTTTATTATCTATTACCAGGTACACTTTCGAATCACACTGTGATGTAGCTGTGAGATGTAAAAATGAAAAGAAAATGCTCGAGTAGTGTAGTACTTAGTGCATCTGGAATTTAGTAGATAAATAATAAGTTGTATAGTCTATCTTTATAACTCCATGAAGAATGTGGACTGTGGAGTTTGTATCTGATAAGGACTGTATTGGACCATTAACTTGCCTTTCTTAGTTGTAAATTTAGTAGTTTAATACCAACTTTAGTATCATAGAATTAAAAATCAAACTTCCAAGTTAACTGTGATTTTCCCGAATAGTTAAGCATGCCCATTATTGTCAAACAGTTTAGTTAAATAAGTGGAATATGATGAAGATAGCATGAGTTTGTTCTATTGAACCTGTCTGTTTAAACTTGTTAGTTTCACTAGCTATGAAGGTTTTAATATTGTCAACAGTAGGTAGATAATGATTGTTGGCAGCCCATTTGCTCGAAAAGTTGAAATATTGGGTTTGGCTTCATCATGTAAAGCAATTGGCAATAGCATGTGTATGTTAAATCAGACTCGAATCCGCTTTTGTGAGTCGAATACCGAACTTGGCCCGAATAACGCATGAAATCTGGTCGTAGGAAACGGGCTCGATCACAAGACCATCCTTAAAAATCGTACAATAAAGTTAAGTAACAATTGGTTGGGACCTTCATTTTGTGTTTAGAGGCGAACCTAATAGAAAAATGTAGTCACTTTAGGATCGGTTTTTTAAAATAAACGAGATGAGCCTCGCCAAATAAAATGCACAGATTGCGGGGCCCTCACAAATGTGTGTATTAATTACTTAGAACTCGGGATCGGCCGCTTAGCGAACTTCACGGCCATTTCCCAAAATAACCACGCGTTAGTCTCTTTAGAGGCGCACTTTAAATAACATTACCTTCTTAAACCCGGGTGCACATTTATTTGACCCAAATTCAAATCTCAACGAAGTCGAAATGTGTCACTAATCACGGGTACATTGATTGTGACGTGGTTCGAGATGCATTTCCACGACGTTGCAAATTCTTTTTTTTTTTAAATAATAATAATGAATGAGACGAGCCTCGACAAACAAAAATACACAAGCTGCGGGGGCCTCTATACGTGTTGGTAAAATTACTTAGACTTCGGGATGGGCCGTTTAGCAAAGTTTCACGGCCTTACCCAAAATAATAATACGCTAGTCGCTTTAGGCGCGCCTTTAATAATTTACTTTCTTAAACTCGGGTGCACATTTATGAGACCCAAATCCAAATCTCATCGGAGTCGAAATACGTCAATAACCGCGGGTGCATTGATGTGGCGTGGTTCGAGACGTGTTTTCGCGATGTTGCAATTCTCTCTTAAAATAACAACAATGAAAGCGGGAAAGAGTTAAAATTGGCACACAGGTCCAACATGTAGAAAATCAGATAAATGAGCCGAATATGACAATTGAGCGACCGTGCTAGAACTACGGAACTCGGGAATGCCTAACACCTTCTCCCAGGTTAACAGAATTCCTTATCCGGATTTCTGGTTCGCGGACTGTAATATAGAGTCAATCTTTTCCTCGATTCGGGATTCAACCGGTGACTTGGGACACCATAAATCTCCCAAGTGGCGACTCTGAATTAAATACATAAATCCCGTTTTAATTGTCCTTTAATTGGAAAAACTCCCTTTGTGCCCCTACGGGCGCGGGCCAAAAGGAGGTGTGACAGCTCTGGCGATTCTGCTGGGGACGATAAGAACCCAGAATCTCTGGTTCAGGGTTCAAGAATTCGAGCCTGGAATAATTGTTATCATTTGGCTTCATTTATTATCTGATCTTATTACATGTTTTGGCCTAAATGTGCAAAATGTTGCTTTTATCGCTTTGATATTATCTGAACTGTATATAAACTGCTACGAAACCCTTCTCTTCTCACCTCCGGGGATGTGCTTACTGTTTGAGACTCCCTATTCTATTAGTGTCATACCCTGAAATAAGAAAGAGGTCGGACAAGTTACAAAGTTGGACGATCTCGCGGGTCCCCGGTACGTAGCCCCCTCCTCGACTCGAGTTGTCCGCTCGGGTACACAGTCTAGAACAAATACCCAGGTTACGAACCTAGAATAACTCAGCTTCATGCCGGATCCCTAGTAGGAACGTTCGTTTGCATCATGTGCATTTGACTTTGGAGGCTCAACACAGGGGTTGGGTCTGTCTAGGACAGGTGTACCAAAACGACAAAAGACCATCCTGATGCATCCAACTTGCTACCTGTACATTTGTTTTCTTCGGACTTTCATGCTGACCGGCTTTTGAATACTTTGAAAAAATAGAGATAGAGGTAGTTAATCGCCTGTTTTGAAAAAAAAAAAATCAATGTCGAAATAGCGTCGAAACTCCGTCGAATTTTTTGAGAAAATGAAAAAAAAGGGTTTTGTTTATGAAAAATGGTTTTATTCGCCATTGAAAAGACTCTTGTTTTCAAAAGAAGTTTGTTTTATCTACCCGAACTACGCCAGTTTGATTCTCACAGGGTGCGGGATACGTAGGCAACCCTCATCGTGTCCAACCTCCCCTTTACAAAAATGTCAAAATTTTAATTTTCGTCATAAATAAGTCGGGTGACGCCGTTTTTGTCAAAATAGCCGAATGTTCCCAAAAGGGATGCCGGAAGGCTGACTTTGCATAAACGGCCGCTTGTAGTCATTTTTTGGATTTTTGACCGGTTGACTCATCCAGCCTCAAAATCTTCGTTCCCGAAGTGCTGAAAGGCCGTGTTCGGAATATGATCTTTCTTTTAATCTGTGAAAAATTAAAAAAAAAAGTCAATTGGTTGAGTCAAATAAATTTTATTTTTTGCTTAATCACCTTAAAAATGTGCAGGATGAGCACGATGCAAAATGAACCTTTTTCAATAATGACTAAAATCCCTTTCAAGTTTCGGCTATGGTGGGATGATTTAGGTGGTGTAGAGCAAGATGAGGTCAAGAAATATCTAAAAGGTCTTACGGGTTTATTGGAAATCCAGCCTCGGGGGGATATCATAAGAGCTTTGGTCACCTGCTGGGACCCGGCACACAATGTCTTCCACTTCTCCGATTTTGAACTCACTCCGACTTTGGAGGAAATAGTCGGGTACATCGAAAATGCTGAAGTTCCGTTGAGGCAAAAATACTTGGTTGCTCCAAGAGCTGTCACTGTGCATCAGTTTTTAGATTCGTTAAAGATACCCAGGACGGTCCATAACCCAGATTGGCCGCAGGTTTTTGTAATCCGCACTTCATATACGACAGATACGGTCATATCGAAGGATTCAACAACCTGGGTAACAAGTTATGCAGCAAAAGTAACCGTCAGAAATGGGACGAGCATAGACGAGTGGCTTTTATGGTAACCTTTTTTGGGCCTTTTGGTGTTTCCAAGGAAAGACGGAAACATTGATCTGAAAATAGCTGGGGTCGTCAATACCTTGCTCATTCAAGATGAAAGCACTCTTGCTCCTATGATAGTATCTGATATCTTCCAAGCTCTCACAGCCTGCAAAGCCAGAGGGAACTTTTTCGAGGGGTGTAACTTGTTGCTACAAATATGAATGACTGAGCATCTCTGTCACCGTTCCCAACTCTTGAGTTATGGTTCCTCGAAGAAAACTTGCATAGAAGAGTTCTACACAAGAATCAAGGGGGTCAGTCTACCCGAGGGAGTTACGGTGTGGACATCATTCTTTCGGACCCTCACCGCCAGCCAAATACAGTGGACACTAGGATGGTTACCCGTTGACGAGGTCATCCATATGCCGGCAACTAGGACCCACTTTCAATTGATGGGGCTCAAGAGCATTCAACCTTATGCGCCATATCGGGTTTTGAGACAACTCGGGAGATGCCAAACAGTGCCACAGGAGGAAGATTTTAGTGCTCAAGTAATTGAGATTAGCCCTGACGGACAGTTCCCTGAAGCAAGAGTCCGTCAGATCTGGAGTGAATGCCAATATTTAAAAGCAGATACTTGCGTGCAGGATCAGGCCAAAGGCGAAGTGGCGCCCGGATACCTTGCTTGGTACATGACAGAACTTGAGCACGAAAGGCCGGCTAAAAGACTCCATCTCCAAGAATTCGTCAAGGCGTCGCAAGAACAGTGGGATTGGTTGGCTAAAGAGCACGAGTACAGGGTTACAATAGGCAAGTTGGAGAAGCAAGTTATAGATTTGAAATTTGAGAAAGATTTGCATATCGCTACAGATGAGGGAGAAAAGAGAAAACTAGCTCAGGAAAACGAGGTCCTCAAAGCTCAAATCCAGGAAATGAAAATAGCTACCAGAAACCCGAAGAGAATCCGGGCTGATGAAAGGCTCATAAACGGTCTAAAGAAGAAAGTCCTCGAGTATCAAGAAGACTTGGAAAAATCTAAAGCTGGTCTAGCGAGAATCCAGGTGAAATGGATAAAGAAGGCAGAAGAGCGAGCACGGTCTATGCAACAAATGAAGAGGGACTACGAAAGGAACATCGCTATATTGAGAGAAACAATATCCACTCTCAAAGAGCGGATCTTCAGACAAGCCTAAGATTCCATAGCAGATACGAAGCGCTACTATGATCTAATGGCCCGAATGGAGAAACAGATGAATGAGTTTTAGGATCAATTCCTTTACAACGCTCAAATGCTAGGGACGCGGAATCAACAAATAGAGCGATTGCTTATGGAAAGGGACAGAATCAAGGGAAGAATCGACGATATCGGGCACTACATCACCATAAAGTGCCTAGATTGTGAGGATATGTCCCGTACGACCTTCTGTGCTTCAATAATGATTTATGTCCACCAGATCATGGAAGATTTGAAAGATCTGCAAAGGGGCCTTGCACCAAAGCCCGCGGCGAGGCCGAACGACGCCCCGCGGGTGCCAAAATTCAAAACTCTGAAACATTCATAGTTTGAGTCTGTATTTTCCTCATAGTTTGAGTTTGTTGTCCGTCGGAGTTTGTATTTTCCTTTTTTGGCATAAAGTCTGTAGTCTGTATCAAGTCTGTCAATTTCCTTTCAAAAATGTTTTGCCTTGTAATAAAACGTTTTGCTAGTAAAGGTTGAAAAATCCAAAAATGGTGTTTTTATTCTCCGCACTTGTCGCAGAACTACGCGCGGTCTGATTTATGCGGGGACATGATACGTAGGCAATCTACATAAGATTCGACCGCCATTAAAAAGAAAAAGAGAAAGGCAAAGTGAATAAAAGAAAGGAAAAGAAAGAAATAAAAAGAGAGAGAAAGAAAGTTTCAAAAACACTTAAACGAGGCACAAACAAATTAAGCCGGAATGACGCATGCGGTCGAAGCAAAGACATGTTAGAAATGGTTAAACTACCTAGGAACATTGCATCCCCCAACGTGAAATTGCAATATGTGTTAAACTCTAACGCTAACAAGTTTGTTGTCCTTCCAGAGATTTCGAACCAGTTAGTTTGTTAGAACGTTCTGGCAGATTACCATTACCAAACAAGATCCAAATGGCCCATACTAAAAAGCATGACTAGTTCAGACCAAAGTGTCGAGGATGAAAGGATGGAGAATCAAATGCTGAAGGAGGAAATGGATAAGATGAGACAAGAGATGAAAGAAATGCAGCTGGCCTTAGCTAGGGTACAAAAAGTGCCTAACCCTCCCGTTACTCCCACTCTCCCAACAGGACACTCGCCGGAATACCCTCCCCCGGCCCTTCGGCAAGCTTCCCCAGTCACCAATACTATCAGGGAAGAAATGCCTATGATCCCCTAGCTTCACAACCCAATCAGAACCCTCCTCCACCAAATGTTCCTGTTTTCGTGGCACCCCACCAGCCACGCTGCAAAGATCATCCAGCGAGCCGCTGTTTCAGGCTCACGATAACCAATATTACCCCCTTGAACCAACCATCAAAGCACCCGAGCCTCGTACTTATAATACTCACTTCGAGATCCCGGTAGAGACAGAAAAGTCGGCTAAGAGCCCAGAGCAAGACGAAGTGCTTCGAAAGTTTAAAAGCCTGGAGCAGTCCTTTAGGAATATCCATGGGTTAGGCAACCAAGTCAGTGTGGCCTACAAAGATCTGTGCCCATTCCCCGACATTCAATTGCCGGCAGGATTCAAGATGCCAAATTTTGATCTATACGAGGGGCACGGTGATCCAATGGCACATCTGCGAGGTTTTTGCAGTAAGATGAGAGGGGTCGGGGGAAAAGATGAGCTGTTGATAGCTCATTTTGGTCAAAGTCTAAGCGGGTCTGCACTGGAATAGTACACAAGACAGGATCCTAGCAGGTGGTACACCTGGGATGATCTGGCATAAGCCTTTGCAGGCCACTTCTAGTACAACCTTGAGATCGTCCCTGACCGTCTCACATTACTGAAACTTGAGAAGAAGCCCGGGGAAAGCTTCCGAGAATTTGGGTTCCGCTGGAGAGAGCAGGCGGCAAGAGTTGATCCTCTGATGAGAGAGGGGGAAATGGTGGACTACTTTCTGCAGACTCTGGAGCCAACTTACTTCGGTCACCTGGTGACGTCAGTTGGCAAATCTTTTAACGAAGTAGTAAAAATGGGCGGTATGATTGAAGAGGGACTTAAGTCCAACAAAATTCTGAGCTATTCGGCGATTAAAGCAACCACTCAGGCCATCCAGAGCGGCACGGGAGGTGCGCTCGAAATGAAGAAAAGGGAAGACGTCGCAACAGTCGAGGCAGGTACTTGGTCCAGATCCAGAGGTCCCCCCCCTCACTACCAACCTAGACCCCATCACTAAAATTACCCACACATTCCATACGGCCCTCCGCAGCCTTACTACCCACCACAAGAGCCACATTTCTCTGTCCATCACGCCCAAACTTACACCCAGCCTCTGGCTCGCCCGCAATGGCGTGCGCTGGCTCCCCAGAATACATATCCACCTCCACAAAACACATATCCACCTCCACAAAATACATATCCACCTCCACAAAACACATATCCACCTCCACAAAACACATATCCACCACCAAGGGCCTACAGGAATCCTTCGGGACCAGGTTTCCGTGGGAATCAGACTTTTAGGAATGAAAGGGTGCAGAGGCAGAGAACATTCACTCCGCTGGGAGAAACCTATACTACTTTATTCCACAAATTGAGACAGTTAGGCCTATTGAGTCCTGTGGAGCCCAAATTGCCAAATCCCCTTCCCAAAAATCTGGACCACTCGGTAAGTTGTGAATATTGTTCGGGG
The DNA here is from genome assembly GCF_000715075.1 of Nicotiana tabacum. Lineage (NCBI taxonomy): Eukaryota > Viridiplantae > Streptophyta > Magnoliopsida > Solanales > Solanaceae > Nicotiana > Nicotiana tabacum. Next base: position 132,999,264 of record NC_134101.1, on the reverse strand, counting down.
CCTCCCGGGCATGATACTGAGAAGTGTTGGAAGTTGAAAACTACCGTACAAGATCTTATTGACACAAATAGGATCGAGGTCCAGGAGCCAAAGGCACCTAACATTAATCAAAACCTGTTGTCGGTACACCATGAAGCCCACGTGATCGAACTAGTGCACGAAAGAGGGAAGCTCAAGAAGCCCTCATAAACGGTAATGATGATCCGTTCCAGTCCGAAAGAAAAGTTGATCAGTGGGAAGGCGGTAGTACAGTCGGAAAGGGTAGAAGGCAAGCCAGTGGTGGTGATGGGGAAGAGTTCGTCTGATGTTGCCAAGAATCCAGAGCCGGTCAAAGTAACGGTACAAGGGATATCAAGCAAGCCAGTAGCCGTGAAGGGGGCATGCACAAGACCAGTTGTTATCAGGCCAGTAATGCAGTTGCCAATAATCAGCGAGAAAGCTGTGCCATGGAGCTACAGTAAAGTAATGGTAATGCATAAGGGGAAGGAAGTTGTGGAGGAAATATGTGAGGCACAGGGGTTAACTCGTTCGGGAAGGTGTTTTGCTCCCGCAGAGTTAAGAAGGGCCAATCAGTAGCGATAAAAAATCCAATTACCGAGGAAAAGGTGGAAGAATTTTTAAAGAAAATAAAGGCGCAAGATTACTCCATTGTGGAGCAGTTGAGGAAGACCCCGACACAGATCTCATTGTTATCATTGTTGATCCATTCAGACGAGCACCGCCGGGTACTGATGAAAATTCTGAATGAAGCCCATGTTCCGGATAAGATCTCTGTGAACCATCTGGAGAAAATAGCAAACAAGATTTTCGAGGTCAACAGGGTAACTTTTTCAGACGATGAGTTGCCCGTGGAGGGTACAAAACATAATAGAGCCCTTTATTTGACTGTGAAGTGTGAAGACTCGGTAGTCACTCGAGTACTGATTAATAATGGGTCCAGTGCCAATATCTGTCCTTTGTCCACATTGAACAAACTGAAGGTCGATGGTGATAAGATTCACAAGAACAACATCTATGTTCGAGGGTTTGATGGTGGTGGTACAGACATAGTGGGTGACATCATACTTGAATTAACAATTGGTCCAGTCGAGTTCACCATGGAGTTTCAAGTGTTAGATGTGGCAGTGTCATATAATCTTCTGTTGGGGCGACCCTGGATCCACGCCGCCAAAGCAGTGCCTTCTACATTACATCAGATGGTCAAATTCGAGTGGGATAGGCAAGAGATCATAGTACATGGGGAAGACAATGCAAGCGCCGTAAGTGATGCCATCGTGCCCTTCATAGAGACTGATGATGATAAGGGACCGTGGGTTTACCAAGTTTTCGATACGGTTTTAGTGAACAAAGTTCCCGAAGGTGAAAGCATCCCACTTCCCAAAATAGCAGCTGCAACTGTCATGGTAGCCTCGGAGATGTTGAAGAACGGGTTTGTGCCAGGCAAAGGTTTAGGGGCTGATCGTCAGGGTATTGTTCAGCCGGTTTATTTGCCCAAAAATCTGGATACCTTTGTGTTGGGGTTCAAGCCTACAGCGGTGGATGTGAGACGGGCCCGCAAGTTGAAGAACAGAATCTGGGTCCTTCCCAAGCCAATCCCGCACCTATCCAGATCATTTGTCAGAATAGGTATCAGAAAGTTGTCGGTCCTGAAAGTTCTCGGACCACTGATTGGGCCAGATGGAGATTTGAATGAGGGCTTTGAAAGGCTATTTGCCAATGTCAACATGATAGAAGTTGGAGAAGGGTCCGGTAGGTTAGATGTACAGTTTGTGGGGCCTAGGGCTGAAGCCTTCAAAGAGATAAACAAAGGGTTAAGCCAGTTTGAAGAGAAATCCAAGCCCAACTTAAATGACACAGAAGCCATCAATTTAGGGGATGCAGATGATATCAGGGAAACTAAAATAAGCATCCACATTGCACCGAATATCAGGGAAGAACTAATCAAAGCACTTATTAAGTTCAAAGACGTTTTTGCATGGTCGTATGATGACATACCGGGGTTAAGCAGGGATTTAGTGGTTCACAAATTGCCCATTAACCCGGCATGCCCTCCCGTCAAGTAGAAATTGAGGAAGTTCAAAACAGACATGAGTGTGAAGATTAAAGAGGAAGTAACCAAGCAGCTGCAAGCAAAGGTTATTCGGGTCACTCGATATCCTAATTGGTTGGCTAATGTGGTGCCAGTGCCAAAGAAAGATGGGAAGATCATGGTGTGTGTCGATTACCGTAATCTGAACAGGGCAAGCCCAAAGGATAACTTTCCATTACCCAACATCCATATCTTGATCGATAATTGTGCCGGACGTGAGATCGGGTCTTTTGTGGATTGCTATGTTGGGTATCATCAGATTCTGATGGATGAAGAAGATGTGGAAAAGACGGCTTTCATTACACCGTGAGGGACTTATTGCTACCGGGTAATGCCATTTGGTTTGAAGAATGCTGGGGCAACGTACATGAGAGCAATTACTACTGTGTTACATGACATGATACACAAAGAGATTGAGGTATACGTGGATGATATGGTCATAAAATCCAAGCATCAGGAAGACCACGTATCAGACCTAAGGAAGTTTTTCCAAAGACTTCGAAGGTACGATATTAAGCTCAACCCGGCCAAATGTGCATTTGGTGTTCCATCTGGAAAGCTGTTGGGATTCATCGTCAGTCGGCAAGGTATTGAGTTGGACCCATCAAAGATCAAATCCATCCAAGATTTGCCACCGCCGAAGAACAAGACAGAAGTAATGAGTCTGTTGGGAAGGTTGAATTATATCAGCAGGTTTATTGCTCAACTCACAACAACTTGTGAACCCATTTTTCGGCTACTGAAGAAAGATGTTGCGGTAGAATGGACGGCAGAATGTCAGGAAGCATTTGACCAAATCAAAGAATATTTATCAAATCCACCTATGTTGGTTCCACTTGAGCCGGGAAGACCGTTAATTCTTTATCTAACGGTCCTGGAGAATTCGTTTGGCTGCGTACTGGGGCAACACGACATTACAGGAAGGAAGGAGCAAGCCATCTATTATCTTAGCAAGAAGTTTATAGGCTATGAGGTTAAGTACACTCAACTCGAGAAGACATGTTGCACCCTAACTTGGGTGGCCCAGAAATTGAAGCATTATCTGTCATCATATACTACTTATCTCATTTCACGCTTGGATCCACTGAAGTATATTTTCCAGAAGCCTATGCCCACAGGGAGATTGGCGAAATGGCAGATATTACTCACAGAATTCGACATTGTCTATGTGACGAAGACGGCCATGAAGGCCCAAGCATTGGCTGATCACTTGGCTGAGAATCCTGTTGATGAAGAATGCGAGCCCTTGAGGACGTATTTTCCTGATGAAGAAGTAATGCATATAGATGAGTTGGAATTGACCAAGGAACCAGGATGGAAGCTTTTTTTCGATGGAGCCGCAAATGCGAAGGGAGTTGGAATAGGAGCGGTACTTATTTCTAAAACAGGACATCATTATCCTGTTACGGCTCAGCTGCGTTTCTATTGTACCAACAACATGGCTGAGTATGAGGCATGCATTTTGGGTCTACGACTAGCTGCAGACATGGATGTCCAGGACGTCTTGGTCTTGGGAGACTCGGACCTCCTAGTGCATCAGATTCAGGGTGAATAAGAAACAAGGGATTTGAAGCTCATACCATATCGACAATGTTTGCACGATCTGAGCAAGCGATTTCGATCAGTGGAGTTCAGACACATCCCAAGAGTTCATAATGAGATTGCCGATGCTTTGAACACCTTAGCATCAATGTTGCACCACCCAGACAAAATTCATGTTGACACGTTGCATATTCAGGTTCGTGATCAGCATGCTTATTGCAACATGTTAGAGGAAGAATTGGATGGCAAACCACGGTTCTATGATGTCAAGGAATACCTCAGGATGGGGATATACCTGGAGCAGGACACCGAAGATCAAAAGAGAGCCATTCGGTGACTGGCAAATGGATTTTTCCTCAGTGGATGAGTGTTGTACAAAAGAACACCAGATTTGGAATTGCTGAGATGTATAGATGCTAGTCAAGCCATGACAGTTATAACAGAGGTATATGCTGGAGTTTGTGGGCCACATATGAGCAGATATGTATTGGCGAAGAAGATTCTTCGAGCAGGGTACTATTGGCTCACTATGGAGCGTGATTGTATCAGTTTCGTGCGGAAATGCCATCAGTGTCAGATACACGAAGATCTGATTCATTCTCCGCCGACAGAATTGCATACAATGTCAGCACCATGGCCATTTGTTGCCTGGGGCATGGATGTCATTGGACCAATTGAGCCAGCAGCATCCAACGGGCATGGGTTCATCCTGGTGGCCATTGATTATTTCACCAAATAGGTTGAGGCCAAAACTTTCAAGTCTGTGACCAAGAAAGCAGTGGTCGATTTTGTTCACTCAAATGTCATCTGTCGATTTGGAATCCCAAAGGTGATCATCACGGATAATGGTGCCAATCTTAACAGCAATTTGATGAAAGAGGTATGTCAACAGTTTAAGATTACACACCACAATTCCACCCCATATCGTCCCAAGGCGAATGGAGCAGTTGAGGCAGCCAACAAAAACATAAAGAAGATACTTCGGAAGATGGTAGAAGGTTCGAGGCAATGGCATGAAAAATTACCATTTGCATTGTTGGGTTATCGCACTACTGTCCGTACTTCAGTAGGGGCAACTCCTTATTTGTTAGTATACGGAACTGAAGTGGTAATACCGGCGGAAGTTGAAATCCTGTCCCTTCGGATTGTCATTGAAGCTGAGATTGATGATGATGAGTGGGTCAAAACTCGTCTGGAGCAGTTGAACTTGATTGATAAAAAAGATTGGCAGCTGTGTGTCATGGCCAGTTATATCAAAGGAGAATGGCAAGAGCATACAACAAAAAGGTGCGTCCCTGGAAGTTTGAAGTGGGCCAGCAAGTGCTGAAACTCATCCTCCCACATCAGGCTGAGGCAAGGGGCAAGTTCACCCCGTATTGGCAAGGGCCATTCATTGTAACCAGAGTGTTGTCCAATGGCGCTTTATGTTTAACAGATATCGAAGGGAAATGCGTCAACATGGCTATCAATTCTGACGCAGTTAAGAGATATTATGTATGATTTCTTTAATTGTAATTGTTGTTTGTTTGCATTTGGCATGGTATCGGATAATGAAATGACGGAGGCAATTTGTTCTTCCATCCAAACACTTCAACTTTTGCTTCCCCTTTTGAGCCTTATTTATTCTTTCATACCCCTCTTTTGGAATCAGTAATGAAAATGAAAGAAAAAGAGAAGAGAAAAATGATGATAATAAAGACAAAAGAAAAGTCACAAGAAAAACAAAGGAATTGGGAACTACGTTTGACCTGATTCCTCAAAAAGGATACGTAGGCGCCTCACGGCTCGGTCATAGTGTAACAAAAATAAAAATCCCCAAGCAAGAAACTGGGGCAGAAGTTGTGTTTGTAATGTTGGGAAGGAAGTTTGATTCCAAGAGTTGTAATGTTTTACCCATCAAATATATTTTGAACCTTTTGATACCCCTTTTCTTTTAGCCATACACAAAAACCCATATTGATGTCCAAAAAAGACCTCCCGATCAGTATCCAAGAAGTGCCAAGCCATGCAAATGGAAGTCGGGAATAACAATCTGATCCCCAGCAGAGAAGAGGATCATAAGCTGGAAATAAATTGATCACCGAAAGAATCCCCAGCAGAGAGAGTCATATCGGTAACACTCCAATCCCCAGCTAAAAAAAATAAAATAAAATGAGAGAGTTTTATCGGTGAAAACCTCCACAGGCACCATAAGGCGACGTAAGTTGAGAAAAATAAGACGAGAGAGTCTTATCGGTGAAAACCTTCACAGGAACCATAAGGCGACGGGAGTTGAGGGAAATGAGAGTCTTATTAGTGAAAACCCCTCAACAGAGGCAAACAAGATAAGATTGACGGAAAGGATCCGTCGAGGCATCAAGCAGTGCAAATATGTTGAGTCGACAAAAGAATTGGGCGCTTACATATCCCCAACAAAGTAAGGCCATCAGAAAGATTGATTGATATAAATAGACTGGGTTGGTTAATCCAAAATGCACGACGTGATCATTGGGATCGGTTGTACCATTCAGATAAGCTCTTTTCTTTTTCTTCTCCCCAACATTTTCCAGAAAACTATTCTTCTCTTTCTTTCTTGAATTCATCATTTTTTGTTTTAAAAAACTTTATCTCCCTAGCAGTTTGTTTTGAAAAGGATTTTCAGTGCTTATTACCAATTGCCAAGAAGGTGCAAAAACACAATATTGATAGTACGGGCCAAAGATAATGCAATGGAACGAGAAAGACGTTCGTTGCAAGACCAAATAATGGATTGGTCTAGGATTTCAGGGAGAGTATGGAGAAAAGTGGGAAGCAACAATTGGTGAATAAAGAATCGTCAAGAAACAAGAGCATCCCTGGCAGATTATCGACCAAGTTCCAAGAGAGTCGGACAACACGGAGCGGCGAAAGAAGAGAGGGAAAACCATCCCCAGCAGGAATATGATCGCCAGCAGGAATATCATCCCCAACAAATAATCTCATCCCCAGCAAGCTTTGGTAATGTAATGGAAAACAAAGCTGGGAAAGGAGAAAGAGAAAACCATCCCCAGCAGGAGTGGCACGACCATTCACCACGTTTTAAACTAACAAAATTTTTTCTTTGATTTGAAGCAGGGACAGGAAATGTTATGGATGATGAAAAGACATCATGATACAAGAAAGATTGTCAAACTGGGGCAGAAAATTTTCTTTCATTTTAAAAATTTTCTGGAAGTCCGGTACCCACTTGGGAAAGAAGCAAGATAACACAAGTTTGGGGAAAAATGGTATCCCCAACAGTTTTCGGAAGAAGACCAAACAAGTTTTAAAGGAAGCAATTTCGGAAGGAAGATAACGCGAGGCTTAAGGGAAGTAGTTCCAGTGGAAGGAAAGCACCAGCTTTAAGGGAAGTAGACTTCGAAGGAGGAAAATAACGTATTTTTAATGAAACACCGGTGTTATCCCCAGCAGTGGCATGAAACACCAGTTTTGAGGGAAGCAGTTCTGAAAGAAGATAATTTCAAGTTAGAAGGAAAATGGTTCAGGAGGCAGGAAGGAACAACAGCAATAAAATGCATTTTTAAGAAGTAGTTGAAGTCAGGAGCCTGCCTGGAGAATGGAGGTATTATATTTTAAGAAATAGTTGAAGTCAGGAGCCCGCCTGGAGAATGGAGGTATTATATTTTTAAGAAGTAGTTGAAGTCAGGAGTCCGCCTGGAGAATGGAGGTATTATATTTTTAAGAAGTAGTTGAAGTCAGGAACCCGCCTGAAGAATAGAGGTGTTATATTTTTAAGTTGTAGTCGAAGTCAGGAGCCCACCTGGAGAATAGATGTGTTATATTTTTAAGAAGTTGTTGAAGTCAGGAGCCCGCCTGGAAAATGGAGGTGTTATGTTTTTAAGAAATAGTCGAAGTCAGGCGCCCGCCTGAAAAATGGAGGTGTTATATTTTAAAGAAGTTGTTGAAGTCTGGAGCCCGCCTGGAGAATGGAGGTATTATATTTTTAAGAAGTAGTTGAAGTGAGGAGCCCGCCTGAAGAATAGAGGTGTTATATTTTTAAGAAGTTGTTGAAGTCAGGAGCCCGCCTGGAGAATAGAGGTGTTATATTTTTAAAAAGTAGTCGAAGTCAGGAGTCCGCCTGAAAAATGGTGGTGTTATATTTTTAAGTAGTTGAAGTCAGGAGCCCGCCTGAAGAATAGAGGTGTTATATTTTTAAGAAGTTGTTGAAGTCAGGAGCCCGCCTGAAAAATGGAGGTGTTATGTTTTTAAGAAATAGTCGAAGTCAGGAGCCCGCCTGAAAAAATGGAGGTGTTATATTTTTAAGAAGTTGTTGAAGTCAGGAACCCGCCTGGAGAATGGAGGTGTTATGTTTTAAGAAATAGTCGAAGTCAGGAGCCCGCCTGAAAAATGGAGGTGTTATATTTTTAAGAAGTTGTTGAAGACAGGAGCCTGCCTGGAGAATGGAGGTGTTATGTTTTTAAGAAATAGTCGAAGTCAGGAGCCCGCCTGAAAAATGGAGGTGTTATATTTTTAAGAAGTTGTTGAAGTCAGGAGCCCGCCTGGAGAATGAAGGTGTTATGTTTTAAGAAATAGTCGAAGTCAGGAGCCCGCCTGAAAAATGAAGGTGTTATATTTTAAGTTGTAGTCGAAGATAGGAGCCCGCCTGGAGAATGGAGGTGTTATGTTTTTAAGAAATAGTCAAAGTCAGGAGCCCGCCTGAAAAATGGAGGTGTTATATTTTTAAAAAGTTGTTGAAGTGAGGAGCCCGCCTGGAGAATAGAGGTGTTATATTTTTAAGAAGTTGTTGAAGACAGGAGCCCGCCTGGAGAATGGAGGTGTTATGTTTTTAAGAAATAGTCGAAGTCAGGAGCCCGCCTGAAAAATGGAGGTGCTATATTTTTAAGAAGTTGTTGAAGTCAGGAGCCCGCCTGGAGAATGAAGGTGTTATGTTTTAAGAAATAGTCGAAGTCAAGAGCCCGCCTGAAAAATGGAGGTGTTATATTTTGAGTTGTAGTCGAAGTCAGGAGCCCGCCTGGAGAATAGAGGTGTTATATTTTTAAGAAATTGTTGAATTCAGGAGCCCGCTTGGAGAATGGAGGTGTTATGTTTTTAAGAAATTGTTGAGGTCAGGAGCCCGCCCGGAGAATGAAAGTGTTATACTCTGGAGAAATAGTTGTTGTTGAAGTCAGGAGCCCGCCTGGAGAATGGAGGCTGCATTATCTTTAAATTGTTGTTGAAGTCAGGAGCCCGCCTGGAGAATGGAGGCTGTATTATCTTTTAAAGTCAAGTTGGAGTCAGGAGTCCGCCTGTAGAACAGAGGAGTACATTTCAAAACGGAGTCAGGAGCCCGCCTGTAGAACAGAGGAGTACATTTCAAAATGAAGTCAGGAGCCCGCCTGTGGAACAGAGGAATAAATTTCAAGTTTGAAGTCAGGAGCCCGCCTGTAGAACAGAGGACTACACTCAATTTCAAGTCAGAAGTCAGTAAAGCGGAGGGTTACAACAAAATATCCCCAGCATAAATTCCGCTGCAGAAATCAGAAGGAGGACTACAAGAGCAAGTTTGAAGATAGATAAGATGTTGTAATCCTCAGTTTAGTCTAGCTTCTTGTTTTCTTTTTAGCACGGTGTAATAAGGAGGTCGGAAAGCAGTAGTAACAGCATGCAGCAGTAGTAACAGCAAAATTGTAGTCCCATGGTAGTCCCAGCTACCAAAACTTCCCGAACTACATTAACTTGGTTCTCTTTTAGCCAGGGATATGTAGGAAACCTGTGAAGCAAAGGTTCGGTTAAATATTTTCAAAAATGCTTCACACGGAGTATTCCAACGGGCAAAAATCGCTCGTATCTGCTCACTTTATCTTTGCACGAAAACTCTTTGTATTTTCGGACAAAGAGGGGAAGCTCTGAGCAAGTGATTTTTGCTTCACGAAAACTACTCCAAAAGAAATTGAAAAATAAAACAAATGTCATTTGGGTACAAGTTTAAGAATTTCGCGTGACATTTTCGTAATTATTTTGTCTGTGAGTGTTTATTTTGTTTAATTAATTAAAAAATACAAAAATACATGTTGCATGCACATTTAGGATTTAATTGTGCATTTAGGAATTAATTGAACCATATTTGGTTTTTAAAAGAGCGAAATCACAAAATATGTATTGTAGTCCAATTGTGTGATTTTGTTTGTAATTGATGTTTAATTGTGTTAATAGTTGTAATAGAAGTTAATTTGTATTTTTAACAAGTTAATTTAAGTTCTATAATTTAATTTAAGATTTTTTGGAATTTAATTTTTGATAATTAGAAATTAAAAAGAAGTTAAAAGAAAAGGAAGAAGTGAAAAATCCAAAGAAATCGGAACTGGGCCATTTTATTTTGACCAAAACCAGACCCAAATTTCACCCCTGTATCCGGTCCAGTCGATCTAGCAAAATGACCGCTCAAACGGCGTCGTTTCTGTTACGCTCAATCTGGACCGGTGATTTGTTTTGATCGAACGGTCCAGACCACTCCTCCCATAACCCATTTTTGACCCAACCCGGACCGCCCCAGTACTACTCCAAACGACAGTAAAATGATCCAGGCCGTTGATCGTGATTGATCCAACGGCCAAGATCAAACGCCCCATCCCGTATATAACCCTAATCCCTTACCCCACGCCCCAAACCAAACCCCCCTCACCCCATCGTCTCTCTCAAGCTCAGAGACGGACCAGACCCAAACCCTAGCCGCCATTGTTACACCTCCGCCTGAAACCCGGCAGCAACAAAGTCGTCGATCACCAAATTAACACCCCTAAGCCATCTGACCACCCTCGTTACAGATCCGCTAACCGTTTGCCTCGAATCATCCTCCAGCTTCTCGAATCTTCAATCGAAGATTCGAGCAGAACCTAAACCTACCCCAACCAGTCCCAAACTCATACCGGACATCTCCCTGACCTCCCTCGTCACCAAACCACCGTTGGTTTGGTTCGAATCAGACGAGAACCGTTCGAACCCCAAATCGAACCCCCAAGAACCCTAGAAAACCAAAGTTTGAAATCTGTCCAAATTAAAGGATGATTTGGGGTCTAATCGACCTTAGTCGAAGTGTTCTCAGTTGAGAACACTCGATTAAGGTCCGTTCGACCTCAAAGAGTCCGAGTCAGAGTCCAAGTCAGGGTCGTCCAGTTTCCGAGTTCTTGAGGTATTTTTCCTTTCATGTTTGTTCCATTTTGTATTTGTTTATATCTGTTTATTTGTTTAGTTTAGTTTTATTGATTTTTCAATTCTTTTTGTCGATTGATTCTGTCCTTCTTCAATGACCTTTTATTTGGTCGAACTTTTTCTGGTCATGGTCAAGTATATGATAAACTATATAATCGATTTGAATGAGTTTCGTCGATTAGTTAAGTTTTATTATAAATCCCTGTTTCTATCAATACGACTCGAACCACCTGTATGCCTGTTCGATTCTGATTTGCTACTGATTGTATGTGTTGTAAGTCATGTAGTCGATTGGATAAGTGTCGTCAATTAGTTTTACATGCTTGAATGTTAGAATAACCTTATAATAATTTGATTCATATTGCTTCAATTCTGATTGAATCATTGTTTGAATTTGGTTGTGAATTGGTTATAGCTGTAGTACTTTAGTGATCAGTTAGAAATCAATTGTTAAGGTTATAACTTATAGAGTTCTACCATCAGATTAAGAGGTTTAGGGCAGGGCAGTAATGTCAGGGACTTCAGGAGGGTATTTTGGGATTGAAAGGTTTGAAATTGGTTTAAGTTGAATGTTCTGACAGTAGGGTACTAAAGTACCATTAAACTAATGAATTGTTTAAATGCTAATGGGGAACAAAACATAATGGTGGGGGAAGGTTGAAAGGAAATGGATTAAGAAATAGGTGCCCATACCTATTTGAATTTAAATAAAGATAAGGACAAGGGATAATGGGAAAAACATACTCTAGTGGGGAACAAGTGAATTAAAAGGAGAACAAAACATGTAGTAGTGGGGAGAAATACTTTCCTAATTAGCTAAGTGCTCCTTAGAACTGGAAAGGGGCTGAGGTTTGGGTATAAATAGGAGTCTGGACAGAATTAGTGGGGGGCTATTTTTTTGGGAGAGAAAAATCAGTTTTTCTTTCGGGTTTTTTTAGAGAGTCTAGACTGGATTTTTAACAGTTAAGAGTTCAGTAATTTGAGAAAAAAATAGGCTGGTTTTAATCCTAAAAAGTTCAGTGTTTGAGAGCTAAGAAACTGAAAAGTGAGGTTTTTTCTTTTACTGCTGAATATCAAAACTAGTACTGTTACTGTTTCATTGGTGTTGCTGGTTGGTATTTTTGGGGTTTCAAGTGGTTTTTCCTGAGTTTGCTATTGGTTATTTGCTACTGTTTCATTGGGTGTTGCTGGAATTCTGCTGGTCTTTTTAAATCTGTTACTGGGTTGTTCTGTTACTGTGTTGCTGGTTATTGTTGTTGTTGTTTGCTACTGCTCTGCTGATCCTCCTCTTCTTCTTCTATTGTCTATTACCAGGTACACTTTCGAATCACACTGTGATGTAGCTGTGAGATGTAAAAGTGAAAAGAAAATGCTCGAGTAGTGTAGTACTTAGTGCATCTGAAATTTAGTAGATAAATGATAAGTTGTATAGTCTATCTTTATAACTCCATGAAGAATGTGGAATGTGGAGTTTGTATCTGATAAGGACTGTATTGGACCATTAACTTGCCTTTCTTAGTTGTAAATTTAGTAGTTTAATACCAACTTTAGTATCATAGAATTAAAAATCAAACTTTCAAGTTAACTGTGCTTTTCCCGAATAGTTAAGCATGCCCATTATTGTCAAACAGTTTAGTTAAATAAGTGGAATATGATGAAGATAGCATGAGTTTGTTCTATTGAACCTGTCTGTTTAAACTTGTTAGTTTCACTAGCTATGAAGGTTTTAATATTGTCAACAGTAGGTAGATAATGATTGTTGGCAGCCCATTTGCTCGAAAAGTTGAAATATTGGGTTTGGCTTCATCATGTAAAGCAATTGGCAATAGCCTATGTATGTTAAATCAGACTTGAATCCACTTATGTGAGTCGAACGCTGAACTTGGCCCGAATAACGCATGAAATCTGGTCGTAGGAAATGGGCTCGATCACAAGACCATCCTTAAAAATCGTACAAAGTTAAGTAACAATTGGTTGGGACCTTCATTTTGTGTTTAGAGGCGAACTTAATAGAAAAATGTAGTCACTTTAGGATCGTTTTATTAAAATAAACGAGATGAGCCTCGCCAAATAAAATGCACAGATTGCGGGGCCCTCACAAATGTGTGTATTAATTACTTAGAACTCGGGATCGGCCGCTTAGTGAACTTCACGGCCATTTCCCAAAATAACCACGCGTTAGTCTCTTTAGGCGCGCACTTTAAATAACATTACCTTCTTAAACCCGGGTGCACATTTATGTGACCCAAATCCAAATCTCAACGAAGTCGAAATGTGTCGCTAATCACGGGTACATTGATTGTGACGTGGTTCAAGATGCATTTCCACGACGTTGCAAATTCCTTTTAAAAAATAATGAATGAGACGAGCTTCGACACGAGCCTCGACAAACAAAAATACACAAGTTGCGGGGCCCTCTATACGTGTTGGTAAAATTACTTAGACTTCGGGATGGGTCATTTAGCAAAGTTTCACGGCCTTACCCAAAATAATGATACGCTAGTCGCTTTAGGCGCGCCTTTAATAATTTACTTTCTTAAACTCGGGTGCACATTTATGAGACCCAAATCCAAATTTCATCGGAGTCGAAATGCGTCAATAACCGCGGGTGCATTGATGTGGCGTGGTTCGAGACGTATTTTCGTGACGTTGGAATTCTCTCTTAAAATAACAACAATGAAAGCGGGAAAGAGTTAAAATTGGCACACAGGTCCAACATGTAGAAAATCAGATAAATGAGCCGAATATGACAGTTGAGCGACCGTGCTAGAACGACGGAACTCGGGAATGCCTAACACCTTCTCCCGGGTTAACAGAATTCCTTATCCGGATTTTTGGTTCGCGGACTGTAATATAGAGTCAATCTTTTCCTCGATTCGGGATTCAACCGATGACTTGGGACACCATAAATCTCCCAAGTGGCGACTCTGAATTAAATACATAAATCCTGTTTCGATTGTCCTTTAATTGGAAAAACTCCCTTTGTGCCCCTGCGGGCGCGGGCCAAAAGGAGGTGTGACAGTGAGTATGGTCATATTAGAAGGACTAGTTCGAGGTTGGTGGGTACTCAGTCGCAGCAACAGGTTTCTCGTGCTATGGTACAGGCACCAGGTGTTGCACAGCCCGCCCAGCCAGCTAGAGGTGGGGGTAGAGGTGCTAGAGGTGGAGGTAGAGGTACTAGAGGTGGAGGCTAGCCAGCTGCAAGTCGTCCCAGAGATGTAGTTCAGGGTGGTGGGCTTACGCCCTTCCAGCCATGCCCAAGGCTGAGGCTTCAGATGCAGTCATTACAGGTACTATTATGGTTTGCGATAGAGATGCTTCAGTGTTATTTGATCCAGGGTATACCTACTCGTATGTGTCATCTTATTTTGCACCGTATCTGGTCATGCCTAGTGATTCATTGAGTATTCCCGTTTATGTGTCTACATCGGTAGGTGATTCTATTGTAGTTGATCGAGTCCATCGCTCTTGTATTGCGGTGATTGGGGGTCTTGAGACTCGTGTAAATTTGTTGCTTTTGGACATAGTCGATTTCGATGTTATATTGGGGATGGACTGGTTATTACCTTACCACGCTATTTTGAACTGTCATGCCAAGACTGTGACCTTAGCTTTACCGGGTATTGTCTCGTTTAGAGTGGAGAGGGACTCTTGGTCATTCTATCCGTAGTGTTATCTCTTATGTGAAGGCTCGGCGCATGGTCGAGAAGGGGTGTTTGGCCTATTTGGCATATGTTCATGATTCTAGTGTTGAGCTTCCCTCTATTGATTCTGTGCCCGTTGTTCGTGAGTTTCTTGAGGTATTCCCTTCAGACTTGTCGGGTATGCCACCCGACAGGGATATTGATTTTTGCATTGATTTGGCTCCGGGCACTCAGCCCATTTCTATCCTGCTGTATCGTATGGCCCCCGCCTGAGTTAAAAGAGTTTAAGGGGCAGTTGCAAGACTTGCTTGAGAAGGGTTTCATTAGGCCAAGTGTTTCGCCTTGGGGTGCGCCGGTGTTGTTTGTTAAGAAGAAGGACGGATCGATGAGAATGTGTACTGATTACCGACAATTGAACAAGGTTACAATCAAGAATAAGTATCTGTTGCCGAGAATCGATGAATTGTTTGATCAGCTTTAGGGTGCCAAGGTATTTTCGAAGATTGACTTGAGATCTGGCTACCATCAGTAGAGGATTAGGGCATCCGATGTCCCTAAGACAGCTTTCCGCACTCGGTACGGGCATTATGAGTTCCTGGTCATGTCATTTGGGTTGACCAATGCCCCAGTAGCTTTTATGGATTTGATGAACCGAGTGTTCAGGCCTTATTTGGATTTGTTCGTGATAGTCTTTATTGATGATATTTTGATATATTCCCGCAGCCGGGAGGAGCACGAGCAGCATCTTAGAGTGGTTCTTCAGACCTTGAGGGATAGTCAGTTATATGCTAAATTCTCGAAGTGTGAGTTTTGGTTAAGTTTAGTTGCATTCCTGGGTCATGTTGTGTCAGTAGAGGGTATTCAGGTTGATCCGAAGAAGATTGAGGCAGTCAAGAACTGGCCTAGACCAGCATCAGCTATAGAGATTCGGAGTTTCTTGGGATTGGCAGGCTACTATCGTCAATTCGTGGAGGGGTTTTCATCTATCGCAGCCTCGATGACCAGGTTGACCCAAAAGGGTGCCCAGTTTAGATGGTCGGACGAGTGTAAGGCGAGCTTTCAGAAGCTCAAGACAGCTCTGACTACAGCACCAGTGTTGGTTTTGCCCACAGGTTCAGGGCCTTATATAGTTTATTGTGATGCATCTCGTATTGGGCTTGGTGCAGTGTTGATGCAGGATGGCAAGGTCATTGCCTATGCTTCACGGCAATTGAAGATTCATGAGAAGAACTATCTAGTTCATGATCTAGAGTTGGCAGCCATAGTTCACGTATTGAAGATTTGGAGGCATTATCTGTTTGGCGTGGCATGTGAGGTGTTCACGGATCACAAGAGTCTTTAGTATTTGTTCAAGCAAAATGAGTTGAATTTGAGGCAGAGGAGGTGGTTGGAGTTGTTGAAGGATTATGATATCACTATCTTATATCACCCGGGAAAGGCCAATGTGGTGGACGATGCCTTGAGTAGGAAGTCAGCCAGTATAGGCAGTCTTACTTATATTCTGGTCGGTGAGAGACCGCTTGCTTTGGACGTTCAGGCTTTGGCCAATCAGTTTGTGAGGTTGGATATTTCTGAGCCTAATCGTGTATTGGCCTGCATGGTCGCTCGTTCTTCTTTATTGGAGCGTATCCGTGATCGGCAGTATGATGATCCCCATTTGTGTGTCCTTAGAGACACGGTGAAGCGCGGAGGTGCCAAGCAGGTTACCTTAGATGATGGAATTTTGAGATTGCAGGGTCGAGTATGTGTGCCTAATGTGGATGGGCTCCGAGAGTTAATCTTAGAGGAGGCCCATAGCTCCCGGTACTCTATTCATCCGGGCGCCGCGAAGATGTATCAGGATTTGTGACAGCATTATTGGTGGCGGAGAATGAAGAAGGATATCGTTGCATATGTAGCTCAGTGTTTGAATTGTCAGCAGGTTAAGTACGAGCATCAGAGGCCTCGTAGTTTATTTCAGAGGATTGAGCTTCCCGAGTGGAAGTGGGAGCGGATCATTATGTATTTCGTTGTTGGACTCCCGCAGACTCGGAAGAAGTTCGATGCAGTATGGGTCATTGTTGATAGGCTGACAAAGTCAGTGCATTTCATTCCTGTGGCAGTCTCTTATTCATCCGAGAGGTTAGCTGAGATCTATATCCGGGAGATTGTCCGTTTTCATGGCGTGCCTGTGTCTATCATTTCGGACCGAGGTACGCAGTTTACCTCGCATTTATGGAGAGCAGTTCAGCGAGGGTTAGGTACTCAGGTTGAGTTGAGTACAACATTTCATCCTCAGACGGACGGGTAGTCCGAGCGGACTATTCAGATTTTGGAGGATATGCTCCGAGCTTGTGTCATTAACTTTGGGGGTTCGTGGGATCAGTTCTTGCCTTTGGTAGAGTTTGCCTACAACAACAACTACCAGTCGAGTATCCAAATGGCTCCTTATGAGGCTTTATATGGTAGGCGATGTCAATCTCCAGTTGGATGGTTTGAGCCGGGAGAGGATCGATTGTTGGGTACGGATCTAGTTCAGGAGGCTTTGGATAAGGTCAGGATTATTGAGGATAGGCTTCGTACAGCTCAGTCCAGGAAAAAGAGTTATGCAAACCACAAGGTTCGAGATGTGGCTTTTATTGTCGGTGAGCGGGTATTGCTCTGAGTATTGCCTATGAAGGGCGTGATGAGATTTGGGAAGAAGGGCAAGTTTAGCCCTAATTCATTGGCCCATTTGAGATTCTTGATCGAGTGGGAGAGGTGGCTTATAGACTTGCATTGCCACCGAGCTTATCAGCCGTGCATCTAGTGTTTAATGTGTCCATGCTCCGAAAATATCACGGCTATCCATCCCACGTGTTAGATTTCAGCACTGTCCAGTTGGACAAGGACTTGTCTTATGAGGAGGAGCCGGTAGCTATTCTAGACTGGCAGGTTCGTCAGTTGAGGTCGAAGAGTTTTCCTTCTGTTCGTGTTCAGTGGAGAGGTCAGCCTCCTGAGGCATCGACCTAGCAGTCCGAGCCCGATATGTAGAGCCGTTATCCCATCTTTTTCCCGACTCAGGTACTTCCTTCTTATGTCCGTTCGAGGACGAACGGTTGTTTTAGAGGTGGAGAATGTGATGACCCAAAAGGTCATCACTTGTGTTACAAGTGCATTCAGTGTTTCGAGGCCTAGAAACCTCCCTTTTACCCAATAGGTGCGTGGTCCGGACATATATTTGGAAAGTCTTCTATGTGAAAATATGAGAAATAGAAATTTTAGAGTTAAAACTTTAATTATGGTTGCCTTTGGTCAACATTCTTAGCACACGGACCCGGATCCGTGTTTCGACGATCCCGGGAGGTCCGCAGTAAAATATGGGACTTGAGCGTATGCCCGAAAATAAATTCCGAGATCCCAAGCCTTAGAAATCAATTTTTGAAAGAAATTGTTTTACTGAATTATCTAAGGAATAAAAAAAGAATTAATATTTGAAACCATTGTTATCGGGACCGTATTTTGGTTCCGGAGCCTGGTACAAACTTGTTATAGTATTTGAAAGATAACTATGAAATTTGGCAAAAATCGGAGTTTATTTGATGTAAGTCGGACTTCCGGTTGAAGAGTTATTAACTTTGAGAGTTCTTGATGAAAATGTTGAGTTTTGAGGTTTAATTCATGATTTTTCATGTTATTTTGATGATATGATCGCACGAGTAGGTCCATATGATGTTTTTGAGTTAATATGACATTTGTTTTGGAGCCCCGGGGGGCTCGGGTGAGTTTCGGGATGTTTTTACACTTAGGAAAAAGTTGCAGATTCAGAGAAGTTGCACGTCTCTGAAGCCAGGTCTCGCGGTCTGTGGTGGAAGCTTCGCGTCCGCGGTGGGGACTTCACGACCGCGGTGGGATTTGTGTGGTCCGCAGTGAGCAAGGCCAAGCCTTCGCGGCCGCGCTCGATTTCTTTCGGTCCGCGGTGGAGCTCCGCGGTCGCAGTCTTTTTTATGCGGTCCGCAGAAAGGGTCTGAGATAAGTATATTTAAATGGACTTTTCAGTTATTTTTCACTTTTCAAAACCCTAAAACATAAGAGGCGATTTTCCAAACGCTCCTTCTTCTCCCAAAACACTAGTAAGTGATTTTTAACTTATTTCTTTCACTCTTTGACTTCTTTTAACAAGATTTCATCCTAGAATCTAGGGTTTTCATGGTGGAATTGGGAATTTTGCGTAAAACCTAAGAATACTGAAATTTGGGGATTGAGACCTCAAATTGAGATCGGATTCCAAAACCAATTATATATCCGGGCTCGGGGGTAAATGGGTAATCGGGTTTTGGTCTGAATTTCGGGTTTGGACCAAGCGGGCCCGGGGTCGATTTTTGACTTTTTAGGGAAATCTTTATAAAACCTGTTTTCATGCATTAGAATTGATTCATTTAGCATTTATTGATGTAATTAAGTAATTTATGACTAGATACGAGCGAATTGCCGGTGGAATCAATGGGTAAAGCTATAATTGAACCTTGAGTTGTGTTCGTGGCATCGAAGTTAGTGTTTGTTCTAACCCTAGCTTAAGGGATTAGGAGTTGTGTCCTATTTGCTATTTGTTTCTTGTCGAGTACAACGTATAGGCATGGTGACGGGTATCTATGCATTGGTGTCAAGCATGACTGTGAGTCTTATCTTGTGATTTTTATGATCTCGTTGTATTATTCATGCCTTGGTGAAGATTTCTATTTGTTGTATAAAGTTGTGGAAAGAATTGTGACCTATAAACATTGAAGAGCGTTGACTCCAGTTGTATAACGAATTGTGAAAGTATAAGTGATAATCGAAACTCTAGAGTATCTCGAGTTGTGAAGTAAAAGTGAGAAGGAGAAGAGATCATTATGTTGCCCCTTTGTCGGGCTATTGTTGAGTTGGGGGTCCCTTGCACTGTGTTCTTAATTGATATTACAGACGCTTAGGTTGATGATTCTTTGTGTTAGGTGTTGTAACAAGTTTGGTTATAGCTGGGTAGTTAGGTGTTGTAACAAGTTTAGTTATAGCTGAGGTAGTTAGATGTTGAAACTAGTTGAGTTATAGTTAAGATAGTTAGATGTTGGAACAAGTTTGGTTATGGTTGTTTCTCCCTTGCCACGATATATATACTTGTACTGTTGAGTTCCCTTGCCGAGATAGTGTAGTCTATTGTTGATCCCTTGTCGGGACGGTTAATTATGATTATTGTTGACTGTATATTTGGAATGGGTTGCGCGCCGCAATATTATTAGATATTATATTGGATTGGGTTGCACGCCGCAACAGATATTATATTGGATTTGGTTGCACACCGCAATAGATATTATATTGGATTGGGTTGCATGCCGCAACAGTTATATATGTGGATCGGGTTGCACGCCGCAACAATGTTAAATGATAAGGGATCGGGTTGCGCGCCGCAACAGTATTGTCAATGTATTGATTGTAGACATCGAGTGTTTTTTCATACTTTATTAAGTTTTTGATATAATTGATATGTTTCCCCGAAGCATGTTTCCTCCTCCCTTTTAAACTGTTATTACCTGTTTATATTTCCGTTGTATATTATATAACTGCATAGGTTTATCTGGAGTCTGGTCCTAGCCTCGTCACTACCTCGCTGGGGTTAGGCAGGACACTTACCAGCACATGGGGTCGGTTGTGCTGATGCTACACTCTGCACTTATGTGCAGATACAGGAGCAGCACTTGGTCAACAGCATTAAGGGAGCCAGCCTTCAGTCCACCGAGATACCGAGGTAGCCTTGCAGGCGTCCGTAGGCCCGGCGTCTCCTCTATCTTCTATTATGTTCTGTTATCTCTTGTATCCGAAACATATAGTGCTTCTTTCTTTCAAATAGTTGTGTGTAGTGATCTTTGTAGTCCGTAGATATTGCGACACCAATTTCTGGGCAGAGGCATGTGTTGACTTTCGAAACATTTTGGTTTTATATTTATTTAAGATTTCCGCTTAAATCTCATATTCCGCTGCCATTTGGATGTTCATCACTTGTTAATATAAGTTGTAAAAAGGATTAAAATAGTAGAGTTAAAGATTTCTAAGTTCGTGGCTTGCCTAGATTCTTCGAGTAGGCACCATCACGACTCCTGAGGATGGGAATTCCGGGTCGTGACAGAGATACGGCCGAAATTTCTCCATCGCGAACACAATAGCCAAAAGCTCTTTCTTAGTCACCTTGTAGTTCACTTGAGCATCATTCATTGTCTTGCTCGCATAGTACACCGGATGAAATATTTTGTTCACTCTTTGACCCAAGACCTCCCCAACCGCAACATCACTCGTGTCACATATAAGCTCAAAAGGCAAGCTCCAATT
The DNA here is from genome assembly GCF_000715075.1 of Nicotiana tabacum. Taxonomy (NCBI): domain Eukaryota; kingdom Viridiplantae; phylum Streptophyta; class Magnoliopsida; order Solanales; family Solanaceae; genus Nicotiana; species Nicotiana tabacum. The sequence continues at coordinate 132,978,504 of NC_134101.1, read as the reverse complement.
GAGTGCGGTAATAGTAGGAGTGGTGGTCAACTTGTGCTTGAGAAGTTCAAAGGCTTGCATACATCTCTCATCGAACACAAACTTGGCATATTTTTTCAATAACTTGCATAAGGGATTCACTACCTTCGAAAAGTCTTTGATAAATCTCCGGTAGAACCCTGCATGCCCAAGAAAACTTCTAACTCCCTTGACAGAAGTAGGGGGAGGGAGCCTTGAAATCCCATCAATTTTTGCTTTATCTACCTCTATTCCATGCTTTGAAATTTTATGCCCAAGAACTATGCCCTCCTCAACCTTGAAGTGGCATTTCTCCCAATTAACAACAAGATTGGTTTCTTCACAACGGGCCAACACTCTATCAAGATTTTTCAAACATTTATCAAACGAGTCCCCCACAACACTAAAGTCATCCATGAACACCTCCAAAATATTTTCTACCATATCGGTGAAAATGGCCATCATACACCGTTGAAATGTAGCCGGTGTGTTACACAACCCAAAAGGCATCCTAGAAAAGGCAAAAGTGCCATATGGGCAAGTGAAGGTGGTCTTCTACTGATCTTCTGGAGCAATCAAGATTTGGTTGTACCCAGAATACCCATCCAAAAAATAGTAGAAGGCACGCCCAGCAAGTCGATCTAACATCTGATCAAGAAAATGTAATGGAAAGTGATCCTTGCAGGTCACTTTATTAAACTTGCGGTAATCCATGCACACCCTCCACCCAGTGACAGTCCTTGTTGGAATCAACTCTTTCTGCAAATTTGTAACCACTGTCATACCACCCTTCTTTGACACATATTGCACCGGCGAAGTCCAAGAGCTATCAGAGATGGGGTACACAACCCCGGCATCCAACCACTTGATCACCTCCTTTTTCACAACTTCTTACATTGCCTCGTTCAACCTCCTTTTGTGTTCCAAGGAGGGCTTTGCATCATCTTCCAGAATAATCTTTTGCATATAGGATGCGGGGCTTATCCCCTAAATATCAGCTAAGGTCCATCCAATTGCCTTCTTCCGCTTTTGAAGCACCGCCAATGTGGTATCAACCTGCATGTTAGTAAGACAAAAGGAAAGAATAACTCGAAAAGTTGAACTAGGACCTAAGAACTCATACCTGAGGTGTGGAGGCAACGACTTCAACTCCAACACCGGAGGTTCCTCGATTGAAGCTTTTGTTGGTGGAGTATTCCTATTCTCAAGGTCCAAAGAGATTTTCCTAGGCTCATACGAGTAAGAGCCCATTCCATGTAAAGCATTCACGCACTCCACTCGGCCTTCATCCTCATTTACATCAAGATTCAACAATACTGCCTCTAGAGGGTCCTCCACATTGATCATTGCACTAGTATCATCAACTATCACTGTCGTGACAAGGTCCACAAAAGAGCACATTTCAGAACTGTTGGGCTGCTTCATTGACTTGCACACATGAAAGACCACTTTCTCATCACCCACACGGAAGGTGATTTTCCCTGCTTCCACATCAACTAAGGCCTTCCTAGTAGCAAGGAAAGGTCTTCCTAATATGATTGGAACCTCATAATCTACCTCACAATCCAAGATCACAAAATCAACTGGCAAGATAAATTTTTCCACCCGGACAAGGACATCATTAATAATACCCAATGGTCTCTTTATAGTTGTATCTGCCATTTGCAATCTCATGGATGTCGGCCTCGGTTACCCAATACCCAAAGTCTTGAAAACTGGGTAGGGCATCAAGTTGATACTCGCCCCCAAATCACATAGAGCTTTAGCAAAGTCTGCACTCCCAATGGTGCAAGGAATTGTGAAAGCACCGGGATCTTCTAGCTTCGGGGCCATTGAGTGCACTATTGCACTAACTTGGTGGGTCATCTTGATAGTTTCACAACCCATGGATCTTTTCTTTGTCACCAAGTCCTTCATGAATTTAGCATAACCCAGCATTTGCTCTAGAGCCTCCACCATAGGCACATTAATGGATAAGCTCTTCATCATGTCAATAAACTTCTTAAACTGATTTTTATTTCTCTGCTTCGTGAGCCTTTGAGGATAAGGTGGAGGTGGCTTTGGAAAAGGAGCCTTGGCTTTAGGCACAACCATTTCCGGCATGTTTATTACGTGTTCCCTAGACAGGTTTACGTCATTCTGAGTCTCCACCTCGGCATCTTGAATATCAATCCTCACTTCCTCATTCACATTCTCATCAATCACATTTTCAACCACCAAAGGAATCTCATCTTCTTGCAACTCAACTTCATCACTCAAAATTTCTTTTTGCTTGGAGGCATTCACATCACTGCCTCGTCCACTTATTGTAGTTACCGCCATAACATGATTTTTCCCACCCTTCGTGTTAACTACCGTATCACTTGGTAGAGCCCCCTTAGGATGAGTATTCAATGATTGTGAGATTTGACCTAATTGAACCTCCAAGTTTCTGATTGAAGTATTGTAGAAAGCCAACTAAGCATTAGAGTCCGCATTCTTTTTCATCATCTATTCAAACATCATTTCAATTCTCTGCATTTCATTGTTGGAAGAACTAGGACCTTGGGATGGAAATGGGGGTGGATTGTTCGGTTGTTGATACGTTGGGGCACTACAAAAAAACAGTGTTTAGCAACGGCTCCAATCCGTCGCTGAATCAATGTTTTCCGTTGCTAGAGTTGTTTAGCCACGGATTCACGACGGATTCAAGTTGGTCCCTAAAATGCTCGTAGCTAGGCTTATAGCGCTAAAAAATAACAAACCGTCGCAGAATTAGCGACAACATATATCCGTAGCAAAGTTTAGTGACGGAAATAACCGTCGCTATATTGCTTGTTTCTGTCGCTGTTTTGACGGCTTTCGTCGCTGCAATACATAACAAAATTCGTCGTTTGTTTTTATAGTGACGAAATCATCCGTCGCTAGTCATGTTATAGCTAATTCTCCCTTCTCTTTGCAACAAAACCTTTTGTCACCAATTCATTGCAAGATTTAATTTTACACGATAATTTTAGCTACGAAAAGTATCCGTCGCTAATTTATTTTTAATATATTGCTGATTTTTTTTAAAATTATTTTTATTTATTACTTTAAATGTACTCTGTTCAAGCATATTACATAAAAGCTATTAAATACACTTAATAAAAAGTCATTAATATAAATTAACAATATATTCAACAAGGTCCAAAATATATAGCATAATGTATTTAATAGTATCATTAAGTACAAAAAATCTACAAGGACCAACAATAAAGTCCAAACAAAGTAGGCTAACTATGAGAAGCTGGAGAGTTACGGTCATCATCAGAACCAAATGCATGAACCTCATCAGTGTTAGCAGCAGTAGAAGATATAGGAACTGTAGGTGTCACATCTAATGGGCGGTTGGTAAGACCAGTATTTGGCTGCTGCGAGGGTAAGGAAACTAATTTGTGTACCCGATCAACGATTACATGAACTATATGGCCCGTAGTAGCATTTTTCTTGAGATCCAAGATCATATACTCTTCTTTTCTTTTCTCCTCCCGCGGCTTCATAATATGCTTTACACTGATCAATATCAGATTGAGTTTGTGTTTGTTGTTGTACTATCTCCTGATATTTTTCCTGCAGAAGAGCTAATAATTAGCGAAATAAAAAGACTAAATAAAATATAGCATTCAATTTACAAAATGAAAAAAAATATATGAAAGTAAAGTCAATAAAATTATTTAAAAAGTTATCTTACATGTATGATTCAGGATTTCTCATCAACAAAAGATTTTCCATCATTACCATGTGTATGGACGTGCAAATGCAACTCACTTGGTGTTGGATCTCGATCCCTTTTTAACCGCCTATACAAAAGTTATTCAATTAAGAAGATAGGGCAACAAAAGCAAAAGCTCAAAACTGATATGCATACTATTGAAACACCAAGAAAGAGCTTGTGGTCTGTAACTTTAGTATCATATTGTGACTAGTTAGAGTAGTATTCTCATTTTGAGAAAAATTTCCAAGTAAATCAGAGGTTCACACATAGGTTAAATCCTCACTTCTATTCGATGTATGAATTGACAACCTTATTCAGGATTTCTAAAGACTATAAACAGAGATACTTATGAAGGTAGCAGGTCAATCTTAATCCTAATCCAAACTCATAACATGATCACTCACCCTTTTAAGTTCACATCTCAGATTCACACTAAGCTTATTAAGAGTTGAGAAGTTCATATAAGCACATTGTAGTACTTAAACAGGGCAAGCAAACATCAATGAGTTTCCCTCAAGTTCATAGGTAATCACATGCACAACACCACCACCAAATTAGCAAGATCAAATCCAAAACACATCCTCATCAAAATAATTCATAATAGATATCAAAGAAAAATAACAGGAGTTAACAAGCAGCTACATATTTCCCACTCTCACAAAGAACTTGAATTATGCTTTGCATAATAAAGAATCACAAGAATGTCTTTTTATCTTGACTCCTAAAATCCTTACATAATCATCAAAATTATCAGCAGCAGATAGCATAAACATATAACAAAAAAACTAAGATTTTTAACTCCACCCCCAACACCAAAATGGAAAATAGCAAAAAGGTAGGAAAAGACAAGAACACCACAAGCAATCTTTTTTAATAAATAACAAGAAAATTACCAAGCACTTAAAAGTCGAAACATGTTAATTAAAATAAACAATTATGTGTGAACACTTACAGTAAGGCCAGAGAAAAGATCTGAAAACAGTGAAGTATAGATATGCAAGAGAAGGTTTATAATCTGGATGAAGTTTCAGTTTTTTGCTTTTTTTTTACTTCTTACTTTTATGTTCAGAGGACACGATTTTCACTCATCTTTGGTCAGAGACAAGAGACCCACCACACAGGGCAAGCACAACATTAATGATGAAGCACATTTTAGGTATATTAATAGCATTATTAATCCAAGAGACAGATAGCACAAAAGCAACAAGTACAATTTTTAACCAAACATTAAAGAGGAGTTAATAACATAACTTAAATTAGGCTTATGAGCAAGGTACCAACTGACAGAAACATATGGAATCACTACAGCCATAGAAACTCACTAAGATTTAGGTTAATCATTTTTTAGAAGGCACTTATCCAGTAGAGTCTATAAGTGTAGCTAAGCAGGCATATGAACATGAAAATTAACAGGAGACTTTATGGTGTTTTAAGGATCCATGGAATTGCAAGACATACTTAAATAGCAAAGAAACTAACAACCAAACTGATAGTCATGATAGCAGACTTGTACAAGAACCTCTAAGTATACAGAACTACCATAGTTCTAACTCCATCAAAGCAAATAGATCAAGTGCATGGTATACATTTACTAAGCAGAAAAATTTCCAAGTAAATAAATGAATTACGCAGCCAATATTTTTACACAGTAAATATTTTATACAATTCTTACATAGGTGGACGAAAATTCTTACACAAAACATCACGAGTTCCAGACACACAAAATTATATGAATTCTTATACAAATATTTTATACAATTACAGCTCGATTCTAACAAAAAGATAAACTCAAATCCAAACTATGCACAAAATTCATATGTTATCTAAGCACCCCCACAATAAAATTCACACAAAGCTCAAAACGTTTTACATAATTACTGCTAAAAAAAACAGAAAAAGTAATTTTTTAAACAATTACAACTCCATTTCCAACAAAAAATAAACTCAAATTCAATTTATGCACAAAAATAATAGGGTTACCTCAACTTGTTTTCTGGTAGTTCTTGAATGAATCTGAAGCCTTCACTATAACAAAATTGCTTCTTCGAAATTAAGAATTCTTGTGAAAAATAAGATGAACCATTTGGCCTGTTTGACCAAGATTGAGAAAAAGAATTCTTTTTAAAGGAACCACTGTGTGAGTTTTTAACATTATAACAAGTTTAAAGATGGTAACTACCAAGAAAATTACATGAAGACATGGCTATTTTTGAAGAATTTTTCCGAGGGGGAAAAACAATAACAAAGAGTAGAGAAAATCTGGAATAAAGATGGAGAAACTTTGACAAGAAAACACAAAAATAAAGCACAAGACAGGATGAACATGATTCTCGCCCAGATCTACAATGCATGAATGAAATTACAAAGAAGTTTACCTTATCAAGGACATACAATCCCTAAAATCAACGCACAACTTTGAATTTCAGCTTCATGTCTGTGAGAAAAGACAAACGCGTGAGGAATTAATTGAAGCATCTAATAGAACAAAGGAGAAAGACATTATAGAAAAAGATGGAGAAACTTTGAAAAGAAGTTTTCGAGCTTAAAATAGAAAACTCAGATCTAAAACACGAAACTTTTGGGGAAAATTACTATTCAAAATTTAATTGTAGTGTCAGTTTTTGAGCTTAAAATCGCTACTCAAACACATAATCGATGATTTCTTAAAGAAAAAGCCGACCGCCATTGTCAGACGATGTTTGGGTTGAAACAATCATTGGAGATCTGAAATTATTGGTTAGACTCAATTGAGTGTTGAAACTATTTTTACAAGCTTGATTCCGAAGTTTTGAAATGATTGGAATTGAAATGTGAGGAAACAGGCACGCCAAGATCAAGCAAGCATTTCTAATTTCAACCCAAGAAAAATGACAATGAATAGTTGTAAGATTCACGCCCAATTTTTGGTATTTGAAGAATAAAACTCACATTTGTTGAAAAAAAGTGAAAGTGGGAGTCTGATAGAGAGGAGACGAATTGGGGTATTTGTGCCCTAATGGTTGGAGTCTTTTAACTAGGGTAATTTTATTTTTTGGACAGAAATTTAGCAACGAAAATAGCGACAAACCAAAATTTTATCGCTAAAATAATTAATGAAATTTTATTTTAGAAAATTTACGACAGAATATTTTGTCGCAGCTAACTTTCGAATGTATTGATAAGTAAAATAAATTCAATGACGGATTTTTTGTCGTTAAATTCGTCGCTAAGTTTTAATAAATTTTGTTGCCCAACTTTCGTCGCTAATTTTGTAGGTAAAATAAAGGCGCTAATATTTAGCACCAATTTTAGCGACAAATATAAGTTTTTGTCGCTAATCCATCGCTATATTTGATACGAATTATTTTGTAGCTTATTTGGCGACAAACTATAAAATTTGTCGCTAAACCGTCGTTATTTAGCTATGGAATATCTCTTGTCGCTAAATTCCGTCGCTAAACGCTGTTTTTTTTGTAGTGGGGGCCTTTGAAAGCCTTGCCCCCGATTTCCTTGATTGCCATTGTTCCAACCACCCTGATTGTTGTTACCACCCCAGTTGTTGTTGTTGCCATTCCAATAACCTGATTGTTCTGATTGCCCCAATTGGAATTTTGGTTGTTGTTTCCCCAATTATTATTTTCTTGTTGTTGTTGATTGCCCCAATTGCCTTGGGGTCTCCATTATTGTTGGTTGGAAGAATTGCCTTTTTGGCCCTGATAATTGTTCGCATATTGCACTTCTTCATTCTGCCCATCATAACCATCATCTTGGAATCCACCACAATCATTGTCATATTGATCCGAACTCCCTTGGTTCTATTGACCTCTTTGTCTTCTTTTGTTCACAAGCATGTTGACACCCTCCGTAGCATTTACTTGGCGCAGATTTTGAACATGTTGTAACTATGCCTTTGCTAGCTGATTTATTGTTGTTGTCAGCTCTGTTATAGCTTGCCCATGATCATGTAGGTCTTTGTGCAAGTGAGTGACCGTGGGGTTACCCTGTGACACATTGGCTCTACTTTGCCAAGTGGAAGACGTGTCAGCCATCTCGTCAAGAATGTCACAAGCCTCATCATAAAACAGCTTCATGAAATTACCCCAGCAAGTTGGTTCACTATGCACTGATTTGTTGTGTTAATGCCCCGGTAAAATGTCTGTTGTATCATTTCCTCAGTCATATCATTGTTGGGACATTCCTTTACAATGGTTCTATATCGCTCCCATATCTTATGTAATGGTTCGGTGGGCTCCTGCTTGAAAGCTAAGATCTCATCTCTCAATGCTGCCATGTGCCCCAGCGAGAAAAATTTTGCAATGAATTTATCCGCCAACTCATCCCAAGTAGTGATGGAATGGTTGGGAAGCCGTTCAAGCCAATCCAATACCTTCCCTCTAAGTGAGAAAGGGAATAGTCTCAACCGAAGTGCATCCTTTGACACATTAGTTTGCTTGCTGCCCAACAGGTATCCACGAAACCCTTGAGATGTTTGTAAGCATTCTAATTGGCAGCGCCCGTAAAATACCCTCACTGCTCCAACAATGTCAGCATCACATTTGTAATTTGAAAATTGCCCGCCCTGATCCGGGGTGGGACAATTGCACTTGCATATCCTTGGTTGGGAAGCACTCGAGGAGCCACTCTTGGAGGTGGTGGGGGAGGGTCTGGAATATTATTATTGGTCTGGTGGCCTCTCCTTTGTCCTTGAGGTACAATAGGAACCTCATCACCAACATTGTCATCTACCTCCTCCCCCAACGGAAGATCTCCAAGAGGTGCATTGTTTGCTGACATTTTTGTACCTGAAGTTGTGACACACACAAATTAGTAACACAGAAGGAAAGAAGAACAATACGCAAATCTATTTAGATATATAGCCCAAACCGTTAGCTCCCCGGCAACGGCGCCAAAAAGTGATCGGAGCCAACCCTACACCACTACGAAGTGGTGAGAGCGATCGAAGCAGCTTTTATCCGAGATGGTCGGGATCGAATCCACAAAGAGCTAGAAGTGGGTAGATTCCTATCTAAACTAGAGATGCGTATTGCTCTTAATTACTCTTCCAATCATCTTTTGTTTGGATATTAATTCTAATGTTTATGTTAATGATAAGCTAAATTAAACTAAGAATGATTGCTTGTAGGATTTTCTAATCAGTTAAAAAGGCACTAGGGAAGTGACTTTCTCCTAGGTGAATACTTGACGGGATCTAAAGCCTAAGGCAAAGACGTTATGTTGGGAATTGTGATATAGCCAATGCACAGAATTACTCACTCTATACATCTCGGTAGCTTGAGTGACTTTGCCCTAATTGACTTTCTTAAGACCAATTGGGTGTCAAAATTGTGCTAGCAATATAAGCTCAAGTCGGGTATTACTATCTCTAGGTTTAACCCTTTAATTGAGGCTATCAATCTCTTGATTACGCCCCAATTCCTTATTGGACTGATTTTCCTAGGCTAAAGTTCTCTTTCTCAAGAAGAACCCAAGTCAAATAGGCACAAATTAGTGTTTGCAACCACTAATTCAACATAAAAAATACAAATCAATCCAAATATCAACTACCCATAAATATGTAAGCCTCAAATCAAAAGACCCATCAAATATCCACACTAGGGTTGAGCCACAACCCTAGCTAATGGGTTTAGCTACTCATCATAATGGAAGAAAACAAAGAAATAGATGAAGAAAAACCCATAAGATTTAATTACAAGCTAAAATAAAGAAACTTCAGTGTTAAAGTAGCTACAAATTGCTCAAAATAGTCAAAAACCTCCGTTCACGAGCTCAGCTGAAAGTCAGATTACAAAAGATGACATAAAATGGGAAAAGAAAGTATTTATACTAGGCCGAATTTTCTGAATAAAAATACCCCTGCGAAGGTAGTGCGGTCCGCATAAAATGCACCGCGGACCGCAATGAGGCTTTTGGCTTCCAGTCTTTGCTCTCTGAACTTGGCCACCGTGGGTCGCATAAAATGCACCTTGGCCGGGGTGGCTTCAACTGCGGTCCGCACAAAAAGGACTGCGAACCGCATTGGCATTGATCTCAAAATTCCAAACTCTCTGAACCCCATCTTTGCGGACCGTACAATCTTGATTGCGGCCGCGTTGAGGCCATTGCGGTCCGCACAAAATGCTTTGCGGCCGCATTGCTTGAGTTTCCAAAATATGCTCCTCTCTAAATCTCCTCACTGTGGACTGCACCAAATAGAGTGCGGCCGCAGTGGATCTGTTGCACTGTGCTTGGACTTGTTCTTGGTACTTGTGCATGTTTCACTCTTTTTTGAGCTGGTTTTGACTGATTTTCACCTTTTTTACCAAACCCTGCAAACAAGTACAACATGTAAGCCTTTGGGACTATTTTGTACACATTTTTAATCAAAACTCAAGTAAGAAGGAGTGTAAAATGAACCATAATCCCTAGTTATCATATAGTAATGTTACTTTTGAGAAGGAATCTGGTCAAGATTTAGGGGGCTGTGAGGGTTTGAGAAGTGCCAATAACAGTGTGCCTACAGCTGTTACTACTGATGATAGTTCAAACTCCTCATCTGAATCAAACTCATCTGAATTTAGTAGCAGCACTAATAATATCTCAGATTCAGAGCATGAGGAGCTGTTTGAAACAGAAGAAGCTTATTATGGCAGTGATACACATGAGTATTACAGGGAATTTAGGGCAGAAAAAAGGATTGTAGAGAGAAGGAAGAGGAAAGAACATGTTAAACTAGGTAAGAGAGGGCCAGATATAGGGTATAATGAATATGAATATAGGTAAGAGAGGGCCATTTTGTCACGCCCCAAACACGGGGAGGCGTGGCTGGCACCCGGTGCCGAACTGGCTCGAGCGAACTACTCTATAACTCATTTTTTCCTTCTGCGACTATCATGGGCCAACTTGGCCACAACCCGCAATGTATAACTATAAGTGGGCAACACTATATTACTGAACTATTTTTCTTAAAATATGAATACTATGGGCCATCAAGGCCTCTGACATACTGTACAAAATGAACCTCTGTCTACAAAGCCTCTAAGATTATTTGACATCAAATGGGACAGGGTACCAGCCTACCCATAAGTATGTAGCAAAACTCTAACATGATGACTCATAGACTCGCCTGCACTCCGAATGAGGTGGAGTCTTACCGATCCTTTGCTGAATGCCAATCTTGTCTACTATGAGGGCTCGTCAAACTGATTATCTATACCTGCAGGCATGAATGCAGCGTCTCTTAATATAGTAAGTAAAATAGTTGTACGTCCCTATAAGGCTTGGTATATATACAACTGCTCTGTCGTAGTAGGCTCGCTCATAGGCGCTCGGCCATATTAGGCTCTGTATCTCAACCAACTGGGCACGCTCATAAGCGCTCGGCCACAATAGGATCAGTATATAAATAACTGCTCTGCCGTAGTAGGCTCGCTCATAGGCGCTCGGCCATACTAGGCTCTGTATCTCGACCAACTGGGCTCGCTCATAAGCGCTCGGCCACAGTAGGCTCGGTATATATATAACTGCTCTACCGTAGTAGGCTCGGTCATAGGCGCTCGACCATACTAGGCTCTGTATCTCGACCAACTGGGCTTGCTCATAAGTGCTCGACCACAGTAGGCTCGATATATATATATAACTGCTCTGCCATTGTAGGCTCGTTCATAGGCGTTCGGCCATACTAGGCTCTGTATCTCGACCAACTGGGCTCGCTCATAAGCACTCGGCCACGGTAAGCTCGGTCTATATATAACTGCTCTACCATAGTAGGCTCGTTCATAGGCGCTCGACCATACTAGGATCTATATCTCGACCAACTGGGCTCGCTCATAAGTGCTCAGGCACAGTAGGCTCAGTATATAACTTACCATCTTATCAGAGGTTGCCCAATAGGGGCCTGCCCATCGATTATAGCTTGATGGTAATAAAAATACTTTAATACTGTATATATAAACTCTCTGCTCTCTTGACTGAAAGAGGGAAATACCCAATTGAATATGAAGTCCCGATAAGAAGAATATTGTAACTTACAAAACTAGAAAAATATAAGTAACTTGCGAGACAACAAAATATACGTAAATTCCAGGATATGAATTTTTCTTTATTCCTCGTTATCAAACTTGTGTAATGACGAGATCATGCCAAAATGAAGGAAAAGCTTAGCTTTAACATCCCTGAGCCGATTCTCTTGACAATCCCTCTAGCACACATCTTTTGCCAAGAACACATAATACCGGATCGAAATAGGGAAAAATCCTTATATTTCATTCAGCGGCTACATCTAAGATTAGAAGCCTCCATGAGCTCTTTAAATATATTGCTTTTGTTATACTTAAACAACCATATTTAAAAATCATGTAACTTTGCATGTAAAGATGAGATGTTTTACCAATCACAGATTGATCTTCTTCATTTATAATTCAAGATCTTTAAGCTACAACTAAAACCTATTCTTCCTAGCACTATCATGATTTTGTTGACTACGAACAAGTTTTTCCATCTCCAAATTATCGATCCTTAAATCCCATACATAGCAAAGTCCAAGTTCAAGGGAAGTATTCTGTTAAGCATAATGGATAAATCCACTATGTGCAATCTTTTGTCTCTGCGGTGGCGTATCTAACAAGAAAAACACAAATGAAAAGATGTTGGATTCCATCTCCAAATAAATTCTATGTCCCTTCCCTTTCTTTGACATATTGAGTGAACATACAAGAAGATACATATTCTTATTGCTTTGGGATTACTAGTTGAAAAGTCATAGGTTGATGAGTTCTTACCAGTATGAGCTTCTATGGAATACAGTGCATTACGCAATCAGAATATGGTTTTCATAGATAGGACATTGGATTATTCATGCTATAATAATAGCCTCGCTTTTACATTTACTGTCTATGAAATTTGGAACTCTCGAGATTGAAATAAGGCATGAAAGTTTAAAAATTGTATAGATAATACAGCAACAACTTGCCGTTATACCAAACTTGTTGAAGAAAGAATTTGAATCCTGAAATTCCATTCAATTCCGTAAAGATTTTCTTTTGAAGTTGGTATATAAGCAAAAAGTATAGGAAATAACATGAACAGAATGACATATATGACACAAACATGTGTTTGTTACTAATTAAAATAGTAACGTAAGTGTTATGTGTGTAGAAAAGCCAAACATGTGTTTGTTACTTAATATGGTCACCTTTCCATCAAAGTAATGAGTCACTTTAATTAGCATGGGGCTGCCACGTTTTTGGGATTTAATCTTATCCCATTAATTAATTAGGTAATATCCCGCTACCCGGTAATTAACCAATTACCCGCATAATTAAGAGTTGTCTCAAATTACTTAAAATACTATTCAGTTTTAATATACTTTATATAACTTACTATCATGGTCATGTTGTACCATATAAAATTAATACATACATTATTATTTTTATTAAAGCATCCATGTAAAAAAATGCACATATTTTCTCAACTTTTAATTTTCTTGATCCCATATAAAGAGTAAAAATTTTCGTACGCTTAATTCTTAAAATAATAAAAATATAACCTTCTTTTCTTGTGAAAAATCTATCTTTACAATAAAGAAAATCTCATAAACCTTCTCATATTATGCGTATAATTTAAAACATATTCGAAAGTAGTAATATTAATAACTATATAAAATCATATTTTTCAAACCATTTTTTTCTTTACAAAAATACTATATATATATATATATATATGTGTGTGTGTGTGTGTGTGTGTGTGTGTGTGTGTGTGTGTGTGTGTGTGTAACGGTATCAAGGTTGTTAAACTTACAGGGTGTAACAATATGTTGTTCAACAAAAAGTTTCTATAGAAAAGTATGTAAATGAACCTACAATGGTGAGAGTTAAGTGCAAAAAAGCATCATATCCTTGGCTTTTAGTTCCTAGTTATGATTCTAGGACTAAGGATTTTGTAGTCAAGAACTACAATCTATTTCACAAATGTGACCCTACTAACAAAAACAAGATATGTAATTCAAAGTTATTGGCCAAAAGGTTCAATGAGAGAATAAAATAACAACCTAACATTAGAAATTCAAGTTTCAGGAGTTGATTAGAAAGAAATTGGGATTGTATATTGGGAGGACAGTTTGTAGGAGGGCAAAAAATATTGTGTTGAATGAGATAATAGGTGATCATAAACTGGAGTATGCCAGAGTATTAGATTATAGGGATGAGTTACTTAGATCTAATCTAGGGAGTATATGTGTAGTGAAGCTTAGTGAAGAAACTTTTGAAGGTGGGAAGAAAATGTTTGTTGGGTTCTATATTTGTTTTGATGCAATGAAAAAGTCATACTTGGCTGGTTGTAGGCCATGCATTGGGTTAGATGGATGTTTTTTAAAAGGGGTATGTAGAGGCCAACTACTTGTAGTAGTTTTCAAATATGGAAATAATCAGATGCTTCCACTTGCTTGGGCTGTTGTTGAGATTGAAAATATGCGCACTTGAAGGTGGTTTGTCAACCTGTTAAAGGATAATCTTCAGCTTGGAGATGGTACAAATCTGACCATTATAACAGACATGTAAAAGGTAAGCACTTATAGTTTATTGTTATTTCCTACTGCTATTTAACTTAAAAATAACTATCATTGTTCATTTTGTAGGGGCTTGAGAATGCTATAACAGATCTATTTCCAAATTTTGAGCATAAGATGTGTGAAAGGCACATCCTAGCTAACTGGTCTAAGAAATGGAGGGGCATAGAGAGAAGGAGCTGCTTCTGGAGGTGTGCAAGGTCTAGCTATGAGTGGGAGTTGAAGAAAATTCGTATGAAATAAAGAAATTGGGTAATAAGATAGTTGATGAACTGTTGTACTACCACATTGAAAGATGGAGCAAGGTGTATTTCAACACATTCTGCAAGTGTGACAATGTTGACAATAATATGGCAGAATGTTTCAATGCTTGAATTTTGGCAGCAAGGCAGAAGACCATAGTGACAATGCTTGAAGAAATAAGGGTGAAGATGATGAACAGAATAGGTCAGCTCAGGCAGTTTGGAAACACTTGAATTACTGATTTTTCACCAATGACCATGAAAGTCTTGGAAGAGAACACAAAAAGGTCAATGAAATTTAACATTTTTTGGAATGGTGAGTTTAGATTTGAAGTAAAGCAAGGATCAGGTGCAAGTGAAGTGAAGCATCTGGTGGACATCAACAGACAAATATGCACCTGCAGAGCTTGGATGTTAAAAGGCATACCATGTGCTCATGCAGTTGTTGCCCTGCATTATAAAAATTTAGAGCTTTTGAACTATATTTCTCACTGATATAGTAATGCCACTTACATGAAAACATACAGTTACTTTCTTCAGCCTGTCTTGGGTGTGAATATGTGGCCAGAGTCACAAAACCCAATTGTTATACCACCTCATGTCAAAAAGATGCCAGGCAGGCCAAAGAAGGTTAGAAGAAAAGATCCAGGCGAAAATAAGACAGGAAAATTGTCCAAAAGTAGAGTGAAAATGACATGTAGCAATTGTCATAACAAGGGTCATAACAAGAGGGGGTGTCATAAAGCTGCTAGAAGTAATACTGCTGCTACTTCAGCAAGCTCTGTGCCTACAAGTGTTGGTAATTCAAAGCCACCAAAGGAAAGTACTAGAAGAGGAAGTAGTAGGCCAAAAGGTTCTAAAGAAAAGGTAAGTTCTTCCTTTTAATGTCTTCTTTCTCTTTTTTAAATAATTACCAAATTCTTACTTTTAATTGGTTTATGTAGGATGTTGGTACTAGCAGTGATGTATGAACACAATGTAACAGGCCAATAATGGTTGGGATGGAAGTTTTCACACTCAAAGTGGATTCAAAATTCAAAGTGTAAGTTCTAACACAACCTCTCATATTTAGGTGAATAACTGGTCTGATTTTCTGTTGGATTTTGGCAGCCTGGAATGTCCTCTACAAACTTTGAGAATGTGAGGTCTTCAACAGAAGTAACTGGAGATATATGCCATCAACCAACATGAGGTGTTAAATAGAAAGGCAAAGCAGCTATGACATCAAGACAACTTCAATAATTGAGAGGCAAGAAACTCATTCAAACAAGGTCTAGGGCTGCTAAGTTGAACCAGGAAAGCACCACTGCAAAACAACCTAATTGATCAAAATACTATTTTGTTGATGACTGTATTGCAATAGACTGCATTATGCTAAAATTTTAAACAGCTAGACTGCAATTCTGTATTATGATAAGGATTTTTAGGTAGCTATAGACTGCATTTCGTATTTTGTTATCTTATGGTGTCTGTTTTGCTGCTGCGACAATGAGAATAAATAGATGTTTTGTTATCTCATTTTGTGACTGTTTATTATGTCTGTTTCTTTTAGGTCAATGAGACCAAATATGTGTTTTAATACAATTTATGCAGCTGTCATATTAAGTCTTTTGTGTGTCTATTGTTTATTGCCAAGTTCTGGGCATACAAAAAAACAAGCAGAGCACACCTACAACACTTCACAATGTAGAAACAACACTTCATTAGAAACAACACTTGATTACATTCCGTTGAAAGGTTCATTATATTCAAATGAAAGGTCCATTGCAAATATACAAAATAAAACCTATAAGCAACAATAGATACATATTGAGATGACAAAATTAGATTCAAAATGGCAACCTCATTACATCTTCTTTCAATAACAAAGGCAGCACATAGCCATGGTTGTATCGAATTTCTCCACTTGACTCATTTCTTCCTCTTCCATGCAAAGCCTTGTCAAATTCAAGCCTTTTGAAGGCATTGCAACAACTACAACAAACAATATCAAAGTCAGATAATTTGTCTTTGCTTTCAAAGATCAGATAATTGGATTTTAGGAGAAATATATAACAATTATAAAAGAAAGAAATTAGGGTTCTTAAGAAGGAGAAAGATTAAACTTTGCTTTCACAGATCAAAACTTCAAAGGGCAATTTGATGCAATTTCGGCAGAATTTAGAAGAAGAAGAAATTATGGTTCTTCAATTGGGTTTGGTAAAATATTGGGGAAGAAGAGATTTTACCGTTGGTTGGGGGTTATATTGCCGTTAAAAATTTAACTTTTTCTTCTTTTTTTGGGGTGTTTTTAACGATTAAAAGAGAGCAAGGACGCGCTCAATTCGGTTGCCTAAGACGCGCGACTGGCCAGGGCTTAGGAGGGAGTAAATAAGTACAATTGTTTTAACTAGGGGTGTACAAACCAAACCGAAAACCCGCACCAACCCGAAAACCCGAGTCAACCCGGAAAAAAAACCCGACTAGTGGTTTGGTTTGACTTGGTTTGGTATTGAAAAATAAAACTCGACCACAATAGGGTTGGTTTGGTATTAACTAAAAAAAGTCAAACCGAAACCAAACCAACCCAATATTATATGTATACATATTTTATATATTAGATAGATAAAAATATTTATAGAATGTAAGTTATAAATATTTCTTAATTTTTATTATAATGTATGTATATAGCATAATATTTTAAGTTGGTATTATAGCCCATGTAAATGTTTGTTTTTGTTTGGCCCATAAAAGAATAATTGAGCCCAAACCAAAACCTAATCCTAAAGCAGCAATACATTGTCCTAAAGTTGTTCTGAAATACGTAAAGGTAAACAATGGAAATCATCTTTCCTCATCTCCAAAGGAAAAAAACCTACGCTCTTCCTTTGCTCAATCCCTATCATTGGTAAAGCTCTTTTGCTCTCATTTTACAGGTTTTCTTTTAGCTGCATACATATACCTTGCTTTTCCCCAATTAACTAAGATTTTTCTTTTTCCGATTAGCAAGTTTTTTTTTTGTAAATATGTTGTATTCCTCCCTATTGTTGAATTCATTTGTTTATTTTGTTTCCCTTAGATGCTTAACATGAGTAATTGGTTGTTACTTAAAAAGATATTGAAACTTGTTTACTTATATTTTGAATCATTTGGTTAAATAATATGAACTGTGTAAAATTAAGAGAGATGTATTTCTTACATTGTTATGCGATTTTGTCTTATTTTGTTTCTCTTAACAGATTTTTGGCAAATCTGGTGTATTCCTCCCTACTGTTGAATTCATTTGTTTATTTTGTTTCTCTTAGATGATTAACATGAGTAATTGGTTGTTAGTTAAAAAGATATTGAAACTTGTTTACTTATATTTTGAATCATTTGGTTAAATGATATAAACTGTGTAAAATTAAGAGAGATGTATTTCTTACATTGTTATGCGATTTTGTCTTATTCCTCAACGTATGAGCTAGTGTATTTCTTTGCATATGTCATTTGCTGTCACAATGTGAAGGTAAATTCCATGAGTTAAATAGTAACTGGATATGTTCTATTTGTAGGAACTCTTTCTAAGAATGGAAACTACAACTTCTGGAGCAGATGCGGAGGTGGTTGTCAATAATCCTTCGCCAGTGGCAGCTCAAAAACAAAGTGAAGACACTCCTCATCGACACACTCCTCCTAAGAAGCAAAAAAGAACAACTCCATCAGAAAAATCTAAATCTGGGAATAGTGCCAGAGAGACGTCCGGGATTTGGAATCATTTCTCCAAATTTATTGCTAAAGGAGGTAAATGTAAGGCAAAATGCAATTATTGTCCTAAAACATTTGATGTTGGTAGCAAGAATGGGACTACTACATTATGGTCGCATTTAAATTCTACATGTCACAAATCTCCCTTTAGAGTCATTGATAAAAGACAATCAACATTAAAAACTATCAAGGAAGGGTGGCTAGAAGGTAGTTCGGGTGCTACTGAAAGGATAGTGTATAATGTGGATGACATTAGGAGGGCGATTGCCGAATTTGTAATTCTTGATGAGCAACCTTTTAGAGTTGTTGAAGGAGAAGGATTTAAGAAATTAATGGCTAAAGCCTTACCTAATTTCGAATTACCTTCTCGTGTAACTGTTGCTAGACATTGTTTGAGGATTTATCATGAAGAGAAGGAAAAACTTAAAAATCTTATTAAGAACCAACGTGTATGTCTCACTAGTGATACATGGACATCACTACAAAACTTAACTTATATGGTTGTTACTTCACATTGGATAGATGATCAATGGAATCTACAAAAGAAAATTTTGAACTTTTTTCCAACACCGGATCACAAAGGTGAGACTATTGCAAAGGGAATTGAAGCATGTTTATTTGGTTGGGGCATTGAGAACTTGTTTACAGTGACCTTGGATAATGCAAGTGCTAATGATGCTGCCATTAAGCATTTGAAGTTGCGTATTGATGATTGGAAAGGGGCAATACTTGAAAATGAGTTTTTGCATGTTAGATGCAATGCTCATATTTTGAACTTGATTGTAAAAGATGGGTTAGATGAACAAATTGAGCCTATTACTCGTGTAAGAAATGCGGTGAAATATGTTAGGTCTTCTCCTTCGAGGTTTACTTCTTTCAAGTCATTTGTTGAGAAAGCTAAGATAGATACTCATGGTCTTGTAAGTCTTGATGTTGAAACAAGATGGAATTCCACATATACAATGTTAGATACAGCTCTAAAATTTGAAAAAGCCTTTACAAAAATGTATGTGGATGACCATAAGTATCAAAAGTATTGTCGAGAAATAAGTTCTTTAAGAGGAAATCCATCCGTAGACGACTGGAAGAATGTGAAAGCTTTTATCAAGTTTCTTAACATTTTCTATGAGACAACTTTAAAATTTTCAGGCAGTTTATATGTTACTTCCAACTCTTTCTTCCATGAATTTTTCAATCTTCGAAATGCTATTATAAAGTATACCAAAAGCGATGATCTTACTTTGAATGATATGGCATGAAAAATGAAAAGTAAGCTTGAGAAATATTGGGGTAAGTTTGAGGATATGAATATGTTATTGATTGTTGCTGTTGTGTTGGATCCTAGATACAAGATGAAGTATGTGAACTTCATTCTTACTGATGCATTTGGTTGTTTGTTGGGAAGATTGAAGCCTGAAGATGTGGTAAGCATTTTAACTCGCTTGTATAATAACTACAATGATTCTTTTTTTTAGGCTTCTAGTGACAATATTGGAGGCGATACTAGTATGAGTGAAGTTGGTGATTTGTTGCAATCAAAGTGGGAGAAACTTTTGAAAGAGGAGGGAAATATTAAAAAAAAAATCTGATCTTGAGATATATTTGATGGATGATGTGGTGAAGATCAAGGATTTTAATATCTTGGCATGGTGAAAAATTTCATCTAGTAAATATCCAATTGTTTCAAAGATTGCAAGGGATGTTCTTTCTATTCTTATTTCTACTGTTGCATCGGAGTCGGCTTTTAGTACAGGTGGTCGAATTCTGGATTCTTATAGGAGTTCTTTATCACCAAAAATAGTGGAAGCACTTATTTGTACTCAACAATGGATACGATCACCTTCCAAGGAATATAAGTTTGAAGACATGTTAGAGGAAGTCCAGAAAATTGAGCAAATTGAAGAAGGTAATAATTTATATTCAATTGTTAACGAGTATAGTTAATTTTTATATTAATTAATATTTAAATATGTTAATTGTTTCTTCTTTTTTTTCCAGAATATGTAGACTCTCCTTTGAGGATTGATTAGAGAGATGACTAACTACAATTTGCTTCATGACTATTTTTGGAAGTGAGGTCATTATGCCTTTACAAGTATTTTGGAAACATGCTCCTCTGGTTGTAATGTCTACTAAGATGCCCAACTTCTTAGAGTTTAATATATTCTCTTTTTGTTTATTTTTTAGGACTCTTGGGTGTAATATCTACTCTTAAAAAGTTGGTGATAATTCTTATGTAGAGTGCAATATAATATGCAGTTTATATTTTTGGTGATAATTTTCTTTCTGCCTACTTCCTAATGGGTGGGAGGTCAATGCTAATAGTTGAGGTCAATGCTAAAAAATAAGAAATTGTTGTTATTGGTAAAATTGTATTTAGGACTATAGAAATATTTGGAGCACAAGTTTATCGGAACGAAAAACCCGAGAAACCCGAGAAAACCCGATATTGAAAAACCCGACTTTTGTTGGTTTGGTTTGATCTATAGATTTAAAAACCCGATACAATTGGTTTGGTTTGGTAATTGCAAAATCCGAACCAACCCGACCTGTGTACACCCCTAATTTTAACAATAATGGAGTGTTAGGACACCCATAAAATTTAGATAAGTTGAATGGGTATTGAAACAAACACCGCCTATTATGTTGAATTTGGGCATTTAACCCAAAGGCCAAATCACAAGAAGTCCAACCGGCCCCATGTTGAATCTTGGCCTTTCTCTCGTCCCATTTCTCATCAGTATCTCTTTATATTCTTTCCAATAGTCACCTACCTTTGTACGCACACTCACCTTATAAACAACACTCAAAATACCATCTTTTTCTCTTCTCCACAAAAAAACACTCTTAACATGGCTTCTTTCTTCTGTTCAACCAAATTCTTTCTGCTCCTCTTTTTCGTATCAGCAATTCCTACTGCTTTCATAATCCACCTCGAAACTTCCGCCCCCGCAACCCACGTCTATCATTACCACAGCACAGGGTGGTTACGTGAGTGTGCCAAATGGGACGATGTAAACCGCCGGTTTATCGTCAGTTTCTTTGGAGGCGGTTTAGGTGTGATTCCGGTCTATGAGAATTACTCCCCAGGTAATGTGCTGCAGGAAATTCCGGTCGTTAGGGATGTTGACTTGACCGGCAATGCGTCGCTCGGTTTAACTATAGACCGGGAAAGGAACCGGGTTCTGGTTGCTATAGCTGATGTGTTTGGCAATCGCTATAGCGCTTTGGCTGCCTATGATTTGACTTCGTGGAACCGGATTTTTCTCACCAAACTTAGCGGTTCAGGTAGTCCCCCTAATACATTAATTATTTATAGTATTCTATGTCCTTTTCCTAATGAATTACCGCACGCCAAATATAGTCAGATTGAATACTCTGTCCTGTTGTAATTTGGGGCAAATAATGATTTCACCATATTAAGCTCTCTCTTAATATGATAAACCTAATCATTTTGATTAAAGTTGTGATAATAAATATTTTGGAAGTGTCATATATTAGAAAGGAACGAAGAAGTGATCTGTTCAGATGGGACGGCGACTTTTTGTCTGGCAAACATAACGAAGTTTAAAACCTCAAATAAAAATAGAGCTTATGAGAATTAATTAGTATTTAGTATAGTAAAAAAACTTTGTAAGTAATCCATATTTTTGTTTTGACTTGTATCTTTTCTACAATCATTAAGCTCTGTTGGCGACCATTTTGCCTCGAGATTCTTGAGGTAGTTTTTATCCTATGCTTTTGTCACTATTATAAAAGGAAAAGGAATAATGCAATGACCCATCACACGAGGGCGCGAATCTATATATATCACAATTTTTTTTGTTATATTATTCTCCTTGTGTAACGAAGTGTAGATTGGAGAAATACTTTTTATAAAATATTTATATATTAGAAATATTTTAAAAAGTACTACACTATACATTTGAATATAATTAAAACATATTATAGTGGAAGAAATATACCCCTCCGTTTCAATTTATGTGAACTCATTTGACTGGGTACAGAGTTTAAGAAAATAGAGAACACTTTTAAACTTGTGTTGTAAAATAAGGCACATATATTTTGTGTGGCTATAAATCATTGCATAAAGGTAAATTGTTTCCAAATAAGGAAATGGGTCATTCTTTTTGACACAGACTAAAAATGAAATAGGTTCACATAAATTAAAACGGAGGGAGTATTTGACTTCTTAAATACTTTCTCTGTTTCAATTTAGATGAGGTAGTTTGACTCGACATGAAATTTAAAAAAGAAAAGAAGACTTTTGAAACATGTGGTCCTAAAAGCTTAAGGGGTTAAAGCTTTGTGTGACCTTGATATTTGTGTGGTTATGAAAGGTTCTCATTAAGAGTAAAATGGATAAAATGAATAGTTTAAAGTTGAATTATTTCCATTTGTAGAAATGTGTTATTATTTTTTGAACAGACTAATAAGAAAAGTGTGTCATTTAAACTGAAACAGATGGAGTAATAATTATACATTTATACTATAAAAAATTAGCTCAAATTTAGTAGTTTTGTATTGTTGGAAATAAAATTATTGTCGAAAATCCTTTTTGGAAATTGGTTATTAGCCCAATTGTTGTACTATCCGGTGAATAATAAGCAGCAAACATTTGAAAATATTGATGTGTATTTGGGTTATGTAAAGACCATTTTCTTTGCTAATTAAGACACAATAAACCACTTTTATTTCTTCCTTTACCAATATTTTCTTCTAAATGTGGGTAAGAAAGCACTTGTGGCCTAATTCATTGATGTGTTTTCAGTTGTTACTCCACTTTGTTCGGCTAAGAAAGGCACAAGAGTTATTCGTTAATTATATCTTAAATTTTCGGTGGGCAGGAAAGCACTTTAAGACTTGGTACTTCTATTTCCAAAAGTTATTCACCGCATAGTACAACAATTGGGCTAATAACCAATTTCCAAATAGGATTTTCGACAAATAATTTTATTTCCAACAATACAAAACTACTAAGAAAGCACTTGTGGCCTAATTCATTGATGTGTTTTCAGTTGTTACTCCACTTTGTTCGGCTAAGAAAGGCACAAGAGTTATTCGTTAATTATATCTTAAATTTTCGGTGGGCAGGAAAGCACTTTAAGACTTGGTACTTCTATTTCCAAAAGTTATTTTACCACAAGTCAAGCCTGCCCATGTGGGACGGTATTTTTTACCGTAAATTATTTCTCTTGTTCGAAATATTAGTCGTTTAGGAAAAATAATACTATATATTTGTTCCGATATTTGATTTTTAGAATAATAAGTAACATTTGTTGCTATTTTTTTCTCCAAATTCACTCTTAATATTTTAATCTTTGCTCTAAAAGCTTAAAAAGTGGGCCTTTCTTTACATAAAGTAAAGGAACAAGTAGTCAGTACCATTCATTCTTCATGGCATGAAATCTCTTGTAAGATTTCTTTCTTCAATTGCATTGTGGAACTTCTTTCTAGTTGTACGGCTGATGGCCCCTCATTATTTGAAAGTTCAATTGTTAAAGAAACATTTAGTATATTTTTTGGGATGTCCTCGAAGGTACAAAAACAAGAAGCTTATTTAACAATATGTTTTGTATTCGAGAGCTTTGATTGTGTTATATTATGCCCTTGAAAGTCCACCTTATTAAAATTCTAGTAATATCATTTCAGGAAAAAATATCTTCAAACGTACTGCAGCTTTGTGTTTGCATGTGACAAACCAGAGAATATGCCCTGTTGAGACAGCGAGTAGTGTTGGAGTTCTAACATAGTTTGTATCACTCAATGACCTGTAGTGATTTGTGTATTCTTATCTGTTTTTGTATAGCTCTGCGAGTTTCATTTTGGCCAACTATTCAGCCTCAAACATAAGCAGATGTTTTAGATTTTAAAATCGTAAGATGACTAGATATCACTTGGAAGTGAGCTAGGACAATAATAAATGGTTGACAAAAAACTAACTAGGCACTGAAAGCTGGGATATCTGTGCAATTGTTAGTCAAAATGATTGTTTCCACATGTCCAGTTGTTAGTGTTCTAGCACTTCGTTTAGTTTCAAGATATGCTCATGGAACATGATTTCTTATAGAGGTAAATTTAAGATTTAGTCTGTGTACACACTAGCCTTCCCAGACTTCACATGTGAGAATTCACTGGGTTTGTTGTTGTTGTACTGTCACCAAGTACAACATGAGTGTACTTTATTATATGTGTATGTCTATTTTAATTTTTTGCATATGTATACATAGTTCGAGCCGAAAGCAGTTGGTTCAGTTGAACTCACAATACTCATCCTAGGTCCGCCTTTAATTTGAGTTTTCTTTTATACTTGCTTGATTATAACTGTACTAATGCTATACTAAAAACCTGCAGAGGATGAGAAAGCATTTGCGGATGATGTGGTGGTCGATACTGAGGGAAATGCATACATTACAGATGCCAAAGCAAATAAGATATGGAAGGTGGGCGTGAATGGAGAACTTAAATATACGATCAAGAACCCAATATTTACTCCTAAAGAGTGGTACAATAAGCTAGTTGGACTAAACGGAATAGTTTATCATCCAAATGGATACTTACTGGCGGCTCATACATTTTCGGGCAATTTGTACAAGATTGAAATAGCAAAGGGTGATGAAGTAAAGCTAGTGAAGATAAATGGTGGATCATTGAAATTTGGTGATGGCATGGAACTGTTGTCTTTGACCAAGCTAGTCGTTGCTGGAAATCCGACGAGGTTAGTTGAGAGTTCTGATGATTGGGAGAGTTGTAGTATTATAGGGAAGGCCAAAGGTGCTATTCATCGTTTAACTACAGCAGCTACTGTGAAGGAAGGGACTGTTTATCTTAACCATATGATTGGTTTGGGATATCCTAGGAAAAAACATGTTCTTGTTGAGGCTGTTTTTTCTGCTTAATTTTACCACCCACAAACTTAAGAGACAGGGTTCCATCTTTCCTTTCTAGTTTTCGTGTGAGAGAAAATTTTATACTAGGTAATTTCCAGCTACTGATTTATGTACCTCAGGCAAGAAATATCAATCTTATTTTGTAGAATACACCGTATTTATTTTATTACGCATCACTTAGTTGCAACGTTCAAATGTCTCACATGAAATCTTCCTATTCTTTATTAGATGTCTTATTATTCCGCAAGTGTTGTTGCTTTAATACCTAAAGCAAAACAAGAAAAGGGTGTCTCACTCTTTTTCCTATCCTTTTCTTCATTGAATAACGCGCCTTTTCTTTTTAAATCTGTTTCATAAGTTGTTTGGTCATAAATTCCAATTTTAAGTGTGTGATTTTGCAACGGCTTATATTCTGTTTGTGCCCGCAGGATATGGTAGATGATATGCAAAAACAAAATAAGATATAGTAAAAGTAAAGTGACACCACTTAATAAATTGGTTCTTAGTAGTATTTGTGTTAATTTTTGCCAATACATTGAACAAACTAGTAGAAAAGACACTCCTATAATGGTTAAGTAATAAGAATTATTGTATCTATATGTAAACTCCGTTACTCAATTTTTGAATGCGTTGGCTTGCTGCTACTATCACCGTCTATGTATAAATTGTGACACCGCTTATGAAAATTTTTGCGTACGCCCCTGATTGCTCCTATTCACAGTAAATAATCAATATTTCATCTTATAAAAAAAATAAACCAGCTACTCAATTTCTCTTTCTTTATTACCCCTCTATCTCCATCTAATAATACACATAACGTTAATAAAAATGAAATTAATCTATTTTCACAACTTTTTTTTTAGTACTAATAGGATTTTTATATTACTTACTAAGTAGGAAAAAAAAATCCCATTAGTACTAAAAAAAAGGTTGTGAAAATAACGGCTATCATTCCATGCAATGCTAAACCTTACAAATGTTTGGGGCACAATAGTCAATCTTTTCTTCATCACGAAGATAACCATAACTCAATTCTTTACTACTTCTTTTAAAGAAGAAAAAATATATGAAACATTTTCACTAACATTTATACTTTATAGTAACTAGTATTAGTACCTGCGCGATGCGCGGATACACATCATGTTAAATTGTGATGTTAGTTATTTGAATCATGTGCAAATAACCTTAAAATATAAACCTCTCAGATAAAAATTATATAACATTAGATATTAATTATGAAGTAGGATATGAAATTATTGTTCAAATCTCGTAGTGCACAACCTATTTTGTTTTTTATTTGTAGCAACCTAACTACTTGATTTTAGTACTTGCACTTCGTTTTGCTGTCAGTATCAAAGAATACTAAACATATCATGTTGCGATCTGTCTTGTTTGAGCACATTAGATCATATTATTTTAACAAACTTCTTACTATCACTTTGTTTTTATCTAAAAGTTAAATATGTCTTTTAATAAGATTTTAAGCATTGTATATTTATTTTATTTTATTTCTAAACTTATGATTTATAAATATCTCATATTATCTCTATGATAATTTTTTATTATCTTAGTTAATATTTTGCTTATTATTCTTTTAATAGTCTTTAATAAATATAAATGTTTTATTCTTGAAATTTGGTATATTTTTATGCATTCAAATTTTTTTTAATCATTTAAATTTATTGTAATATTTTTAAATATAATTTAATTTTTTAATTTATTTATTTTTAAATTAATTTAATGTATAAGTATCCTCACACTATCTCTATTTTTTAATACATTTTCTTCCCTACTATAAATTTTAATTATTTTTATATTAATATTTTACTTTTAACCAGAATAATATCATATTTTATTTTAAATTGTAAAATTGAATTAGTCTAAAATATTAATACATATATTTGATGATTATGTTACAAATATATTGAGTTCTCTTATAATTATTTTTGTATTAGATGCAGTTAAATTTTCTTTTTTTTTAGCTTTAAGATACAAATTTAATTTTTAATTTTCATTAGTAAAATTACCTATATTATAAAGTTATTTATATTTTTAAAATTTATTTTAATCATAGAAAAATAATTTCTTAATTGTTTGAACATATTATATATATGTATTAATATGTTTATTGTCATTTTATTTCTTTACGTAATATTTTTAAAAATAAAAACTTATGAAATAAAAAAAAATCTCATCTCAAATTCAAATAATTCTTATCGTTCTATTTTCTAAATTGGATTGCATTTTCAAAATATTATGCTATATATTCAAACTTAAACTAACTGCACTCAATTCAGATATTAATTATAGAAAAATATTTTCTTTGTTGTTTGAACACATTATATGTTAATGTTGTAGTAATATTTTCATTATCATTTTATTTCTTACGTAAATTTTCTTTCTTTTTTAGATTTAATACAAATTTAATCTTTAATTTTTATTAGTAAAATTACCTATATTAGAAATTTATTTTCTATTTTAATATTTTTTTCATAAATAAGACTTCAATTTCGTGATATTATCCATAGTTTGGACATTCTAATCGTAGTTTTAACAAATTTCAAATTTCAAATTCAAATAGCCTTTCCCTTTCTTTTCTAATAGTAATTTTTAATAATTTTGCTAATTTTTAATCTAATATATAGTCTTAATACGTTTTATGTGGCTTTTCATTAACTTGTAACTTTTTTTAATATCATTATAAACTATTATTCTTTAATATAATATAGATAGATATATAATTTTCTAATCATAAAATAAATATTTATTTTGTTTTAAAAATATTGCTCGAAATTTTTAAATTATTTAAATTTTAATAAGAATTTAAGCATTGTATATTTAATTTATTTTATTTTCTAAACTTATGATTTATAAATATCTCATATTATCTCTAATTTATTTCTATTATTCAATATTTTTAGGTGTTGATTTTATCTATTAGACTTGAGTTACATGGACTTATCCATATTATGAATTTTCTTATCATAATATAAAAAAAATTCTCATCTCAAATTTAAATAAGTTTTACCCTTCTTCTCTATGATAAAAAATCTGAATTTTTATTTTTTCTCTATTTATTATTTATTTTTGATATTATATTATTCAATACCTAATATTATTACATTGTCATGTGGAT
This sequence comes from Nicotiana tabacum, assembly GCF_000715075.1. Taxonomy (NCBI): domain Eukaryota; kingdom Viridiplantae; phylum Streptophyta; class Magnoliopsida; order Solanales; family Solanaceae; genus Nicotiana; species Nicotiana tabacum. Next base: position 132,950,240 of record NC_134101.1, on the reverse strand, counting down.
TTTTATTAGCTTGTTTGAATTTAATATCTATTTCTACCACATTCATTCTAATATAATATAGATAAAAATTAAAAAACTTTCTCAAATTCAAATAAGTTTTATTATTCTATTTTCTATATTTGACTACATTTTCAAAAAATTATGTTATACTTTCAAACTTAAACTTACTGCACTCAATTCAAATATTAATAAAAAAATATATTTTCTTAATTGTTTGAACACATTATATCTGAATGTTGTAGTAATATTTACGTATAAAATATTCGTCTACCCGATTTATCAATATTAAAATGGCTTTATTATTCTTATTTTTAAAATATTTTTACTGATTATTTAAGTTTTTATTACTTTATAAATAATTTATATACTTTATGTAAGATCTTATTTTGCTGCTTGAATTTATTTAATTTTTAAACTCAATATATCTTTAATAATTTAAGTAAACTTTAATTTTATTTTATATTTTAACTCACTCCAATGTATAAATAGTCATAGGTTATCTCAATTACGTCTTTTTAATTTTTTATTTTTTCCGATTAGAATTTTTAATTAATTTTTACCTCCATATCTCTAGCTAAATATAAAAAAAAATTTATGGGTGAATCAATATAGATATAAATATACTTATAAACATAAATTTAAATGTAGATATATAGATTAAATTTGTCTAAGATCTATTTAGATTAAGTATAAGATTCATTAAACTACTTCCATTAATTATGTTTCCATTTATAATTCAAATTTTTAATGTTGCCTTAAAATTGCTAAGTGGCTTCTTTTTAGCTTGCCACTTGGCTTAACCACATGCTTCACTACTCTCCTTTTAATATAACTAGTATTAGTACCCGCACGATACGCGGATAATTAAAAAGAACGATCTACACCATAAAGTTTAATATGTTAGTGTTAATACCATCTTTACAACCAAACATTAAAAACATTTTAAGACTCCAGTAAAACTTTCATTCCATCTCCTAATAAATGTTCCATAAAAAATAATGATATTATACAATTTGTTTGATATGAATGTTCTACAAAAAATAATGATGCTATACAATTTGCTTGATATGTAGCACGTGCCTAAGGGAACATTTTTGTAGCAAATGCTCATTACATATTGCAGTGCATTTTTCAGAAGTTGTCCTCAGTATTGAGGTTTATCACTACAAAAAAATATGAGTAAAAACTCAAGAATTTCTGGTAAACCCCTGTCACTAACATTTTGGAAAATTGAAAACCTAATTATGCGTAAGACACCTTACATTTCCTAATGCTTGTATTGAAAGTACGAAAATCCCAATAATTGCATGAATTCGATCTCCCTAAAATAAAAAATTTGAAAAGAAATTTAAGTTAGTAAGGCGCATAAGTTGAAGAAAATACATCACAACTCGAAAAAAATAACATGTAAAAGAGTATGTACCTTTTCATCTTGAATAATTAATTCAATTAAATTAGAATTTTCTAGTTTCTCGCGATCTGGAATGTGTCATAATCTAACAACACGGCCCTTTAAATTCCAACTCATTTTGGACATTAATATTTCGCTCATATAGTTATAGTTTGGAGCTATACTTTGCAGAAGTTTGTGTGGAAGCTAAACTCTAAGTAATGTAGAGAAGCCAAACATAAGCAAAAGTTGTTTAAATAAAGATTCCTAAGGAAAGACAATCTAGTAAATCAATTTTTAAGTATATGAAATCTTAATTTTTAAAAAGGTATGTGTAAATTAATTTGTATGAGTGAGTGCGCAAAAAATGATATGGATCTTCATTTTTTAGCTTTTGGCTTATTTTAATTTTCAACATTTTTTTTATGGTTAATTAAAATTTGTTAACCACCAAGCCTTAATTTTTCTTGTCTTTTTCCTTTGTCCTCTTGTTCATTTTTCAATATTATTTCCTTTAATATAATATAGATGTAAGATACAAAATGTTTATTTAATTATTTCTCTCTTAAAAAAGAATACCTACAATAACTGAATTATACACAAAATTTAATTAAAAATATCTATAATAATGTATATTGTTCGTAAATAAGGTCAGATACAAAGCTTGTACTAAATATAGAATTATTATTTCAACTTAAAATTAATGTGTAAGATACAAAACGAAATTTTAATTGATTCTTTCTAAAAAAAAGGATACCTACCATAACTGAATTATACACAAAATTTAATTAAAGATACCTATAATTATAGTATATTGGTCTGCTTAATGAAAATTGTGTCTTTTTTTTTGTGTGTACGACCAAAAGATTCTACTTTGGTCATTAAAAAGAGAACATTTTAGTTTAATTAATTCTTTCTTAAATTTTTCAGTCTATTTTTAGCATAATATAGACGTAAGACAAAATATTTATTTAATTAATTCTTTCTTGAAAAAGAATACGCACCATATTTGAATTATACACAAAATTTAATTAAAGATACTTATAGTAATGTATATGATACCTATATTAATATATATTGTTTGCAAATAAGGTTAGATACAAAGCTTGTACTAAATATAGATTTATTATTTCAACTTAAAATTAATGTGTAAGATCCAAAATAAAATTATAATTGATTCTTTCTCGAAAAAGGATACCTACCATAAAAGAAATCCTTAATAGTATTAGAAATCGATGATCCTGTAATTTTGTATGGCAAGTGTGAGTAATCATATATTGTCATGTCACAATAATCTTTTTCTTTTACTTATTTTTGGACTTTGGTCCATAACACGTTTTTGGAAATAATTTTTTCTTTCCATTTTTATGTCAGCAGAGTATTTCATACATTTTTCTCTTACCCACATTAACTCAAATTATTAATTTCATATTTCAACAGAATATTTGTCATATGTAATATTACTCCAAATATGGTTATATATATTCACGGACAACTCTATTTCATATTTCATTCCCACCAAAAAAATTAATTATTAATTAGATACAAAAGAACATCAAATAATAATTTTTTGACGGAAACCATGAACTTATATATAATATAATCTAGATATGGTAATACATGTTCATGGATAGCTCGATTTCATCTTTCTTTCCCAACAGATTTTTTATCCAATTAATAATTAGATACAAAAGAATATCGAATAATTTTTTTTCAATGTTATACAAATAGAATCCAACAAATAGATTTCATAAAAGTGCCAAGTGGCTTTTTCTCAATACGCCACTTGGCTTAACTTCATGCTTCATTACTCTCCTTTTAATATAATATAGATAGATTGAGTAAGATCTTATTTTGCTGCTTGACTTTATTTAATTTTTATACTCAATAAATTTTTAATATCATAAATAAATTTTAATTTTATTTTATATTTTAACATACTCCAAAATATAAATAGTCATAGATTATCTCAATTTACGTATTTCTGTATTTTTTATTTTTTTCTATTATAGTTTTTTAATGTTTAATTAATTTTTCACTTCCATATTTCTAGCTAATATAGAAAAAAAGCTATGAGTGGATCAATATATAGATATAAATATAGATATACATATAGATACAAATATACATGTATAGATTAGATTTGTCTAAGATCTATTTAGATTATGTATAAAATTCATTAAACTACTTTCATTAATTATATTTTTATTTATAATTTTTAATAATTAATGTTATCTTAAAATTGCCAAGTGACTTCATTTTAGCTTGCCACTTGACTTAATCACATGCTTCACTACTCTTCTTTTAATATAATATACATATAGATTACGATTGATAACTACTCCGCCAGAATCTGAGCATACGTTTGATTACAACTACTCTCTCTTGTCAATAATTTATCATTTTGTACAGCATACTTACTATACATTTCTTATCTTCATTAGCTGTTGTATATTATTATTAATAATTATTCCCAAAACGCCTTTGCATGTCAGCATGTGCTTCTCTATGTGCATTACCATATCTTAACCACTCTTCTCGACTTCTATAGTGTTTTAGAAGAAAGCCCTTACACCAAACACACACACACACAGTGTCTCTTAGAGAAATCTTATGGAGAAGCAGAGGAGTTTCTCTATCAAGCCCACAAGGCTATGGCTTTTCTCTTTCACCGTCTCCTTTTCTTTAATAATTCTCATCTTCTTTTCCATTTGGGTCCTCAACCTTCCACTATCTACTCGTCAAGACCCCCATCTTCACTTCAACACTACTACTTCTTCAGTCCCTTTGGATCTCAAACCAAACTTCAAGATTCAAACTTTGAGTTCTTTTCACAGAAATTACTCAGCAACCCAAATCGAGAACTCAATTTTGGTGGGCACACATTTCAGTAGAGTTGAAAATGAGTCCCAAATTTCTAACATTTCAGCACCTGAAGGAATTTTGGAAAAGGAAAGTGAGCCTAAATCAGTGGCATATGTCATAAATAGTAACTCTACTGTGAAAAATTCAACCTTTTTTGGTAACCGCTCGACGAAATCTGAAACTGTTTCCGAGGTTCTTCAAATCGATAGTGCAAAGCAACAGCAAAATGTCTCTTTTCCTATATTCAAGAAACTAGAAAGAGAAGCTTCTAGTGATATTGTGCTTAAGGTGGTGAATAATAAGAAAGTATGTGACATCACAAAAGGGAAGTGGGTATTTGATGAGAGCTACCCTTTGTACACAAATGCCTCATGTCCCTACATTGATGAAGGTTTTAGTTGTGAATCTAATGGAAGATTGGATAAGCATTATATGAAATGGAGGTGGCAACCTCAAGATTGTGACATTCTAAGGTAGGTAAAACAATAACAACTTTACTCTTTTGTCCCTTTCCCTTATCCGTTGCTGAAATTGTACGCTTTCATTGTCTGGTCAAGATGTAGACTTGGCTAGTAATGTGTAATAAGAAAGCTTGACAAATAAGTAATTCTTAGCTTGTAACTTTTGTTCTATAGGTTCAATTCTACCCAAATGCTGGAACTAATTAGAGGCAAAAGGTTAGTTTTTGTTGGTGATTCCATTAACAGAAACCAATGGGAGTCAATGTTGTGTTTATTAATGGGAGCAGTCAAAGATCCAAGAAAGGTTTATGAGACTCGTGGTCGGAGAATAACCAAAGAGAAGGGGAATTATTGTTTCAAATTTGTGGTAATCAGTCCAAACTTCTTTTTAATTTTTTCTATTTTTACTTATGGATAGCTTTAATATGCAGAATTTCTTTTTTTTTTGCCAGCTTGAAATTTTTGGTGTCAATTTTGCAGGACTACCAATGTACTGTTGAGTACTATGTAACTCATTTTTTGGTTCATGAGGGCAAGGCAAGAATAGGCAGCAGGCGGGTGCAAACCCTGCGAATTGATACGATTGATAAAAGTTCATCAAGATGGAGAGGGGCTGATGTTCTGGTGTTTAATACTGCTCATTGGTGGAGTCACCATAAAACTAAAGCAGGGTAAGCCTTTCGGAAACTATATTCCTGGGGACTAATTTAAAGTTACTTCCAGTTTAACATCTTAGAGATACTTATAGTAGGATGAGAATCTGTTCTTTAAGGAGTTCTTGTTGAAGTTCTTAGTTTAATAGTCTATATAAAGATCTGTTTTAGACTACTGCACTTTGAGACTAACTAACAGGTTATTACCAATGGTTAATTGGATAAGCCAAGTCCAACTTGTTTGGAATTGGGACTAACTAGCAGGTTATTACTGATGGTTAATTGGAGAAAGCCTGTATTGGATGGAGATGAGGTTAAAAGGAGCGAGATAGTGAGTGAGAATTCATATAGCCGAGTCCAACTTCTTTGGGATTGGGACTAACTAGCAGGTTATTACTGGTGGTTAATTGGAGAAGTCTATTGAGATGAGCTTAAAAGGTGCGAGATAGTCACTGGGGATTTATATAGCTGAGTCGAACTAGTCTGGGATCGAAGTGTAGTTGTTGTTATTGTTTAATTGGATAAGCTAATATCGATGTAAAATGTAATTATAATGTGATAGAATACAGAACGAACTTAGCAATACCAGTTAATGAGCTAGATTGTTTCTTGGTCAATCCTTTCAATTTTTGCTATTAAGCTAGAAAACAAGTTACTTGTTATTCTTTTGTATATGATGGATGCTGTGTTGTATTCTTCTAAATCCTCGTTTCTAACCGGTAGTGTCACAACAGGAAAAATTACTACCAGGAGAGGAATCAAGTTCATCCCCGTCTTGATGTTTCAACAGCTTTCGAAAAGGCCCTCACGACTTGGGCATCATGGGTAGATAGACATGTCAATCCAACCAAAACACAAGTTTTCTTCCGAAGCTCTGCTCCTTCTCATTTCAGGTATGCCTTAATTTGCTTTGAACTAAATATTGGCTTCACATCTTGTATTGCTAATCATCCTCTTCTTAAATTTGATAGCGGGGGTCAGTGGAACACTGGTGGACATTGCAGAGAAGCTTCTCAACCTCTTCCTGAGACTTACAATGGCGAATACCCAGAGAAGAACATGTTAGTGGAACAAATCATAGGGAAGATGAAGACTCCAGTTACCTTTTTGAATATAACTGGTTTGTCAGATTATAGGGTTGATGCTCATCCCTCTATATATGGAAGAAAACCGGGTAGCTGTTCGCGTGTTCAAGATTGTAGCCATTGGTGTCTTCCTGGGGTTCCAGATACGTGGAACGAAATATTGTATACGCATTTAGAAAGTAAAAGAAGAAAGAGTTTGACTAACTGAAATTTCCTTCTCAAATTTGTAAATTCTTTCATTTGTTCAACCTGTTTGCCAGGTTGCATATAACTGTGAAGTTCGGGTTTATCTTTGAAAAAAGGACACTTGTATAACCGCTCTCAAAATAATAGCCGGAAAATATATATTTTTTGTATATATATATATACATTTCTGTATGTTATATATAAAAAATATACAAAGTTTATACACTTTTGCGGCTATGGGATATAAATAGTTTTGACCGCGGACTAAAAAGTGATCTTTTCCCTTTATATTTTGTTTTGTTTCTCTCCCTCTCCTACATAGGCACAAAATGACCGGTGAAAGGATAGCCGGACCCGTTGAAAGCCGGCAGTTATTAATGGCTCGGAAAGAAAGGTCTTCTTCCCTAAGAGAGGCTGCTTAAGGTGAATCATCGTAAAAACATAGGCACGGTTAGTTGACATGTCCCTGTTTTCTAGTTTCCCTTTCCTAATCATCCCTGTAACAGAGAGTTTCCTTCTTTAGAAAGGTACTATATTCGCTACTTCATGCATTTCAATTTTGGTTATTAATATATAAGCAAGGTAGGGGTAGATGCCAAACCCCTAACTTCATTTAGTCTTGTCTTGAGCTTTGACCACCCGAACTAATTATAAGAGGGTTTCTGAACAAGATTGGTTCTGAATAGTTCCACAAAAAAGAAAGAAACTAAATTAACCACATAACCTATGTTATTACACGACACATAGAAGTGCCCAACCCAAACAATTTATTTTACCTGTTCCTGTGACTATATATATTACATGTTTCTTTCTATATTTTCCACTTATTCATAGCTGGAGCCTTTCTCCACTTGTATATGTCTTATTAGCATAAGAATTAATATAACGGAAACCCCCAGAAAAAGAAAAAGAAATAAAGAAAAACTGTTACAATCGTCTATGGTCAAAGCACTGTCTCAATGAGATTGGTGTTTCTTTGCTCGACCTTGAGGCGCTGGTGAATCATCTCTCTTTGTGCCCTCAGGTTTCCTAGCCCATATTGGTGCTTGATCAGGACCATAACGATAATCATAGAAAAGCTCATCACTAGCTTCAATACGTTCCTTCGCAAATATGCCAACTCGATGATCACCAGCAACCAGCATTACCTAAAAAGGTATCAAAATCAGCAAAGTCAAGTATTTTATTGAGCTCTAATACACTAGGAATATATGTACCTTTGCATAACAGTTTGGGTTTGATGAGTGATTGGCGAATTTTAGCTTGTCTCCCTTCCGATAGGCATCAAGGACATACTGCAATAAAGATAGGAGAGCAGGAGATGACTGTTTAGTAAAGCTCAAAAATTGAACAAGTTAGCTTAAGATGTTATAACCTGCTTTTCTCCGAAACGTCAATAGGACTTCTAGATTACAAGAAGGAGAACACTCCAAAAACAGTACAATAATGGAGACTTAATTTGTTGAAAGGACTTGTCTAGTTTTTGAGCTCCAGCCCAGGGTTCACTCAAAAGGAATGTTTATTAGTTAGTTGCCATATATTTTTGTCTTTGATCGTTTCCTGATTGATTAAACCAGGCATACAAGTAGAAGAGTCCAAAATACTTGAATGACAAGTAAATCCAGAGGAAATGACAGGTTAGTAATTGGATATTTTGCAATTGAAAATTGTAATGCACCAAATTCATGACTGAAAATGAGTAACAACAACTTAGAACCAGAATTTCTAGACTGTGGAAATAAGAGCATATACCTGCTAGGGCTTTTTAGGATAAACTGTTGATGATTTGCTTCAATTACTGTTGCATTTTTTAGCATAATAAATTAGCTTAGTTTTAGGATAAATCTACTTTTTTTGAATTTAAATTTTTGTTAGATTTTTTAGGTTTGTTGAGATATTTTGGGTTTTTTAAATTCTTCTTACGCAGATTTTTCTGCAGATTATGTTCTCAAGTTGCCTATTTAAAGCCCTCTATGTTTAATAAAAAAGATAAGACATTTTCAATCAATACTTTGAATCTTTTTGCTGCCCCATCTTTTAAAAAACCCAACAGCGGTATCAAGAGCGTCATTAGTCTTACGGGATCTGTGAGTTCTTCCAAAGAACCATTTTCAAATCATTTTTAACTAATATCAGTTTTTAAAACCAATTTTCAAACATGGCAAGCAGCAGTCTTTCTTTGAATGACCCACAAACTTTCACTAGTGAAAACTATCAGATTTGGTTAGTGAAAATGAAATCATATCTTGAAGCCTATGATTTATAGGAAGTTGTAATGGAAGATAGACCATTACAACCACTCCCTGCAAATCCTACACTTGCCCAAATTAAAAACCATTCAGAAGAGAACCAAAAAATATAAAGCTAAAACTGTGATTCAAAATTCAATTGTAGATTCAATCTTTTCTAAAATCATTGAATGTGAGATAGCAAAAGAAGCTTGGGAATAACTTAAAAAGGAGTACCAAGGAAGTGATCGAGTCAGACAAATGCAGATTTTAAATTTAAAAAGGATTTCGAATCTCTTAGAATGCAAGAAGACGAGATTATCACTAGGTATTCTGATAGGATTTCTTCTATTGTTAATAGAATCAGGTTGCTTGGCAAGGATTTCAAAGATAATAGAATAGTTGAAAAAATTCTTGTGACGGTTCTAGAGAGATTTGAGTCCAAAATTTCTTCTCTAGAGGAGTCTAAAGATCTCTCTGCCATCTCTGTTACAGAATTAATAAGTGCTCTTCAAGCACAAGAAAAAAGAAGAGCATTTAGACAAGAAATGGTTACTCAAGTTGCTTTTTATGCACAAAATAAAAAAAAATAAAAAAAGGTCAATTATCCTCTTTGCAAATATTGCAAAAAGAAACACACCTAGAAAAATTTTGTTGGAGGAGGCATGATGCAATATGTGGTATTTGCAAACAAACAGGTCATGTTACAAAAGTGTGTAAGTTCAAAGATGCTCAACACTATCCTCAAGCACAAATAGTTTTAGAGCAACTGAAGCAAAGGAGAGTGTAGATGATTTGATTCAGTTACTGTTGCATTTTTTTAGCATAAGTGGGCTTAGTTTTAGGATAAATTTACTTTTTTGAATTTAAATTTTTGTTAGTCTTTTTTAGGTTTGTTGAGATATTTTGGGTTTTTAAAATTCTTTCTTATGCAGATTTTTTCTGCAGATTATGTTCTCAAGTTGGCTATTTAAAGCCCTCTATGTTTAATAAAAAAGATGACACATTTTCAATCAATACTTTAAATCTTTTTGTTGCCCCATCTTTTAAAAATCCCAGCAGAAACTTACTCTCAGCTCTATATACTTATGTATTAGTTAGCTCGTCCGCTTTCATATTGCTACCCCGATTCAGATTTCGCAATATAAGGGAATACCAGATTCTCTCAAAGAATTAGCAGAGCTCACCTGATCGTTCAAGTCGAAAAGGAATGACGAATTTGCACGATCATATATTTTCCCCCGTCTATCTGCTTCTCGATGAGAAATTAATTCACCAGTATATTCTCCGAGGTAATCATTTTTGTTAACAGGATTCTAGGTACGAAAAGAAAAAAAGACTATACAAATTAGTTTATTAACACTTTATAATAGTAGCTTATAATGCAAGTGTATCACACAGGATTTCGGCTACCTTCAGAAAGGCTCCCCATCCAGCAATTTCAGATTTTGAAAGCAGAATCTGTTGGAATGAGGCAAGACAGATTGAGAAAAGGAGAAAATGAAAAACAAAGTTTCATAATAGAAGTGACTGAAATCCCTAAAATGGCCTGACCCTTTGCTGCTGCCTTAGGAGGAGCCTCATGTTACCACATTGACCTTCTCCTCGTCGAGGAGGTTCACCCAATGACCCATCACCACAGCTGCAAAGTGCGTACCAATATTTCACGAAGAAATACATGAGTGAATTCAGAGGCTACAGTTTAGCTTTCAACTACATAACTATTTGGAACCAACATGAAAACAAGCACTTCAGCCTTGTGATGCTTCTCTAACTACAAATAGCCTAAAACTTCACAACACGAAAAAAGAAAGTCTATTAAAGATGCTCAAGAGATTGGAGGAATTATAGTTCTTGGCCCCTTAGCATAACAGGCCATAAAGATGAAACATCCATAAAGTTTTTCATAAGGTGATCGGTCAAATAATTCACAAGAGAACCTAGTTTTGGATGAATTGATCACTGGTGGTGTCACAACAATTCCTAGACGTCAATGTTCGTGATAGTAAATATTAAAAAAATTCAACCAAGGGAGTTGTCAAAAAGGTTTTGCTAGTAGAAGTATCACCATGTACTAGAGACACTTCCGGAAACTAAAACCACAATGAATAGGTTCGAGGTTTTATCTACTTACACGTATAGGTTTGAGTAGTGTTTTATCTACTTTCATCTACAATTTCCAAAATCTTGATTATCCATCGCAATATCAAACTGATTAGTGTAAATCATCAGCTTTTATGATGAGCCACTAAAGGTATCTATAATGACGTGTGTTAAGCCCATTATTATTACCTAACCCAACAATTGCGGCAAACATCTGGATCACATTCACGTCCAGCAGCAAAACATGGACATTGTCTGCTTCTGCATTGACTCTTCGCACAGTGGCATCCACGGAAACGATTTTTACAGCTTTTTGAGCAACTGAAATGGAAGAAGAGATATGAGAGATAATAAGTTCCTGAAATAATATTGTAAAGTGAACAAACACTGAGCAAGCATTAAGTTAAAAGACTGTTCCAATAACGAACGAAGTCAAGGATATCAAGCTGCAGTCTTCCACACAACAAATAATACAATTGAGGACATAACTGTTCTAGTTTATCAAGTCCTATCCAACTTCACTGAAGTTCAACTTAGAATAGATGCGACAAAAAATTGATGCACTGCACCCACTTTCAACTGTAGCAGCATGAATTATTCATTAGTAACATCAAGCAGAACCACCATGCATCCAAGAGGGGAGGATGCAAGAGCGCAAGTTTTACAGGAGGGTATAAAGTTAATTAAAAGAAAGAAAGAAAAAAAAGAGAAAAAGAGGTAGACTAGAGAAGCATCTGACTTAACAGGTCAAAGTCAAAATCCTTGTTTGATAAATTCAAAAGCTTAACATACCCACAGTACTTTTCGCAGCAAGTACCATTCTGTAAACAAGGACAATTCTTTCCACAAACAGGATGGCATCCACATGGATTATATTGTATACAGGATTGATTCTTTCCATCTGCAATTCGTCTCCACATTGAGGGATGCCCAGCAGACTTTGAGGAATATTTGAGCTTCCGTGTTCTTCCTCTTCTACGAAGAAAACGTGATTTTGTTGGCATATCTGGCTCCTGAATATCCAAATACATCAAATTAGGTGGATATATACCATGAAGGAAGTGACTCAAACTCAACTTAGGAGGGTTGAATGCTAACAAAAGTAAAATAAGCTGCTTGAGCCGTTTCAATTCCAGCAGCACCCCTATACAGAAGTATGTTCTCATTTATAGCATGAGAAATTCAAGAGAAATAATATTCTCATATATGCATCAATTTTCAAAGAAGAAAATCCTAGTTTCTCAACTTCATAAATGAACTTGTGCATCATTCTGTGCTTCAAAAATGAACTAGAAGTAATGATACTTCCTTCTGCACATGAAAATATCTTACTCTGGCTAGAGAAATGCCATTTTTTTTTACAGCAGCTACCCCATTCTTATAAAATATTAAAAGAGAGTACAGAATGTTAGAAAGTAGAACTGCCTGCTGCTGCAGATGTTTATAACAGTCGACAAGGTTTGATAAACACCAAAAGATCCATGCCACCTTTTTTCCCCCTCATTACAAGGCCGATAGCCTGGAACAGTCTGTTCAGACTACTTTGTCCAAATTATTGACTGGAATTACAAGTCTGTCCTCTGGTCAAGTACTTTACCTCTAAATATATTTGAACAAAAATAAGTAGATTATACTTGTTGTACTCCTGTCTTCTTGTTGCTAAGATGATACAGTGCTAGACTATACTACAGTACATGAATTAGTTTTTTAGATAATATAAATAATTAAGTAGATTATGAAGTGTGATTAAAGAGTGGCTGTATTATATTTATCGCACTAAAATATGGATATGGACTTCAAAGCAACGTAATATATGGTTTTGCAATTGGATTAACTTTTTAAAATTATCCTTGGATTTAAATTCATCATGTTGTAGGGAAAACTTTTTCCATTTTAGGATTTAAAGAAAAGACTAACAATCCAGTTAACAATATCCACTTCTCCTTGGATTGGAAAATATCAGCACACAGAGTGTTCTTAAGAATACACACACACAGTCCCAAACACCCAATTATTAAATAGAGAAATGCTGTGTCTCCAAACCTGTGTACCACAAGAACTTCTGAGTCTTTTCAAGTCTAAGGAATATGAAAATTCATGTATTACCATCTTTGGACCAAAGCATCAAGAAAATAGTTAGGCACGACGAAAAGAGCACAAACCATGTAATCCATGTCGGTTTTCCCATTATCCTCTGAAAACAAGCTAGCAGAGCCTCCATGTCGCGCTGGTGCTCCGTCATCCATGTAAGAGGATACCTCCAAACAAGATTTCAAGCCAGGAAGTAAGTTCCTAGCAATGAGGCAACTGCAATGCATGAAATATTATTAGAGCTGGCATGTTGACATGACCATATGATTTGAGTATTCGAGTATATCACTTGACCAAAAAGAATCTGTTACCAACACGTAATCCACTCCATGTTACTCAACAAGCATGGCGGGGGAGGAGAGGAAGGAAGAGGGGGGGGGGGGGGCTAGAATATGGTTTGCATAAAAAGTATGGCAGATTTCTCAACATAGAGGGACTAATGTGCTAAAACATGGTGTAGGTGCTTCCTTTTCTCGTAACATGGCAAAAAAGTACTCTTTTGAAAAGATGTCTGAAAGCCTATCAAAAAGATGATGTCCCCTACTTCCACTTTTCTGATTGACTGACTTATTGATACTGAGGAAATTTCAGCAACTAATCTTGGCATAGAAAGAATCGACAACAACTTTGACTAGCTAACATATGGTCTTTATAGAATGGAATATCATAATTAAAGTGACAGCTAAATAAATCTCCTCGAGTTCAACTCTGCCTCATTTCTCACAATAATACAAGTGAAAAGACTTCAAAAACCATCTAATCACTTGGTCACCTTCAAATTGTTTATTGCCCGAGAGATATCAACAGTAAAAAAAGGGCAGCCCGGTGCACTAAGCTCCCGCTATGCGCGGGGTCCCAGAAAGATATCAATAGTACTTATGTAAAATATAATTCAACATAGCATGATGTTCCCAGAAAATGTAGTACAGCTAAAGCCATTTCCTGTACCTAGCCCACTGACCAACTCATTTTTTTCCCCTGAACTTTCACCTATCCTCAATTGCCCATGGTTTCTCACAAGGACGTGCGCTTTTGAATCCCAAAGCTTAATCAGCACCATAATGGTGGCTCCCAAAAATGGTGCCAGGGATGGTACAAGAGTAGTCACTTGGAACATGATATGTGTTGCCTGTAGAACTATATGAAAGGCCTCCATTGGAAATTATTACAAGCAACTATAAAATGTGAAGAAAAATGAGGATTTGTTATTTGGAAGCCCCAGGAAAGGATTGCTTGAAATGGGTGGGAGACACAAAAACAAGAGCAACGCCTACACACATGGAAATCCTTTTATTGAGCACAACGAATGTGGAGCTTTGGATCTTAAGACAAATTTCCCAGATGCCGGCTTGCAACACTAGTGTCTGTAGCCAGAAGAGATGGGCAGACAGTTTTTATTTTGTGTCTGACATATCCTTTGCATGTGGAGGAAATAGATTGCATGGGGTTGTAAAGTTTTAAGGATATGTTACTACTGACCTGAGTACTCCCAAATTTACCAAGTGACATGTGAAGACTCAGAAAGACTCCTTTTGTTTTTACCATCTAACCTCTCACTCTTCAGTCTGTGGTCAACAAGAAACAACTACCTTACCAGATGATATTGACATGGAAAGCAAAATCCTAGTGTAATTCACTTGGACATGAATTTCTTGCTACTGATGACATCATCCTATTCTAATGTAAAATAATTGTAATTCTTTTATTGAGAAAAAACCAAAATTAACTAAAATGACATACCTGTTTCTCCCAAAAATCTCTATCCCCTTCGAGTACAGTTCTTTCTCTAGGGGTCTCCATTCAGGTATATTTTTCGAGTAGGATGCTTGCTTCACAGTTTCCATTTTAGTGTCTTCTCCTTCATTCCTGACATTGTCCCCAGCCTTATGCAAAGAAGCACCATTATTATTGCCAGACTGATCTGGTGCTTGTGATTGTGGTACATGATCTTTGGCGATAATAGACGTCTCATTGCTGTCATATCCATCTTCTGCTGCCACAATAACAGCAGTAGGGAGTGATAATTTCCTTCTCTTACAAGACGAATCTTGTTGGTCATCTGGAACTAGATCTGACTTCTCTAAAGTTGCATATATCGAATCTGATGCTCCATGCTTCATTTTGCTATCAGTGTGCTCCTCTGTTGTGACAATGAGACATGCACAAGGGGAACCATCAGCAGGTAACTTCAAATGTTATAGTCAAGACAAGAAAAGATCAGCAAAAGTGATCGGTCAGCAAAAGTGTGTAAATCTCATTGTCACCTCGATCTCCAGCTCTTTTAGTGGCCACAGTAGTACCTCCCACTTCTGAAGTGGTCTTTTCGGACCGTTGCGGTGGATATGCAGTTGAATATTTAATCTGGTTTGTCACACCTTTTACCTATAAGAGCAAAATGAATTTGTCCCAAATAAAAAGGTGAAAGTGAGTGAAAAAGTAATAGGGGTAAAAGGGGGAAGAGCAAGGTAGCAAATGAGAATGACAGTCTGTAGTAGTGGCAAGTGATACGAAATGAACTGATTATGGTAATAGCAAGGAAAAAAATCAAAATCAAAATGGATGTTAAAGGCCTATAAAAGATGTATGTTTAAGAGCACTAACTCCGCAGAGAGTAAAAAAAGTAGCAAAATCACTTGGCATTCTACAATCAGCTCAAAAGCTAGCAAACCAGCTAATACAAAAGTTATATGGTAAGAGCAGAGATGCTGGGGTACTTATCGAAAATGCAGAGATGCCGAGGTACTTATCGAAAAAGCAAAGCTGCTTAGTTGAATAAGTTTAGGAACTAAAACCATAAATATTCCGAAGTACCTCAAGAACAAAAGTTATCTTAAAAAAATCCAAGTCAATGACACGTTAAGGGGTATTCCGAACTTAAAAAAGTATGACCTCTTCGCTTTTATAAATATTTAAAAATACCTTAAGATAACACTGGTCGCTGCAAGGTTTTCCATCATCTTCAGAATCAGATGAATAGGGCTGCTTTTCACTCTGCCAAATGAAAGACTCTTTCAGATTTTCATATACAAATTCAATAGAAAAAGCTGGACAAGCAATTATACTTACAGCATCAATAAAAATTTGTGAACAACCATGCAGACGGCAGTCAAACACCTGTTTTAGTACAGGGAACCAAATAAAAACACATTTAGCTTCTGTATCAGCTAAAAAAGAACAAATTTCAATCACATACCAGACAGCGGCGACAGAAAAGGTTATCAAAAGAATCTAAAGCAGCAGTAAGGCTTTTGTCCAGAAATATGTTCCCTCCAAGTCCACTTTTCCCAGAATCTTTGAAGCTTTTGCTGTCTGTATTTTGATGTTTTTCCACAAGCAGATTACAGTGCTCCTAATAAACGAACAAACAAACACAAACAAGATTATATACAAAATGGTTTCACAGATTGCCACTAACAAGATAACCATGAAATATCCAGCTACATGGTGTGAGCACATCAAACACGCATAAACATGGTAACCAAAACATGTAACAAGTTCATCACCCAATTACAGCACCAACTCAGTTTACCAGGATTTCAGAAGAGGTGCCTCCAACATAATGGGTTAAGATGTCCACAACTTCTTCGCTAAGCCCAAACTCCTGAGAAGCCATCCTACACAAATCCCAAAAATTGAATTTAAGATGGCCCTTGGAGACACCAAAAAGGAGTAAGCTGACAAACACTGCAAAATGGATTTTTCTGTCTGAAATCTGCAGGCTGCAGCTATACCCTTTCTGTTCGGGGAGCTAGCATGAGTGCTAGCAACTCCCTCCAGCTGGCTAAATGTAGGACTTCTAGTTCAACTGAGGGTGCCCAGCAGCCTACATAAACATTAACTATTCTATCCAAGGAAAAGAAGCAGGGCAATAAGACCAGGCTACTGCAGTACTGGGGATAGGACAGGATGAGAAATCATCCGTCAATCTAACTACTTAGAACAGTAAAATCATACTTCCTCCATGCCAAAAAGAGAGATTGGATTGGAGTATGAGAGTCAAAGCATCTAATTTTTGGTGTGAATCTAAACATTGATTTTTATTGAAATAAAAACCAGATATTTAGAGCTACTAAAAGAGATACAGATCACAATGTTTTCTTATTGAAGTATTTTTAAAATGTCTGAGAAATTAGTAGTAGAAAATGTCCTGATAGTAATAATAATAATGTTGTTAAAAATGGGATAGCGGGAGTATTTTTCTTTACCCATATGAGCTATGAGTCTCTGATCATCCCTTCCTTAACAGAGCTAAAAATCAAGGAAATATATGGACAAAGAAACAGAACAAGAACAGAGATGCAAGGAAAAATTGTGCTGTGCATCTGTATTATCTAGGAAAAGCAACAAGATAACTCTTCAAATTCTAGCCAGAGGAAATTTGAAATTAAAAAGAAAATGGGAAAGAGGATCCGTGGATAAACTCCCAGTTGCAGAATTCTTGTACAAACCTTCCCTATGTAAGCACTAAGCAGTAAGTGAACAACACTGGTGGAGAAAAATAAATTACATCAATTCCAACTCTTCAGATCAGCCTATAGTCAGTTTTTCTCTTTGACACTGAAGCAAAAATCTGCTAAAATAAATGAAAAACGGCAAAGTGCGAATTTTTTATGAAGCTATAGTACTTATTGTATTATCTGAACTCACCACAGAATTTTGTCCTCCCCCTCGGAGAAATCACGTTTCTCTTCCTCTGGTTCTGCAATATCTTCCTCGCTGTCACTGCAGATTAGCGCCTCGCTACCATGCTGGTCATAATATATCCGCCTTCTCCCAGCTACTGATTGGTCTTCAGCCATTCTTTGATTTCTGTGCTTTTTGAAGAAGACTTGAGAACAAAGAGCAAATAAAATCCTCATTTTGAATAAGAAGAAAGTATAATCATAGCCACAGGCAAGTCTAAAGCTGCAACTATTGGCCTTAACAAAAGAACTCAACAAAAAACAATGGAAAAAGCATGACGAACAAGATTAGCTTCAATGCATGACAATGGATGAATGATACTACTGAAAAATAGTTTCCCTCCCAATTTTCTCCAACCTATTAAATTGTGGAGCTGCTTTAAGTCATCAGAGTGAAACTGCATCTGTTGATGGTAAATTATCACCAAAATAGATGCTAAACGAAAAAAAAATCCATGACAAAGGTCAAGGGTTCTATCTCAAGCTTGTTGTGGACAAAAGAAGAAAAAAAGAAAAAGATGCAAATTTAATTAAGCCTTATACTGGCGGAACAGTAGATTTCAGGTTCACGATATACAAAAGGCTATCTAATGTAGCTGATACCTTAAAAAATCTATCATCTTTATCCAGCTTCCTCTTTCTGTTCCACATAAGTAATACTTCCTTTGTCCCAATTGATGTGATGTGAGAGTCAAACAAATGTTATTTTTTTAGAATTCCTTTCCTAAGTGTCCTCTTCTATGTACTTGTTTCTACAGTATTGGACTTGATATAACTATGATTATCACATACCTGTCTAAAAAGATCCAAGTGGTATATGGTGGAATCTTCTCAACAATGGGAAGCTTGGCAGTTGTTGAAGATACAACTTCCTCTCCATTAGCGTAGTCCCTGTCTCCTGATCCTTGAAGAAGTCCACCAACTTTACAGCGGGGATTTGCTATTCTTAAAGAAAGCATTTTGCCAGTCCCAGAGTTATTCATAGTATCCCTCCTTGACGTAGCCAATAAAAGAAGCTCAGAAACATGATTTTCTAGCTTCCTTTTGTTTTCTTCATGTTTGTCCTACACAGAAACAAGCATGGTCAGACAATCTTTTGTCCTTCTTTCTTTTAATTATGGTGTGGGAATTCCAAAGGGAAATTCATATGGCATAGTACAGCACAGTCGCGCAATGAGAACAAGGAAAATTGATGTTTCCTTTTATTGGGTCACATAACCTTCTCCGTGTTCTTCATTTCAAGTACAGTTACTTTATTGATGTTTTGTTTCTCAAGTACCAAATATTAGGCCCTTTGTATACCAAAGCCATCTTTTGACCATCCTATACAACCCTTTTTCCATCCTAACTGAGATATATTTGATGCATCAAATTCCAGAAACAATTCGTTATCTGACTCGATTCTAGGAGTATGAATCGATCATCCTCTTTAAGCACAACGAACCAGCCTTTATGTAATTTCCCTCATACATATGCATACATATATATGTGTGTGTATATATACACATCAACAAACTGACAGCGCGTACGTTCAATTTTCCACTTTAAATTTTTGAAATTTCCACTCAAAAGTTTTCCAATTGGTAATTACAAAATAGAAATTCGTCACTAATTTCTTTGATCAAAGAAGAATCAAATAACAAAGATCTTCAGAAAAGAAAAATCCATTTGAGTGCAAACACTATTAAACAAAAAGAGAAAGAGATGAAAAGTATCGGCGAAACGCACAAGCCGATTCGTATTCTTGCTATGATATCAGCAGAAATACAGTTTGAATACACAATAGTCTAGAAAATAGAAGAATGCAATAGAACACGTACCCTAACTGAAAGAACTCTGTCTGCCTGAATTTGCCTTTTCAGCTGATTGAGTCTGTACGTCAGAGACGGCGAAGAATCTCTTTCATGTTCTCCATAGGACATCTGTCAATTTAGAAAGATAAAGGTTTCATCTATTGCCTGATTATATAGCCAAAAAGAAACACAAACAAGTACTCATCTAAAATTGATTGAATAAAGAAAAGTTCAGACCTCATGAAATTACCTATGGTAGAGCCCAAATTATTTGATCACATCAAAATAACAAAAAGGGGTGCAAAAGAGAAAAAAACAAAACAAAAATAAATTCATAGCCCATGATTTCACTCAACAAGGTGAGGGCAATAGATCATTAGCTAGAAAAAAAGTAGTTTTCAAATTCAATTGTAAAATTAGAGCAAATAGACATAGTAAAGCACACTACTTTATAAAAGACCAACAAACAAGAACGCATGATTTTTTTTTACTATGTCCTTACTCTTTCCCCTGTTTTCTCATCAATTGGAGAAGGAAAATTTCCAAGAAAAAAAACATGTTTTTTCTTCAACAAATTTTATAGTTTTTCGAGAATTTCAAATACCCCACAAAAAAAGATCTATCAACAAGATGATCGGAGCAGAAGGGAGTGCAAAAAGTAGACTTATTTGGTGAATTGGCAAGAACTTAATTAACTTATAACCAATTCAAAATCAAAAGGGACATAAAAGGGACTGACAGTGGGGGTGGCGTCAGATTCAGCGGAAACGGAGGTGGAGGAGATCATGAAGAAGTGCTGTCTGTAGATATTTCAGAAACAACGTTAACATTAGGAAAGAGGAAGTATTATTTGAAGAAGAATTAAGGAAGAGTAGAGTAGCCAAGTGAGAGGAGACTTTACGTGGAGAGTGCTGACTGTGACATGAAACCCGAAGATAATACTCCCGACTACTAGCCGGGAAGATAAACCTTGGGTAAGAAAATAGAGTAACTTGATGAACGGTAAAAACATATCTTGGCAAGAAGCTCAAAATTAGCTTTATTTAGGGTCCGGTAAGCCATAGGATAATTGAAATTGGTGTAATTATTAATTGTAATTATGATAATTTATTTGTTTGTTAAAATATAATCTATCTATATTATTATAAAAATACGAATAATAATGTTGGTGGACAAAAATATCCCTCAAATATTTCCTATTTAAAGCAATTCAATGAAGGATATAATTGTAATATTGGATAGAAACTACTCAAAGTAAAACCTTTTCCTGTTGGGACTTAATTCCTATATTTAAGCAGCGAATAATACAAATTTTCCTTAAATAATGAGTAATTAAAGCTCGCTTTCAATGAGTAGTTCGGATACCTACTTCTAAAAATTTAAATGGTCTTATTTTAATTGATTTACCATAAATGTTTATCGTTTGATAATTATTATTAAAATTGTTTAGAAGTTTCATTTTGTGAGACTAAAATTGACAATGCAAAATAAAAAAATTATTATAAAAGCATGAATACAATGTCGGTTTACAAAAATAAACTTATAATATTAAGCATAATAACTCATAATAAAAGGACATAACCGTAATTCTATATATTATTCTTATAATCCAATTAGTTTTAGGACATAATACTACACGTTAGGAATCCTACATAATTACCTTTAGGAATCCTATTAGTATAATTACTTTCGGGCTATTTAATTCATGTAAAATTAAAAAAGCAAATATCTTTAGTCATGTAATTCTATTACTTTCACAAAAATTTCTATTACTAATTTAATTTAAAAATGTATTATAATGTCCTATTACTAATTTAATTTGAGAATGTATTATATTGTCCAAATTCATTTGAAAAAGGAGAGCTTGTATTATTATAAAAGCATAAATACGATATTAATATACCAAAATAGCCCTAAATTATCAAACAGAAGAACTCATAGGAAGAGGACATAACTGCAATAACCTATTTTTTGGACTACAATACCTTCTACACTAATTTCAATAATTAAAATTTTAAAATTAATAAAATTTTGTCTATTAAAAATATGTGAAAGTTTAATAAACTAAATTTCATAAGAATCCTCTGTATTGGCAATACATTATCACTCCATAATGTCAATACCAAGAAAAAATAAAAGTAATATTAAGGGACTGCATAAAGAGTTGAAATTGAGAAAAAATAATACCCTCATGATAATATATTTATATTTTATTTGAACTATTTTCCTACTAAATAATATTTTTTAATTAATTTTTCGTGTAATATTGAAAAATACCCAATTATTAAACAACAACTAAGAAAATATTTAAGAATATATAAATGCGTGAAAAATAAAACAAAAATGGTTGGTAAGAGTTAATGCCACTAATGATTCTACAAACATAAAGATATAAAAGTAAAATGTCATATCAATCTTTTACTCTTTGAAAATAAAATTTATGGTGAATAAAATTATAATTAAGATTAAATATTTAAAACAAGAGATGAACTATATTAAGATCTGAACCAACATATAATAAATTATTTTTTATGTTAAAACTAAATAATTAAATCTTTTAATTAATTATTTAGCAAGAGAATCCAATTCAATTATTTATTAAATTCATCATATGAGTAAAAATCTTATTCAAGTTAAAAATAAATCTTAGATTACGTAAATTTATTCCATAAAAAGAGTATTAGAACATAATGTAAAAAGATTAGTATATTATTAAGAATCAAAATACCATACAAGTGACTGAGGAAGCGCAATCAAAGCTAAATCCCAAACTAGAACAAGCTTTCAAGACTATATTATAAAGAGTCGACTTTGCCATAATGGGATTATTCTTTATAGATGCCTCCGGCAAATCGAAATAATATTTCTATATCATACATTACTTACAAATATCATATCAAGAGGCATGACACTATTAGTAATATCATTAAGTGGTGTACCAATAACGATTTTATTGTGACACCACCCACTTTAGATTTGATATACCTCTTCAAACAACTTAAATAACCATCACAAATATATCAAATTAGAGTAATAATGCTAAATTTATAAGGAAGGCGAAATTGATAATATGGGATGAAGTACTTATGGCTAAGTGTCAAACGATCAAAATAATTGCCCGGAGTTCTAGAGATATATTGGGTATTAATAAACCGTTTGGTGGAAAATTAATGGTTTGGGATGTGATTTATGTCAAGTACTACCAGTAGTTCCAAAATCGAGAAAAGCAAAGACTATAAAAGCTAAATTGTCAAAGTTATACTTCTGGTCTCAAACAAAAAATATTCAACTAACAAGAAATATAAAGCAGGGACAAACAATATACAATGTCTTTTTGCTTCGTGTCAGAAACGAAGAAGAGCATCCAATAAAAGATGATTTGGTTCTTTCTAAACACTTGATTATCAATCCCAATGGTAATAGTAGTGCATTTAATAAGAGAAATATTTCTATTATTAGATTAAAACACAATTTGTGCAAATCTCATGATATAATTAAAAAGATATCTTAGCTATCAGAAATGAATGGTGATCAACTAAATAAAAGGTTAGTTGCAAAATTTTATAGTAAAAATAAAATATTTTCCTGTTTTTGACTCAGTAAAAAATGATACCAATAATTACTACCAAGAAGAATACTTAAGAATTTTAATACCAAATGACATTCTACCATATATGTTTGTTGTCAAGTTTATTATTTCTTACATATGTTAGTGTCACCGTTTATATAATAGACTAAGTTAAAATTGATCTTCTATTGTATATAAGTTGATTTTGAAGAAAAATATGATCGTCATGCTAACTTAGATACGCCAAATAGCTTATGTAATAGGACATAGATGCTATATTGAAGTTTTGACAATAACGTCATACATGCAAAAATTATGATACTGGTCAATGTGATTCTAAGTATATTCTTATCCATGAATTCAACTTCCGTCTTCCGAAACTATGGAATATTCTTTTAAATTTATGTGAAAATAATTTATAATATGTTTATGCTTTGCAAATATAATAAATAAAGCACAAGGACAAACATCCTAAATATTAGACTATATTTACCGCAATATATTTTCTTACATGAACAGTTATATATTGCACTTTCATGATAGATATCAAGATCGACAACAAGAGTTTCTGGTTAAGGCAGAGCAACAAAATTATTAGGAGGAAACATACATAAAAAAATATTGCCCACAAAGAAGTGTTCGTTAATTTTCCAACTAACATGACAAATTTGATCCTTTGTGTAAGTTTTGATAATGTTCTTTTACTTTAAATTCATGTATTATGCTAATGTAATAATGATTTTCGGTATTTAAATCATCATGTGCTATTATTAATGTGCAACGCGTTCATAGATGCTAGTTATAATATAATTACAAGTGTATTGTTTAGTTACACAAAGTGAAATTACACGATTATATTAAATTTTAAATATAAAGTTAATTATCAAAAATTAAAAGTTAAGATTAACAAATATATGTCTTTATTAATAATATTAAATTTGACATTTAAGATACATATTGTTTCTTGAAAATATATTAATTACTAATCATATATTTCTAACTAATATTGTAAAAATAATTGATATATATATCAATTATTAACACCCTCGCGGAAGATGATAAAAACTTAAAGTATATATTTTTAAGAACATTATGGACTGTGTCGCGCCCCCTTTTTCCTTGTGGAGTCCGGGTTTCGATATTATGGGACAACTCCTTTTCTTTTGGGAATTGGGTAAGAGATTTGAAGAGTCGTCACCTAACGGATTAAGGTGCGTTAGGGCACCTAGAACAATTAACTCATGAAACTAGTTCACATCACCAGAGATTGGGTAAGGGCTCGAAATTACCTTGAGAGAAAGGTGTTAGGCACCCGTCGAGGTCCACAACGATGGGTCCCGGCCAAACTCAATTTAAGTAAATTAGTCTTTAGGGAAATAAAGCAGTTTAAACAAATTAAGATTATTTTAAAACGGGAATTAAAGGGATCCTAAGTTTATTAGCCTATAGGGTCACTTCCATGCAATACTCGATAACCTTCCCCAAATTGAAGTGTTACGCGTAGCATTAGCGCACATGTCATCATCTCCTTTACAACCCAATTACCCTCCTCTTTTCAATTATTACCTAAGCGTTCTAATAACATCCAGTACGTACCTTATGCGTTCACTACCCATCCCTTACCTCTGGCCCTGGGAGTGTTTAGGACCTCTATTTAAGGTGGTTCTAGACTCACCTATGTTGTTTAAAAAGAGAAAGCTAAGCGACAAACAAAAGTCAAGTAGGATTGTCACATAAGGAGCAATTAAGTGGGCTCATGTTAACCTCTACAAATAGACAAACAAATACACAATGTTCAAATAAGCAATTTTAAATGATTTTAGGATCCTATAGACAGGATATCTAAATGAGCATAAACAGAATATACATCAGTTTTATTAAAGCAAGCAGACGAGTACCTATCTGTTTGCCTACTGATTTTGTTAATACTCTGAATCCGGGCATATTTCAAACAAACAATCACAGTTTTTAGACCTAGAATTTTAATTAACCTACAGGCTTGCCTAAGTGATAGTCAGGCTTGCCTAAGTGATAGTCGTGCCATTGTTTGTGATTTTCTACCATCTTCCTTACTATCCTTTTGATGTTCTTGTTAACAGCTTTCACAGCTTCATTCATCTGAGGCTTGTATGTTGTAGAGTTTTTGTGCTTGATTTTGAAGTTTTTACACATGACCTTCATTAGGTCACTGTTGATATAGGCGGAATTATCAGTGATAATGGACTCGGGAACTCCGAATCGGCAAATAATACGGTCCTTGACAAAATCCGTGACAACTTTCTTGGTTACAGCTTTGTAAGATGCGGCCTCTACCCATTTTATGAAATAGTCGATAGCCACTAAAATGAACCGGTGCCCGTTTGAAGCAGTGGGCTCGATCGGACCGATGACATTCATTCCCCAGGCAGCAAAAGGCCAAGGTGAACTTGTTGCATTGAGCTCGTTTGGTAGTACCTTTATCATGTCTGCATGCACCTGGCACTGGTGGCATTTCTGTACGTACCGGATGCAATCCGTTTCCATGATCATCCAAAAGTATCCAGCCCTGAGAATTTTCTTCGCTAAGATAAAGCCATTAATATGGCCCACAAGTTCCCGTATGTACCTCCTCGAGCAGTCTAGGAACCTCATTTGCATTGACACACCTTAACAACCCCAGATTGGGAGTTCTTCTATACAGTGTCCCTCCGCTTTGGAAGAAGTGATTGGATAGCCTCCGTAGAGTGCGTTTCTGAGTATGGTTTGCCTACTCCAGATATTCTCCTCTCGCCAAATATTCTTTAATGTCACGGAACCAAGGTTTTCCATCCGTTTCCTCTTCAACATGAGCACAGTAAGCCGATTGATTGTGAATTTTCACCATAATCAGATCGATGAAATTCTTGTCTGGATGTTGTATCATTGATGATAAGGTGGCCAATGCGTCTGTGAACTCATTTTGAATTCTATCTCCGTGAATCTTTTCATTAACTCCTGCACATGATACAAGTATGGCAGTATCTTGGTGTTCTTCATAGCCCATTCTCCTTGAACCTAATGTACCAGAAGAGTCGAATCAGCGATTACCAGTAGCTCTTGTATATTCATATTGATGTCCAGATTGAGACCCATGATGCAAGCCTCGTATTTTTCCATGTTGTTGGTGCATGGAAACTTAAGCTTTGCAGATACCAGGTAATGTTGGCCTGTTTATGATACCAAAATTGCTCCAATGCCCACTCATTTGAAGTTTGCAGCTCTATCGAAGAACATTCTCCAACCATCGTAGGCTTCAACAATGTCTTCTCCTATGAACGATACTTCTTCATCGGGAAATACATTTTTAAGGGTTCGTATTCTCCTCCCATAGGATCTTCAGCAAGGTGGTCTACCAATGCTTGTCCTTTGATCTCCTTCTGAGTTACATAGACGATATCGAACTCACTTAACAATATTTGCCACTTGGCTAACTTATCGGTTGGCATGGGCTTATGAAAGATATACTTCAGAGGGTCCATCCTAGATATAAGGTATGTGGTATAGGCATAGAAGTAATGCCTCAATTTTTGAGCTGTCCAGGTCAAAGCACAGCAAGTGCGTTCCAGCAGAGAGTATCATGCTTCGTAAGGTGTGAACTTCTTACTCAAGTAGTATATGGCTTGCTCCTTTCTTCCTGACTCATCATGTTGTCCCAAAACACATCCAAAAACCCCATCTAATATAGATAGATAGAGTAGCAAAGGTCTCCTAGGTTCTGGAGGGACTAAGACTGATGGTGTAGACAGGTATTCCTTGATTTTGTCGAAAGCCTTCTGACAATCTTTGGTCCAACTTGTTCCAGCATCTTTCCTTAACATTTTGAAGATGGGTTCACATATAACTGTGGACTGTGCTATGAAGCGGCTGATGTAGTTGAGACGTCCTAGGAAGCTCATCACGTCCTTTTTGCTCTTTGGTGGTGGTAACTCCTGGATAGCCTTAACTTTGGACGGGTCCAACTCGATTCCTTGGTGGCTGACAATGAATCCCAATAGCTTTCCTACGGGAACCCCGAATGCACATTTTGCGGGGTTCAATTTTAGATTGTATCTCCTTAGCCTGTCAAAGAACTTTCTCAAATCCGCTATGTGATCTGCGGCCCTCTTGGACTAGATGATGACATCGTCAACATATACCTCTATTTTCTTGTGTATCATATCATGGAAGATGGTTGTCATGGCTCGCATGTAAGTAGCCCCAGCATTTTTTACACCGAATGGCATCATCTTGTAGCAGTATACTCCGCACGATGTGATAAAGGCTGTTTTCTCTGCGTCTTCTTCATCCATCTAGATCTGGTGATAACCCACGAAACAATCTACAAAGGATTGGAGTTCATGCTTGGTGCAATTATCGATTAGAATGTGTATTTTGGCAGTGGAAAGTCGTCCTTGGGACTTGCTCTGTTTAAATCTCGATAGTCAACACATACTCTAACTTTCCCATCTTTCTTCGGGACTGGTACAATGTCGCTAACCAAGTTGGGTACTCAACTACCCTGAGGACTTTGGCTTTGATCTACTTATTGACTTCTTTCTTAATTTTTAGGCTTATATCTGGTTTGAACTTTCTGAGTTTCTGCTTTACCGGTGGACACATTGGATTGATAGGCAACTTGTGAGCCACTATGATTGTGCTTAGACCGGTCAAGTCATAATATGACCATGCAAAGATATCCTCATATTCTTTTAAGAAATGAATATACTACTCCTTCTCTGACGGTGATAAGTGAATGCTTATGCGAGTCTCCTTGACGGTTTCGGCGTCTCCCAAATTGATTGCTTCAGTCTTGTCCAGGTTGGACTTAGGCTTATTCTCAAAGTTATCAACCTCTCTGACAATTTCCTCAGGTATTTCATCTTCTTCCTCCGAGTCACTATCCTTATGTTGCGTTGTCTCATTACATGTCACAGTCATCGGTTCATCAGGAAAAGTAATAATAACATTGTAGAAAGAAAAGTGTGAAAGATAATAATGAATAATAATAGCAATTCATTGATTAAAAATTGAAAATATCCAAAACAAGTAGGGCTCGATGAACCGGGCAATTATTTGAAACAAAATGCGACTTTAACAAAATTACTGAAAACATCTGAAATGCCTAGCATGATTATAGAAATAAATTTAGGCTAAATGCCAAGCTACCTAGGGACTCGGCGGGCCCGGGATGGTGTGGCATTCCAATTCCTGAGAACGGCTCCTTTCTCCACAGTCCGAATGGTGAGGCCTTCTTCTTCTTCCTCCTCCTCCTCAATTATTGCACTACAATCCATATCCTCGTCCTCTAGGAACAAATTACTCAACCCAGCTAAAGCTTCTTCTTCTGTAGTTCCCCATATTGTATCAGCTTGGTAAAAAGTTTGACCCAAATGTGGCACTTATTGCTCGAGAGGGTAATAAATACCACGCTATGAAGGTGATCAATCATCATATTTTTTCCATCTATACTGATATCTGAGCCCGAAAGTTATACCATGTCGTTTCAGCTGTATTGGTTTAGTAATGCCTTAGAGATTCTTCCCAAGCCCTTTGTCGGGTTCATGCCCAGACCATGCCAGTATGCTTTCTATTTTGTTACTCCACCATTTGTCTTTCTCAACTGCATTGACATGTTCAATGTGGTGATAAGTTTCCCCTCCTAGCCTTCTCCTGTTCTCGATAACCGGGATGGTTCTACTGGTGTAAATAGGATTACTTCCATCTCCGTGAATGATCACCTCCTGATGGTTTCATTTGAACTTCACGGCCTTGTGTAGTGTGGAAGCCCCAGCCCCAGCGGCATGTATCCAAGGTTGACCCAACAGAAGATTGCATGTAGCTGATATATCAAACACTTGGAATTCAACATCAAACCAAGTTGGCCCCATCTGCAGGTAAAGATTAATCTCCCCAATTATGGCCCTTTGAGACCCATCAAAAGCTTTTACGTTCATACTTACTTCCCGTATCTCATGAAAACCTTTGCCCAATCTTTTCAGAGTAGTCAACGGGAAAATGTTGAGGCTTAAACCTCCATCTATTAGGACCCTGGCAATGAATTTGTCTTCAAACTGTACTGTGATGTGCAATGCCCGGTTGTGACTTAACCCCTCGGGCGGTAATTCATCTTCGTGGAAAATGATCTTATGACTCTCTAGCACTTGCCCCACCATGCTGGCCATTTCTTCACAGGTGATATTGTTGGGCACATAAGCTTCATTTAACACTTTCATCAAAGCATTCTTGTGCGCCACCAAATTTTGCAATAGTGATAAGATGGATATCTGGGCGGGGGTCTTGTTCAAATGATCAACGACGAAGTATTCCCTCGCATGTACTTTCCTCCAAAGATCATCCGGCCCAGTTTCAATGACATGTTGCTTAGTAGCAGCCTTCTTGCTCGATCCTCCCAAATATTCGGGTGTATAGATCCTTCCTGTTCTAGTCATTCCTTGTGCAGCATCAGATTCTTCCATTTTTGCTTTTCCTTTTCGCCTGGATTCCGCAACTTAATCCCAAGGTATAGCCTTGCAATTGAAAGGAGGTGTGGTTGATCCCGTGACTGTGAAAGGCGTGGCCACTTCTACCTCAAACAGAACAGGTGTGGCGGAAGGTGGTGCTACCTCTACTTCAAATAGAACCAATGCGTTTACCTCAACTTCGACTGACAATTGTATTTGTACCACAATTGGAGTGAGTGTGACTGCGGGTTTAAAGTTATCGCCTTCCCGAATATGCCTGATCGACCCCTGAAGATCCCATTCTTCATCTGTCTCTATCACATGTACCCCACCACCCCTATGATCTGGGAAGGGATTGTTGCGGACGTTGGGTGTAGATTCCTTTGCCTGTATGACCTTGTTGTCAATCAATGTCTGGATTTTATCTTTCAATGTTCGGTACTCGTCAATGGTGTGCCCCTTCATATTCTAGTAATTTGGACGAGTTAGAGGTGCATGATAGTAGGATGGCTGGGTATTATAAGTGTGATAGGCGGAGGCGGTGGCGGGTTGAGAATATCTGGGAGATGAGGGTTGGTATGTGGGTGGAGGTGTTTGGTATGTTGGTGGAGGTATTTGGTATGTGAGCGGAGATTTTGGGCTTTGAGCCACCATTACTACCTCCACTTCTCTTTTCTTTGATATGCCGCCTGATTGTAATGCTTTGTTCGTGGCCTGTAGTGCCTCGAAATTTGGCACCATCCCGCTTTTGATACCTTCTTCAATCCTTTCTCCAAGTTTGATGATATCAGAGAACTTGTGATTCTCAATGACCTAACCTTTCATAATACTATGAGTCATGTGCCCTGATAAAGAGCTTGTTCATTTGTTCTTCTTCTAGTGCTGGTCTGATCTTGGCTGCTTCTGACCTGCACCGAGTAGCATACTCGCGGAAAGTCTCAGTTGGCTTCTTCTTCAAATTTTTGATGTAGAAGACATCAGGTGCATTTTCCATATTGAACCTGAACCGGTCTATAAATTCTGATGTCATGCTCACCTAATTGGCCCACTTCTTAGGGTTCTGACTTATGTACCAGGACAGGGCATCTCCGATAAGACTTCTCATAAGGAGCTTCATTCGGATCCTTTCATCTTTTCCGACCCCACGAGCTTGTCACAGTAAGTTCTCAAATGAACCTTGGGATCACCTATTCCGTCAAACATTTCGAACTTAGGAGTTTTGTAACCCTCTAGCAGTTCCACATCTGGTTGTATGCACAGATCCTCATAATTCAGACCTTCTATCCCTTTACCTCATTTGACACCCTAAACTCGACTTGTTAGTTTCTTGAGTTCCTCGGCCATGTTCTTGATGGGCAGGTCCTTCTCAGCGGATTCTGGTGTATAGGAGATTGGTTGAGTGGAGTGAGGTATGGTTTACACGTATATGAGGTTGTTTTGGTGAGTGCCAGGGATTTGGGTGTAGTGGTGTCGTTGGTTGAGTTTTGAGGATCTGGATTGTGGTGTGTTCTGAGGAGTGTGATAAGTAGTGATTTGTGGGTACTGGATTGGTTGATGATGGTGTTGTGGTGGAGTTGGTATTGGTAAAGTATTAGGATTTTGAGGTGGAGTTGCATACTGATGTGGTGCGGGAGGATTTTATGGATGCTGGTTTGCCGTATTGGGTTTTTAGTATTTTGTTGGTTGATGTCAGGGATGTTCAGGATGAGGGAGAGGTTTGCTAAGTTGCGAACCTGCTCAAGTTCTCCCTATAACTCCAGTATCTTTTGTTCCAACTGCAAAACCAAGTCATTTGATGCCGGAGTACTCTGACCATTTGAAGTTTTCGCATTCTCAACATTTTCCTTTCGCATACCACTTAAGTCATGCATCTTAGCTTTCCTTTTGCTTCTCGTATTACTTGGAGGAGGAGGAGGAGGAGGAGGTGGAGGGCCTTTAGATCTAATGTGATATAATGATGATGCCAGTATGTGCGAACCAACCTTAGGGGATATGAATAATAAAGAATAAAGAAAAACAAAAGGTAAACAAGTCAGTAAGGGTTTTGAAACACATATTGCAGGAATGTAAATTCGTATACTAATTTGGGAGCCTCATTGTACCCGAGGTAGGCCTAGCGACAAATAGATTTGGAGAAATTCAGTGCCAATAATTGCCTCATATCATTAATGTAAAAATAGACGACCCAAAACGACACTAAATAAGATAAGTCACTAATGGCACTTGCCCTTATTACATTTGAAAAGCAAGTAAACCTAATCTATTTGGTCCCAGAAGGAGCTTCAGGGTGGATGCTCTTGTCGATCAGATCCCCCAGTTTGCACAGGTTCAGTAGTAAGAATGCCCTTGCCAAATGTCCTCCTTCGTTTCCCTCAGCGTTCCGGCAATCGGTGACTCTCTTCTTCATTCTTCCTTCCAATTCCATCAGACTATACTCCAGATATTCCAGCCTTTCGCTAGATTTAACAGCCCTCTCTTTCCATTCATTGATCATTTCCATGTCGACTTTATATTGCTCCATATGCTCGGCTTCATACTCGCAAACTCTTTTGCGCAATTTGTTACACTTCACCTTTGCTTCGGCAACTTCGTCTATGACCCTGTTTCCTGGACCAACCTTTGGCTCAAATATTCCTGATATGTTATCATCCAACCATGAGGGGTAGAAGTACGCATGACCGACATGATATTGATCCGGCTCGATGGTATCCTTTTCCACAATAATCTTCAAGTGCCACATGTGTTGTGCTTCATTTTTGTATGGAATGGCGTCACCTTGGAAATCAGCTATGAAGTGACTCATTTTAGCAACTCGTGGTATGACCTGTCTCCTTCCTGCCTATCTCATAACCTTGAGGGGAGAATAAGGGTATATGCCCCTTAACCCAATCAATACCAAGTAGGGAACATCTCTGGATCTGATGATGAACTCATCGGTAGGGAATTATTCGAACATCTATTGAACCTTGTCCTCGGTCAAATTGTTGAAAAACTGTACCCATCCTACAACACATGTCTGGGATATAGGTCATTCTCTTGGGATGATGGAATGCTATGTGATCATTCCATGGCCTTCGCGAAAATTCCTGACGATATTGACCCTTTTTGGAGATGTTCTAGTAGCCAAACTTGCAGCAGCAAATTGCAACCGTCGAAGTATCTGAACCTCTTCTGACAGCGCTCCAAGGCCCGGTATATATCTGCAATGATCATAGGGACAATGGTATATGTATGCCCCTCGATCCCGTCCATCAAAGTTTTGGCCACCATGGCCAGCCTGGTATGGATTCTATCCCCTTGGATCGGGAACACCAGTATACCCAAGAAACATACGATGAACATAAAGACCATGTGGTGAATCCAACCTAAGGAGGTAATAGAGAATTCATCATCGAAAATATGATAAGACCTGATGTGACCGTATTGTTCATAGAGGAAGTCAAAATGTATATAGGAGTTTTTCAGGCACTCCAAGTCATCATTCTTCTTCAACCCCATCATCTTAAGAAATCCCCTAGCGGTGCAATTTTCAGGTACCAATAGACCAGGGCTATCCCAAGGCAACCCAACAAATCCCCCTATTTCTTCCAAGATAAGGGTCATTTCTATATTTTCAAAGCGGAACACAACCCTTTCTTTGTCCTAGAACATGGTGGCAGCCTCGATCAACATTTTGTTTGGCTGCAGGTCCAATAAAGAAGGCATAAGACCCTTTTCACATGATTTTGGTCACTTGACGGAAGATCCCTCCACCAATCTAGCAAAAGTGATGGTATGTTACCGACCATGCCGAACCTGGGGACTTCGTGCTTCAATTTTTCTGCAAAACAAAATATTGTTAGGCCATTTCTCTCTCCAAGTTTGTCTATTATACAACAATGATTAGCACATTGGCACTTATTTCTCCAAAATTAATGCACACAATCGTGGTTGCGTCCGTTAGGATTATGGAAAACCCGATGGACTTTTGGGTGAGGCTTGTCTTAAAGGGTTATTATGTGGACAACATATTAACCCGACTAGGTTTGACCATGATGCATGTACAATAAATTCGAGTAAGGTTGCTATAGAGATCTAGACTAGGACCCTAAAGCGGACAACTTGAGGGGACCGTCGACTGCACCGTTGATCAACTAGTTTTACCGCAAATACGTCTTTCCACATTTAGTGGGTGATATATATTGGAAGAGCACAAACACTCATCAAACGTTGCTATAGGATTGATTACGCACGAGTGGAATATGATGTTGAGCATGATTTATACAACAATAAATAACATGTTGTCAAATATTTTCACGTTTAAAAATGATAAATGCGGTATTTAAATAATTGAAAGACAATTACAAAAAAGAAAACAAGGAGACAAGTCAATTTCAGGAAATAAAGGAAATCGTAAATGCTTGAGAAATAAGCAATTAAATCCAAGTAAAGGGAAAAGGGAAAGGGTGCACATGTATTAACAGAAAAGAGCATGCTTAAGACTAATTCAAAAAAACAAGTTCGTTATGGTAAGAGCCTAAAATATCCCCAGCAGAGTCGCCATGCCGTCGTGCCCCTTTTTTCCTCGTGGAGTCTAGGTTTCGACATTCATTGGGAACAACTCATTTCATTTTGGGAATTTGGTATGAGATTTGAAGAGTCGTGACCTAACGGATTTAAGGTGCGTTAGGGCACCTAAAGCAAGTAACTCATAAAAATCGGTTTGCATTACCAGAGATTGGGTAAGGGCTTGAAATAACCTTGAGAGGAAGGTGTTAGGCACCCCTCGAGGTCCACAACGGTGGGTCCCGGCCGAACTCAAATTATGTCAACTAGTCTTATAAACAGATAAAGCAAATTTAGACAAATGGACATTATATTTAAACAAGGAGTAAAGAGGGGTCCTAGGTTTTTAGCCTACAGGATCACTTCTGTACAATGCTTGGTAATCGTCCCCAAGTTGGGGTGCTACACATAACATTAGCGCACATGTCATCATATCCTCTACTACCCGATTACCCTCCCATTTGTGGTTATATAATCGATTCTAATTAAATGTACTATATGCGTACATTACCCATCCCTTTCTTATGGCCCTGAAGGTGTTTAGGACCTCTAATTAAGGCAGTTCTAGACTCTCCTAAGGTGTTTAAAAGGAGAAAATTTAAACGACAAGCAAAAACAAATAGGACATTCACATAAAGGGGCAATTAAAGGCTAATTTTTACCTCCTCATACAAGCAAACAATAGCACATCTCAAACAGAAAGATTTCAGATATTTCAAAGGATCCTAAAGCAGGATATCTAGGTGAGCGCAAAGCAAAACATATGCAATGTTTATTAAAGCGGGGCAGCAAGTACCTAATCAGTTTACCTACTGATTTTATTACTTCTTGAATCTGGGCAGTTTCAAGCAGCAAGAAATAACCATTTTGAACCTACCAGATTTGCCTAAATGATGAACGGACGAGATTTATAGACTAGATGTCTAAACTATGAACTGACTGCTGATTTTAGAGGCTGATTTTATCTTAAACCCTGTAGGCATGATTTCTAAGTGCTGAAATATACTGAAATCCTATTAGCATGAATTCTAATTGCAGAAATTAATTTAAAACTTATAGGCATGATATGTAAAAATGCAGGATTGATTTTAGCATCTATAGGCATGGTATCTAAATGCACATAATCAGACAAACGTCATAATAACTTATAAGCATGGTTTCTAAGTGTAAGAACTGATTAAACCCTGTTTACAAGGAAATTACTATTACAAACCAATCATAAATGAATTATAGAAATAAATGATACTATACTATAGAGAGCCTGAATAGGCCCAAAGTAAACCTGGGAAAAATCAGGCCTTCAAATAGTCCAAACTAGCATATCCTATAGTGTCCAAGAGAGGGTATCCTAATGTGTCAAAGTTTCCAAGGGCCTCAGGGACCCCGAGCAATGGTCACACAAAGATCCTTCTTAAAGAGCAACAGATTTGTGCAGTGTGGAATGGCTAGCCCTAGTGTGTTAGAGTTCAGAGAAGTCTCATGAATTCACATTGCCCAGGGTCAGCAGAAGGAGTTTCAGCCTTGAACTCAATCAACAACAGACAAGATCCATTGATTCAACAAAGGTTTCTTATGGTCTTGGTCCATTAACTAATACTAGGTGAACATACAACCTTGTACCAATCATAGGGTAGCATGTTGGATCAAACAATACATAAAGTCAAGCAAGTTGAGGGCGTAGATACCATGATTTAATCAGGGGTTTATTAGGGATGAACATCTATAACAAGACAACAATCATAGGTCTAATGACATAGAGGCAGACACATAGATATGTTGTAAGCAGGACATCACATAAGTCTAGTGAACAGAAATATGCAAGCTGACATGTTGAAAACATGACCCTCTAGGTTTAAACATATGCGAGTAAGCATGCTGATTAAAGCATTAGCATATATCACATAAGTCTTAGAAATATGCATACTAGTACCAAGGAAACATACTGATTCAAACAACATGAAAATAGAATGCTAGGAATAGGAAAACACACAAGTCTTGGAAACAAACAATGTAGACATATTCAAGGCAGGGAAAAACTACATAGGTCTTAGTTAAGAGCAGGCATGCTAACATCAGGGAAACATACCGATTCAATGACATGAAAGTGGGCATGTTGAGAACAAGAAGCATACTGATTTAGTAACATGCAAGTGATCAGGTTGAGCAGGAAGTACATAAACTAAATCATACAGATGTCTGAATAATAATAAAGTGAGGCATACCAGTTAGGAATTTGTAGTAAGAGAGTGAAGTAAATAGGATCTAAGATCTAGCCTTGGCTTTCAGCCGGCTAGATAGTGCAATAAACAAATAGTAGTAGAGAGCAAGAGTTTTTAGAGGTGTTTTTCCTGAGGTCTATGTGTGTGTGTGTGTGTTTGAATAGAGTCATGTATTAATAGGAGTCGAGTAGTGTAAAGTAAATAAGGCAAGGTGGTTCAACATTGCAAATAAGGCAAGGAAAACAATCAATCAAGCCTGATAGGGCAGAAAATCAGGGAGTTATACCCAAAAATAACTCGGATTGAGTTTCAAATAAGGAAAGAAGTGAGTATGACAGCCAATTAGTGCCAGAACACCATAAATCAAGCAATTAACCCCACAAATAAGGTGACATAAGTAATTATAGACCAATCTGGGGTCAAACAACCCCTAATTGAAGCTTAATAGGCAAGGAATGTCAATTAAGAATCTCAGAATTAAGGAAAGCAGACAAAATACGGTAAATCATCTCAGCAAAACATGAAACCTTAGACTATTCAAAAAATAACGGGCAAAATGTTGAAGTGAACAAGGAACAATCAAACAACTAAGACTGGAACCTAGTCATTAAAGAAAGATTAATCAAACACATAAGGAATTTCAGAAAAGCCATTTGCAAAAACAGACGAAGTGGAACCTTAATTTTGAAAAACATTTAGAGTCGATTAACAGCAGGGAAATCAGAAAACTTTTAAAGAAAACTGTTATGAAAACTCGAAACCGCTTCAGATAGACAGAGATCTAACCAGCAAATAACAATGAAGCAAAGAACACTGATGTAACAAAGTGCTAAAATCGATTAACAATAAAGAAACAAGAGATCTTTAAAGAAAAATCACTGACAAACTCAGAATCACTCCAGATCTACAAAGATCTGGACAGATTCATGTCTAAAAGATTAGGTTTTTGAGGAAAAGGGGTGGGGTAAAGAGAATCTGGTTTTGAACCAAAGATTCGAATAATAAAACTCAAGATAATAACACTCACAAATGGAGGTGACCATATACAGACTCTTAAAGAGTCTTGAACATGATCTGGGCTAGATATCTTTGAGATCTGTTTCATGAGATAGAAAAATCGAACAACCAGAAGAAGTAGGAGACCAGTAGAGGTCTGAAACAGCCATGGAATCCCATGGAACAGGTAACAATCGAAGGGATTAGAGATAGGTTTAGGTGGCGGTGATTAGGGTTAGGGTTGGTCTCAAACAGAACTGGAGAAGAAGGGATTCAATGGCGGCTGGTGTGTGAAGAATGATTAGGATTAGGGTTCATTTGGAATAAAAAAGGAATGAATGAATGGTTGGTGGCCGCTGATCTCTATGATCAACGGCCAAGATTAGAGGGGTTTGGGGCTGGGTAGAAGTCTTTAGGGTTTGGCTGGCTAGATTTGGTCCTGGTTTTTAATTGAATTGGATTGGGAGGGGGGTTCCGATTTTGGGTATAATTTGGGGCTATTTGTTAAATACACAATTTACTAAATAAAAATAAATTTTAAAGATAGATAATTAAATGGTAAAAAATAAGTTTCATGCATGAAGGTGATTTAAAATAATTACTTAATATTATAAAAATAAAAAAAGTCATTTTCTGTGTAGATAAGGTAGTTATGCATATATAGGGGCTATTTTTGCAAAATATGCAATTATAGTCTCAAAAATGCAAATGTAATTATAAAAATATAATTAAAATATTTGAATACTCATATGAACATAAAAGATGAATTTAGATGATTAAATCAGCATAAAATAATATGAGGGATAGTTTTGAACATTTATGTAATTAAAAATACAGAAATAAATGGATTTAGGGCCTTTAAAAATTGTAAAAAAATATTGTAAAAATACTTGTGCATGTTTGTAAATGCATGTACAGTATCTTAGAAAGTGTATATGCACATTTTAAAATATATGAGGGAAAAATTAGGTATCAACAGGTTGCTCATCGGGTTACCTGCAAATAAGGATGCACTGCAAGCATATATCTCTGCATAAATTTAAACATGATGCAAATTCCCTTCAGACCATGAGAATTGTCTTTGGACGGTTGAGGATGAAGTCCTTAGACCATGATGTCCCAGGCCATGAATTGTGCGGTAAGGGATTCGTAGGCCATAAAATGATGTTCTCGGGCCATGAAAATAGTGCCTCCGAACCAGCCTTTGAATAATGATACGCAAGTTTGAGAGATCCTTAGGCCATGGCATGGTGTCTTCAGGCTATGAGGATGATGCCTTCGGACTATGACGTCTTTGGACAAGTTGGCTATACATCAGCCCATGAAGTGCAGAGACATGGTACCAAAGGTGATAACAAGACAAAGCTTTGTCTTGTGCAGAGTTGGGGGCAGAGCTTAGCCCCGAGAGAAGAAGATAATGCAAAGTTTAGAATAGAGAAACACTTATGCAGAGAGAGACAAAGCTTAGTCTCACGAGAAGGCAGTGCTTAGCCTTATGAAAATATGGAGGCAGGGCTTTAGCCTCATGCAAGAAAGGGAGACAATGCTTAGTCTCGTGCAAAGAGAAGGCAATGCTTAGCCTTATACAAATATGGAAGCAGGGCTTAGCCTCATGTGAGATTTAAGACGGGGCTTAGTCTCATGCAAAGAGAAGGCAATGCTTAGCCTTATGCAAATATAGAGGCAGGGCTTAGTCTCATACAAGATTTGAGACAGGGCTTAGTCTTATGCAAAGATAAGGCAATGCTTAGCCTTATGCAAATGTGGAGGCAAGGCTTAGCCTCATGCAAGAAAGGGGGACAATGCTTAGTCTCATGCAAATATAGAGGCAGGGCTTAGCCTCATGCAAGGGTTGGGACATGGCTTAGTCTCATGTAAAGAGAAATCAATGCTTAGCATCATGCAGATATGGAGGCAGGGCTTAGCCTCATACAAGGATCGAGACAGGGTTTAGTCTCATGCAAAGAGAAGGCAATGCTTAGCCTTATGCAAATATGGAGACATGACTTAGCCTCATGCAAGATTTGAGACAGGGCTTAGTCTCATTCAAAGAGAAGGCAATGCTTAGCCTTATGCAAATGTGGAGGCAGGGCTTAGCCTCATGCAAGATTTGAGACAGGGCTTAGTCTCATGCAAAGAGAAGGCAATGCTTAGCCTTATGCAAATATGGAGGTAGGACTTAGCCTCATGCAAGATTTGAGACATGGCTTAGTCTCATGCAAAGAGAAGACAATACTTAGCTTTGTGCAAATGTGAAGGCAGGGCTTAGCCTCATGCAAGATTTGAGGCAGGGCTTAGTCTCATGCAAAGAGAAGGCAATGCTTAGCCTTATGCAAATGTGGAGGCAGGGCTTAGCATCATGCAAGGATCGAGACAGGGCTTAGTCTCATGCAAAGAGAAGGCAATGCTTAACTTTATGCAATGAACAAGTAGCAAATAGAAGTAGAATATTTCTTAGCTGAAGATATATTTGCGTCTGGTGGCCTGATTGATAGTGATTTTGATATGTGTATATTTGCGAATACTCCTGTTATGTTCACTGTGCTTACATCCAAAGAAAAATTGTGAGTTTTGCAGGGGAGGTTGGTTTGTGCCTTTGTCTGCTTGCTTTGCTCTGGAGGCCCTGTTCGAGTCATCCTGGGTAACACCTGGCTGCCATAGAAATAAAGTTTCGAAAAATATGCACTCGTTGTTAAAATAGAGTTATTTAGAAGCATGGTGGTATATAATATCAAGTAAATTATATGAACTAATGACTGTAACACTTTTAGAGACATTGCAGATTCCTTGTGCTAGAATTTTGAGGGCCCTCCTCAAAATTCTCTGCCCCAGTTTGATCCTTCGGCCGTTCTACGTGCAACGAAGTTTGTTGGATCTGCTCCAGAATTTTGAGAATCCTTCTCAAAATTCTACCGCAGTTACTTAACCAATTTCTGACTGTCTGGCATATGATGGCATCGGCTGGACTTGTTCCGGAATTTTGAGGGTCCTCCTCAAAATTCTGCCCCAGTTTTTGGTTCTGGGGAAATGAAAATTTTATTAAGATATGATCGAACCCACAGTCAAGCGTAGTTCAGTTACATTAGATGAATGAATGCAAACAATCTAAGCATAATATCTCTTGACTACATCTGATTTGATAGGTTTTGGCCAAACTTATCCGTCTATTTCTGCGAGTGTGAGTGCTCCTCCTATTAGCACCCGGTGAACCATGTAAGGACCTTGCCAGTTGGGTGAGAATTTCCCTTTGGCTTCATCCTGATGCGGGAAGATCTGCTTCAGCACCAACTGCCCTGGTGCAAATTGTCTTGGTCTGACCCTTTTGTTGAAAGCTCTGGACATTCTATTATGATAAAGCTGACTGTGACATACTGCATTCATTCTTTTTCCGTTTATGAGGGTTAGTTGCTCATAGCGGCTCCTGATCCATTATGCATCACTGAGTTCGGCTTCTTGTATGATCCTTAAAGAAGAAATTTCTACCTCGGCTGGAATGACAGCTTCGGTACCATAAACCAGTAAATAGGGAGTTGCCCTAGTTGATGTGCGGACCATAGTGCGGTACCCCAATAGGGCAAAGAGTAACTTCTCGTGCCATTGTTTGTGATTTTCTACCATCTTCCTTAGTATGTTCTTGATGTTCTCGTTGGCAGCTTCCACAACTCAATTCACTTGAGGCCTGCATGCTGTAGAGTTTTTGTGCTTTATTTTGAAGGTTTCACATATGGCTTTCATCAGGTCACTGTTGAGATTGGCGGCATTATTAGTGATAATGAACCCGGGTACCCCGAATCGGCAAACAATACGATTTTTGAAGAAATTTGCGATTACTTTCTTGGTTAGAGTTTTGTAAGATGCAGCCTTTACCCATTTTGTGAAATAGTCGATAGCCACTAAAATGAACCGGTGCCCGTTAGGAGCAGTGGGCTCGATTGAACTGATGATTGTTGATACCCAATTCTTCCTTATATATTTTGTACATATATATACTTTCAAAATAGCATATGCATTTTTAAGCATTTTTATAATTTTTTCTATAATTTTTAAAGGCCCCAAATTGATTTATTTCTTCCCTTTTTATTTATAAAAGTTCCAATAATTATCCTTCAAATTATTTTTATGGTGATTTAGTCATCTAAATTCTTTATTTATGCCAAAATATTATTTAAATATTTTAGTGCATTTTTTTATAATTGCATTTACATTTTTAGGCTAAATTGCATATCTTTGCAATAATAGCCCTACTAATGCATAATTACATTATCGATGCATAAAATGATCTTTTATATTTTTAAAATGTTAAACAACTATTTTAAATCATTTTAGTATATGAAAATATTTTTAGAAATCATTTATTATTTTTATAAATTTTATAGGATTAAAAGTGGCTATTTAAAACCTAGCATATTTTTATTTCAATTTCAGCCCAATCTAACCCAATTACCAAACCAATTTTCAATTAAATTATCCAGCCCAAATCCCAGCTACCCGACCCGGCCCCAATCTCATCTAATCTCGGCCGTTGATCACTATGATCAATGGCCACCATCAATCCTTTCCATTTTTAGTCCCAAACGACCCCCAAAACCTATCATTCTCACCTACTCGCCGCCCTGAAACCCTTTCTCTGCTCTCAAACGCTCTCAACCTAACCCTAGTCTGATCTCACTGACCCTCATCTATGGCTATCTCCGGTGGTTTCTCACCACCCCCAAGCCTCCAATGGCCTCTCTCACGTTATTCTTGCCATCTCCAGGGCCCTCAAGGGACCAGGGCTAGTGACTTGCAACTATGGTTCCTCCCTCGCCTATTTCAGGCCATTCCAGTGTAATTTCAAGTAAGATTGTCCTATATTGACTACGA
Source organism: Nicotiana tabacum (assembly GCF_000715075.1). Classification (NCBI taxonomy): domain Eukaryota; kingdom Viridiplantae; phylum Streptophyta; class Magnoliopsida; order Solanales; family Solanaceae; genus Nicotiana; species Nicotiana tabacum. Next base: position 132,908,054 of record NC_134101.1, on the reverse strand, counting down.
TCTATGGGTTTCTCAGTATGTTTCTTCATCTTTATGCCGTTCTCTTCGAAACCCTAATTTCTTTTCTAAACCTCTTAGATCTATACATATCTGAGGTGATTTGGGTTTGTTTTATGTGAGTTTTACAATAACCTTAAGATTCTTTACAAGAATCGTATGATTTTTAAGTGATTTTCACTTTTCTTAAACTAGGGTTTCCGGAATTTCTTTTACAAATTGTTTGACGACTTTTTGTGTTTAATCTTCTGCTTCTCATGTACTTTGACTGATTCTGCTATAACCATTAGCCCATTTGTACTGAAAGCCCTAATTTTTGATGTTCTTCGTCTGGGTTCTGAGTACTAGCATATCGACTGGCTTTTGCTTTGGGTTTTTGTGATTTCTCGTGACTTTCTTGCCCTAATATGCTTCTACTGAATTTCTTAGTTTGACCTTTCACCGATTCTATGTGCTTGCATTCATCTTGACTATTCATATCAAGACCTGTATCTTTCTTATGGAATCAGTGTTGTTTAATCTTTTGTTTTGTTAAAGTTATATGTTGATTCCTGACTATTCATGTTTTACCTTATTTTATATGTTAAACATGCTGACTCTTTATGACTTTCCCTTTGATTATTCTGAATTCCTTATTTCTTGATTTGATTTGAAAACTTTCCCTTAAACTTTCGATTCTTACCTTTCTACTCGATTTGATTGAATTGCTTGCCTTAATTAATTTTTCCTTGCCTTGTCTGCATTATTGCTTGATTCTTACTGTTATTTTCTTAATTAGAACTCTATGTATCTACCCCTAATTACTTATTCTGTACCTAGGTCCTTTGAACTCTTTCCTTATTTGGTACATGTTCTTTACCGTTTGAAATGACTCCCTTAATTAAGGGAAGACTTGGGACTGATTTTACTTTAATTGATTCCGAGATTCTCCAATTATTGAACAATTTGATTCTTACCTTATTTACCTAGCTTTCGAACTACTATATATGCTTTCTTCTACTCTCATTACACACAACATTAGTTCAAAAATCACTATTCTTTACACTCCAAAGTTCTCTTTCTCTTCTGCTACTTGTGATACTCACTGATCTAGCTGGCAGAAAGCCAAGGCTAGATATTGGAACTTTATTTGCTTTATATTTTGCACCCTTTTCTTCAACTGGTATGTCTCTAGTTAAGTTTTGAACCAAACCCTATGTGTTTCATTCCTGCACTAGTTCATCAGTTATGTATTCCTGTTTACTTCTTTTCTCAACATGTCTAAATTCTGTCTTGATCAATGCATGCTCTATATTCTGAACTCTTTCCTGCTTACTTCTTCACTTAGCATGTCCAAACTGTGTGTTCAATCCTGTTCAAGACATACCAACTATTATCTATATCTTAACTACTGAGTCTCTGAGATCCTAAGTGTTGTATGCAGTTTGTGATTATATGTTTCCTCTATCCCTATCCATGTACCCTAATGTGATTCTTATGTGCCACAATCCCTTTATCCCCATGTGAAGATATGTTTGTTAAGTGTTCTTTTCTGAATCTGGGTGTCTCTTATGACTAATTGATTGTTTGCTACTTGGTACTTTTCTCAAACGGTCTTTTACCACTAAGTTATTTCCTGTTTTTTTCTGAAAAACTTTTTCTACTTATGAAGTCACTCTGTACTATTTTCAAAAATAAAACTATGTCAAGCACTCTCACTTTACTCTTAGGATATTAGGTTCTACCCCTCTGATATGTGTACTGCCTTGAGATCCTTGAGATCTCTCTAAACTCTGGCATGTCAGAGCTGGCCTTTCCACACTGTACCTAAATCAGTTATTATTGAGAAAAGGTCTAGGTGTGAGCACTGCCCGGGGTCCTTGAGGTCCTTAGGGAACTCTGACACACCTCTATGGAACTTTGGCATTTTGAGGCTGTTGGAGGCTTGGAAGTCATTTGGGCATGCTTTAGGCTCCCTATAGTTAACTTCTTCTTTTCTTTATTTGTTTATGTAATTATTCAGCCGGTCTGTAATAATTATTTGTAAACAACATTGGGGTGATTAGTGAAAAAGGGGTGGGTAGTTACATATATGTTGGGTAAATCGGGTAGATACCATGCTTATAGGGTTGTGTTAATTCAAACGCATTTGCTATGTTTGCTATACTTTCACAGTATTAGAAACCATGCCTATAGGGTTAAAATCAGCTTTAATAATTGGTGCCTATAGGAATAAAATCAGCTCTAATAGAAATCATGCTTATAGAACTCAAAACCAGTTTAGATAAATAAATCAGTTTAATTCATTATTTGTTCATTCTGAATTGGATTTTGAATTGGTTAATTAATCTGTCCGTTTTTAATAAGTTTTCAAATACTGCCTTAAGTTAATATCGTTAGAAAGCATGTCTATATGCTCTCAAGTTGTCCATTTTCAAAAACTGTTCACTGTTTTACTGCACTTCTAATCAATGTAGATATCATGCTCTTAGGACATCATTGTTATGCGCTTAGGCAAACCTCTAGGGTGATTTAAATTCTGCAACTATGAAACTATGCTTTGTTATTTAAAATTGTTTAGATTTAACAGGTCTAAATCAATAGGCAAGCTAAATAGGTTTTTGAAACTCTGTCTTAATTCAATACTGTATAATCCCTGCTCACCTAGATATCATGTTCTAGGATTTTCTCTTAAATACCTGTCTGTTGTTTGGAAACGTGCATTTACTTGTTATATTTGTGGAGGTGACTGTGAGCCTGTAATTTGTTCTCTTTAAATGCAGCCCTGATTGTTCTTGATTGACGCCTAGACCTTTATCCTTTAAAACCTTAGGAAGGTCTAGAACTGTCCAAAAGTAGAGGTCCTAAAGTACCTCCTGCCACGAGGAAGGGTCGAGTAGTGCACGCATAGGACATTTTTAAGGTTGCTAGAGCGCTTTAGGCTATGACCAAGGGGAGGAAATTGGGTAGTAAGGATATGATGACTACACTCTAATGTCACTTGTAGCCCCTCATTGAGGAGTGTTTACTGAGCATTGTATGGGGTGATCCTATAGGCTAACAAACCTAGGACCCCTCTTTCCCAATCCCCGATGCTTAAACTTTACCTTCTCTATATGTATGCAAGTATGTGTTTAAATCGTTTATTTGATAAAAAGACTAATTCATAAGTATAAGTTCGGGAGAGACCCACCGTTGTAGACCGAGAGGGGTGCCTAACACCTTCCCCTCAAGGTTATTTCGAGCCCTTACCCTAAATCTCTGGTAATGCAAACTAGTGTAAGAGTTAATCACTCTAGGTGCCCTAACGCACCATAATCCGTTAGGTAGCGACTCTTCAAAAACCCAAATTCCCAAAAGGAAATGAGTTATTACCCCCATGAATGTCGGGACCTGGACTTCTCTCCTCGCGGAGGGAAAAAAGGGGGCGCGACAATATGGCGACTCTGCTGGGGATATTTTAAGGCTCTTACCATAACAAACTTATCTTTTGTGAATTAGTCCAAGCATGCCTTATCCCATACCCTTTCCCCTTATTTGAATTTAACTGCCTATTTTTAAGCATTTATGATTCTTTATTCCCAAACTGACTTGTCTCCTTGTTTTTTTTTGTAACTGCCTTCAATTATTTAAATACTACATTTATCATTTTTACATACAAATACTTGACTACATGCTATTTATTGCTGCATAAATCATGCTTCACATCATATTCCACTCGTGCGTATTGAATCCCATAACAATGCTTGATGAGTGGTTGCGCTCTTCCTATTTATTACCCTTAAATTCGGAAAGGCTTATTTGCGGTAAAACTAGTCGATCAGCGGTGCAGTCGACGGCTCCGTGCCTTTTCCCCCCAAGTTGTCCACTTGAGGGTACTAGTCTAAACCCCCATAGTAACCTTACTCAGATTGAAATTGTGCATGGATCATGGTCAAACCTAGTTGGATTAATATGCTGTCCACATAATGATCCTTTAAGACGATCCTTATCCAAAAGTCCATCGATGTTTCCATTATCCCAACGGACACAACCACGTTTTGTGCATTAATTTGGAGAGCTAAATGCCAATATGCTAATCATGAATGTATAAATAGTCGAGTTTGGTAGGGGAGAAGGGCCTAACCCTTTTGTTTTGCAGAAAATGAGGCACGAGGTCCCCAGATTCGGTATGGTTAGCACACCCTCACTCTTGCTAGACTGGTGGAGGAATCTTCCATCAAGTGACCAAATCAATGAATGGAAAGAGATGGCCGTCAAATCTAGCGATAAGCTGAAATATCTGGAATACAGTCTGATGGAATTGGAAGGAAGAGTGAGGAAGAGAGTCACTGACTGCCAGAACGCTGAGGGAAATGGAGGAGGACATTTGGCAAAGGCATTCTCACTAATGAACCTACACGAACTGGGGGATTTGATCGACAAGAGCATTCAGCCTGAGGAAGGTTCTTCTGGGACCAAGTAGCTAGATTTATTTGCTTTCCTAAATGTAATAAGGCCAAGTGCCAATAGTGAGTTGCTTTTCTATTGTCCTAGTATCGTTTTGGGATTATACATTATGAAATGAAGTAATTACTGGCATCTAAAGTTCTCCAAATCTATTTTGTTGCTAGGCCTACCTTGGGCATAACGAGGCTCCCAAATTAAGACACGAATTTACATTTCCGCAATATGTGTTTAAATACTGCAAACATTTCAGAACCTTTACTGACTTGTCTACCTTTTTGTTTTTTCTTTATTTTTTATTCCCATCCTCAAAGGTTGGTTCGCTCATACTGGCCTCATCAGCATATCACACCAGATCTAGAGGCCCTCCACCTCCTCCTCCTCCAAGCAATACAAAAGGCAAAGGAAAAGCAAAAATGCACGACTTAAGTGGTATCCGAAAGGAGAATATTGAGAACGCAGAAACTTCAGATGGCCGTAGTACTCCGACCCCAAATGATCTAGTCTTGAGAACAAAAGATATTGGAGTTGCAAGGAGAACTTGAGCAGGTCCGCAACTTGGAAAACTTGTCACTCACCTTGAATGTCCCTGACATCAACCAACAAAACACAAAGAACCCAACACCTCCCCAAAACACACAAAACCAATACCCACAAAATCCTCTTGCACCGAATCAATATGCAACCCCACCCCAAAATCTCAATTCCTTACCAGTACCAACTTCGCCACAACATCACCATCAGCCAATTCAGTACCCACTAACCACCACTTACCACACTCCCCAAAACACACCACAACCAACATTTTCGATCCCCAAAACTCAACTAATGACCATCATTACACCCAAGTCCCTGGCACCCATCAAAGCAACCCTATATATGTAGAAACCGTACCTCACTCTATCCAACCAATCTCCTCCTATACACCGAAATACTCCAAGAAGGACCTGCTCATTAAAAGCATGACTTAAGAACTCAAAAAGTTGACAAGCCGAGTTCAAGGTGTCGAAGGCGGCAAAGGAATAGAAGGGTTGAACTATGAAGACCTATGCATATAGCCAGACGTAAAACTGCCAGAGGGATACAAACCTCCCAAGTTTGAGATGTTTGATGGCACAGGTGATCCCAGGGTCCATCTGAGGACCTATTGCGACAAACTTGTCGGGCTCGGGAAAGACGAAAAGATCCGAATGAAACTCTTTATGAGGAGTCTTACTGGGATGCTTTGTCAAGGTACATCAGCAAAGACCCCAAGAAATGGTCCAATTGGGTAAGTATGGCATTGAATATCATGGACCAGTTCAGGTTCAATACGGAGAACGCACCGGATGTTTTCTACATTCAGAATCTTAAGAAGAAACCTACTGAGGCTTTCCGTGAGTATGCTACTCTTTGGAGGTCAGAAGCGGCCAAGGTTAGGCCATTTTTGGATGAGGAACAGATGAAAAAGTTCTTCGTCAGAACACAAGATCCACAATATTATGAAAGGTTGATGGTTATCGAAAATCATTTCTTTGATATCATCAAACTCGGAGAAAGAATCGAAGAAGAAATCAAGAGCGGGATGGTAATGAATTTGAGGCATTACAGGCCACAAACAAGGTGTTACAATCAGGCGGTATATCAAATAAGAGAGACGTTGGGGGGTAGTAATGGTGGCCCAGGCCCCGAAATCTCCACTTACCTATCAAATAAGGTAAGAAGAAAAATCAGTGCATGACTAAATAAGGAAGGAGTCAAGGTTCAGTAAGCATAGAGTAGTCGATTAGGACTAAATTTATAAAACCTTAATTAAGGACACAACTCAGTAGAAATAAAGTATCATAGCAAATATGGTAATGAAATTAGTCAGCATAAACATACGGGGTAAAGCTTTTAGGGCTTTAAAAAAATTCTTTCAATCACCATCAATTAAGGAAATCAGAATCAATCAAGAGGGAGTCATGATTCTGTATTTTCAACATATAAATAGAGAAGATCAAAAGAACGTAGCAAACAGGCAATGCATAGTCATATAGAAGTGACATAAGTAGGCTAAGGATTCAGTAAAACACATTTAAAGAATGGTAACCACGGAAGATTAACAAGAGTCAAGTAAACAGGCTAACACACAGAACCAAAGCAAAGAAGAATCTTAGAAATTAGGGCTTTTGACATAGGCGAATTAAAAAGCAGTAAGAACATAAGGTCGGTCAAGGAAAAAGGTTTAATCATAAAGAAAATCGGTTAAAACAAGTATAGAAAGAACTCCGAGAAAACCCTAATTTTTTTAAAGAAAGTAAAAACGGTTTAAAGTTGAGGATTTTTCAGAAGAAGTTCGAGAATAGTGCAAATCATAGGAAGAAACAAACTTAAAGCGTTAAAAATAACACAGATCTAAGAGATTCAAACGAGAGTTAGGGTTTCAAAAGGGAAACCCAAATAGAACGAAAGAACCTGTTGTAAAGTTCACCGATCGTAACATATAAGGTGTGATTTTGCCTAAAATCACACCGGAGAAGCCATGAGTAACAGAAACAGAAACCCTAGATCCAAATCAGCATGGCCCAGGACCCTTGAAGGCCTTAGAGATGATGAGTAAGGCGAGGGGGAAACCATTTGAAGCTTGGGGTTGAAAGGTGGTCGTCGGAGATGACCAGAGAAGGGAGGCGATTGACAGAGTCTAGGGTTAAGTTGAGAGAAGAGAGAAGATGAGAGGATTTGAAGGCGGCGGATTTAGAAAAGTGATTAGGGTTAGGGGGTCTTTTAGAATTAAAAAAGAAAGAAGGGATGAGGGCCGTTGATCTTTTAGATCAACGGCCAGGATTTAAGATGGCTTGGGTCAGGTAGGGGTAATTGGGGCATGGGTCGGGTTATTTAATAGGAAATTGGGCTGGGGAGGGGTCCGATTTGGGCTAAAATTGAAAGCCAAATCTGGCTATGATTTAAATAGGCAATTTCCCTATTTTAATTTATAATAAATAATAGGTAATTTCTAGAGAATAATTTAAGGTGCCAAAATAATTTAAAATACATAATTATCATTTTAAAAATATAGGGAGTAATTTTATGCATTTAAAATATAATTATACCTTAAAATGGGCTAACATTGCAATTATATGCAATTTAGCTTAAAATATACTAAATATTATTATAAAAATGCATGAAAAATATATTAGCCATATTTTGGTATAAGTATAGAAATTAAATGAATAAATCATCATAACAATAGTTTAGAAAATAATTATTGAGGATTTTATGAATAAAAGGGGAGAAAATGAATCAATTTAAACCCTTAAAATTATGGAAAAAATAATAAAAACCTTGTGCATGCTCATATATGTATATATATGCTATTTTGAAGGTATTTATACATATTTAAAATATATAGGGAAAAATTGGGTATCAACAGCTGCCCTTCATTACCCGGGAAGGATGAAAGAGTTTTCAAGTAAAAAAAATGATGGCCAATTTTGACCGGATGGGATGCTTTGAAAGACAGAGGCCGAGCTCCGGTTTTCGAGTTGCCTACATATCCCTGGTTTTACAGGACTCAGGCCATGTGTAGTTCTGGATCCACTTGCGGAGTATGCCGATAAAGTTATTGTAAGAACGAACACGAGATGTGGAAGCGGCTACGATCGAGACGGTTGGAGGGAACTGGAGCGAGATCGCTCCTGCTAGAATAGTGGTTGTTTGCTGGTTACCTGCATATAAAAGATGCTACAAACGTATTTGCGAAAATTTAAACATGATGCAAATTCCCTTTGTCTTCGGACGATTAAAGATGACGTCCTTGGACCATGACGTCCTGGGCCATGAATTATTTAATGAGGGATTCGTAGGCCATGAAATGATATTCTCGGGCCATGAAAATGGTGCCTCCGAACTATGACGCCTTTGAATAATGATATGCAAATTTGAGAGATCCTCACGCCATGGCATGGTGTCTTCCGACTATGAGGATGGTGCCTTTAGACTATGACGCCTTTGGATAGATTCATGATATGCAATAATATGATGTAACAAGACAAGGTTTAGTCTTGCAAAGTAGAGGGCAGAGCTTAGCCCGATTGAAAAGCAGGTAGATAGTAGTAGAAAATAGAGCAATATTGGTGCAAAGAGGGACAATGCTTAGTCCCGTGCAAGTGGGAGGCAAGGATCAGCCTTATGAAAATGGGGAGGCAAGGATTAGCCTTATGCAAATATGGAGTCAGGGCTTAGACTCATGCAGAGAGAAGGCAGTGCTTAGCCTTATGCAAATATGGAGTCCGGGATTAGACTCATGCAAATATGAAGTCAGGGCTTAGACTCATTTAAGTATGGAGGCAAGGATCAGCCTTATGCAAATATTTAGTCCGGGATTAGACTCATGCAAATATGGAGTCAGGTCTTATACTCATACAAGTATGGAGGCAAGGATCAGCCTCATGCAAATATGGAGGTAGCACTTAACCTCATACAAGATTTGGGACAGGTCTTAGTCCCATGAAAATGGAAGGCAATGCTTAGCCTTATGTAGATATGGAGGCAGGGCTTAGCATCATGCAAAATGTGGGACAGGGCTTCGTCCCATGCAAATGGAAGGCATTGCTTAGCCTTATGTAAATATAGAGGCAGGGCTTAGCCTCATGCAAGATTCGGGACAGGGCTTAGTCCCATGCAAATATGGAGTCAGAGATTAGACTCATGCAAATATGGTGTCAGAGATTAGACTCATGCGAAGAGAAAATAGCAAATAAGGGTAGAGTATATCTTAACTAGGATAGGTTCAGCGTCTAACGACTGGATGGATGGTGAATTTGTGTATGAATGCTATCGTCAAATGTGCCTGCGTTCAAAGAAAAATCGTAAGTTTCATAAGGGAGGTTGGTTCTTGCTTCGTCTGCTGGCCTGGCTTTACTCCGCCTTGGAAGCCCCTTTCGAGTTCCCCTAGGTAGCACCAGACTGTTATAAAAAATAGAATTTTTGAAAAATATGCATTCATTGATAAAATAGGATTGTTTCAGAAGCGTATTGATATATCAAGTAACTTTTGATGAGCTAGCGACTGTGACACGTTTCAAAGGCATTGCAGCTCTCTTATGTTGGAATTTTGAGGGTCCTCATCAAAATTCTGCCCCAATCTGGTAGATGATTTTTAACTGTTTGCGGATGGCGAACCCTACTGAATCTTCTTTAGAATTTTGAGAATCCTTCTCAAAATTCTGCCCCAGTTCTCGACTGATTAATGACTTCCTGGCATGTGATGGCGCTGACTGGACTTGTTTCTGAATTTTGAGGGCCCTCCTCAAAATTCTGCCCCAGTTTCTGATTTTGGGGGGAAGATGAAAATTTTATTATGATATGATGGAACCCATAAGGCTGCCTACGTATCCCCTCTTAAATGGGAATCAGGTCAAGTGTAGTTCAATTACATCAGAAAAGAAACGTGAGATAATCTAGGCATAGTATCTCTTGACTTCGTCTGAATTAATTGGTTTTGGCTAGATCTCTCCATCCATCTCTGCGAGTATGAGTGCTCCTCCTGTTAGTACTCTGTGAACCATATACGGACCTTACTAGTTGGGAGAGAATTTCCCTTTGGCTTCATCTTGGTGTGGGAAAATCTTCTTCAATACCAGCTGCCCTGGTGCGAATTGTCTTGGTTTGACCCTTTTGTTGATAGCTCTAGACATTTTATTCTGATAAAGTTGGCTGTGACATACTGTGTTCATTCTCTTTCCATCGATAAGGGCCAATTGTTCATAACGACTCTTTACCCATTCCGCGTCGCTGAGTTCAACTTCCCTGTATGACTCTTAAAGAAAGAATCTCTACCTCGGCTGGGATGACAGCCTCGGTACCATAAACCAGCATGTAGAGAGTTACCCCGGTTGATGTGCGAACTGTGGCGCGGTACCCTAACAGAGCAAAGGGTAACTTCTCATGCCACTGCTTGTGATTCTCTACCATTTTCCTTAGTATCTTCTTAATGTTTTTGTTGGCGGCTTCTACTGCTCCATTCATCTGAGTCTGTAGGCTGTGGAATTCTTGTGCTTGATTTTGAAAACTTCACATATAGCTTTCATCAGGTCACTGTTGAGGTTGGCGGCATTGTCAGTAATAATGGACTTAGGAACTCCGAATCGGCATGCAATACGATGCTTTATAAAATATGCGACGACTTTCTTGGTTACAACTTTGTAAGATGTAGCTTCTACCCAATTTATGAAGTAATCAATGGCTACCAGAATACACCGGTGTCCTTTTGAAGCCGTGGGCTCAATCAGACCAATAATATCCATTCCCCAAGCATGGAATGGCCAAGGTGAGCTTGCTGCATTGAGCTCGTTTGGTGTCACTTTTATTATATCGGCATGCACTTGACATTGAAAGCATTTGCGGACATACTGAATGCAATCCATCTCTATGGTCATCCAGAAGTAACCGGCTCCGAGTATCTTCTTGGCCAGAACAAAACCATTCATGTGCAGACCGTAGGTCCCAACATGCACATCCTCAAGTATCTTAGAAGCTTCCTTTGCGACGACACACAAAGGCAAACCCAAATCCAGAGTTCTTCTGTACAAGTTCCCTCCGCTGTGGAAGAAGTGATTTGACAATCTCCGGAGCGTGCATTTCTAAATGTAATTTGCGTGCCCCGGATATACTCCTTTTGATAAGTACTCCTTGATGTCATGGAACCAAGGCTTTCCATCTGCTTCTTCCTCGACTTGAGCACAATATGCCGGTTGGTTATGGATTCTCACCGGAATGGGATCAACATAGTTCTTATCTGGATGCTATATCATTGATGACAACGTGGCTATGAGTCAGCGAACTCATTCTGAATTTTGGGCACATGTCGGAATTCTATCTTCGTGAACCTCCTTTTCAATTCCTGCACATGGTGCAGATATGACAATATCTTGGAATTCTTGGTAGCCCATTCTCCTTGTACCTAGTGCACAAGCAAATCTGAGTCACCGATCACCAACAACTCCTGAATATTCATGTCGATTGCCATGTTGAGCCCTAGTATACAGGCTTCATACTCCGCCATGTTGGTGCAGGGAAATCTGAGTTTAGCAGATACGGGATAATGCTGACCCGTTTCTGACACCAAAACTGCTCCAATGCCTACTCCTTTAAAATTTACGGCTCCGCCAAAGAACATCCTCCAACTGTCATATGCTTCAGTAATGTCTTCTCCTATGAATGATACTTTATCATTAGGGAAATACGTTTTCAAGGGTTCGTATTCTCTTCCCACCGGATTTTCAGCGAGGTGATCTGCCAATGCTTGTCCCTTGACTGCCTTTTGAGTTACATAGACGATGTCGAACTCACTCAGCAGTATCTGCCATTTAGCCAACTTCCTAGTAGGCATGGGCTTCTGAAATATGTACATCAGAGGATCCATCCTATATATGAGGTATGTCGTGTAGGCACAGAAGTAATGCCTCAACTTCTGGGCTGTCCAGGTCAAAGCACAACAAGTGCGTTCGAGCAGAGAATACCATGCTTCATAAGGCGTGGATTTCTTACTCAGGTAGTATATGGCTTGCTCCTTTCTTTCTGTCTCATCATATTGTCCTAAAACACATCCGAAGGCTCCATCTAACACGGATAGATAAAGTAGCAAAGGTTGTCCTGGTTCTGGCGGGATCAGAACTGGCAGTGTGGACAGGTATTCCTTGATCTTGTCAAAAGCTTTCTGACAATCCTTGGTCCAACTTGTCTCGGCATCTTTCCTCAACATCTTGAAGATGTGTTCACATATTACTATGGACTGTGCTATGAATCGACTGATGTAGTTGAGCCATCCCAGGAAGCTCATCACGTCTTTTTTGCTTTTGGGTGGTGGTAACTCCTGAATAGCTTTGACTTTAGTCGGATCTAGCTCGATCCCTCAGCAACTGACAATGAATACCAATAACTTTCCTGCAGGAACCCCGAATGCACATTTTGCGGGGTTCAACTTCAAATTGTACCTCCTACGTCTGTCGAAGAATTTCTTCAAGTTTGCTATGTGATCTGCGACCCTCTTGTATTTGATAATGAAGTCGTCCACATATACCTCTATCTCCTTGTGTATCATATCATAAAAGATGGTTATCATGGCCCTCATGTAAGTGGCCCCTGCGTTCTTTAGACCGAACGACATCATCTTGTAACAGTATACACCCTGGGGCATAATAAAAGCTGTCTTCTCAACATCTTCTTCATCCATCCAGATCTGGTGATAACTTACGAAGTAATCTACAAAGGATTGGAGTTCATGCTTGGTGCAGTTATCGATCAAGATATGTATATTTGGCAGTGGGAAGTCGTCTTTGGGACTTGCTTTGTTTAAATACCGATAATCAACACACACTTGGACCTTCCCGTCTTTCTTCGGAACTGGCACAATGTTAGCTAACCATGTCGGGTACTCAACCACCCTGAGAACCTTGGCTTTGATCTGCTTGGTAACTTCTTCCTTGATTTTCAGACTCATGTCTGGTTTGAATTTTTCGAGTTTCTGCTTGACTGGCGGGCACATGGGATTGGTAGGCAACTTGTGAGCTACTATAGATGTGCTTAAACCGGCCATATCGTCATACGACCATGCAAAGATATCCTCATATTCCTTTAGAAAATGGATGTACTTTTCCTTCTCTATTGGCAACAAGTGAATGCTGATAAGGGTCTCTTTGACGGTCTCGGCGTCTCCCAAATTTACTGCTTCTTTTCGTCCAAGTTGGATTTAGGCTTGTTCTCAAAATTTTCAACTTCCCTGACAATTTCCTCGGGTATCTCATCTTCTTCCTCTGAGTCACTATTTCATGTTGCGTTGCCTCATTACATGTCACAGTCACTAGTTCATCAGGAAAAGTAATAATAACACTGTAGAAAGGAAAAGTATAAAAACAGTAATGAATAATGATAAAGGATAAATGCATTTGATTAAAACTGAGAAAATTGTTCAAACAAAGCTTGGCTCAGTGGATCGAGCATTTATTTTGAAACAAAGAAATCTTAAAACAAAATTGCTGGAAAATTAAAATGCCTAGGACGGCTATAAAAGTAAATCCTGCCAAGCTACCCAGGGACTCGGCGGACTCGGGATGGTGTGGCGGTCCAGTTTCTGAGAACATCTTCCTTTACCACGGTCTGAATAGAGAGGCCTTCTTCCTCCTCCTCAATTATGGCACTGTAGTCCATATCCTCATCTTCCAAGAACAGATCCTTCAGCCCAGCTAGTGCTTCTTCTTCAGTAGTTCCCCATATTGTGTCTGTCAGATGGAAAGCTTGTTCCAAATGGGGTACAGGCTGCTCAAGATGGTAATACGGTCCACGCCACGGAGGCGACCACTCCTTGTACTCCTGCCATGTATACTGGTATCCGAACCCAAAAGTGGTACCATAATTTTTCAGCCGTATCGGCTTGGTAATACCCTGGAGGTTCTTTCCCAACCTTTTTCCGGTTTCGTATCCAGACCATGCTAGTATGCTTTCTATTTGGTTACTCCACCACTTATCCTTCTCGATGGCACTGACCCATTCAATATGATGGTAGGTTTCTCCTCCTAGCCTCCTTCTGTGTCCGATGGCCGAAATGGTTTGACTGGTGTAGATGGGGTTACTCCCGTCTCCATGAATGATTACCTCATGATGGTTCCGTTCAAATTTTACGACTTGGTGTAGTGTGGAGGGCACGACTCCAACAGCATAAATCCATGGGCGACCCAACATAAGATTATATGAGGCTGGTATGCCAAGCACTTGGAATTCAACATCGAACCAAGTTGGTCCCATCTGCAACTTTAAAGTCATCGCCTTCTCGGATAAGCCCGATTGACCCCTCAGGGTCCCATTCCTCATTTGTTTCTATAACATGTATACCGTCACCTCTATGATCAGGGAGGGGATTGTTGCGGACATTAGGTGCGGCTTCCTTCGCTTGTATGACCTTGTTGTCAGTTAGCGTCTGGATCTTGTCCTTCAGTGTTTGGCACTCAGCAGTGGTGTGCACTTTCATACCAGAGTGGTATGCACAAGTTTTGTTTGGATTGACCCATTGGGATATATTTTCTAGCGCCACGACGGGAATAGGAGTGACGTATCCTGCGGCCTTTAACCTTTCATACAATTGGTCGATGGGCTCAGCAATGGCGGTATATTGTCTGGGTGGCTTGCGGTCGAAGTTGGGTCTTGCTCTTGGATAATTTTGGCGAGTTGGTGGTGACTGGAAGTGGGATGGTTGGGAAGTATAGGTGTGATGGACAATGGCTGTTTGGGAATATCTGGGACATGAAGGTTGATATGTAGGTGGCGATGCTTGATATGAAGGTGTTTGATATATGGGCAGAGGTGTTTGATAGGTGGGTGGAGGTGTCTGGTATGTAGGTAGGGTGTTTGGTATGTGAGTGGAGTTTTTGGGCCCTGGACCACCATTACTGCCCAACATCTCTTTTCTTCGATATGCTACCTGATTGGAGTGCCTTATTCGTGGCTTGCAGTGCTTCAAAATTTTTTACCATCCCGCTCTTGATTCCTTCCTCGATCATTTCCCTGAGCTTGATAATATCAGAGAATTTGTGATTTTCGATGACCATCAACCTCTCATAATATTATGGATCCTGTGCTCTGACGAAAAATTTATTCATCTGTTCTTCGTCCAAAGAGGGCCTGACCTTGGCGGCTTCTGACCTCCAACGAGTAGCATATTCGCGAAAAGTCTTAGTAGGCTTCTTTTTGAGATTCTGAATGTAATAGACATCAGGTGCATTTTCTGTGTTACCTGAACCAGTCCATGAAATCTGATGCCATGCTTCCCCAATTGGACCATTTCTTGGGATTCTGGCTGATATACCAAGACAATGCGTCCCCAGTAAGGCTCCTCATAAAGAGCTTCATTCGAATCTTTTCATCTTTTCCAACCCCGACAAGCTTGTCACAGTAGGTCCTTAGGTGGACCTTGGGATCACTTGTACCATCGAACATTTCGAACTTGGGAGGTTTGTACCCTTCTGGCAATTCAACATCGGGCTATATGCACAGATCTTCGTAGTTCAAACCTTCTATTCCTCTGTCGCCTTCAACACCATGAACTCGGCTTGTCAGTTTCTTGAGTTCTTCGGCCATGTTCTTAATGAGCAGGTCCTTTTCGGAGGATTCCGGTGCATAGGAGATTGGTTGGGTAGAATGAGGTATAGTTTCCACATATATAGTATTGCTTTGGTGGGTGCTAGGAACTTGGGTATAGTGATGGTCATTGGTGGAGTTTTGTGGATCAGGAATGAGCGGTGGTGTATTTTGGGGAGTGTGGTAAGTGTTGGTCGGTGGGTACGAGATTGGTTGGTGCTGTTGTGGTGGATTTGGTATCGGCAATGGATTGATATTTTGTGGTGGAGTTGCGTATTGATTTGGTATGGTAGGATTTTACGGCTGTTGTTTTGTGTGTTTTGAGGAGGTGTTGTTTTTTTTTGCGTTCTGTTGGTGGATATCAGGGACGTTGAGGGTGAGTGACAAGTTTTCCAAATTATGGACCTGCTCGAGTTCTCCTTGCAGTTCTAGTATCTTTTGTTCAAGTCTCAAAACCAGGTCATTCGGGGCCAGAGTACTACGACCATCGGAGGTCTCTGCGTTCCCAATGTTTTCTTTTCGTATTCCACTTAAGTCGTCCATCTTTGCTTTCCCTCTGGTTTTTATATTGCTTGGAGGAGGAGGAGGTGGAGGGCCTCTAGATCAGGTATGATATGCTGACAAGGCCAGTATGGATGAACAAACCTATGAGGATATGAATAATAATAAAACGAATCAAAAACAAAAAGGTAACAAGTTAGTGAAGATTCTGAAATGTTTGCAGTATTTAAACACATATTGCGAGATATAAACTCATATCCTAATTGGGAGCCTCGTTGTGCCCGAGGTAGGACTAGCGACAAATAATTTGGAGAACTTCAACTGCCAATAAATGCTTCATTTCATAATATAAAACTAGACGAATCCAAAAATGACATTAACGTAATAATAAAACAAGTCGCTACTGGCACTTGGCCTTATTACATTTGGAAAGTGAGTAAACCTAATCTATTTGGTCTCAGAAGGACCTTCCTCAGGTTGAATGTTTTTGTTGATCAAATCCTCCAGTTCGCGTAGGTTCGTAAGTAAGAACGCCTTTGCCAAACATCCTCCTTCATTTCCCTTAGCATTCTAGCAGTCGGTGACTCTCTCCCTCACTTTTCCTTCTAGTTCCAACAGGCTGTATTCCAGATATTCCAGCTTCTCGCTGGATTTGGCGGCCCTCTCTTTCCATTCATTGATTTTATCATCTGATGGAAGATTCCTCCACCAGTCTAGCAAGAATGAGGGTATGCTAACCATATCGAAGCTGGGGACCTCGTGCCTCATTTTCTACTAAACAAAAGGGTTAGGTCTTACCCCCACCGAACTATACTATTTATACATTTATGATTAGTATATCGGCATTTGGTCCTCCAAATTAATGCATAGAACGTGATTGCATCCATTAGGATTATGGAAAATCCGATGGACTTTGGATAAGGCTTATCTTAAAGGATCATTATGTGGACAACATAACTGATCCAACTAGGTTTGACCATGATGCATGCACAATTTAAATAGAGTAAGGTTTCTATGGGGTTTTAGACTGGTACCCTCCAGCGAATAACTTGAGGGGGAAGACACGGAACCGTCGACTGCACCGCTGATCGACTGGTTTTACCGCAAATATGCCTTTCCGAATTTAAGGATAATAAATAGGAAGAGCGCAATCACTCATTAAAGCGTTGCTATAGGATTTGAGACGCACGAGTGGAATATGATGCGGAGCATGATTTATGCAGCAATTAATAACATGTAGGCAAGTATTTTCACGTAGGAAAAATTAATACAACATTTAAATGATTGAAAGACAGTTACAGGAAAAAGAAAACAAAGAGACAAATCAGTTTTTAGGGTAATAAAGAAATCATAAATGCTTGAAAATAGACAGTTAAATTCAGATAAGGGAGTAGGGTACGGGATAAGCATGCTTGGAATAATTTGTAAAAGACAAGTTTGTTATGATAAGAGCCTAAATATATCCCCAGCAGAGTCGCCATGCGGTCGCGCCCTTTTTTTTCCTCCTCTGAGAAAGTTCGGGTTTCGACATTCACGGGGTGTAATGACTCATTTCCTTTTGGGAATTAGGTATTTGAAGAGTCTTCACCTAACGGATTATGGTGCTTTAGGGCACCAAGAGTGATTAACTCTTGGGTTGGTTTGCATTACCAAAGATTAGGGTTAGGGCTCAAAGTAACCTTGAGGGGAAGATGTTAGGCATCCCTCTTGATCCACAACGGTGGGTCCCGACCGAACTTATATTCACAAATTAGTCCATATATAAATAAACAGTTGAATCAAATAAGTTGCAAGTAAAGCACGTTGGATAGTTCAAGTAGTAAGATAAAGGTTTGAACAAGTTGTAAAAGACGAAAGTTTTAAATAAAGAGAGGGTTTGGTAGAGAGGGGTCCTAGGTTGTTTGTCCTATAGGATCACCCCACGCAATGTCCGATAAACTCTCCTTGCTGAGGGACTGCATGTGACATTAACGCGTAGTCATCATATCCCACGTCTACCCTTCCCATCCCCTTATTGGTCATGCAAAGTGCGTGTTTGGTCACTAATACCTATTACGTGCTGCTTCCTGTCCCTTCTTAATGGTCCTGGAGGGAGCTAGGACCTCTACCTACAGGTAGTTCTAGATGTACCACTAAGTTTTAGAAAGGCGAAAACTCTAAGGCGACAGTCAAAACATTTAGGATTTCCACATAATGGGAGCAATTAAGAGGCTCACAGTTTCCTCCTCAAACAAACATACAAGCAGTACGACTCAAATACAGTTAAGGTCTTTATTACTCAAAGCCCTAAAGTAGGATCTCTAAGTGACTATGCAGAAACATACCAAACTTTTTATACCTAGAAGTTATAACCTAGTAGTTGTCTAGGGATTCCTTTTTTTTTAAAAAGCTTATTAGAATCAGAAATGATAGAGACAACTTCAGGAAAATGCAGTTTTTGAAAACGCCTAAGGCTTGCCTATATGCAGAATATTGCAGAAACAAACAGGTTTTTGAGACAGACTCCTTTAATACCTATAAGCATGATATCTAATGAGATTAAAGCAATTTTGAAAGAACTTGTTTTAGGAAATATTTAACACTCACTAAGATCAGTTTTAAAAATAAACTAGGCGTAATGAAATTGATTTATTAAGCTAATTAGACTATCAGACAAAATTGCGAGTAGAGATCCCTATAGGTATGGTATCTAGGCGTATTACTGATTTTAATCGATTTGCAGCAACATACACGAATACTTGTTAAAACTGAACTGGAGTTGAATCCTATAGGCATGATATCTACTGATTCGAGACATAATTGTTTGGAACCTATAAACATGATTTCTAGCATGACAAAATGCAGAACCTTATGAACATGATTTCTACTTGATGCAAACAAAATTGGAAGTGAAATCCTATAGGCATGATTTCTATTAGGTAAAACAATCAGATTCAGAAGAGAAAACCTATGAGCATGCTTTCTACTTATGCAAATTGTCATACTTCAAAAATAAAGTCCTAAGTGTAGGATTTCTATCCATATTACCCTTTAAAATATGCATCTATCCACCCTTTTACTAAATACCCCAAATATCTGTTTACAAATTATTACAGACCAATGAATGAATTACATAAGAAGAAATAGAAAATCAAGAAGCTATTCTATAGGGAGCCTGCAATTAGGCCCAAGTTTCCTAAAGCCTCCAATGGTCTCACAAGCCTCATTTCTATAGACAAATCAGAGTCTAGGTGCATCAAATTTCCCTAAAGGTCTCAAGGACCCCGGGCAATACTTACACCTAGACTTAGCAACCAAGAATTGAACCAGTGCAGTGTGGAATGGCCAGCCTCAGTATGCCAGAGTTCAGAGGGCTATCAAGAGGATCCCAAGGCAGTGCACATACTAGAGGGGGCAGAACTTATTGACTAAGAGTAAAGTGAGAGTGCAGGACACAAGTTGAAAAGGCTTATTAGAGACTGTTTTGAAAGCAATTAGTAAAGCAACAGAGGTTGTTTGAAAATAGGTTGGAGTGGTAAACAAAGTCAAATACTTCAGGATAGGATCACACACAGAATCCAAATGAATTCAGTAGTCACATAGGGGCCAAGGGGTTTGGGGATACACAGACATTTGACTGTACACACATAACCCCAGCAAGGGTCTTAGGACTGGTTTGGACATGCTCAAAAATAGTTGATACTAGCATAATCACAAACCAGTCATGGAGAACATAAACACATAGAGGGGGATAGTGATTTGGGATTCATAAGATGGTAAGTACACAGTAGGTAATCGACAAGGCATGCTTTGAAACACACATAAGGGAATACATTAACCTAAAGGGAAAGGGGGACATAATAACATGCTAATAAGGTAACTTAACTACAAGTTTCACAATAGAACCACAAGTAGAAGCAGACTAGAAATAAGAGAAACTAAAACAATAAGAGAAGCATGTTGTTGTTGAGGCTTTAAATTTAAACCAGGACATACCAGTAAAGAGAGAAGTAAGAAGAATGAAAGAGAAAGAGAGCACATATGGTTAGCCTTGGCTTGCAGCCGACTAATAGCAGCAAATAGCACAAGAGAGAGGGGAAATCAGAGATTTTTAGTAAGAGAGGTAGTTTTGAAAACCAAGTGTTCGTGTATGTTAATGAAAGACTTAGGGTATTTATAGATAAAAGTAGGTAGTGAAATAAGGTAAGAATCATATTAGTATAATAATTGAAGAACTTAGAGTCAATAAATTAGAGAATCAAGGAAGTACTTCCTTAAGTTAAGGGAATCAAATCAAATGGGAAGATTCAGTATCATATAAGGCAAGAAGAAAAATCAGTGCATGACTAAATAAGGAAGGAGTCAAGGTTCAGTAAGCATAGAGTAGTCGATTAGGACTAAATTCATAAAACCTTAATTAAGGACACAACGCAGTAGAAATAAAGTATCATAGCAAATATGGTAGTGGAATTAGTTAGCTTAAACAGACAGGGTAAAGCTTTTAGGGCTTTAAAAAGAAAATCTTTCAATCACCATCAATTAAGGAAATCAGAATCAATCAAGAGGGAGTCATGATTCTGTATTTTCAACATATAAATAGAGAAGATCAAACAGACTTCGCAAACAAGCAAGATCAGCCATATTGACAGAAAGAAGCAAGAGATGAACAAGCAAAAATGAGCATAGTCATACAGAAATGACATAAGTAGGCTAAGAATTCAGTAAAACACATTCAAAGAATGGCAACCACGGAAAATTAACAATAGTCAAGTAAACAGGCTAACACACAGAACCAATGTAAAGAAAAATCTTAGAAATTAGGGCTTTTGACATACGCGAATTAAAAAGCAGTAAGAACATAAGGTCGGTCAAGGAAAAAGGTTTAATCATAAAGAAAATCGGTTAAAACAAGTATAGAAAGAACTCCAAGAAAACCTTAATTTTTTTAAAAAAGTAAAAACGATTTAATGTTGAGGATCTTTCAGAAGAAGTTCGAGAATAGTGCAAATCAGAGGAAGAAACAGACTTAAAGCGCTAAAAATAACACAAATCTAAGAGATTCAAACGAGAGTTAGGGTTTCAAAAGGGAAACCCAAACAGAACGAAAGTACCTGTTGTAAACTTCACCGATCGTAACATATAAGGTAGGATTTTGCCCAAAATCATACCGGAGAAGCCATGAGTAACAGAAACAGAAACCCTAGATTCAAATCGGCATGGCCCAGGACCCTTGAAGACCTTAGAGATGATGAGCAAGGCGAGGGGGAAACCATTGGAGGCTTGGGGTTGAAAGGTGGTCGCTAGAGATGACCGGAGAAGGGAGGCGATTGACAGAGTCTAGGGTTAGGTTGAGAGAAGAAAGAATATAAGAGGATTTGAAGGCGGCGAATTTAGAAAAGTGATTAGGGTTAGGGGGTCTTTTAGAATTAAAAAGGAAAGAAGGGATGAAGGTCGTTGATCTTTTAGATCAACGACCAGGATTTAAGATGGATTGGATCGGGTAGGGGTAATTGGGGCCTGGGTCGGGTTATTTAATAGGAAATTGGGCTGGGGAGGGGTCCGATTTGGGCTAAAATTGAAAGCCAAATCTGGCTATGATTTAAATAGCCAATTTTTCCTATTTTAATTTATAATAAATAATAGGTAATTTTTGGAGAATAATTTAAGGTGCCAAAATAATTTAAAATACATAATTATCATTTTAGGGACCAATTTTATGCATTTAAAATATAATTATACCTTAAAATGGGCTAACATTGCAATTATATGCAATTTAGCTTTAAAAATACTAAATGTAATTATAAAAATGCATGAAAAATATATTAGCCATATTTTGGCATAAGTATAGAAATTAAATAAATAAATCATCATAACAATAATTTAGAAAATAATTATTGGAGATTTTATGAATAAAAGGGGAGAAAAGAATCAATTTAAACCCTTAAAATTATGGGAAAAATAATAAAAACCTTGTGCATGCTCATATATGTATATATATGCTATTTTAAAGGTATTTATGCATATTTAAAATATAAAAGAAAAAATTGGGTATCAACAGTATGTGTTGACTATCAAGATTTAAATAGAGCAAGTCCCAAGGACGACTTTCCGCTGCCAAACATACACATTTTGATCGATAATTGCGCCAAGCATGAACTCCAATTCTTTATAGATTGCTTCGCGAGTTATCACCATGTCTAGATGGATGAAGAAGATGTGGAGAAAACAACTTTTATCACACCTTGGGGAGTATACTGCTACAAGATGATGCCATTTGGTCTAAAGAATGCTGGGGCTACCTACATGAGAGCCATGACAACTATCTCCCATGATATGATACATAAGGAAATAGAGGTGTATGTGGATGACGTAATTATCAAATCCAAGAGAGCCGCAGACCACATAATGGACTTGAGAAAGTTCTTTGACAGACTAAGGAGGTACAACTTAAAGCTAAATCCCGCAAAATGTGCATTCGGGGTTCCCGTAGGAAAGTTATTGGGATTCATTGTCAATAGCGGAGGATCGAGCTGGATCCGTCCAAAGTCAAGGCTATTCAGGAGCTACCGCCACCTAGGAGCAAAAAGGACGTGATGAGCTTCCTAGGATGTCTCAATTATATTAGTCGCTTCATAGCACAGTCCACAGTCATATGTGAACCCATCTTCAAAATGCTGAGGAAAGATGCCGAAACAAGCTGGACAGAGGATTGTCAGAGGGCCTTCGACAAAATCAAGGAGTACCTATCCACACCGCCAGTTCTAGTCCCGCCAGAACCAGGATAACCTTTATTACTTTATCTATCCGTATTGGATGGAGCCTTCAGAAGTGTTTTGGGACAACATGACGAGACAGGAAGAAAGGAGCAAGCCATATATTACTTGAGTAAGAAGTTCACACCTTATGAAGCATGATACTCTTTGTTTGAATGCACTTGCTGTGCTTTGACCTGGACAGCTCGGAAATTGAGGCATTACTTCTGTGCCTGTACTACATACCTCATATCCAGGATGGACCCTTTGAAGTATATATTTCAGAAGCCCATGCCGACTGGAAAGTTGGCCAAGTGACAGATACTGTTAAGTGAGTTTGATATCGTCTATGTAACTAAAAAGGCGATCAAAGGACAAGAATTGGTAGATCATCTTGCTGAAAATCCGGTGGGAGGAGAATATGAGCCCTTGAAAACGTATTTTCCTGATGAAGAGGTGTCATTCGTAGGAGAGGACATTACTGAAGCATACGACGGTTGGATGATGTTCTTTGATGGAGCTGCAAATTTCAGAGGAGTGGGTATTGGAGCAGTTTTGGTATCAGAAATGGGTCAACATTATCCGGTATCTGCTAAACGCAGATTTCCCTACACCAACAACATAGCAGAGTATGAAACCTGCATACTAGGGCTCAACATGGCAATTAACATGAACATCCAGGAGCTACTAGTGATCGATGATTCAGATTTGCTTGGGCACCAGGTACAAGGAGAATGAGCTACCAAAAATTCCAAGATATTGCCATATCTGCACCATGTGCAGAAATTGAGAAAGAGGTCCACGAAGATAAAATTCCGACATGTGCCTAGAATTCAGAATGCGTTTGCTGATGCATTGGCCACCTTATCATCTATGATACAACATCTAGATGAGAATTATATTGATCCCATCCAGGTGAGGATCCACGATCAGCCGACATATTGTGCTCATGTTGAAGGAGAAACAGATGGAAAGCCTTGGTTCCATGACATCAAGGAGTATTTGTCGAAGGGAGAATATCCGGAGCATGCAAATCACCCTAAGAAACGCACACTCCATAGATTGTTCAATCACTTCTTCCATAGTGGAGGAAATCTCTATAGAAGAACTCCCGATTTGGGATTGCTAAGATGTGTCAACGCAATAGAAGCTTCTAAATTGCTTGAGGATGTGCATGCCGGAACCTGTGGGCCACACATGAATGGTTTTGTCTTGGCTAAGAAGTTACTCAGGGCCAGTTACTTTTGTATGACCATGGAGACAGATTACATCCAGTATGTCCACAAATGCTTCCAATGCCAGGTGCATGCCGGTATGATTAAAGTTCCGCCAAACGAGCTCAATGTAACAAGCTCACCTTGGCCATTTGCCATCTGGGGAATGGATGTTATTGGTGCAATTGAGCCCACTGCTTCAAATGGGCACATGTTTATTCTGGTAGCCATTGATTACTTCACAAACTGGGTAGAGGCTGTATCCTACAAAGTTGTAACCAAGAAAGCCGTCGCAGATTTTGTCAAAGATCGTATTGTTTGCCGATTCGGAGTTCCTGAGTCCATTGTTACTGATAATGCCGCCAATCTCAATAGTGATATGATGAAATCCATGTGTGAAACTTTCAAAATCAAGCACAATAATTCCACAGCCTACAAACCTCAGATGAATGGAGTCATAGAAGCCGCCAACAAAAACATCAAAAAGATACTAAGGAAGATGGTAGAGAACCACAAACAATTGTACGAGAAGCTACCTTTTGCTTTATTGGGATACCGCATTACGGTTCGCACATAAACCGGGCAACTCCCTACATGTTGGTTTATGATACAGAGGCTGTCATCCCAGCCAAGGTAGAGATTCCTTCTTTAAGAGTCATACAGGAAGCCGAACTCAGCGATGCAGAGTGGATAAGGAGTCGCTATGAACAATTGGCCCTTATTGATGGAAAAAGGATGAACGCAGTATGTCACGGCCAACTTTATCAGAGCAGAATGTCCAGAGCTTTCAACAAAAGGGTCAAACCAAGGCAATTTACGCCAGGTCAGTTGGTGCTGAAGAAGATCTTCCCACATTAAGATGAAGCCAAAGGGAAATTCTCTCCCAACTGGCAAGGTCCGTACATGGTTCACAGGGTACTGAAAGGATTATCCTCATGCAAATGTGGAGGCAGGGATTAGTCTCATGCAGGTGTGGAGGCAAGGATTAGCCTCCTGCAGATGGGGAGGCAAGGATTAGCCTCATGCAAAGAGCAAGTATCTAGTGAGAGTAGTATATGTCTTAGCTGGAGATATATTCGGTGTCTGATGTCCTGATTGATAGCAAATTTGTTACGTGTATATATTTGCGGATGCTATCACTACGTCAGATGTTCCCGCGTTCAAAGAAAAATTGTAAGTTTTGTGAGGGGAGGTTGGTTCATGCCTTCGTCTGCTGGCCTTGCTTTGCTCCATTCTGGAGGCCTTTTCGAGTTTCCATGGATAGAACCTGACTATCACGGAAATAGAGTTTTCAAAAATATTCAATTATTGATAAAAATAGAGTAATTTTAGAAACGTTTTGATATATCAAATGATTTTTAGATGAACTAGTAACTGTAACATATTTCAGAGACACTGTAGCTTTCTCATGTTAGAATTTTGAGGGTCCTCCTCAAAATTCTGCCCCAGATTGATAGATGATTCTTTAGCTGTTTGCGGGTAATGAGACTTGTCGAACCTTCTTCGGAATTTTGAGAATCTTTCTCAAAATTCTGCCCCAATTTCTTAATTGATTTATGACCGTCTGACATATGTTGGCGTTGGCTGGACTTGCTCCGGAATTTTGAGGTCCCTCCTCAAAATTCTGCCCCAGTTTCTGATCTTGAGGGAAATGGAAATTTCATTATGATATGACCGAACCCACAGGGCTGCCTACGTATCCCCTCTTTAACGGGAATCAGGTCAAGCGTAGTTCAATTACATCAGATGAGGAAATGTAAATTATCTAAGTATAGTATCTCTTGACTGCTTCTGAATTGATTGGTTTTGGCCAAATTTCTCCGTCCATTTCTGCAAGTATGAGTGCTCCTCCTGTGCCTCCCTATTTGCATGAGGCTAATCCTTGCCTCCATATTTGCATGAGGCTAATCCTTGCCTCCATATTTGCATGAGGCTAATCCTTGCCTCCATATTTGCATGAGGCTAATCCCTGCCTCCACACCTGCATGAGGCTAATCCTTGCCTCCATACTTGCATGAGGAGAATCCTTGCCTCCGTATTTGCATGAGGCTAATCCTTGCCTCCACACCTACATGAGGCTAATTCTTGCCTCTATATTTGCAGGAGGCTATGATAGCATCCTAGGAAGCTCAACTCTAATCAAGGACAGGGATGAAGCTTTTGAATCTCAAAGATGACCTTTAATAAGATGTCAAGCTAAAGAATTACAAAACAATATCATTAGACTTCAAGTGCAAATGAAGAAGTTATTAATTGGGAGGAAGAACTCAAGGATAAAGGATGTGAATTGGCTAGGTGATAGCATCAAGGACAAGGATAGAGTTTTGGAAGCTCCAAGGCCATATACAAGATCTCAAGCTAAAGAGTTGCAAACTAAGGTTGCTAGACTTCAATGGCAAATAAAGAAGCTTTTAATTGTAGAGGAAGAGCTCAAGCCCAAAGGAGATGAATTGTCCAAGTTTTACAATTATTTGGTAGTCCAAATTGAAGTCCAAGAGGTGGAAGATTGGGTTACCAAATCAGCCCTTGAAGTCCATCAATAGGGCTCAAAATGACCTCAAAAGAGGTCCAAAAGGAGGTGTTTCAAAAGGAGCCCAATTGGAGTCCAAACCAATGGCCTAAACTAATAGTTTTAAGGCCCAAATCTGCCCCAAAAGGATTTGGCCGCCCTCCCACTTAATTTTGAAGGTTTTTGTTACCCCTTAGGAGCCACCTACCTAAGTTTGATGGCTATTGTGACCCCTAGCAGCCCCCTACCTAATATAGATGACTTTTTAGCAACCCCCTACATTATTTTAAGTGCTTTTAACTCCTATAAATAAGGAGTTCTTCTCATTCATAAGACATAACATTTATTGATTAAGTATATCATACTTTGAGAGTTCTTTTGAACCTTTGTTACTTGTGCTTTGAGATTTATCTTTTAACCTTTACTAGTTCTTAGTTCAAGGTAGTAAGATTACTTCTCTTTTATGATATCTTTGATTCCTTTGTGGTATTCTTAGAAGGCGATTAATACTAGTTATTAATTGTTATCTCAAGTTACTCGTAAAGTGGTCAAGATCCGAATCTATTGTTTTGATTTGATTTTTAAGTAAAGGCGTTTGATTTCTTCCAAAAATCAAGACGTTGTTACTTTGATTTTGTCAAGGCTATAGAACTTGCGTTCTTGGAAGTTCTTGGAATTCTTCCCATATCCTTTATTTTCATCTTTTTAATTCTAGTTGTTCAATTCCTTGTTGTTATTGCTTCCGCATTAACTTCTCAAATTCTTACTCTAATTTGGATTCCCGACCTAGTTGTTATCAAGTGGTATCAGAGCGATTTTTATCAAGATTTCGTTCTTGGTAAGTCTTGGGATTTCTTGAATACAAAGAGCAAAGAAAAAAAAAGAAAAAAAAATTAAAAAAAAATGATAATCAGTTTTTAGAGCAAAAAATAGAATTGCGTGCTCTCCGGGATATTTCTTTTGTATCTAATTTGTTACCAAAAATTAACAAAGGAAACAAGAAGAGGGGATCCTAGATTTTCTTACTCTTTCTAATCTAAACATATAATCCTTTCCTTTTTGTTCGCGTCATGTTTCCACCGAGCCTAATAGTTCTAGGATTTGGTTTTTCTTTCATTAGTTCCCCAAAAATCTGAATTTTACTACTAAGAATTTCATATGAGTTGGGTTTAATTATAAATCTACAAAGTATTTTGTTCAAAGGTTATTTCGAGAGAAAAAAAAAGGGTAAAGTGTGTGAGAGAACAATTGAAAAAAAAACAAAGAAGCCAAATTTGCAAGATACATATTTCCTTTAATCTATGTCAAGATATCTCAAATAGGTAGTTGCAGTGGAAGGAGTAGATCTATGACTCAACAACTTGAAAGGTCGATATTACAATATATCGAATGGAAAGAAGACAATGGTAAAATTATTTTTCAAACAAGAGCTAAAGTGATGTCTACAATTTATACCCTTAGAATTGACAAAGCATTTAACTATAACTTAATTAGCACTTATATGGTTGAGAAATTGAACTTGCCTTGTGTTGAACATATTGATCCCTACATGTTGAAAGGAGTAAAGGTAGATAAAAGAGTGTTATTACCATTCTCTATTGGAAGGTATGAGGATGCGATTTGGTGTGATGTCATTCCCATGAATCATTTTCATATCTTGTTGGGAAGGCCATGGAATATCTATAGAAGTGCTTCATATAGTATCGAAAAAAATAGATACTCTTTTGAGGTTAATGGGAAGAAACTCAGTGTTGGACCTTTGACTCCCTCACAAATTTGTGCAGATAAAAAGATTGTTAAAGAGAATATGGAAAAATACGAGAGAGAAAAGAATGAGAGGAGTAAGGGAGTGCATGTTGACATTCCAAGAGAGGAAAAAAGAGAGGTTATCTTGAGTAAAAAGAGTGGGATGTCAAGTGAGGTAAACAATGATCTTGAGAAAAAAAAAAGAGAGAAAGCAATAAGAGAAACAAAGTCTGTGAGGTAGAGAGAGAAAAACAAGAGATATTGAGTAAAGGAAAAGAACTCTTTAGTGAGAGAAAAAAGGCTAAGGGTGAGGAAAACATTAGTCTTGCGATAAAAGCCAAATAGAGTGTAAGCAAGAAAAAAGTTTCTTTACTTCCTAACCCATTAACTCTTTCTTGTTTTAGTTCTTGTGATTTTGTGCAGCCACGTGATGAAATACCTTTTGAAAGGAGTGGTGAGGCGCAAGAGATGGTGGCAAAAGATACAATTGGATTCCAACATAAATTCGACAATATCAATTCTTGTTGGATGGTGGAAGACAAAAGCTTGATTAAATTCTTTGTTATTAAACCTTTTGACTATTTCGATTCTTATTTACAGGGTTATGATATGGGGTTGCCTAAAAGCATTGCTAAGGTGGAGCCATTGCATAAAAGAATACAAGGTGATGATGTTCCATTGGTAAATAAGTCCAAGTATGGTATGTATAATTGGTTTATTTGCATTCTTGGTCTTTCTAGAATACCTAAGGTATTTTTGGAGGTAATGAATTACACTCTTATTTCTTATATTGGTGACTTTATAATTTTTGTATATGATAATATTTTAATGCACATCAAGTCATTAACTATAATATCTAAGTATGTGTAAGAGTAATTCGCTTCCTTTTGAAATTGTGTATGACATAGATGATTACTTATTCCAACTTGGTGGAAAGAGGCATGGAATTTCTGAGAAGAGGCTTGCGAATGAGTTAAATATTTCTTCTTATCTTATTCAAGTGGATAATGAGTTTTCATGTGCTAAAGTGCTAGAATGTGATCTTTGTTATGTGATGAGGAGTCATTCTTCAAGTCATGTTCATTGTAAGCTTGTAAAAGTATTTGTTTCTAGTAAAGAGGATATGCATGATTGTTGTAATACTGGTGATCAAATACTCTTTCATGTAGAGGAATCCATGAGATTTGTAATTGTAGTTAGTAGTCTATATCATGAATGTATCTTGTTTGATAAATGTGGTAAAGGTACTTATATTAAATGGATGTGTAGTCACTCTTTTATAATTTCTTTGTCATGTATACTCATGGACTGCCGTACCGACAAGATCGAATTGCAAGTTCCATTGCATGGTGCATCTAAGAGAGGTTTTTATTGTATTAATCTAGGTAGACATAAATTTTATTGGGATGATGATGTCCATATGCTTTATAAGGGAGTATTTATACCTATTAGGATTGATTGGGTTAAATGGACACATTGTCACTATCTTATTTTATTCCTACTATTTTTTCAGATTAGTGGATACCATTTACTAGTGCGTGTTTTCTTTTTCTTGCAAGGTCGAAATTCGAGGACGAATTTTCTTCAAGAAGAGGGGAATGATAGCATCCTAGGAAGCTCAACTCTATTCAAGGACAGGGATGAAGCTTTTGAATCTCAAAGATGACCTTTAATAAGATGTCAAGCTAAAGAATTACAAAACAAGATCATTAGACTTCAAGTGAAAATGAAGAAGTTATTAATTGGGAGGAAGAGCTCAAGGATAAAGGATGTGAATTGGCTAGGTGATAGCATCAAGGACAAGGATAGAGTTTTGAAAGCTCCAAGGCCATATACAAGATCTCAAGCTAAAGAGTTGCAAACTAAGGTTGCTAGACTTCAATGGCAAATAAAGAAGCTTTTAATTGTAGAGGAAGAGCTCAAGCCCAAATGAGATGAATTGTCCAAGTTTTACAATTATTTGGTAGTCCAAATTGAAGTCCAAGAGGAGGAAGATTAGGTTACCAAATCAGCCCTTGAAGTCCACCAATAGGGCTCAATATGACCTTAAAAGAGGTCCAAAAGGGGGTGTTTCAAAAGGAGCCCAATTGGAGTCCAAACCAATGGCCCAAACTAATAGTTTTAAGGCCCAAATCTGCCCCAAAAGAATTTGGCCGCCCCCCACTTAATTTTGATGGCTTTTGTTACCCCTTAGGAGCCACCTACCTAAGTTTGATGGCTATTGTGACCCCTAGCAGCCCCCTACCTAATGTAGATGACTTTTTAGCAACCCCCTACATTATTTTAAGTGCTTTTAACTCCTATAAATAAGAAGTTCTTCTCATTCATAAGACACAACATTTATTGATTAAGTATATCATACTTTGAGAGTTCTTTTGAACCTTTGTTACTTGTGCTTTGAGATTTATCTTTCAACCTTTACTAGTTCTTAGTTCAAGGTAGTAAGATTACTTCTCTTTTATGATATCTTTGATTCCTTTGTGGTATTCTTAGAAGGCGATTAATACTAGTTATTAATTGTTGTCTCAAGTTACTCGTAAAGTGGTCAAGATCTGAATCTATTGTTTTGATTTGCTTTTTAAGTAAAGGCATTTGATTTCTTCCATAAATCAAGACGTTGTTACTTTGATCTTGTTAAGGCTATTGAACTTGCGTTCTTGGAAGTTCTTGGAATTCTTCCCATATCCTTTATTTTCATCTCTTTATTTCTAGTTGTTCAATTCTTTGTTGTTATTGCTTCCGCATTTACTTCTCAAATTCTTACTCTAATTTAGATTCCCGACCAAGTTGTTATCAGGCTAATCCCTGCCTCCACACCTGCATGAGGCTAATCCTTGCCTCCATATCTGTATGAGGCTAATCCCTGCCTCTACAGTTGCATGAGGCTAATCCCTGCCTCCATATTTGCATGAGGCTAATCCTTGTCTCCATACCTGCATGAGGCTAATCCTTGCCTCCCTATTTGAGTGAGGCTAATCCTTGACTCCCCACCTGCATGGGACTAAGCACTGTCCCTCTTTGCACAAATATTGCTTTATTTTTAGTACTATCTATTCGCTTTTCAATCGGGCTATGCTTTGCCCTCCATTTCACAAGACTAAGCCTTGTCTTGTTAACATCATGCTATTGAATATCATAGGCTGAAATATCGCCAATCTATCCAAAGGCGTCATAGTCTATAAGGCACCATCCTCATAGCCGGAAGACATCATGCCATGGCCTGAGGATCCCTCAAATTTGCATATCATTATTCAAAGGCGTCATAGTTCGGAGGCACCACTTTTCATGGCTCGAGAACATCATTTCATGGCCTACGAATCCCTCACTAAAAAATTCATGGACCAGGACGTCATCTTTAACCTTCCAAAGACAACCTTCATGGTCTAAAGGGAATCTGCATCATGTTTAAATTTTCGCACAAATACATGTCGGCATCATCTTTTCATCTTCAGGTGACCAGCAAGCAACCGCTATCCTAGCAGGAGCGACCTCGCTCCAGTTCTTTCAAATTATCTCAAACACTCACCATAACCGCTCTTGCATCTCGTATCCGTTCTTATAGTGACTTCATCGTATATTCCACCAATGAATCCAGAACTACACCTGGCCTGATTCCTATAAAACCAGAGATTGTAGGTAACTCAAGACTAGAGTTCGGCCTCCATCTTTCAAAAAAAAATTCTCCATTTGGTCAAAATTGGTCATCATTTCTTTACCCGAAAACTCTTTCATCCTTCCCGGGTAAAGAGGGGCAGCTATTGATACCCAATTTTTCCTTATATATATTTTGTACATATATATACTTTCAAAATAGCATATGTAGTTATAAGGATGCATAAGCATTTTTATAATTTTTTTCTATAATTTTTAAAGGCCCAAATTGATTTATTTCTTCCCTTTTTATTTATAAAGTTTTCAATAATTATCCTTCAAATTATTTTTATGGTGATTTAGTCATCTAAATTCTTTATTTATGCCAAATTATTATTTAAATATTTGATTGCATTTTTTTTATAATTGCATTTACATTTTTAGGCTAAATTGCATATCTTTGCAATAATAATCCTACTAATGCATAATTACATTATTGATGCATAAAATGATCTTTTATATTTTTAAAATGTTAAAAAACTATTTTAAATCATTTTAGTACATGAAAATATTTTTAGAAATCATTTATTATTTTTATAAATTATATAGGATTAAAAGTGACTATTTAAAACCTAGCCTATGTTTATTTCAATTTCAGCCCAATTAACCCAATTACCAGCCCAATTTTTAATTAAATTACCCATCCCAAATCCCAGCTACCTGACCCAGCCCCAATCTCATCTAATCTCGGCCGTTGATCATAGAGATCAATGGCCACCATCAATCCCTTCCATTTTTAGTCCCAAACGACCCCCAAAACCTATCATTCTCACCTACCCGCCGCCCTGAAACCCCTTCTCTTATCTCAAAATCTCTCAACCTAACCCTAGTCCAATCTCATGACCCTTATCTATGGCTATCTCTGGTGGTTTCTCACCACCTCCCAGGCGTCCAGTGGCCTCTCTCACGTTATTCTTGCCATCTCTAGGGCCCTCAAGGGACCAGGGCTAGTGACTTGCATCTATGGTTCCTCCCTCACCTGTTTCAGGCCATTCCAGTGTAATTTCGAGTAAGATTATCCTATATTGACTAAAATCTATGGGTTTCTCAGTATGTTTCTTCATCTCTATGCCGTTCTCTTCGAAACCCTCATTTCTCTTCTAAACCTCTTAGATCTATACAGAACTGAGGTGATTTGGGTTTGTTTTATGTGAGTTTTACAATAACCTTAAGATTTTTTTTACAAGAATCGTATGATTTTCAAGTGATTTTCACTTTTTCTTAAACTGTGGTTTCCAGAATTTCTTTTACAAATTGTTTGACGACTTTTTGTGTTTAATCTTCTGCTTCTCATGTATTTCGACTGATTCTGCTATAACCATTAGCCCATTTGTACTGAAAGCCCTAATTTTTGATGTTCTTCGTCTGGGTTCTGAGTTCTAGCATAACGACTGGTTCTTGCTTTGGGTTTTTGTAATTTCTCGTGACTTTCTTGCCCTAATATGCTTCTACTGAATTTCTTAGTTTGACCTTTCACTGATTCTATGTGCTTGCGTTCATCTTGACTATTCATATCAAGACTTGTATCTTTCTCATGGAATCAGTGTTGTTTAACTTTTTGTTTTGTTAAAGTTATATATCGATTCCTGACTATTCATGTTTTACCTTATTTTATATGTTAAACATGCTAACTCTTTCATGACTTTCTCTTTGATTATTTTGAATTCCTTATTTCTTGATTTGATTTGAACACTTTCCCTTAAACTTTCGATTCTTACCTTTCTACTCGATTTGATTGAATTGCTTGCCTTTATTAATTTTTCCTTGCTTTGTCTGCATTATTGCTTGATTCTTACTGTTATTTCCTTAATTAGAACTCTATGTATCTCCCCTAATTACTTATTTTGTACCTAGGTCCTTTGAACTCTTTCCTTATTTGGTACCTGTTCTTTACCGTTTGAAATGACTCCCTTAATTAAGGGAAGACTTGGATTGATTTTACTTTAATTGATTCCGAGATTCTACAATTACTGAACAATTTGATTCTTACCTTATTTACCTAGCTTTCGAACTACTATATATGCTTTCTTCTACTCTTATTACACACAACATTAGTTCAAAAATCATTATTCTTTACATTCCAAAGTTCTCTTTCTCTTCTGCTACTTGTGATACTCACTGATCTAGCCGGCTGAAAGCCAAGGCTAGATATTGGAATTTTATTTGCTTTATATTCTGCACCCTTTTCTTCAACTGGTATGTCTCTAGTTAAGTTTTGAAATCCAAACCCTATGTGTTTCATTCGTGCACTAGTTCATCAGTTATGTATTCCTGTTTACTTCTTTTGAGCATGTCTAATTCTGTCTTGATCAATGCATGCTTTATATTCTTCAATCTTTCCTGCTTACTTCTTCACTTAGCATGTCCAAACTATGTGTTCAATCCTGTTCAAGACATACCAACTATTATCTATGTCTTAACTACTGAGTTTTTGAGATCCTAACTGTTGTATACAATTTGTGATTATATGTTTCCTCTATCCCTATCCATGTACCCTAATGTGATTCTTATGTGCCACAATCCCTTTATCCCCATGTGAAGATCTATTTGTTAAGTGTTCTTTTCTGAATATGGGTGTCTCTTATGACTAATTGATTGTCTGCTACTTGGTACTCTTCTCAAACTGTCTTTTACTACTAAGTTATTTCCTATTTTTTTTCTAAAAAACTTTTTCTACTTCTGAAGTCATCTCTGTACTATTTTCAAAAACAAAACTATGTCAAGCACTCTCATTTTACTCTTAGGATATTAGGTTCTGCCCCTCTGATATGTGTACTGCCTTGAGACCCTTGAGATCTCTCTGAACTCTGGCATGTCAGAGCCGGCCTTTCCACACTGCACCTAAATCAGTTATTGTTGAGAAAAGGTCTAGGTGTGATCACTGCCCGAGATCCTTGAGGTCCTTAGGGAACTCTGACACACCTAGACATGATACTGTCTATGGAACTTTGGCATTTTGAGACTGTTGGAGGCTTGGAAGTCATTTGGGCCTGCTTCAGGCTCCCTATAGTTAACTTCTTCTTTTCTTTATTTTGTTTATGTAATTTATTCAGCTGGTCTGTAATAATTATTTGTAAACAACATTAGGGTGATTAGAGAAAAAGGGGTGGGTAGTTATATATATGTTGGGTAAATCGGGTAGATACCATGCTTATAGGGTTGTGTTAGTTCAAACGCATTTGCTATGTTTGCTGTACTTTCACAGTATTAGAAACCATGCCTATAGGGTTAAAATCAGCTTTAATAATTAAATACCATGCCTATAGGAATTAAAATCAGCTCTAGTAGAAATCATGCCTATAGCACTCAAAACCAGTTTAGTTAAATAAATCAGTTTAATTCATTGTTTGTTCATTCTGAATTGGTTAATTAATTTGTCCATTTCTTAATAAGTTTTCAAACACTACCTTAAGTTAATATCGTTAGAAAGCATGTCTATAGGATCTCAAGTTGTCCATTTTCAAAAATTGTTCATTGTTTTACTGCACTTCTAATCAATGTAGATATCATGCTCTTAGGACATCACTGTTATGCGCTTAGGGAAGCCTTTGGGGCAATTTAAATTTTGCAACTATGAAACTGTGCTTTATTATTTAAAATTGTTCAGATTTAACAGGTCTAAATCAATAGGCAAGCTAAATAGGTTTTTGACACTCTGTCTTATTCAATACTGTATAATCCCTGCTCACCTAGATATCATGTTCTAGGATTTTCTCTTAAATACCTGACTGTTGTTTGGAGATGTGCATTTACTTGTTATATTTGTGGAGGTGACTGTGAGCATATAATTTGTTCTCTTTAAATGCAGTCCTCATTGTTCTAGATTGATGCCTAGACCTTTATTGTCACGACCCTGGTTCACCCTCTGTGAACCATCGTGATGGCACCTAGTCTCTACGACTAGGTAAGCCTAAAATGCGGAAGATAAACCAATTTGCGGAAGAATACAATTTAAAACAGAAATAATGTAATAAAACAGCGTTTTAAAAGTGCCGCTCGACATACAAAATATAACTCTCAAAACCAATACACTTTCCCAAAATCCGGAAACCTATGAATCACAAGCTAAGAGATACATAAGAAGCTCTAACTCCAGAAATGTCTAACCAAAAGGGGAATACTGAAGGGCTATACTATTACAGAAAGATAGAAAGGGACTCCTCGATCTGCGGACACAGCAGATATTCCTCGAAGTCTTTATAGAAGCGCCTCGCCTCAAAGATGATAAGACAGAGTGAAAGTACCTGGATCTACGCATGTTTGGGCATGAGTACACCACAGCTGTACTAAGTAAGTGCCAAGCCTAACGTCGGTCGGGTAGTGATGAGGAAGGTTAGGGCCCTACTGAGGTTAAATAAAATACAAAGTATAATAGTGTAGAACAAGACAATATAATTAAGTGCAACAGTAAGAAATAACATAGAATAGAAAAAGCAACAACAACTAGAACAGAGGCAAAATAATCAGGGAAAGGAAATACAACTCAACACAGAGGTAACAACCAGGATACCTTCCAGGATACCGTCTAGTAGTCCCAATTACATTTATCCAGTGGATCTCCCGGGATACCATCCCGTAGTCCATCATCTATATCCGAAGGATCTCCCGGGATCCCGTCCCCTAGTCCAACTATCAGTGTGCGGGGATCTACCGGAAATCCTGATCTGTAGTCCCAAATGTAAATACCCAGTACTGGGGGAATCTACCGGGTGCAGTCCCGTAGTTCCATATAACTGTGCAGGGGGATCTAATGGAATCCCACATCCGTAGTTCCAAATAAACAGACAAGGGGGATCTACATGAATCCCACATCCGTAGTCCCAAATAAACAGACAAGGGGATCTACCGAAATCCCACATCCGTAGTCCCAAATAAACGGACAAGAGGGATCTACTAGAATCCCACATCCGTAGCCACAAAGCAAGAGACTCCAAGAAAGCAAACTAAATCAGAGATACGAAAGTTTTCCTACAAAGGGGCTGGCTTCAACAACCCATAAGGGACGGCTTGCCAAGCTACACAAACAGTTAATTTGTTTATAGTCGCAAAAGTTTTCCTATAAAGGGGCTGGCTTCAACAACCCATAAGGGACGGTTTGTCAAGCTACACAACTCAGAAAACTTTTGTACTATAACCAACGTTAGCTGTTTATAACTCAGAAAACTTTTGTACTACAATAAGCTAACTTTCAAAGAGTATTCTTACTCTATTTTCGTACATGGACTAGCCTTTCCATCCATTCGAAAGATAGAACAAGAGGGAAATTTAGAAAGCACTCATATGTAATATATCACAAAAGATTTACAAAGGTTACAAGATAATCCTACAACTACTACAAGGCCTCCTTTATATAGGACTAGGAGATTATTACAGGACAAACTTTCATGATAAAATAAACTTATCTTACATGGCAAACTTATCTACAAGCGGGTCCCTCTTGGCATGTGAAGTACTTTAGGCAAAACAACTAAAAAACACCTGAAAACATGTGAAAGGGGTGACATATACATGGTGTAGCATGTGACGCCAAGTGAAAGTATTGTGTTGCATGTGACGAAGCATGTGGAGGCATGTGGAAGTATGTGAAAACAAGTGGAAGTGGGGCCCGAATAATATGGAAAGATGTGGGAATTTGTCTTGGCATGGGTAGGATATTTTTTAGGGTTTTTTGGGTAGGTAATGTAGGATTATGGTGAGATTAGCAGGGATTTAGAAAATTATCCTTCATTGATTCTAGGGTTGTCTTCTAGGTATCTTTTCAAAGACCTTGTGTAGTAATGCCTGGAATTTGACGGTCCTTCTCTGCTGTGTTCTTTCTCCTTTGAATTGAGAGATGTAATCCGCAAATTTAATCTGGAAATGTCATAAGTGATCTTTTCCTGGATGACTTCGTATGGGGTTTGATATTCTTTTGCTGCTTTCCGGACTCTTTCCCAGTGAGGATGAGTGTTGGTATAATTCCAGCTTGCCCAATCGTTTGACCATATCTCTCTCGGGATGCACCTATTTTGCTGGAAAAGGATTCTTTGTGCCTTGCTATATTCTTCCTCCATTAATAAAATGGACACGGGAAATTCCCACCAGAATAATGACTCTGCTTGTTCCTGGGCTTTTCCATTAATAATCTTCACTGGCCTGTGGAACATGAATATCTTTGCTGCGTAGGAATCACTGAAACATTTCATCCAATATCTTCTAGGCTTGAACCATAGTAAAAATACTTTAAGAGCGGGTGCAATGTTATCAAAATTCTTGAAGACATTGCATTTGAATTCCATGAAAATATAATACTAATGGCATAGGTACCAGAAAAACCATAATAGTTCTTGTGGAAAATCCTTGGCTTAAGCAATGAATATATGGCAGAACGAGTATTCTGGATTGACCCCATATGGCTTGAGAATGGATCCTCCATGTTGCTGGAAAACTTGGAGCTCATAATGAGTTCTTCTTTCTATAATAATTGACGGATCAAAGGGATCCATGAGGTTGAACAACTCCAGTGGATGGTCTGTTGGCTTTGATGAACTTGTTCCTGGTATACTTGAGAGCATGAAGATGTGGTTGATAAGCTTTTGCTTTGACTTCAGTTTTGTTGGGGAAAATCTCTTTGAGAATTCTTCCGGTCGAGATAGAAAATCTGCGAGAATATTATCCTTTCCTTTCAGGTGCCTGACTTGAAATTTGTATGGAGAGAACCATTGAGCCCACCTGAGAATCTGAGGATTGAGAATAATTTTTGCATTTAGCTGAATCATCTTTGGGAAGGCCTTCATATCCATCTCTATTGGAAATTCTGTATGAATAAGGAAGAAATTAAATTTCTTAATTCCATTCTTTACTGCAAGAATTTCCTTGAAAGTGGAGTGATAATGTCGCTCGGCATCTTTGAACTTTCCACTAGCGTATCCGCATATTTTCCTCTGGACATCTTTTTCTTCAAATAGAACAACACTCCAATATTCATTGCTGGCATCAGTTTGCAATATCTTCTTACCATCTGAAGGGATATAAAGGGACTTGACATTTTTAGAAATCTCCTTTATTTCCTTGACTGCTTCATCTTGTTTCTTTCCCCATGGTGGAGCATTTTTCTTGAGCATCTCTATGAGTGGAGAAATGTAATGTAGAGATATTTGGGATGAAATCTCTCACATAATTTACTATGCCCAAGAATTGTTGGATATGCTTTGTTGTGAGGTTGGTATCCGGAAATTTGAGTAATTCTTGACATATATGTGGTCCTCGACTGTATTCACCTTGGACAAAATGCATTCCAAGAAAATCAATCTCATTTTGAGCAAGAACCATCTTTTTTGCTGAAAGCATGATTCCGTACTGTGTTACCAATGCCTCAAATTGACGAAGCAAGTTGATATGTTCCTCCAATGTATCACTAAATAACAGGATGTCATCTATATAAACTAAAGAGGTATGGATGATGGGTTGGAATATTTTTATCATGGCTTTTTGGAACAAGGAGGGTGCAGTTTTCAACCAGGAGGGCATGACTTTCCATTAGAAGTGATGATCGGGGATGCAAAATCCCGTTTTGGGTCTTTCTTCAGGGTGGATTCCCAATTTTCAAAATCTGGATTTTAAATCAAACTTGGAAAAATATTTGGCCTTGGCTAAGTGGGAGAAAAAGGTGAGTTTATTTGGGATAGGAAACTTATCATTTTGGAGGAAATGGTTAAGTGGATGGTAGTTGATGACTAACCTAAGTTTTTCTCTTGTCTGTTCAACTCTTTTGTTGACATAAAATGCTTCGCATGCCCATTGTGAATCTGATGGCTCTATCAGATCAAATTCCACAAGTTCTTCACATTCTTTCTTTGCAAGCTGAAGATGGTCTGGATTCATCCCTGAATGGCTGGCTTTTGTTGGATTGATATTTTCATTCTTCTTGAAAGGGAGCTTGATAAAAAAAACTCTTCGTTTTTCCATAACGGGTGTTTCCCTTTCTTCATGAAATCCTTGTGGGATTCCGCACATGAATGTTCAATGAGATTTTGCTTAATCTCTTTGATTTGTTCGTCGTCGGTGATTTGGAATAGCATTGGAATCTCAGAATAAGGTTTGAATTGCTTTTTAAAAGCTATCCTGTTGGACTTGATCTGAAGTTGATCCCTAAGTTGTCTGTAAATGTTGAATCCAATAATAAGATCCTTTCCTGGTACATCAGATCCTAGCAGCTTGGTTCTGTACTTCAACCCTGGAAAGAACTCAATTGTGACCGGGTGCTTTGTAATGACAATTGTGGTCAAGATTGCATTTGATGTAGTGTTGAAATCTTTAAAATGCGGCACCCATTGATCTTCAGGGAGAACAACAAGATTTATGAGTGAAGAAGCAGCTCTGGTGTCGATAAAAGCAATAACTCGAGTTGGTTTATCCCATTTGGATGAATAGACTTTGAGTTCTATTTGAGGAATGACTGCGAGAGCGTTGATCTTCTCTCGGGCTTCGATCACTAGTTCTGAAATTTGGTAGTGATCATCGCCTTGATCTTCATTTTAGAAATGGAAAATTTCATATTAAGGCAAACAAGTAATTCTACCCTAGCATGCTGCACATAATTCAGGTAAGGCAGTTTGAGCAAGTAAAGCAATCAAGTCACTTATACATGCTTTCCTAAGCTAACAACAGGCTTAATAGTGCAAGTAATAAAAACAGGAAAGCAAATATACTAGTAATACTTAATGAAAACCGGATTTACAACAATTAGCACAAGTACGCACTCGTCACCTCACGCACAAGGCATTTCAATTACCAAATAAACCAAATCCTAAGGGGAAAGTCCCCCACACAAGGTTAGGCAAGCCACTTACCTCGAACCGACTCAAAATCAACCCGAAACCACGCTCTTGCCACGAGTACTCGACTACAAATGGACCAAATCTATTCAATTCAATTGCATAATGTAAATAACACTTCAAGTAACTGATTCTACAAAAAAAATCTAAGGTAATACGCGAAATTAGGTAAAATGATCAAAACGCCCCTCGGGCTCATGTCTCAGAATCGGGTAAAATTTACATTTTCAGAAAACTCGTACCCTCACAAGTCTATACATAACAAGAACACTGAAATCGGAGTTCAATTAATCCCTCAAATACCCATGTTAGGGTCTCTTAATCTCAAGCCCTAATTACCCATTTTCGCCAAATTTCTCACCACCAATTAGGTCCTTAATCACATATAAATGAGTTATGAAGTCAAAAATGTTACCTCCAAGTGATTCCCCTTGAATCCCTCTTCAAAGAGCTCCAAAATTGCTCAAAAATGGTGGAAGATAACCCCAAAATAGCGGACCAAATGGCTATTTAAACATTCTGCCCAGGCATCAAATCCTTCTTAATGAACGCGGTCAACGCCTCGCATTCGCAAAGCACAAATTTACTTTGACTAAAATTCCTTCATCGATATCGTGAAACACAACTCGCGAAGTCTTAGCTCTCATACTCAACGCGAACGCGACGTCCCCTCCGCGAATGCGAAGGACAAATCAACCTCAACCCAGCCACCCAACTTTCCTCTATGCGAACGCGACATCACCTCGCGAACGCGTTGCACAAGACCCTAGCCCCTTTGCGAACACGGAGACTCCCTCACGAATGCAAAGGCTAAATCCTCAGCCTCACCTGCTAACCCTTTCGCAAACATGAGGGCTACTCGCGAACACGAAGGTCATTTTTCTGCAAACACCCAACAACAGTTTTCTGTAGTTTTTCACAACTTGAAATGGTCC
This sequence comes from Nicotiana tabacum, assembly GCF_000715075.1. Lineage (NCBI taxonomy): Eukaryota > Viridiplantae > Streptophyta > Magnoliopsida > Solanales > Solanaceae > Nicotiana > Nicotiana tabacum. The sequence continues at coordinate 132,866,438 of NC_134101.1, read as the reverse complement.
GATTGACCACCCGAAACACACCCGAGGCCCCCGAGACCTCAACCAAACCTTCCAACCAATCCTAAAACATTGTTCAAACTTGTTCCAACCTTAGAAATGCTCAAAACTCAAAACACCTATTTTTCATCGGATTCAAGCCTAGGAATTCCAAAACCTCTAAAAATACGCTTTCGATCAAAAAGTCTATCAGACCTCGTCCGAATGACCTGAAATTTTGCACACATGTCACATTAAACACTATAGAGCTACTCCAACTTTTGGAATTCCATTCCGACCCTCGGATCAAAATCTCACTATCGAATCGGAAACTTCAAAAATTCAACTTTCAGCATTTCAAGCCTAAATTAGCTACGAACCTCCAAAACACAATCCGAACACGCCCCTAAGCCCAAAATCACCCAACGGAGCTACCGGAACCATCAGATTTCCATTCTGAGGCCGTCTTTATATGTATGCAACTTGTTTAAGTCTTTTCCTTTTATCTCATTACTTGAGTCATACAATGTCCAAAACATGCCTTTATTTGGAAGTATGTGTTTAAATCGTTTATTTGATAAAAGGACTAATTCATAAGTATGAGTTCAGATGGGACCCACCGTTGTGGACTAAGAGGGGTGCCTAACACATTCCCCTCAAGGTTATTTCGAGCTCTTACCCTAAATCTCTAGTAATGCAAACTAGTCTAAGAATTAATCACTCTAGGTGCCCTAACACACCATAATTCGTTAGGTGGCGACTCTTCAAAAACCTAAATTCCCAAAAGGAAATGAGTTATTACCCCCATGAATGTTGGAACTCGAACTTCTCTCCTCACGGAGGGAAAAGGGGGGCACGACAATGACATCTATTCCCCAGGCAGCAAAAGGCCAATGTGCACTTGTTGCATTGAGCTCATTTGGTGGTACCTTTATCATGTCTGCATGTACCTGGAATTGGTGGCATTTCTGGATGTACCTGATGCAATCCTTTTCCATGGTCATCCAAAAATATCCAGCTCTAACTATCTTTTTGGCTAGAACAAAATCGTTCATATGTGGTCCACAAGTTCTGACATGTATCTCCTCAAGCAATCTGGAAGCTTTGCATCAACACATCTTAACAACCCCAGATCAGGAGTTCTTCTATACAGGGTCCCTCCGCTTTGGAAGAAGTGATTGGACAACCTCCATAAAGTGCGTTTCTGAGTATAGTTTTCCTGTTCTGGATATTCTCCTTTCGCCAAATATTCTTTGATGTCGTGGAACCAAGGTTTTCCATCCGTTTCTTCTTCAACATGAGGATAGTAAGCAGGTTGATTATGGATCCTCACCGGGATAGGATCGATGAAATTCTTATCTGGATGTTGTATCATTGATGACAAGGTGGCCAGTGCGTCTGCAAACTCATTTTGAATTCTGGGAACATGTTTGAATTCTTTATTTGTGAATCTCTTCATCAATTCCTGCACATGATACAAGTATGGTAGTATCATGTTGTTCTTCGTAGACCATTCTCCTTGAACCTGATGTACCAGAAGATCCGAATCGCCAATTACCAGCAACTCTTGTATATTCATATCGATGGCCAAATTGAGCCCCATGATGCAAGACTCATATTCTGCCATATTTTTGGTGCACAAAAACCTAATCTCTACGGATACCGAGTAATGTTGGCCTGTTTCTGATACTAAAACTGCTCCAATGTCCACTCCTTTGATGTTTGCAGCCCCATCGAAGAACATTCTCCAACCATCATAGGCTTCAGCAATGTCCTCTCCTACGAATGATACTTTTTCATCAGGAAAATACATTTTTAATGGTTTGTATTCTCCTCCCACAGGATTTTCAGCAAGATGATCTGCCAATGCTTGTCCTTTGACTACCTTCTAAGTTACATAGATGATATCAAACTCACTTAACAATATCTGCCACTTGGCTAACTTCCTGGTTGGCATGGGCTTCTAAAATATGTACTTAAGAGGGTCCATCCTGGATATGAGGTATATGGTATAGGCACAGAAGTAATGCCTCAATTTCTGAGTTGTCCAAGTCAAAGCATAGCAAGTGCGTTCCAACAAAGAGTATCGTGTTTCATAAGGTGTGAACTTCTTACTCAAGTAGTATATGGCTTGCTCCCTTCTTCCTGTTTCATCATGTTGTCCCAAAACACATCCGAAAGATCCATCTAACACTAATAGATAGAGTAGCAAAGGTCTCCCAGGTTCTGGCAGGACTAGGACTGGCGGTGTAGACAAGTATTCCTTGATTTTGTCAAAAGCCTTCTGACAGTCCTCTATCCAACTGGTTTCAGCATCCTTCCTCAACATTTTGAAGACGGGTTCACATATTACAGTGGACTGTGTTATGAAGCGGCTAATGTAGTTGAGGCATCCTAGGAAGCTCATCACGTCCTTTTTGTTCTTTGGTGGTGGTAACTCTTGGATAGCCTTAACTTTGATGGGTCCAACTCAATTCCTCGGCGACTGACAATGAATCCCAACAGTTTTCCTGCAGGAACCCCGAATGCACATTTTGCGGGGTTCAATTTTAGATTGTACCTCCTTAGCCTGTCAAAGAATTTTCTCAAGTCTGCTATGTGATATGCGGCCCTCTTGGATTTGATGATGATGTCGTCAACATACACCTCTATTTCCTTGTGTATCATATTATGGAAGATGGTTGTCATGGCTCTCATGTAAGTAGCCCCAGCATTCTTTAGATCGAGTGGCATCATCTTGTAGCAGTGCACTCCCCACGGTGTAATGAAAGCTGTTTTCTCTGTATCTTCTTCGTCCATCCAAATCTGGTGATAACCCGCGAAGCAATCTATAATGGATTGGAGTTCATGCTTGGCACAATTGTCGGTCAGGATGTGTATATTTGGCAGTGGAAAATCATCCTTGGGAATTACTCTGTTTAAATCCCGATAGTGTCAACACACCATGACTTTCCCATCTTTCTTCGGAACCGGTACAATGTTGGCTAACCAGGTTGGGTACTCAACTACCCTGAGGACCTTGGCTTTTATCTACTTAATGACCTCTTTGATTTTTAGGCGTATATCTGGTTTGAGTTTTCTGAGTTTCTGCATCACCGACTGGCATATTGAGTTGGTGGGCAATTTATGAGCCACTATAGATGTGCTTAGACCGGTCATGTCATCATATGGCCATACAAAAATATCCTTATGTTCTTTCAGGAAACGAGTGTATTCTTCCTTCTTTGACAATGATAAGTGAATGCTTATGTGAGTCTCTTTGACTGTTTCGAAATCTCCCAAATTGATTGCTTCGATTTCATCCAGGTTGGACTTAGGTTTGTTCTCAAAGTTCTCAACTTCTCTGACAACTTCCTCAGGTATTTCATCCTCTTCTTCTAAGGCACTATCCTTATATTGTTTTGTCTCATTACATGTCACAATCATCGGTTCATCGGGACTCATTAAATGTAATAATAACATTGTAGAAGAAAAAAATATGAAAGATAATAATGAATAATAAATAGCAATGCATTAATTAAATTTGAAAATATCCAAAATAGGTACGACTCGATGGCTCGAGCAAGTATTTCAAAACAAAATGCGTTTTTAAAACAAAACTACTAAAAATATCTTAAATGCCTAGCATGGCTATTAAAACAAATCAGGCTAATTGCCAAGCTACCCAGGAACTCGACGGGCCCGGGATGGTGTGGCAGTCCAATTCTTGAGAACAATTCCTTTCTCCACAGTCTAAATGGTAAGGCCTTCTTCCTCCTCCTCCTCCTCAACTATCACATTGCAATGCATATTCTCGTCTTATAGGAACCAATTTCTCAACCCAGTCAAAGGTTCTTCCTCTGCAGATCCCCGTATTATATCAGCCTGGTGAAAAGTTTGACTCAAATGTGGCATTGGCTGCTCGAGAGTACCATAAGGACCATGCCATGGTGGCGACCAATCATTATATTCTTGCCAGGTGTATGAATATCCTAGCCCGAAAGTTGTGCCATGACGTTTCAACTGTATCGGTTTGGTAATGCCCTGGAGTTTCTTCCCAAGCCCTTTGCCAGGTTCATACCCAGACCATGCCAGTATGCTTTTTATTTTGTTACTCTACCACTTGTCCTTCTCAATTGTGTTGACATGTTCAATATAGTGATAACTCTCCACCCAGCCTTCTTCTATTCTCGATAATCGGGGTAGTTTGACTGGTGTAAATGGGGTTACTTCCATCTCCATGAATGATTCCCTCCTGATGGTTCCATTCGAACTTCACGGCCTGGTGTAGTGTAGAAGCCACGGCCCCAATGGCATGTATCCAAGGTCATCCCAATAGAAGATTTTATGTAGCTGATATGTCTAGTACTTGGAACTCAACATCGAACCAAGTTGGTCCCATCTCCAGACAAAGGTTAATCTCTCCAATCATGGCCTTTTGAGATCCATCAAATGCTTTCACGACTCCTTGCTCGTATCTCATGGAAATCTTTGCCCTACTTTTTCAGAGTAGTCAATGGACAAATGTTGAGTCTTGAACCCCCATCTATTAAGACTCTAGCGATGAATTTGTCCTCGAACTGTACTGTGATATGTAATGCCCTTGTCACAACCCAAACCGATGGCCGCAACGGGAACCCGGTACCTTACTCAACCGAGTACCAACACAACGTATCTTTCGTATCATACTATCATAAGTAAATGAGCCAGAGAGGCTGTCCTGAGATAAGTAGAATACAACATGTAATACCAACATATACATAAGACATATGGGCCTCTAAGACCAAAATAACCACTCGTACACTGAACATAGGCCGACAAGGCCATACTATCTTTTTCGTACATGACATATGTCTAGAAGCCTCTATGAATACATAATTTTCATAAAGGCCGGGACAGAGTCCCGCCATACCAAACAAAACACGTCTAAATCATACTAACCAAACAAGCAACTCCGAAGCAAATGAAGCGCACCAACATCTTCCGCTGAGCTGATAGCCTACTTTAAGGGCTCTCAACCTGTCTATCGGGACTTGCGGGCATGAAACGCAGCATCCCTAAGCAAAAGGGAAGTCAGTACAAATAATGTACCGAGTACGTAAGGGACATAAATAAGTACATAAAAGACATGGAAGAAATATAGAGTACATGACCCAACCTGTAAGTCTAGACAACTCTGTAAATCATGAAATACTTATAGTGTCATGCATATGAATGTCATGTCGTGCATAGGTACATGTGTTCATAATATCATCAAGCCTCTGAGGGCATCCCATCATATAATATCGGCCACTGTGGGCAAAATTATCAACGTATACCAACTGATTAGGTGGTGGTGCGTATATAACGTTGTAATCTTTTCCCATATCCCATATATATATATATATACACACATATAAACGCGTATATAATGCCATCTGATCATGGGTCAATGTACATAAATGCAATGCATGAGAAATACGTCAATAAAATCTTTTGGAGTGTCATAAGACCATTAAGCCTTTGAGTAGTATCATGAAGTAAACTTTTTTTCAACTTACGTATTTTTCTGAGACCCATGAATATATGATAGAATAACAAGATACATGGGAATTCAAGAACATAGGAACTTCTAATACTTCTATGAATAGAGTCATTTATGGAAGTTGTGCATTTTCTCGTTTTGTTTTGTATCGTATTGATCATGTCAAAAGAAAAGAAGGGATAGCCTTAACATACCTGGAGTAGGGAAAAATCCATATGATGCTCTTGGAAAAGGTTGCACCGTACGCCTTTAGAACCGTAAAATTTTTACGTTGCTAATAATTCTCGTTGGATCCCTTTTGGTTGCAAGAATTCATGTTTTTTGGTGGGAAATTGATAAGAAATCACATTGTAGTGTTCTTGTGGGAATTTGCAGAAAATAGGTAAGAAGCCACGTTGATTATGTGCTAAGTCTCACATCTGGTTGAAGTGTTCTCTTGGTATTGAAAATATTAGTGTTTGAATTAGAATCTGATTGTAGTATGGTTTGTTTCTTGAAAATTTTATAGTTGAGGTGTATTGTAATTGATGTGTTAAATTGCCACCTAATCAAACTTGATTTGAGTCACAATTTGGACATTGTATTGCTGCCACGTGACATCCCCAAGACTTATCCAAATATCTTAGATAATTACCAATTTCTTTATTAACTTGGTAATTCTCTACTAATCAATAATTAACCAATTACCCACATAATTAAGAATTGTCTCAAATTATTTAAAATTCTACTTATTTGTAATACACTTTATATATCCTACTATCATGGTCATACAGTACCTTGTATGGTACTAGACCGTAAATATCATGAATTAACGCTCGGCCCGTATTTTATCCTAACATGCCAAACTTGGACGAAAATTTATTTCCTTTGACTTGCTTCCCCTTTCACTTCCATGAATTTACTCATCACTTATGAAATAGCATAATCCGTATAACCTCAGAATAATCTTTTCCTTGGACTGATGTCAATTATCTTATGACAAATTCAACGTGCAATACTACAGAGTGTAATATCATCGTAATATAATACTGTGGAGCACAACATCATCGTAATGTAGTACTGTAGAGCGTAGCACCGACATAATACTGTGGGCGTAACATCATCGTAATATAATACTGCGGGGCATAACATCATCGTAATATAATACTACAGGGAGTAACAATCCCTTTCCCAAGCTTTCATCAATTCATTTATGGCATACTTTCATGTACAAAAATATAGGGTGTAACATCATTCCCCTCTTTGGAACATTCGTCCTCGAATGTTGAATGGTGCACTTATCATTTTCATACCATATGCCTTCCGCATACTTTATTACTCTCCTTGCCATCTAGGAAACTATTCTGTGAATAAATTCAAAGGCCAATGCATTCCCCCTTTTAGGCCTCTTTCTCACACCACGACTTACGGTTGAAATCCTTCTAGTCTCGTAACTGTTGCTACCTTCTATCATGCAACCTGTATGACTCTGATCTTGTAAGTGCACTTATGCATCTCTTCTTTCCTTTTTCCTCCAATTTTTAGCTATTACTGAAGTTCTTCGCTCGATATTTTGTCAAACTTACGAATATTGCTATATCTTATTTCATAGACCCGGTTATCCATCCGTATGACTTTACTGCATCTACATAGGTCATACTATACCATAACACTTACCTCGATTTCTCGTTACTAAGGTCTGCTACCAAATTCCAGGTTACTTTCATTGCTTATCCAATATGTATATATCTATGTCCTTTAATGCTTCCACATTACTGTTCATCTTAAGAATGACAGCCTAATCTCATCTCATACTTCGTGACTTTTGTCTATCCATTGTTAATTCACCTCAATATTAATCTACAATATACCACTGGTAACTTGAAACTTCTTACGTCATTCCTTGCCACTAGGGCTTATGTTGCATCGAGGAATATTTGAAGTGATTTTCCCGATCCACTTAGGGGTGATATTGTACTTCAATGACCGTATTTTATAGCATCCCAATGTGATTCACTTACGTGGGTATTTTAATCTCATACACTCCATGATATCCTCTTCAAATCATTACTCACTCGAAGGCCTAAACGTCATCTTTTATCCATCACAAGTACATCCTTATGCTACTATTAGGGCAGTATTCCATCTCTTTTAAATGTTATTTATGATGAGTAACTCCTTTGAGTTCATTTAGGCTATACTGAGCTTTTTATAACTTCGAGAAATCATTAGCTCTCTTGTTTTCACGGGCTTAATCCCAAGAACTTATCTGTTTCTCGTCACATTCTCTCTCGCCCTTTCTTGTCCTTATTCCTATCTTCCTAAAACCTTGTCACTTCAACATACTTTAGCTTGCGTCCTACATATATCTATTTATACTACCCGCAACCTTCCTTCAACTTGCTTGCACCATAGATTTCCTTGTGTTATTCAGGAACATCAAGAGAGACATCACATCGTTCTAACTCTTCTTTACTCTCTTAACTAGACCTATCGATACATAGAAACCATAGGCTGGAAGATATGCCACTAACGATGCCGCTATCATTCCTGGATATTAAATCCCCCCACTTCTAGCCTTCTAGCCTTCTATCCGAAGTATGGACAATTCCCGATCTTCTGCCTATGAGTATCTCGTACGTTGTTCACCTTTACTTTACTTACCTTAAAATCTTGAATCGTATCTTCTATATCTTTCATGACCTCCCTTCCACCTAGGTATAATTCACATTCACAACTTGAACTTCTATTATAACACTTGCACCTCTTTACATTATTCGGTGAGAGCTTCATACTGACTTCTTATGAGGCTGGTACACTTCTAACTGGCTATATCATAGAGCCGTTATAAAATATGGCTACTGTATTTTCTCTCTTGGACCTCTGATATTAAGAGTGATTTTTCCACGTTCTCCACCACGATTTCTATAATATTCTGGGTCCAATAATCAAACTCCTAATTTACTTAGTTGATGTAACTCTTTTGTTTCCTCTTCCCTCTGATCAGCCTTTATGCAGACTTAAGCTATCTCCTGATTTGCGGTTCATGGTATTAGTTATTATGTTTAGCCTTTCATGGGTGCTATGGAATATCCATGATATAATCTTTTAAAAATTCGATCTATGACTTGGGCTCAATTCTTTCTTTAACTTATACCGGAGTCTTCTACGGCTGTATGATTGTCAACATATATGCTGCATGGATAATACTCCGAACTCCTAAGTGCATTCATAACGTAACTAACTCTGGATCATTGATCAAATAATTCCTTTTGTTCCTTCCCGACTTTCTTTAATTGCAAGCAATTGCTTTTCCTGGTCATTCTGCCACTTGTTGCATGCGTACTTGGCTTATCTTAGTTTCCACGCATACCAGAAGTTTTGTGCAACTCATATGATCTCGACCATTACTTTTGGTTTTGTTTCCCACTCATTAGCCACGATAAGTGTCAGACCACTTTCTTATGGAGTACATACATTGTGGTAGTGAGACTGCTATTAGAAGACCATTTCTTCTTCTAGTTACTATGTTTAGGTTGAAGCTTTCCTTCTTATTTACTCAACTCGTCTTTCATTGTAGTACTTAGGGAGGACCTTCTGGCCCTTGTAACGTTACAAGCTTGTTATATTGCTTACCCGACATAATTTTTTATGTTCGTACTTACCTACAATTATCTTTTGTTACTTACCTCCACACTCATGTGCTCGTACAGTTGCTTCTGAACTGAAGTTTTGACTGTCTTCCCAATGGGACTCTCTTTTATTTCCATAACACTCATACGGTATCTTTAACTACCCCAACTCCTATCCGAGTATTTCTCAAGGTCATGACATCATATCTGTGAGACTGAATTTTCCATGTTGGGGTTCATTCTGTTTATCTTGCACGATCTATTGATTTGTTTGTATCCTTTGTTTATCCATAACTAGGCCCTTCCTGAATCAACTCCTAACTACTCGTTGGCCCATTCTCATATCAATATTCCGCATAATCTTTCTTGGGTCATTTCATTTGTCTTAACTTACTTCTCGCATTGGCTCCTTATCTATCAATAACATCTCGGGCAGAAACCCTTACTTCCTCTCGTTGACGTCATGTTTGCATAATGTTATGGAATTGCAGCATACTTGTAGGATTTGGATAAGTGCATTCTTAACCCTTTCTCAATCTTATCGCATTCTTCCTTTATTATTCCATAGTTAATACAACCACTTAATTCTGACTTAATGCTCATCACTCCATATTCCCCCTTTAGGGAAGTACTAAGATTTAGTGCTACGATGATTTACGTATAGATGTTTTACCTCATTGGCATCTTTTCACATCATCGATGACTCTTACTCGCCTTGCGGTAATTCTTCTGCACTAACGATAACAAAATTTCTTAGTCACGAGGGTGACACTTAGTGTTACTGGCACACTTAGTCCTTTAAGCTTAATTCTTCTCACATTGCTTTCTTTAGGAAATCGTCTTCCTGAATGACCTTTAAGGGTTATTCTTTTGTCATCCATTCTTTTATCACCGGAACGCAATCTAAAATTTTTATGGTGCCGACTATTTTCAAATCACTCAGTTCCCAATTCATGTTTAGTTTATCTTGTTCACCAATCCATACTGGTTCTATTACTCTGGGACAACTTTTCCTTTTGGTAATCGCGTTAGAGTTGCGAACTTATTTCTCGAAATGAGGACATGAGTGTATGGCCTATACTTTTTTATTGTTCTAAGACCTGTCACCTCTTGTCTCTTCCTTCACTTGACTATAGATTCTGTAATACTATCATCTTTTGATCTACCGTTGTCATCTATGTGTCATATCTTACTCATAATGCTTCATTAACTCTTTTCTTATTTCCCGCTAACATTTATGCCTATCATTTTATTCTGAAAACTCGAACAAGACATTCTTTTACTTTTAGCTCCCCTTTGCTCCATCCAGCGGCTCTTCGGGTTGCTTAACATTCTCGCTCTACTAGGGACGCGAGCCACACTAAGGTAATATTTATCCCTTCAAGGCTTCCAGTGTCTATCTTTGTAGTACTCATATCTAGCTGTACTATTTTAGAGTGCGCCATCTAGGTGTCTCACAAGGAGATCTATTAGCACATTTGCAATATCCTTCGGAAATGTCAACTAACGGAAACAATCATTCACCATTTTGGGTTACTCTAACCCCAGCCGGATCCTGATATCCCATCCTTTTCTTAATCTACAACTGTTAGCCCCCAATAGGTATAACTGAGATGGGTGTTGTCAATTATACATACCTCTGTTACTGTTGAGGGTAACTCACAATGCTTATATTTTTCTGCCGGAACTGTAATACTGATAATCTTCATTAACTGTACCCTTCTTCACCTTGCTTCTTTTACTTGCTGAAACTTGTGTCTCCCTCCTTATTCCTTTTTACTGTAAGAGTATCCAGGCATTCTTGCCTTAGGGATCCTTATCAAGAAGCTTACACATCTTAGTATACACATGATTTTCTAAATACCTCATATTCATATATCATAAGCATGATGCAAAATTTGAGTTCCTCTGACTCAACTCTTCCACAACTATATCTCTTACCATCCGTCTTTCTGGATGTAGACATTGTTGTATTACGAATAAGATAGAATTTAGGAAATTGAGTCCTTACAACTGAGCTCTACCACACGATTTAGAGTAAGAAGAAAAAGTGATAGTCCTAAATGTCCTGTAGCCTCCTGCGTATAAGTGTGGTGCGCGACACACCCATAAACAAGACTCTACTAGACACAACTTGTAGACTCCATAGGACAGAACTGCTCTGATACCACATTTGTCACGACCCAAACCGATGGCCGCAATGGGCATTCGGTACCTTACTCAACTGAGTACCTACGTAACGTATCTTTTGTATCATACTATCATAGGTAAATGAGCCATAGAGGATGTCGTGAGATAAGTAGAATACAACATCTAATACCAATACATAAGACATATGGGCCTCTAAGACAAAAATAACCACTCGTACACTAAACATAGGCCGACAAGGCCATACTATGTTTTACGTACATGACATCTGTCTACAAGCCTCTAAGAATACATAATTTTCATAAAGGTTGGGACAAAGTCCCGCCATACCAAACAAAACACGTCTACATTATACTAACCAAACAAGCAACTCCGAAGTAAATGGAGTGCACCAACATCTTCCCCTGAGCTGGTAGCCTACTTGGAAGGCTCTCAACCTGTCTATCGGGACCTGCGAGCATGAAACGTAGTGCCCCCAGGCAAAAGGGACGTCAATACGAATAATGTACCGATTACGTAAGGCACATAAATAAGTACATAAAAGACATGAAAGAAATATAGAGTACATGACCCAACATGTAAGTTTGGACAACTTTGTAAATCATGGAATACTTATAGTGTCATGCATATGCATATGAATGCCATGTCGTGCATAGGTACATGTGTTCATAACATCATCAAGCCTCTGAGGGCATCCCATCATTTCATCTCGGCTACTGTGGACAAAATCATCAACGATACCAGCTAATCAGGTGGTGGTGCGTATTTAACGCTGTAACCTTTTCCCATATATATATATATATATATATATATATATATATATATATATATATATATATATATATACATACATACATACATACATACATATATAACGCAATCTGCTCATGGGTCAATGTACATGAATGCAATGCATGAGAAATACGTCAATAAAATCTTTTGGAGTGTCATAAGACCATTATGCCTTTGAGTAGTATCATGAAGTAAACTTTTTTTCAACTTACATATTTTTTTGAGACCCATGAACATATGATAGAATAACAAGATACATGGGAATTCAAGAACATAGTGTCACGACCCTAAACCTGGACCCGGTCGTGATGGTGCCTCTCATGAAGGCAAGACCAGCTGACACTTTCCTATTCCAGTTTTAAGCAATTAAACAATAAGAATTAAGTATAAAACGTAATAAATAACCCAAAAGTAAGCAGTTAACCGAACAGTTTGCGGAAAATAAACCCAACACAGCCCGTTACCGGGGTGTCACTATCACGAGCATCTACTAATTCTAACACAAGTCTGAAAAGTCTATAAAGCTATTACAAAGCCACTAATAAGGGAAAAGAAATGACATAGGGGGGGAAAAACACGGGACTGCGGACGCCAAACAGCTACCTCGTGAACTCCGAAGTCTGCCGGGAGCTCTCAAGTCTCGCTAGCAGGATCAACAATGCTTGAATCTGCACACAAGGTGCAGGGAGTAAAGTAAGTACTCCAACTCAGTGAGTAAATCATAAATAAAGATTGAAAGCAAGAAATCATGTAAGGCACATTACAAGCTATAATGAAACAGTAAAAGCCAGTAGACAATGAATCAGTAAAGATATGTAAAAATCATTTAAGTTCAGTTAAACTTCATGAAATGCCTTTTCAACAATTAAGCAGGAAAATGACAGGCAATAAGAAAGATAGACACATAAAGGTTCGCCCCTCGGGCATAATATCAACAAAAACGCCCCTCGGGCAATAACATAGAACAATACTAGCCCCTCGGGCTATATCTCACATCACAATGGGTACCCGCGCTCACTGGGGGTGTGCAGACTCCTGGAGGGGCCCCTTACGGCCCAAGCATAATATCAAGCCATCTCGTGGCATCATCACTAGGCTCTCGGCCTCATATCAACAAGCCACCTCGTGGTATACAAATCTCAGGCCCTCGGCCTCATAATCATAATCAGTGTTTCCTCACAACGTAGGCCCTCTACCTTACTCATTCAGAATCTCGCAGCCACTCGGGCAACAGTAAAACATAGTGCTCAACCCAAAATATCATTTAAGTATTAAAGCAGAGTAAACATGGCTGAGTCATGAAAAATAGTAGAATATAGCATGACTGAGTTCACATATAAAGTCAAAACAATGACGAAATATCAATAAAAATCCCCTAAGGGTTCAAATAGTTGGCCCGAAGCCCAAATACAACATTCAGCCCAAAACATGATGATAGCAAATAATTTTCAGTCAAATATAGGGTAAAACAGTCATTCGGGATGGACTAAGTCACAATCCCCAATAGTGCACAACCCCACGCTCGTCATCTAGCGTGTGCGTCACCTCAATATAGCACAACGATGTGCAAATCCGTGGTTTCATACCCTCAAAACATTATTTACAATCATTACTCACCTCAATCCGATCCAAACTCTAGCTTACGATGTTGTTGCCCCTCGAATCGGCCTCAACGCGCGTCAAATCTATCCAAAATCAGAATCATGGCATCAAAATATGCTAAGGGAACGAAGCCCAAGCGAAAATAATCAATTTACAACTTAAATCTCGAAATTCCCAAAACCCGAACCCCAGGCCCACATCTCAGAATTTGATAAAATTCACATCAATAGATTCCTTATCTCCCCACGAGTTCATACATATCAAATGTACCAAAATCCGACCACAATTGGTCCCTCAAATCCTCAAGTCTAGGTCTCCAATACCAAGCCCTAGTTTCCCAAATTTTAACCCTTAAATACTATTCATTATAGCTCTAATCCGTGAAATAATACCTCAATGAAGTTCCCATGAAACCCTTCTTCAAAATCGTCCAAAAAGCTCCAAAGCCGACTTAGAAATGGTAGAATAACTTAAAATCGCGAAGGAAACAATTTATATGTTCTGGCCCAGGGATTTCGCACCTGCGGTCCAATTATCGCTTCTGCGGTTTTCACTTAACTTACCAATGTCGCATCTGCGATGCACTAGCCGCACATGCGCTATCGCAAGTGCGGTTCACCAACCGCTTCTGCGGTCACAACCTTTCCAGCCTATCTCCGCTTCTGCGACCAATCGTCCGCATATGTGGCGTCGTACCTGCGGTCCCCAATCCGCAGGTGCGGAAACAACAGAAGCAGCAAATCTGTAGCTTCACCAAAATTCCAAACTTCTCCATCAACCATCCGAAATCACCCCGAGGCCCCCAGGACCTCAACCAAAAACACAAGAATACCCCATAACCTTATTCAAACTTATACCAACCTTCAAAATACCTCAAACAACATCGAATCAACCAAAACACATCGGATTCAAGCCTAAGTTTCCAAAATTTTTCTGAATTCCTCTTTTGATAAAAAACCCAATCAAACCACATCCGAATGACCTGAAATTTTGCACACACATCCCAAATGACACAATGAAACTACTATAACTCTTGGAATTCCATTCCGACCCCTATATCAAAATCTCACCGATCAACCGATAGACAAAGCAATAAGAAGTAGAAATGGGGGAAACAGAGCAGTAACTCATGAGATGACGGACCGGGTCGTCATACATAGGCACTTCTAATACTTCTATGAATAGAGTCATTTATGGAAGTTGTGCATTTTCTTGTTTCGTTTTGTGTCGTATGGATCATGCCAAAAGGAAAGAAGGGATAGCCTTAATATACCTGAAATAGGGAAAAATTCGTATGATGCTCTTGGAAAAGGTTGCACCGTACTCTTTTAGAACAACAAAATTTTTACGTTGCTAATAATTCTTGTTGGATCCCTTTTGGTTGCAAGAATTCACGTTTTTTGGTGGGAAATTGGTAAGAAATCACATTATAGTGTTCTTGTGGGAATTTGCAGAAAATAGGTAAGAAGTCACGTTGATTATGTGGTAAGTCTCACATCTGGTTGAAGTGTTCTCTTGGTATTGAAAATATTAGTGTTTGAATTAGAATCTGATTGTAGTATGAGTTGTTTCTTGAAAATCTTAAAGTTGAGGTTTATTGAAATTGATGTGTTAAATTACCACCTAATCAAACTTGATCATGAGTCAATATTTGGACATTGTATTGCTGCCACGTGGCATCCCCAAGACTTATCCAAATATCTTAGATAATTACCAATTTCTTTATTAACTTGGTAATTATCCACTAATCAATAATTAACTTACCCACATAATTAAGAATTATCTCAAATTATTTAAAATTTTACTTATTTTTAGTACACTTTATATATCCTACTATCATGGTCATACGGTACCTTGTATGGTACTAGACCGTAAATATCGAGTATTAACGCTCGACCCATATTTTATCCCAACATGGCAAACTTGGACGAAAATTCATTTCCTTTGACTTGCTTCCCCTTTCGCTTCCATGAATTTACTCATCACTTATGAAATAGCATAATCCTTATAACCTCCGAATAATTTTTTCCTTGGACTGATGTCAATTATCTTACAACAAATTCAACGTACAATACTACAAGGTGTAATATCATCGTAATATAATATTGTGGAGCACAACATCATCGTAATGTAATACTGTAGAGCGTAGCATCGACGTAATACTGCAGGGCATAACATCATCGTAATATAATACTACGGGGCGTAACAATCCCATTCCCGAGCTTTCATCAATTCATTTACGGCGTACTTTCATATACGAAAATATAGGGTGTAACAACCCTGTTGTGACTTAATCCTTCAGGTGGTAGTTCATCTTCGTGGAAGGTGTTCTTGTGACTTTCCAGTACTTACACTACCATGTTGGCCATCTCTCCACTGGTGATATTGTTGGGCACATAAGCTTCATTCAACACCTTCATCAGAGCACTCCTATGCGCCTCCGAATTTTTCAATAGTGACAGGATGGATATCTGGACGGGGGTCTTTTTTAAATGATTGACGAAAGAGTATTCTCTCGCCTGTACTTTCCTCCAAAGATCGTCTGGTCCAGTTTCAATGACGAGTTGTTTGGTAGAGGCCTCCTTGCTTGATCCTCCCAAAATTTTGGGTGTATAGATCCTTTCAGTTCTGGTCATCCCTTGTGTGACACTAGATTCTTCCATCTTTGCTTTTCCCTTTCACCTAGCTTCGGTAACGTAATCCCAAGGTATGGTATTGGACTTGAAAGGAGGTGTGGTTGCTATTGTCGCCGTGAAAGGTGTGACCACTTCTACCTCAAATGAAATAGGTGTGGCTGCAGGTGGTGTTACTTCTACCTTAAATGGAACCGATGCGGTTACCTCAACCTCAATTGGCTACCTAGACCACAATAGGATTGAGCGTGACTGCGGGATTCTTAGGATCATCACCCTCTTTGATAAGTCCAATTGATCCCTCGGGATCCCACTCCTCATCAGTTTCTATCACATTGATCCCTTCGCCCCTATGGTCCGGAAGAGAATTGTTGCGGACGTTGGGTGCAACTTCCTTCGCCTGTATGACCTTATTATCAACCAATGTATGGATCTTATCTTTCAATGTCCGACACTCGTCAATAGTGTGCCCTTTCATACCGGAATGATATGCACGGGTTTTATTCGGGTTCACCCATTGAGATAAATTCTCCATTGCCACAACGGGAATAGGGGTGACATAGCCAACAACCTTCAACCTTTTGTACAGTTGGTCGATGGGTTCAGCAATGGCGGTGTACTGTCTAGGTGGTTTGCGATCAAAATTAGGTCGACATTTCTGGTAATTTGGACGAGTTGGAGGTGACTGAAAGTAGGATGGTTGGGAATTATATGTATGGTAAACAATGGCAGGTTGGAAATATCTGGGAGGTAAGGGTTGGTATGTGGGTGGATGTGTCTGGTATACGAAGGGAGTTTTGGGTCCTTGGGCAACCATTACTATTCCCACTCTTTCTTCTTTGATATGCCACCTGATTGCAATGCTTTGTTCGTGGCCTACAGTGCCTCAAAATTTGTCACCATCCTGCTTTTAATACCCTCTTCAATCCTTTATCCAAGTTTGATGATATCAAAGAACTTATGATTCACAATAACCATTAGCCTTTCATAATACTGTGGGTCCAGTGCCCTGACAAAGAACTTGTTCATCTGTTCCTCGTCTAATACTGGTCTAACCTTGGCTGCTTCCGACCTTCACCGAGTAGCATACTCGTGGAAAGTCTTAGTTGGCTTCTTTTTTAGGTTCTAGATATAGAAGACATCTGACATTCTCTATATTAAACCTGAACTGGTCCATAAAATCTGATGCCATGCTCACCCAATCGGCCCACTTCTTAGGATTCTGGCTTATGTACCAGGACAGGGCATCTCCGGTAAGACTTCTCATGAAGAGTTTCATTCGAATCCTTTCATCTTTTCCGACCCCCAAGAGATTGTCACAGTAAGTTCTCAAATGAACCTTGGGATCACCCATTCCGTCAAACATTTCGAACTTGGGAGGTTTGTAACCCTTCAACAGTTCCATATCTGGTTGTATGCATAAATTCTCATAGTTCAGACCCTCTATCCCTTTGCCTCCTTCAACACCCTGAACTCCACTTGTC
This sequence comes from Nicotiana tabacum, assembly GCF_000715075.1. Classification (NCBI taxonomy): domain Eukaryota; kingdom Viridiplantae; phylum Streptophyta; class Magnoliopsida; order Solanales; family Solanaceae; genus Nicotiana; species Nicotiana tabacum. The sequence goes on along the minus strand of NC_134101.1, from coordinate 132,848,689 downwards.
AACTTCTTGAGTTCCTCGGCCATGTTCTTGATGAGTAGGTCCTTCTCAACAGATTCTGGTGTATAGGAGATTGGTTGAGTGGACTGAGGTAGGGTTTCCACGTATATGGGGTTGTTTTGGTGGGTGAATTGGGTGTAGTGGTGGTCGTTGGTCGAGTTTTGAGGATCGGGAATAGGTTCTGGTGTACTCTGATGAGTGTGATAGGTAGTGGTTTGTGGGTACTGGGTTGGTTGATGATGGTATTGTGGAGGAGTTGGTACCGGTAGATGATTGGGATTTTGAGGCGATGTGGCGTATTGATGGGGTGCGGGAGGATTTTGTGGACGTTGGTTTGGCGTATTTTGAGGAGGTGCTGGGTTTTGAGCATTTTGTTGATTAACGTCTGGGACGTTTAGGGTGAGGGAGAGGTTTGCCAAGTTGTGGACTTGCTCAAGTTCTCCTTGTAACTCTAGTATTTTTTGTTCCAATCGCAGGACCAAATCATTCTGGGCCGGAGTACTCCGACCGTCTGAAGTTTCAATATTCTCAGCATTTTCTTTTCGGATACCACTAAAATCATCCATCTTAGCTTTTCCTCTACTTTTCGGATTACTCGAAGGAGGAGGAGGTGGAGGGCCTTTAGATCTGGTGTGATACGCTGACGATGCCAGTATGCGCGAACCAACCTTAGGGGATGAGAGTAATAAAAATAAAGAAAAATAAAAGGTAAATAAGTTAGTAAGGATTCTAAAAATGTTTGGAGTATTTAAACACATATTGCGGGAATGTAAATTCGCGTCCTAATTTGGGAGCCTCGTTGTGCCCGAGGTAGGCCTAGCGTCGCGTTGATTTGGAGAATTTCAGTGACAATAAAAAATAAAATATGATAAATTATGTAGAAACACGTGAAGTAAAGGTTGAGAAATGAGAAATAAGAAAATTTAAGATAAATAATGTAAGAGGAATAATATTGAAAAAAAGAATTTAAAAAGTTAAATAAAAAATAAATTAAAAAAAAAGAATGGAAATAAAAAGTAAATTAAAAAGAAAAGAAAAGAAATTCAAAGAATAACCTTGTAACTACACCATGTAATTACTAACAATTCTTGCCTCTCCCCCTCTTTCCCCCCTCCCATTTGAGAATTGGAGAGTGTAATATTACTTGGTAAAACAAATATGACAAAATTGTGTAATTATACTCAACTACACTAAAATCCAATTATATGGTAGCTTTCCGAACAGGGCCTTAAGGTACAGTTAGATGTCCTTCAGTAGTTTTTGTTCTTTATTCTTTAATCTTTGCCTCGTATTCTTGTGTTGCCTTCAATATAGTGACCAAGGAACAAACAAGTTCACTATGAGTATACAACTTAAATTATTTTTTCTTTTTTCTTTTTCCACTTTTTTTCTATTTTGTATTTAGTTAAAGGGATCTTTAGAAATATAATTATTTTATGTAGATTTTATTGTTATTTTTAGTGGATCTCTCAATAAGATAAAAGCTAAAGTGAATTTCCCACTATTTATTACAACAAGAAAAAGGGGAAGAGGGACAAAAAATCAGTCTCCCAAGATTGTTAAGATATTTTTCCTAAAAAATAGATGATTGTTAGTTAACCATTCGAATTTAAAGAGAAAAATAAATATTAATGGACTTATAAAATAATATATATATATATATATATATATATATATATATATATATATATATATATATATATATATATATATATATATATATATATATATATAAGCAGTAAGTAAGGCAAGTCCATGCCCTGGGAGTTATCACCCACTTTAGTTCATCCCAAAATACTCTTAAACCCACATTGAGAATTCTAAACAATCTAAGGCTACATCAGAGGTGAACCTAGTGGGATTTAGTGTGAAAAAGTTTGAGATCGTCACTGTAATATCTGTTATCTTGTTATATTGATTTTTGGAGATTCATTGGAGGTGAAGTTAATCACTCCAAAAGCGTAAGAACTCGGGAAACGTAGCTAGTTCCTCAATAAGATATGTAAGACAACTTTTTTTCTTGGCATGATTTGGTGTAAGCGCCTCTCTCTAAAGGATTTCTATGTTATAAGATTGGATTGTTCTAAGCCCTTTTTCAAAAACTTTGTTCCTTTCCTTGTACGTTCCTCTGGTAGCACTTCTTTCAAGTTTGAGGTGTTCTCATATGGTATCTTGAGGTCAGAAAATATGATCCATTCTGAGTTTGATCTTAGTATCTCTTATATATGTATATATATATATATGCCGTGTACCACACCTATCGTGCAACCACTGATCAGTTGGATATGAGGAGATACGATGTGAAAATATTTATCGAGCCCTTGTGTGGCCGGGTATGACCGAGCTCTCTATGTGGTCGGGTATGGAATGATGTGATATAAAACATTATCGAGTCCTTCTGAGACCGGGCACATTGAGTTTTGTTGAGACCGGGTACAATCGAGATCTCTAAGGCCAGGTACGACCGAGACCTTAATGAGGCCGGGTATGATTTGATACAATATGATATGATGTGTCCCAAAGAGCGGCTGGATGATACTATATTATGTATGATAGCATCCTAGGAATCTCAACTCTATTCAAGGACAGGGATGAAGCTTTTGAATCTCAAAGATGACCTTTAATAAGATGCCAAGCTAAAGAATTACAAAACAAGATCATTAGACTTCAAGTGCAAATGAAGAAATTATTAATTGGGAGGAAGAGCTCAAGAATAAAGGATGTGAATTGGCAAGGTGATAGCATCAAGGACAAGGATAGAGTTTTGGAAGCTCCAAGGCCATATACAAGATCTCAAGCTAAAGAGTTGCAAACTAAGGTTGCTAGACTTCAATGGCAAATAAAGAAGCTTTTAATTGTAGAGGAAGAGCTCAAGCCCTAAGGAGATGAATTGTCCAAGTTTTACAATTATTTAGTAGTCCAAATTGAAGTCCAAGAGGAGGAAGATTGGGTTACCAAATCAGCCCTTGAAGTCCACCAATAAGGCTCAAAATGACCTTAAAAGAGGTTCAAAAGGGGGTGTTTCAAAAGGAGCCCAATTGGAGTCCAAACCAATGGCCCAAACTAATAGTTTTAAGGCCCAAATCTGCCCCAAAAGGATTTGGCCGCCCCCACTTAATTTTGATGGCTTTTGTTACCCCTTAGGAGCCACCTACCTAAGTTTGATGGCTATTGTGACCCCTAGCAGCCCCCTACCTGATTTAGATGACTTTTTAGCAACCCCCTACATTATTTTACGTGCTTTTAACTCTTATAAATAAGGAGTTCTTCTCATTCATAAGACTACATTTATTGATTAAGTATATCATACTTTGAGAGTTCTTTTGAACCTTTGTTACTTGTGCTTTGAGATTTATCTTTCAACCTTTACTAGTTCTTAGTTCAAGGTAGTAAGATTACTTCTCTTTTATAATATCTTTGATTCCTTTGTGGTATTCTTAGAAGGCGATTAATACTAGTTATTAATTGTTATCTCAATTTACTCGTAAAGTGGTCAAGATCCGAATCTATTGTTTTGATTTGCTTTTTAAGTAAAGGCGTTTGATTTCTTCCATAAATCAAGACGTTGTTACTTTGATCTTGTCAAGGCTATAGAACTTACGTTCTTGGAAGTTCTTGGAATTCTTTCCTTGAATTCTTCCCATATCCTTTATTTTCATCTCTTTAATTCTAGTTACTGAATTCCTTGTTGTTATTGCTTCCGCATTTACTTCTCAAATTCTTAATCTAATTTGGATTCCCGACCTAGTTGTTATCAAGTGGTATCAGAGCGGTTTTTATCAAGATTTCGTTCTTGGTAAGTCTTGGGATTTCTTGAATACTAAGAGCAAAGAAAAGAAAAGAAAAAAAAATTAAAAAAAAACGAAAATCAATTTTTAGAACAAAAAATAGAATTGCGTGCTCTCCGGGATATTTCTTTTGTATCGAATTTGTTACCAAAAATTAACAAAGGAAACAAGAAGAGGGGATCCTATATTTTCTTTCTCTTTCTAATCTAAACATATAATCCTTTCCTTTTTGTTCGCGTCATGTTTCAACCGAGCCTAATAGTTCTAGGATTTGGTTTTTCTTTCATTAGTTCCCCAAAAATCTGAATTTTACTACTAAGAACTTCATACGAGTTGGTTTAACTATAAATCTACAAAGTATTTTGTTCAAAGGTTATTTTGAGAGAAAACAAAAGGGTAAAGTGTGCGAGAGAACAATTGAAAAAAAAAACAAAGAAGCCAAATTTGAGAGATACATATTTCCTTTAATCTATGTCAAGATATCTCAAATAGGTAGTTGCAGTGGAAGGAGTAGATCTATGACTCAACAACTTGAAAGGTCGATATTACAATATATCGAATGGAAAGAAGATAATGGTAAAGTTATTTTTCAAACAAGAGCTAAAGTGATGTCTACAATTTATACCCTTAGAATTGACAAAACATTTAACTATAACTTAATTAGCACTTATATGGTTGAGAAATTGAACTTGCCTTGTGTTGAACATATTGATCCCTACATGTTGAAAGGAGTAAAGGTAGATAAAAGAGTGTTATTACCATTCTCTATTGGAAGGTATGAGGATGTGATTTGGTATGATGTCATTCCCATGAATCGTTTTCATATCTTGTTGGGAAGGCCATGGAATATCTATAGAAGTGCTTCATATAGTATCGAAAAAAATAGATACTCTTTTGAGGTTAATGGGAAGAAACTCAGTCTTGGACCTTTGATTCCCTCACAAATTTGTGCAGATGAAAAGATTGTTAAAGAGAATATGGAAAAATACAAGAGAGAAAAGAATGAGAGGAGTAAGGGAGTGCATGTTGACATTCCAAGAGAGGAAAAAAGAGAGGTTATCTTGAGTAAAAAGAGTGGGATGTCAAGTGAGGTAAACAATGATCTTGAGAAAAAAAAAAGAGAAAGCAATAAGAGAAACAAAGTCTGTGAGGTAGAGAGAGAAAAACAAGAGAGATTGAGTGAAGAAAAAGAACTCTTTAGTGAGAGAAAAAAGGCTAAGGGTGAGGAAAACATTAGTCTTGCGATAAAAGCCAAAGAGAGTGTAAGCAAGAAAAAAGTTTCTTTACTTCCTAACCCATTAACTCTTTCTTGTTTTAGTTCTTGTGATTTTGTGCAGCCACGTGATGAAATACATTTTGAAAGGAGTGGTGAGGCGCAAGAGATGGTGGCAAAAGATCCAATTGGATTCCAACATAAATTCGGCAATATCAATTCTTGTTGGATGGTGGAAGACAAAAGCTTGATTAAATTCTTTGTTATTAAACCTTTTGACTATTTCGATTCTTATTTACAGGGTTATGACATGGAGTTGCCTAAAAGCATTGCTAAGGTGGAGCCATTGCATAAAAGAATACAAGGTGATGATGTTCCATTAGTAAATAAGCCCAAGTATGGTATGTATAATTGGTTTATTTGCATTCTTGGTCTTTCTAGAACACCTAAGGTATTTTTGGAGGTAATGAATTACACTCTTATTTCTTATATTGGTGACTTTATAATTTTTGTAGATGATGATATTTTGATGCACATCAAGTCATTAACTATAATATCTAAGTTAATGTGTAAGAGTAATTCGCTTCCTTTTGAAATTGTGTATGACATAGATGATTACTTATTCCAACTTGGTGAAAAGAGGCATGGAATTTCTGAGAAGAGGCTTGCGGATGAGTTAAATATTTCTTCTTATCTTATTCAAGTGGCTAATGAGTTTTCATGTGCTAAAGTGCTAGAATATGATCGTTGTTATGTGATGGGGAGTCATTCTTCAAGTCATGTTCATTGTAAGCTTGTAAAAGTATTTGTTTCTAGAAAAGTATATGCATGATTGTTGTAATACTGGTGATTAAATACTCTTTCATGTAGAGGAGTCCATGAGATTTGTAATTGTAGTTAGTAGTCTATATCATGAATGTATCTTGTTTGATAAATGTGGTAAAGGTACTTATATTAAATGGATGTGTAGTCACTCTTTTATAATTTCTTTGTCATGTATACTCATGGACTGCCGTACCGACAAGATCGAATTGCAAGTTCCATTGCATGGTGCATCTAAGAGAGGTTTTTATTGTATTAATCTAGGTAGACATAAATTTTATTGGTATGATGATGTCCATATGCTTTATAAGGGAGTATTTATACCTATTAGGATTGATTGGATTAAATGGACACATTGTCACTATCTTATTTTATTCCTACTATTTTTTCAGATTAGTGGATACCATTTACTAGTGCATGTTTTCTTTTTCTTGCAAGGTCGAAATTTGAGGACGAATTTTCTTCAAGAAAAGGGGAATGATAGCATCCTAGGAAGCTCAACTCTATTCAAGGACAGGGATGAAGCTTTTGAATCTCAAAGATGGCCTTTAATAAGATGTCAAGCTAAAGAATTACAAAACAAGATCATTAGACTTCAAGTGCAAATGAAGAAGTTATTAATTGGGAGGAAGAGCTCAAGGATAAAGGATGTGAATTGGCTAGGTGATAGCATCAAGGACAAGGATAGAGTTTTGGAAGCTCCAAGGCCATATACAAGATCTCAAGCTAAAGAGTTGCAAACTAAGGTTGCTAGACTTCAATGACAAATAAAGAAGCTTTTAATTGTAGAGGAAGAGCTCAAGCCCAAAGGAGATGAATTGTCCAAGTTTTACAATTATTTAGTAGTCCAAATTGAAGTCCAAGAGGAGAAAGATTAAGTTACCAAATCAGCCCTTGAAGTCTACCAATAGGGCTCAAAATGACCTTAAAAGAGGTCCAAAAGGGGGTGTTTCAAAAGGAGCCCAATTGGAGTCCAAACCAATGGCCCAAACTAATAGTTTTAAGGCCCAAATCTGCCCAAAAGGATTTGGCCGCCCCCCACTTAATTTTGATGGCTTTTGTTACCCCTTAGGAGCCACCTACCTAAGTTTGATGACTATTGTGACCACTAGCATCCCCCTACCTAATTTAGATGACTTTTTAGCAACCCCCTACATTATTTTAAGTGCTTTTAACTCTTATAAATAAGGAGTTCTTCTCATTCATAAGACTACATTTATTGATTAAGTATATCATACTTTGAGAGTTCTTTTGAACCTTTGTTACTTGTGCTTTGAGATTTATCTTTCAACCTTTAGTAGTTCTTAGTTCAAGGTAGTAAGATTACTTCTCTTTTATGATATCTTTGATTCCTTTGTGGTATTCTTAGAAGGCGATTAATACTAGTTATTAATTGTTGTCTCAAATTACTCGTAAAGTGGTCAAGATCCGAATCTATTGTTTTGATTTGCTTTTTAAGTAAAGGCGTTTGATTTCTTCCATAAATCAAGACGTTGTTACTTTGATCTTTTCAAGGCTATAGAACTTACTTTCTTGGAAGTTCTTGGAATTCTTTCCTTGAATTCTTCCCATATCCTTTATTTTCATCTCTTTAATTCTAGTTGCTCAATTCCTTGTTGTTATTGCTTCCGCATTTACTTCTCAAATTCTTACTCTAATTTGGATTCCCGACCGAGTTGTTATCAATGTATTTAATACACAGCCCCAATGAAAGGCCTCATTTTTTACAAAAGTTTCAAAGCAATTATGATTCATGATTTCCACAGTATACGCCCCCGGCAGCTTGTCTTGGGTATTCAGGTTGAAGTTATGTATTCACACCTCTCATATTATGTATTTGACTTTCGTACCTTATCAGTCGTACATACTCAGTACATTTTTTGTACTAACGCCCCTTTTCTTTTGTATACTATGTTTGTACCCACAAGTACAGATAGACCCGGTGACGTTCCTCCCAAGTAGGGTGCCCGTTTCAGTTGTTGGTTGCTGTGCTCTACTTCTTCGTAGTAGCTGTTCAGAAGTCGATAGGTACCGAAGTATAAGTTCCAATTATTTTGAGTACGGTGGGGCCCTGTTGATCGAGGCCAACCCTGTACTACTATTGAGTAGCAAGAGAGGTTGAAGCACCTTTTACCCGAGAAGGTCGGGATCGATTTCCACATGGAGCTAGATGTTGGAGTTGAGTTTCTATCTAAACTGGAGTTGTGTGTTTGTTCCTAAATGCACTTCGGAACATTTTTGGTTTTGATATTAATTCTAGGTTTATAATACTACAATGCTAAATTAGACTAAGTAAAGCTAAGATTAAACTATTGAGAGTTGATCAGATAGATAAAAGGCACTAGGGTAGTGACTTTCTCCTAGGTGGTCAATTGACGGATTCTTGAGTCTAAAGCTAGATTGTCATATTTGGGGAGTATGATATAACCATTGCACGATTCTACTCACTCTATACCTCTCGGTAGTTCGAGTGATTTTGCCCGAATTGACTTTCTCAAGACCAATTGGGTATGCAAATTTGTGCAAGCAATCAAGGTTCAAGTCGGGTATTACTATGTCTAGGTTTAATTGGGGCTATCAATCTCTTGAATACGCCTCAATTCCTTGTTGGACTAATTTCATGGACTTAGGCTCTCTTTCTCAAGAAGAGCCAAAGTCTACTACGCATAAACTAATGATTGCAACCACTAACTTAATATTAAAACCCTAAATTAGTCTAAATATCAAACACCCATAGACAATCAAGCATCAAAACACAAGACTCATCAATTACCCATACTAGGGTTGAGCCACAACCCTAGATAATGGGTCTAGCTACTCATAATTGGAGAAGAAAACAAAGAAATAGATGAAGATAAGCCCATAATAATTAATTACTAATTAAAACTTGAAGATTCAATGTTGAAACTAAGCTAAAATTACTCAAAATGGTAAAAGAGAAGAAGTCACGAGCGCAGCTCTGTCCCAAAATCTATCTGATAACCTAAATGAGAAAAGAAACTATTTATAATAGATTAAAAATTCTGGACAAAAATACCCCTGCGGGGCTAGTGCGGACCGCACAAAATCGAGTGCGGCCGCACTAAGGCTCTTGGCTTGATTAATCTGCTCTCTGAACTTAGGCTTTGCGGACCACACAAAGTCGAGTGCGGCCGCGGTGGCTTCTATTGCGGTCCGCACAAAATGAACCGCGAACCACATTGGGCTTTATCCTTCGATCTAGCAACTCTCTGATCTCGGGCAATACGGTCCACACGAAATCGAGTGCGGCCGCAATGAACCTAATGTAGACCGTACAAATCCCTTTGCAGCCGCATTGCCTGGTGGCCTAAAAATATACTCTCTGAACTTCATCTTTGTGGACTGCACAGAATGGTCTGCAACCACACTGGCCCTGTTTGACTGAGCTTGGTCTTGTCTTGGTACTTGTGCAAGTTTTACTCCTTTTTGAGCTAGTTTTTGACACCTTGTCACCTTGTTGATCAAACCTGCAATCAAGCACAACTTGTGAGGCTTTGGGACTATTTTATATACATTTTTAATCAAAACTTAAGCAAGAAGGAGTGTAAAATGCATCATAATCCCTAGTTATCAACTCCCCTAAACTTAAGCTTTTGCTTGTCCTCAAGCAAACAAAATAAGACCCACCCTTTAAGCGTCAATTCCAAGAAAATTCAGCCGACCTAAAGTGACCTCATCTAGCATCAATTGGGACTAACAATTGCCCTCAATTCAAATGAATCATTAACAACATTCACTCTTTTTAAACACCATGGATTTAGTGTGACACGAGAGCATCGAGAGTTGACTCAACACATCAAAGAAACTCTTTCTATTACTTTGGTCATTTTGGAACCCAAACTCGCACATCCTTAACTCTCCCTAACCAAACCTCACCTTTATGATAGTGGCATTCAGAACGAGATTAATGGAACTACACTCATCTCTCTCAAGGAAAAGTCACAAGTCCGGCTCTAAGTACCATATGCTTGCCCCTTATGTGAGTCACCACTAATGTAAGTTTCATTCAACTCAAGATATAGGGCTTTTATGGAGACATAGTGAAGGCTTTTGGTTCAGGGTAGTAATTGTTTGGTCTAAGTAGGTTCCATCTTCCCTATAGAACTTCTTTTGCTTCATTTTGGCACATATTCACTCGACTTTTTGAGTTATTTCACTTCTTTCTAAGGGTCTAGAGAGACACACTGTCACTCCTTCTTGTTCGTGTCAAATCTTTTCTCCTTTATCAACTTTCCACACCTTTCATTCTTTGCTTTTATTGAATCCCTTCACTCATTTCTACATTGAACATTCTTTTTGTGTTTTTGCTTTTCTTTCTTTTTCATTGCCTTTCCTTTTCTTCATTTTATACCTTTTTACCACTTTGTTGCAATCCTCGTCTCCCCCCAAACTTATACTTTTTCCATGTGCTAAGGGAAGATCGGGTGCCAAGAGAGGGTATCTTTTAGAACGGGTAAAGACCTGTATCATGGTTCTTGAAGGAAAAAGGTCTAAGGCTCAAAAGGGTTGACTAGGGATTTATCATTGGTAGGCTATGGAAGTGTTCAAGCTATCATTTGGATCAAGAAGAGCCTATAATCATGTCTCAAGTCAAATTGCACTTAGGATTTTGCCTCGACAAACATTCAGGGCAAGTTCTAGACCTATGGCTCGGGACTTGGACTTGCAATGCAATTTCTCACCACACAAGCTATGGGATCGCTAAAGACACAGAGTCGGGGGCCACAACAACCTTTGATAATATTTGAGCACACAATGGTCCCGAAAAACCACTTGATGATTGTCGGCCAACACAAGAGTCTCAAGGTCACAACTTTCACCATCCTATACACAACGATTTCTTTTTGACCAAAGGATCAAAGGAAAATATGCTAGGCCCAAGTGAAGCTTTGCTTGAAGCACCCTTACCACTAACTACTAAAAAGCAAAAAAAGAAAATAAAATAAAAACAGACTCAAACCCTTAAGAAGGTTGTCATGCCATACAACATCGGGAAGAGCCACTCGGTTCACACAAATTCCACCTTTGGAAAGAACCGTGGCATTAAGAAAACCAAAGGCTTATTGCAAAAACTCAAAACAAGAAGCTACAAACATAAAATAAGAAGCTAAGAAAAGGAAAAATGCGGAAAGTAAAATGAGTATGTACAAGAGGGGATTTAATCAAATATACAATAGGGGAGATGAATATATACAATGGAACATAACTTTTATATACAGACCCAAGGTAAAAAGTGCTAAAAATATAATGAAATGCTGAAATTATATACATACCAAAGATAAAAAGAAAGAAAGAAATCATTCATATATACAGTCATCCAAATCCAAGTAGGGCCTACCCTCTCAAATGAAAGCTGGCATTGTCCTCAATGCCAACTAAGCAAAATAAGCACCAAAAATAGAGGAAAGAGGATGCAGAAACTCCCTATAGGCCGTCCGTCAGCATGGGATCCTAAGTGGTCCCTGGGTCCTCTGTATGCTCGGGAACCTGAGACTGGCTCCCTGTGACCTGTGGCTCTACTGTTGGGACCTGGGCCTGGACCTGGACAGGCTCTTGGGCTGCATTTTGTAGCTGACTGGAGGAAGTCTCTGGTGGGTCCGCTAACTGGATAACTGCATTATCGGACTGGGGGATCACCCTCTTCCTCTTAGGAGGCCTCTTAGACTGCTCTAGCTGGGGATGGGCTGGTGGTACAGGGTCATGTAGTAGCAAATCCAAAGGCAGGTGATCTGCCTTCAATCTCTCCACCTCGACCCGTAAGTCCTTCACGGACTCTTTGGAAGCCTATGTCTTCCTTATCTTCTTAGCCTCCCTAGCAAGATCCTTGAGAGCCTTTCCGTGTGAATCAACAACGTCCGTGAGCAATTTTTGGTTCTCAAGATCTTCTTCTGGTTGTCCAGAAGATCCTTGAGAGTGTACCCAAAGGAGTGTGTATGGGACCTGTGGAGGAGGAGGTGCTGACTGAGCTGCCACAGTAGTAGATAATATAGATAGCTTAGAAGTAGCTGTCTGCATCCAGTTGTTGATGCTGGTGAGGGCCTGGCTCAAACGGTGAGCAGTTAATGGATAGGCAGTGGTGGAGGGTATCTCTGGATCTGCTGAAGTGGATGGGCTTGGGGCCATGTCTGCTGAAGTGGAGGGAGGCTGTGGAGTAGTCACTCCCACTACTGGCTCTTCATACTGACCAGTTAAAGTAGTGGATTTTCCCTTGAAGTGCTTGCCCTTAGGGTTGTCATCACCCTGTAGGCTATACCACAGAAAGGTGCCTTTGCCTTCACTTTCACGTCAAATTCGCGCTTCTCCACATTTTGGTCCTTCAGGTACATGGTTAGGAAGTTGGGGAATGGGTAAGACCGGTCACCCTCATTCACTACCCGTGTAATGACCCAAGACATCACATTCCTAATATTGATCGGGTACCCTGCCATGATGGATTCTACTAAGATCACCCGGTGAATTGGGGGTGAGTTATCATGGGTGGTAGGATCTAGCCTGCCACACACAAATGTCTCCTACCCCTTTTCCTCGAAGGTCAATGTCCTCCTCAATATCTTCACCCCCGTAGTCAACCACTCGGGGGTGGTACCTGGGATTGCCAAGTACTCTGCCAACCACAGACGAGCTTCTTCTCCCAACTTCATTTTGTCCAAGTACAGGGACTCATCCTCCTCCGTGAAGCCCAAATAGTCATTGATGGTCTTGCCATCAAACTTCACTTTCAGATTCCGCACTTTGGTGACAGTGGTGTCCTTTTTGATGTGGGCCACGTTGGTGTAAAATTCTTTCACCAAGTACTCATTGGCATCATCCACCTGCCCTATGAAGTAGTCCCATCCAGCTCTTTCTTTGAATTGCCTCAGCACATTGGGATTATGAGGCAAAAGATCCCGGGTGATAATTTTTCCCTCAAGTATTAACCTCTTTTCTGGCCACCACTTTATGAATTTGTGGTAGGCAATCTCACTGACGAACCGGTCCTCCCATGCCTCTGGGTTCCTAGTCCGCTCTACCCCACCAACTTGGGCTCACCCCTTCTGCTTCTTCCCCTTCTTCTGCTACTGCATCCTCTCGGGATAATGAAGCTGTAGGTGAGGTGGAGTACTCATTTCCACTACCGGCAGCTGAGCCCTCAGACGACTCAGAAGATACGCGCATTGAAGCTTGGGCAGTGGGGGAAGGTGGGGGTGTATCTCTCAACCTGTTTCTCTCCGGCCAGTCAGGAATGTACTCTGGCACGGAGTTTGATGATATATCCCAGGAGGGCTCAAACTCACTTCCCAACTGGTCAATGGCCCTATCTGCACCTTTGATGATTTTCCTTGTGTTCTTAATGTTTTGTCTAACTTGTGGGGTCAACTTTATCATCTTTTGTTTCCTACCCCGGGAGGACTCTCCTCTTCCTATTTGTTTACCACCTTTTCCTCTTGATCTCACCATTGTCCGCAAATAACATTCATTCAGACTTTGTTAGTATCTAGCAAAACAATGAAGTTCACAGTTGCAGAAAAAATGTTGTAGACATATTGCAGAGTGTGGACCGCACAAAATGCAGTGCGTCCGCAAAGAGGCCATTGCGGACCGCACAAAATCCATTGCGGTCCGCACAGAGGTGGGGTTCAGACTACCCATTCTCTGAAACTATGCACCGCAAACTATACAAAATGCTAATGCGGTCCTCATTGAGGCACTGCGGACGGCACAAAATGCAATGCGGCCGCGATCCTCAAATGTCAGCTTTCAGGACTTTCACCATTGCGGTCTGCTCAAAATACCATTGCGACCACACAAAATACCGTTGCCGACCGCACAAAATCCACCGTAGTCCGCACTGAATGCCCAACAATAACACCAACCTAGGGTTCATGATTTGTTCAATTTTAGTCCTATTTTACACCTATTGATGAGTCCCTAAGTGTTGGTTTAGTGTTTTAACTACCTAAACCTACTTTAAACAAAAATTAACTAACCTAAGCTACAATATTGAAAGAAAAACGGGTAGGGAAAGAAGAAGAAACAAGGGAAACAAAAATTTACTGCAAATAATAAAATTAAACAATTGAAAAGGGATTAAAGTACCAGAAGTAAGATGCTGAGACGATGAATAAGCCTTAGTGGTTGATTACGTGCAATAGAGAGATGAACAATGATTTTTTTTAGGCTCTGAGATTAAAGGGATCGAAAAGTTCAAAAGGAGGGCCTCAGGTCCTATTTATAGAAAAGGCCCTGGGGCCCAACTTACCTACCCACCGTGGACTGCACAAAATGGCACCACAGTCCGTGGTGCTCGAAACCACAAGTCACTGACAAATTGACTACTGCGGACCGCACAAAATGTGATACGGCCGTAGTGGACCACCGTGGACCGCATAAAATGCAATGCGGCAACGGTGGTAAACTTCAGAGAACCCCCACTTTTGTCAAATCATCAGTGCAGTCCGCATTGATTTCTTGCCCTCGCACAAGGGTCTTTGCGGCCGCACAAAATGAGTGCGGTCCGCATTGACAACTTCAGAGAGTGGTCATTTTCCAACTCTTTCCTGCACTGCATCAACATAATCCTCCATCATCTCACAACCAGTCAGTCCAAAAATAAATCCTACACTACAATGAAAGTCAAAGAAAAATAAGAAGAAAAACACATGGGTTGCCTCCCAATAAGCGCCTGATTTAACGTTGCAGCACGACGCAGGTTACCATCAAATCATTTGAGATGGAGAAGTGACACCATGTGGCTGTCATCAATTTTTTCCAAGTAATGCTTGACCCTGTGCCCATTCACTTTGAAAAGTTCCCTATTTTTGTTCTTCAAATCAAGTGCACTAAACGGGGTCACAAACACCACTTCAAAAGGTCCACTCCATTTTGACTTAAGCTTTCCCGGAAACAGATGTAACCGAGAGTTGAACAAGAGAACCAAGTCACCCACTTTGAACTCCTTGCCACAAGCATATTTATCATGAAGGTACTTCATCTTGTCCTTGTACAAGGACGAACTGGAGTAGGCATGGAATCGAAATTCATTAAGTTCATTAGGCTGCTCCACATGAAGATTTGCTTCCACATCCCGTTCAAGATTTAATTTCCTCAAAGCCCACATGGCCTTGTGCTCTAACTCAACCGGTAGATGGCAAGATTTCCCAAACACCACCCGATACGAAGACATACCAATCGGAGTCTTGTAAGCAGTCCTATAAGCTCATAGAGCATCATCCAACTTCTTTGACCAATCGGTCCTATTTGCATTGACCGTCTTTGACAATATACTCTTTATTTCCCTGTTTGAGACTTCAACTCTTGCTTGAGGGTGATAGGGAGTAGAAACTTTGTGGTGGTTGACACCATACTTTGCAAGCAAAGTGTCAAAAGCTCTATTGCAAAAATGAGACCTCCAATCACTTATGATTGCACGAGGAGTGCCAAACCTTGTAAAAATGCTCTTCTTGAGAAATGCAACAACACTCCGGGCCTCATTGTTGGGTAAAGCCACGGCTTCAACCCACTTTGAAACATAGTCCACCGCCACAAGAATGTATGTGTTCCCATACGAGCTAACAAACGGGGTCATAAAATCAATGCCCCATACATCAAAAATATCAACCTCAAGAATGGTATTGAGAGGCATCTCATCTTTCTTCGAAATTCCGCCCGCTCTTTGACATTCGTCACACCTCTTCACAAGTTCACTTGCATCTTTGTACAAAGTTGGCCAATAAAACCCACAACTAAGAACTTTGGAAGCCGTCCTCGCCCCGCCATGATGGCCACCATAGGGAGAGGAATGACAAGCCTCCAAGATACTCAATTGCTCTTCCTCCGAGACACACCTTCGGATCACACCATCCATGAAAATCTTGAACAAGTACGACTCATCCCAATAGAAATCCAAACTATCCCATTTGGGCTTCTTCCTTTGGTTAGAAGAGAGCTCACACGGGATTATACCAGTTACAAGGAAATTAGCAATGTCCGCAAACCATAGCATACCATTCACCGACACTGAAAGGAGTTGTTCGTCAGGAAATGAATCATTGATCTATAGGCCATCACGAGGCCTCCCCTCCTCCTCCAAGCGGGACAAGTGGTCCGCCACTTGGTTTTCACTACCCTTCCGGTCCACAATTTCCAAATCAAAATCTTGAAGTAACAAGACCCATTGCATCAGTTTAACTTTGGAATCCTTCTTCATCATCAAGTACCGGAGTGAGGCATGATCGGTATGGACTATGACCTTGGCACCCATAAGATACGGCCAAACTTCTCCATTGCAAACACAATAGCCAAAAGTTCTTTTTCGGTCACCGTGTAGTTCACTTGAGCGTCATTCATTGTTTTGCTCACATAGTACACCGGATGAAACATTTTGTTCACTCTTTGACCCAAAACCGCCCCAACCACAACATCGCTTGAATCACACATGAGCTCAAAGGGCAAGCTCCAATTAGGTGCGGTAATGATAGGAATGGTGGCCAACTTATGCTTGAGAAGTTCAAAGGCTTCCATACATCTCTCATCGAACACAAACTTGGCATCCTTTTCCAATAGCTTGCACAAGGGGTTCACTACCTTCACAAAGTCTTTGATAAATCTCCGGTAGAACCCTGCATGCCCAAGAAAACTTCTAACTCCCTTGACAGAGGTAGGGGAGGGAGCCTTGAAATTACATCAATTTTTGCTTTATCTACCTCAATGTCGTGCTTTGAAATTTTATGCCCAAGAACTATGCCCTCTTCCAGCATGAAGTGGTGTTTCTCCCAATTAAGAACAAGATTGGTTTCTTCACAACGAGCCAAAACTCTATAAAGATTTTTCAAACACTCATCAAATGCATCACCCATAACACTGAAGTCGTCCATGAACACCTCCAAAATGTCTTCCACCATATCGGTGAAAATGGCCATCATATACCACTGAAATACCCATCAATCAAGTGATGGGTCCATATGGACAAGTGAATGTGGTCTTCTCCTGATCTTCTGGAGCAATCAAGATTTGGTTGTACCCAGAATACCCATCCAAGAAATAGTAGAAGGCACGCCTAGCAAGTCGGTCTAACATGTGGTCAAGAAAAGGCAATGGAAAGTGATCCTTGCGGGTCATTTTATTCAACTTGCGGTAGTCCATGATACCCTCCAACCGGTGATAGTTCTGGTACACAACCCCGACATCCAACCACTTGATCACCTCCTTTTTCACAACTTCTTGCATTGCCTCATTCAACCTCCTTTGATGTTCCAAGAAGGGCTTTGCATCATCTTCCAGAATAATCTTGTGCATATAGAATGCGAGGCTTATCCCTCGGATATCAGCTAGAGTCCATCCAATTGCCTTTTTCTGCTTTTAAAGCATTGCCAATGTGGCATCAACCTGTATGTTAGTAATACAAGAGGAAAGAATAATTGGCAAAGTAGAACTAGGGCCTAAGAACTCATACCTGAGGTGTGAAGGCAACGGCTTCAACTCCAACACCAGAGGCTCCTTAATTAAAGGTTTTGTTGGTGGAGTCTTCCGATTCTCAAGGCCCAAAGATAGTTTTCTAGGCTCATAAGAGTAAGAGCCCATCCCATGTAAAGCATTCACACACTTCACTCGGCCCTCATCATCATTGACATCAAGATTCAACAATACGGCCTCTAGAGGTTCCTCCATATGATCGTTGCACTGGTATTGTTACAACCCATATCCATATGTGTTAGTTCATGCCATACATTAGTTAACATAAATCCAAGAAGGAATTATCTTTGAGATGATAAGAAGTCAATCCTATTGGTCTTAAGTGATACAAGAGTGTATAAGGGTGATTAACAAGTATTAGAAGTTAAATGAATCAAGGATGTTGTAACGCATATTTTCAGGTAAATCTAGCGGTGCTTAATACACTCAAGAGGTCATTTATTAAGGTATTTTAATCATATAATATCCGTATCATGAGTCTTGAAGTCAAACGAGTTATGAAACAAAAGTCGACAAAAGTTGTCGCAACTTAGGTTCATAATTTTACTTAAACATTAGGTCAAATATTTCTAATATTTTCTCCTAATTTACAAGGAATTATGGGGTGATCTACCAACCAAATTAAAGATGTATGAGTCTAGTTTCCAATGCATTAAACCGTTCATCGATACGATCTCGGAGTAGAGAGATATTTGCATTTTCGCGAGACCGCGCCAAGCACCTCTCTATGGGGCCCACTAAGGCGGTTTAAGATATTTGGACCTATATAGGATGCCTCCAACCCGTTTTAAGTCATTTCTTCTCACTATTTTCAGACCTTAGAACCCTAGGAACATCCTCTCAAGGTTCTCTCAAGATTCAAGACCCAAAAAAGGGCAAACAACACAAATCAAGTGTCGGGAATTCTGTGGCGCTAGTAAGTCTCTTGTTCTTCTTGTTGTTGCTCATTTTTGTGTCGTTCCAACTCATGTGGGGGGTTGTTTTAAAGGGTTTATGTTATGTAAATACTCCCTCATGTTCTTAATATCAATCCTAGGTGATTTCAAGCCTTCTAAAGTGATTCTAGTGCCGAAAAACACTAATTGATCGCTAGTTTCGCTTTTTTGTTGTTGTGGCAGCATTGAAGGGATATTTCATGGAAATTTAAGGTCAAATTGGAGTTGTTCTTTCTGTATAAAGGTAAGGAACCCCTTACTCTATATGTATTTAAGATTATCCAAGTTGCGGCTAAGCCATTGAAGCTAGAACTTGTGAAATATATATCGAAAGGCTTGGTAGTAATGTTATTATTTTGTGGACTGTTTTGCGTTGCTGTTGGGCTGCGTATTTTACTACTATTTTGTGGAGTTTTGGAGGAGGAAGGGTGTGTATAGAAACACCATATATATGTAGGGTTGTGGGATGATAGTTATTAGTAACATTTTCGGGTCGTTTGACACGACGTTGGTGGTCGTCGTATGTATGGAGTGATTAGGTTGTGCATGGACTATTTTGGGAGGCTCAATATGTTTATTATTGATGTTGTTTGGGCTGTTTGGTGACTGTTTTGAATGGTGTGAAGTCATATATATAAGGGAGGTGCTGTCCGTTTCATCGTAAAATAGGTTGTGGTCGATACATAATAGTTATGACGCTTAAATGATAACGATAGTATCGTTTCTCTTATTGTAGACTAAGGAGTTTTGACAATTGCATAGCTTGAGATTGGGGCAGTATATACAAGGTATGTGAGGCTATCCCTTTCCTTCTTTTGCATGACTCCGATTGTACATAATGTAATGAACGAGCTTCCAAGATACTCTACTCTTAGAAGCTAGCAGTACTTACATTGTTTTCCCTCTTATGGAACGATTGATGTTAATGTTGCTTCTCTTATTCTTATGTTATCAATGTTGTTGGTACTTCCTGATTCTTATAAGGTTCATAGTGAAGAGTTAGTCCTAATAACGTGTACAGAGGATACCGACCTTACGTCACTCCGAAAGGTTTAGAATGTGATTCCATGAGTCGAGCATGCATTATATATATGTATCTATTTTACTCTACCAAGCCACGCTATAGTTGGCCGGGTACGACACCTATTGTGCAACCACTGATCAGTTGGGTTTTACCGAGCTCCACGTGGCCGGGTACGATTCTACCGAGCCTTATGATGGCCGGGTACATTTTTACCGAGCCTATTATGGCCGGGTACGATATGATGATGATGATGCCCACAGAGGCGAATGTTTTAAAGGTTTATGTATTTATACATATGTATCATGCATTTCATCTCAGTAGCCCTCAGAGGTACTAAGATGTTACAGGTTGTATATTCTCTATCCTTGCTTACATTACTGATTGTATTTATGGTTTCCTACCTTACATACTCAGTACTTTATTCGTACTGACGTCCTTTTATTTATGGACGCTACATGTCGTGCTGCAGGTCCTGATAGACAGGCAGGTGCAGCTCCCCCACCATAGTAGGCTGTCCAGTTCAGTGGTGATTGGCGAGATCCCTTCTCCGGACTTGCCTTGGTCTTGGTATGCATTTTTGTTATAGACATTATGGGTATGTCGGGGCCCTATTCCAGCTATGTTGCAGCACTTATGTTCATTTAGAGGCTCATTGACAAGTGTCGACTCATGTGTAGTTTGGTATGCCTTGTCGGCTGGTTTTTGATATATAGTCTTTCATGGTAGCGTGGTAGCTCATACCTTATATGTAGTTTCTTGATTGTCTGGTCATCCCCTGCTATGTATGTTCATGCCGTCATATTTTATTGCTGGTTGTCCATGATCCAGGTCTACCATTTATATTGATCTCGTCAGCCCTAAAAGATAATAATGAAGGTTAGATGAAATGTACGTTGGTGCTCGGCAATTATGGTTGGGTGCTAGTCATGGCCCTCCAGTTTGGGTCGTGACAAACTTGGTATCAGAGCAAGTCTGTCCTAGGGATTGTCTATGAGCCGTGTCTAGTAGAGTCTTGATTATGGATGTGTAGCGCGCCTTATTTATAATCAGAAGGCTACATGACATCTAGGGTTGTTACCTTCTTCCTGAATCTAGATCGTGCGTAGAGTTGAGTCGTAAGTGTTCGTCTCTAATATTCACCTTGTTTTCTTTCAGCGATGCCTTCGACTAGGAAGCAAACAATTAGTAGAAGGCTTGATACAACTGCAGAATAGGGTACCAGTCAGGTGCCCCAAGCCATAGCAGGCCAAAGTGAGGCTCAAAGTGAGATGTCGTCTCATACCTCATCTACTCCATCTCCTCCAGAGGATATTAGAAGGCACCCAGCGCCTCCAGTTCCTCCGTCTGGCACTACAGACCAGGATATGCGGAGTGCTTTGCAGTTGTTGACTAGCTTGGTAGCTGCTCAGGCTTAGAGGCAGAATACAGGTGCTGCTGATAAACCAGTTAGTACAAGAGTTCGTGATTTTATTAATTTAGACCCTCCAGTGTTTACCGGATCAGACCCCAAGGAGGACCCACAGACTTTTATTGACCAGGTTCATCGTACACTACGGGTTATACATGTTAGTGATATAGAGGCAGTAGAGTTGGCTTCTTATCGGCTACGGGATTTAGCGGTTCTCTGGTATGATAGTTGGGAGAGATCCAGGGGTTCGAATGCTCCTCCAGCTGTGTGGAAGGAATTTTCTGAGGCCTTTCTTCGTCACTACTTGCCAGTTGAGATACGACGAGCTAGAGCTGATAAGTTCTTGAACCTTAGACAAGGTAATATAAGTGTGCGAGAGTACAGTATGCAGTTTGATTCTTTGGCAAGGTATGCTCCCCATATGGTGGCCGAGATGAGTGATAGGGTGCATATGTTCGTGAATGGGTTGGGACCACATCTGATAAATGAGTGTACGACAACCTCCTTGGTGGAGGGCATGGATATTTCCCGTATTCAAGCTTATGCCCAGACCCTAGAGGATCGTAAGCGCCAGCAGAGGGCAGTTAGGGAGCAGGATAGGGGCCAACATAAGAGGGCGAGATTTGCAGGGTATTCTGATGACTTCAGAGGCAGCGTCATGCCACAGATTTCGAGGAGTTCGGCGCCACCTGTAGCTAGTGCTCCTCCACAGTTTCAGAGGCCTCGATATGATCGATCCTATTCTGGTCCAGGTCATAGTTCGCGGGCATCTGGCTCGCAACATCACAGGGATACTAGTAAGATGAGACCTCCAACACCACATTGTGATCAGTGCGGCAAGGCCCACTTTGGACTATGCCGTCGAGGTTCTGATGCGTGCTATTCGTGCAGACAGCCTGGCCATATGATACGGGATTGTCCTAATAGAGGAGGTGATGGTATGGCTCAGCCGACTGGATTTGTGTCTGGTTCTTCCTCATCAGTTCGACCTCCAACACGGGGTTTTCAGCAGTCGACAGGTCATGGTAGGGGTAGAGGTGCAGTGCCGAGTTCGAGTGGTGCTCAAAATCGAACCTATGCTCTAGTAGGTCGACAGGATCTCGAGTCGTCTCCAGATGTTGTTACAGGTATTATATCTGTGTTTTCTTATGATGTATATGCGCTGATTGATCCAGGATCTACATTATCATATGTTACACCCTTTGTGGCTAATAAGTTTGGCATTGAACCTGAATTGATAAGTAAACCCCTTGCGGTATCTACTCTGATAGGAGATTCTGTGATTGCTAGAAGGGTATATAGAGGTTGCACTGTGATGATTTGTAGTCGTCAAACCTCGGCAAATTTATTTGAGTTAGAAATGGTTGATTTTGATGTGATAATGGGAATGGACTGGTTGGCCTCATGCTATGCAAATGTTGACTGCCGTACGAAGATGGTTAGGTTCCAATTTTCGGGTGAACCCATCATTGAATGGAAATGGAACATTGCTACACCGAAAGGTAGGTTTATTTCCTATCTTAAGGCAAGGAAAATGATCTCAAAAGGTTACATTTATCATTTTGTTCGCGTTAGGGATGCGGAGGCGAAACCGCCTACTTTACAATCAATCCCCGTGGTCAACAAATTTCCAGATGTTTTCCCAGATGAACTCCCAGGCCTTCCTCCTGAAAGGGAGATTGAGTTTAGCATTGATGTGTTGCCTGACACTCAACCGATCTCTATCCCTCCATACAGAATGGCCCCGGCAGAGTTGCGAGAGTTGAAGGTGCAGTTGAAGGACTTGCTGGATAAGGGCTTCATTAGGCCTAGCACCTCAACTTGTGGTGCGCCAGTCCTATTCGTGCGGAAGAAAGACGGGTCGTTACAGATGTGTATCGACTATCGACAGTTGAATAAGTCTACTATAAAGAACAAGTATCCACTTCCAAGAATTGATGACCTGTTTGACCAACTCCAGGGTGCCAAGTATTTCTCCAAGATTGATTTACGTTCAGGGTATCATCAGGTGAGGGTTAAGGAGAAGGATATTCCAAAGACGGCCTTCCGGACAAGATACAAGCACTTTGAGTTCTTGGTGATGTCGTTCGGGCTAACAAATGCCCCAACAGCTTTTATGGATCTCATGAATACTATATTTAGGCCCTATCTTGATGTGTTCGTGATTGTATTCATTGATGACATTCTAGTATATTCTTGTTCGGAGGCGGAACATGCGGGCCACTTGCGGATAGTATTACAGATGCTTCAGGATCGTAAGTTATATGCTAAGCTCTCCAAATGTGAATTTTGGCTGAACTCAGTAGCGTTCCTTGGCCATGTGATATCTTATGAGGGTATTAGTGTCGACACTCAGAAGATCGATGTAGTAAAGAATTGGCTGAGGCCTACAACACCATCAGAAGTCCGCAGCTTCCTCTATATCATCACCATTGACTAAGTTAACACAGAAAGCTACCAAGTTCTAGTGGTCTGGCACTTGTGAACGTAGTTTTCAGGAGCTGAAGAATCGATTGACATCCGCACCAGTTCTCACTCTTCCTGAAGGAACAGAAGGTTATGTGGTATATTGTGATGCCTCAGGTATAGGTTTGGGGTGCGTATTGATGTAGCGTGGGAAGGTGATTGCTTATGCATCAAGACAATTGAAGAAGCATGAAAAGAATTATCCAACCAATGATTTGGAATTGGCTGCAGTAATATATGCTTTGAAGATATGGCGGCACTACTTATACGGTGTCCATGTTGACATCTACACAGATCACAAGAGTTTACAATACATCTTCAAGCAGAAAGAGTTGAATTTGAGGCAGCGTAGGTGGCTTGAATTATTGAAAGACTACGACGTCAAGATATTGTATCATCCCGGTAAAGCCAATGTTGTGGCAGACGCTCTCAGCCGTAAATCAATGGGAAGCTTAGTACATATTGAGGCAGGTAGATGGGGGTTGACTAAAGAGCTTCATCAGCTAGCCAATATGAGAATCAGATTGTTAGACTCTGATGACGGAGGTGTTACTGTACAAAATACATCAGAATCATCTTTGGTAGCCGAGGTAAAAGCACGACAATATGAAGATCCTATCTTAGTACGATTAAGAGAGAGCATTCAGCAGTGTAAAAGTATGGATTTTGAGATCGGAAGAGATGGGGCACTGAGATACCAGGGCCGATTATGTGTGCCTAATGTGGCAGGGTTGCGAGAGAAGATTATGAATGAGATTCATCAATCCCGATATTCCATCCATCCCGGCTCGACAAAGATGTATCATGATGTCAAGGAGCAGTATTGGTGGGATAACATGAAGAAGTCTATTGCAGAATTTGTAGCCCAGTGTCCCAATTGTCAACAAGTAAAGATAGAACATCAGAAACCCGGTGGATTGCTTCAGAATATAGAGATTCCGACCTGAAAATGGGAGGTGATTAATATGGACTTCATTATTGGATTACCTCGCTCTTATCATAAGTTTGACTCCATCTGGGTGATAATTGATCGACTTACAAAATGTGCCCATTTTCTGCCAGTTAAAACAACTTACACGGCTGAAGATTATGCGAAGTTGTATATCAAGGAGATTGTTAGGCTTCATGGTGTGCCGGTATCTATTATATCAGACCGAGGAGCTCAATTTACAGCTAACTTTTGGAGGTCTTTCCAGAAGGGTTTAGGCACACAAGTAAATCTCAGCACTGCATTTCATCCGCAAACTGACGGACAGGCTGAACGTACCATTCAGACACTGGAAGATATGTTACGAGCATGTGTTCTAGATTTTAAGGGAAATTGGGATGACCATCTTCCACTCATAGAATTCGCCTACAATAATAGCTACCATTCCAGTATTAAAATGGCCCCATACGAGGCACTATACGGGAGAAGATGTAGATCACCAGTTGGATGGTTCGAAGTCAGTGAAACAGAATTATATGGGCCAGATTTGATTCACCAAGCTATTGAGAAGGTGAAAGTGATACAAGAGAGATTGAGGACGGCACAAAGCAGGCAAAAATCTTATTCTGATGTCCGATGTCGTGATCTAGAGTTTGAGGTTGGTGATTAAGTTTTCCTGAGGATCTCACCAATGAAGGGTATTATGCATTTTGGGAAGAAAGGTAAGCTGAGTCCAAGGTATATCGGGCCATATAAAATTCTTCGACGAATTAGACAGTTTGCTTATGAGTTAGAGTTGCCATCCGAATTGGAATTTGTCCACCCGGTATTCCATGTATCTATGTTGAGGAAATGTATTGGAGACCCTTCTCGAGTCGTCCCTATCAAAGATGTACAAGTTACAGAGGACCTATCATATGAAGAAGTGCCAATGGCGATATTAGATCGACAAGTCCGCAAGCTGAGAACAAAAGATGTAGCTTCCGTCAAAGTTTTGTGGAGGAAAAAAAATATGGAAGAAATGACATGGGAAACAGAGGAGGAGATGAAGTCTAAATACCCTTACCTATTCCAGAATGAAGATAACAAGGATGCTGGTGGAAGACAGGATACATTGGAAGGTGAAATGACTCTATAAGGTAAGCAATAATTTGAGAATACTCCTCCTTAATACAAAATGGTGATATGTAGATAATGTAAATATGCATAATGCTTTGTGTAGCCTTGTGAATCCATATGTTGGGCTTAATTGCTTGCAAATTTTGCTACTGACCATTTTATGGGGGAAAATTGATCGGAAATTTCCATTGGAATCCACGATGATTTAAACTCCCCATGAACCCTTACATTCGAGGACGAATGTTCCTAAGAGGGGGAGGGTGTTACAACCCATATCCACATGTGTTAGTTCATGCCATACATTAGTTAACATAAATCCAAGAAGGAATTATCTTTGAGATGATAAGAAGTCAATCCTATTGGTCTTAAGTGATAGAAGAGTGTATAAGGGTGATTAACAAGTATTAGAAGTTAAATGAATCAAGGATGTTGTAAGTCGTATTTTCAGGTAAATCTAGCGGTGCTTAATACACTCAAGAGGTCATTTATTAAGGTATTTTAATCATATAATATACGTATCATAAGTCTTGAAGTCAAACGAGTTATGAAACAAAAGTCGACAAAAGTTGTCGCAACTTAGGTTCATAATTTTACTTAAACATTAGGTCAAATGTTTCTAATCTTTTCTCCTAATTTACAAGGAATTACGGGGTGATCTACCAACAAAATTAAAGATCTATGAGTCTAGTTTCCAACTCATTAAACCGTTCATCGATACGATCTCGGAGTAGAGAGATATTTGCTTTTCCGCGAGACTGCGCCAAGCACCTCTCTATGGGTCCCACTAAGGCGGTTTAAGATATTTGGACCTATATAGGATGCCTCCAACCCGTTTTAAGTCATTTCTTCTCACTATTTTCAGATCTTAGAACCCTAGGAACATCCTCTCAAGGTTCTCTCAAGATTCAAGACCCAAAAAAAGGGCAAACAACACAAATCAAGTGTCGGGAATTCCGTGGCGCTAGTAAGTCTCTTGTTCTTCTTGTTGTTGCTCATTTTTGTGTCACTCCAGCTCGTGTGGGAGGTTGTTTTAAAGGGTTTATGTTATGTAAATACTCCCTCATGTTTTTAATATCAATCCTAGGTGATTTCAAGCCTTCTAAAGTGATTCTAGTGCCGAAAAACACTAATTGATCGCTAGTTTCGCTTTTTTGTTGTTGTGGCAGCATTGGAGGGATATTTCATGGAAATTTAAGGTCAAATTGGAGTTGTTATTTATGTATAAAGGTAAGGAACCTCTTACTCTATATGTATTTAAGATTATCCAAGTTGCGGCTAAGCCATTGAAGCTAGAACTTGTGAAATATATATCGAAAGGCTTGGTAGTAATGTTATTGTTTTGTGGACTGTTTTGCGTTGCTGTTGGGCTGCGTATTTTACTACTATTTTGTGGAGTTTTGGAGGAGGAAGGGTGTGGAGAAACACCATATATATGTAGGGTTATGGGCTGATAGTTATTCGTAACATTTCCAGGTTGTTTGACACGACTACGGTGGTCGTCGTATGTATGGAGTGATTAGGTTGTGTGTGGACTATTTTGGGAGGCTCAATATGTTTATTATTGATGTTGTTTGGGCTTTTTGGTGACTTTTTTGAATGGTGTGAAGTCATATATATAGGGGAGGTGCTGTCCATTTCATCGTAAAATAGGTTGTGGTCGATACATAATAGTTATGACGCTTAAATGATAACGATAGTATCGTTTCTCTTATTGTAGACTAAGGAGTTTTGACAATTGCATAGCTTGAGATTGGGGCAGTATATACAAGGTATGTGAGGCTATCCCTTTCCTTCTTTTGCACGACTCCGATTGTACATAATGTAATGAACGAGCTTCCAAGATACTCTACTCTTAGAAGCTAGCAGTACTTATATTGTTTTCCCTCTTATGGAACGATTGATGTTAATGTTGCTTCTCTTATTCTTATGTTATCAATGTTGTTGGTACTTCCTGATTCTTATAAGGTTCATAGTGAAGAGTTAGTCCCAATAACGTGTACAGAGGATACCGACCTTACGTCACTCCGAAAGGTTTAGAATGTGATTCCATGAGTCGAGCATGCATTATATATATGTATCTATTTTACTCTACCGAGCCACGCTATAGTTGTCCGGGTACGGCACCTATTGTGCAACCATTGATCAGTTGGGTTTTACCGAGCTCCACGTGGCCGGGTACGATTCTACCGAGCCTTATGATGGTCGGGTACGTTTTTTACCGAGCCTATTATGGTCGGGTACAATATGATGATGATGATGCCCACAGAGGCGAATGTTTTAAAGGTTTATGTATTTATACATATGTATCATGCATTTCATGTCAGTAGCCCTCAGAGGTACTAAGATGTTACAGGTTGTATATTCTTTATCCTTGCTTACATTACTGATCATATTTATGGTTCCCTGCCTTACATACTCAGTACTTTATTCGTACTGACGTCCTTTTATTTGTGGACGCTGCATGTCGTGCTGCAGGTCCTGATAGACAGGCAGGTGCAGCTCCTCCACCACAGTAGGTTGTCCAGTTCAGTGGTGATTGGCGAGATCCCTTATCCGGACTTGCCTTGGTCTTGGAATGCATTTTTGTTATATAGATTATGGGTATGTCGGGGCCCTATTCCGGCTAAGTTGCAGCACTTATATTCATTTAGAGGCTCATAGACAAGTGTCGACTCATGTGTAGTTTGGTATGCCTTGTCGGCTGGTTTTTGATATATAATCTTTCATGGTAGCGTGGTAGCTCATACCTTATATGTAGTTTCTTGATTGTCTGGTCATCCCCTGCTATGTATGTTCATGCCGTCATATTTTATTGCTGGTTATCCATGATCCAGGTCTACCATTTATATTGATCTCGTCAGCCCTAAAAAATAATAATGAAGGTTAGATGAAATGTACGTTGGTTCTCGGCAAGTATGGTCAGGTGCTAGTCATGGCCCTCCAGTTTGGGTCGTGACAGTCTTATTGTCTATACGGTTTGTATGGTAAGCCTTTAGAGTTGAGTTGTCTTTTATTTAGTGAAGTATGTTTCCACCTACCCAGAAGGTAAGTTCTCCTGCTTCCACATCAACTAAGGCCTTCCTAGTAGTAAGGAAATGTCTCCCTAATATGATTGGAAATTCATAATCCACCTCACAATCCAAGATCACAAAATCAGCTGGCAAGATAAATTTGTCCACCCGGACAAGCACATCATCAATAATACCCAACTATCTCTTCATCGTTCTATCCGCCATTTGCAATCTCATGGAAGTCGGCCTCGGTTGCCCAATACCCAAAGTCTTGAAAATTGAGTAGGGCATCCAGTTGATACTTGCCCCCAAATCACATAGAGCCTTAGCAAAGTCCGCACTCCCAATGGTGCAAGGAATGGTGAAAGCACCAGGATATTTAAGCTTCAGGGCCATTGAATGCACTATTGCACTAACTTGGTGGGTCATCATTATATTTTCACAATCCATGGATCGTTTCTTTGTCACCAAGTCCTTCATGAATTTAGCATAGCCCAACATTTGTTCAAGAGCCTCCACCAAAGGCACATTAATGGATAAGCTCTTCATCATATCAATGAACTTTTTAAACTAATTCTCATTTTTCTGCTTCGCGAGCCTTTGAGGATAAGGTGGAGGTGGCCTTGGAAAAGAAGCCTTGGCTTTAGTCACAACTGACTCCGGCATGTCTATTACGTGTTCCCTAGATGGGTTCACATCATTTTGAGTTTCCACCTCGGCATCTTGAATATCAATCCTCACTTCTTCATTCATATTCTCATCAATCACATTTTCAACCACCAAAGGAACTTCATCTTCTTGCAACTCAACTTCATCACTCAATATTTGCTTTTTTTTGGAGGCATTCACATCACCGCCTCGTCCACTACTTCTAGTTACCGACATAACATGATTGTTCCCACCCTTCAGGTTTACTACTGTATCACTTGGTAGAGCACCCTTAGGGCAAGTATTCAAGGACTGTGAGATTTGGGCTAATTGCACCTCCAAATTTCTAATTGAAGTATTGTGGGAAGACAACTGAGCATCAGAATCCACACTCTTTTTCATCATCTGTTCAAACATCATTTCAATTCTCCCCATGGGTTAGAAGAACTAGGACCTTGGGATGGAAATGGGGGCAGATTGTTTGGTTGTTGGTACATTGGGAGCCTTTGAAAGCCTTGCCCCCGGTTTTCTTGATTGCCATTGTTCCGCCCACCTTGATTGTTGTTACCAACCCAGTTGTTGTTGTTCCCATTCCAATTACCCTAATTGTTCTGATTATTGTTCTGATTGCCCCAATTGCCTTGGGGCCTCTACTGTTGTTGGTTGGAAGAATTGCCCTTTTGGCCTTGATAATTGATCACGTATTGTACCATCATAACTATCATCTTGGAATCCACCACAATCATTGTCAAATTGCTCCGAATTCCCTTGGTTCTGTTGACCTCGTTGTCTTTTTTTGTTGACTAGCATGTTTACACCCTCCATAGCATTTACTTGGCAAGGATTTTGAACTTGTTGCAACTGTGCCTTTGCTAGTTGGTTCATTGTAGTTGTCAACTCAGCTATAGCCTGCCCATGATCATGTAACTCCTTATGCAAATGAGTGATTGTGGGGCCATACTGGGGCACATTGGCTTTACTTTTCCAAGCAGAAGAAGTGTCAGCCATATCGTCAAGAATGTAACAAGCCTCATCATTAGACAGCTTCATGAAGTTGCCCCTAGCAAGTTGGTTCACTATGCATTGGTTTGTTGTATTAATGCCCATGTAGAAAGTCTGTTGGATCATCGCCTCAGTCATATCATTATTGGGGCATTCCTTTACCATTGTTCTATACCACTCCCAAATCTCATGCAAAGGTTCAGTGGGCTCCTGTTTGAAAGCCAAGATCTCATCTCTCAATGCTGCCATATGCCCCGGTGAGAAATATTTTGCAATAAACTTGTCCGCCAACTCATCCCAATTAGTGATGGAATGGTTGGGAAGTCGCTCAAGCCTATCCAATGCCTTCCCTCTAAGTAAGAATGGGAAGAGTCTCAACCGAAGTGCATCCTCGAACACATTAGTTTGCTTTTTCCCCCAACAGGTATCCACGAACCCCTTAAGATGTTTGTAAGCATTTTGATTGGCAGCTCCCCTGAAATACCCACGCTGCTCCAGCAATGTCAGCATCACATTGGTAATTTAAAAATTGCTCGCCCGAATTCGGGGCGGGACAATTGCACTTGCATAGCCTTGGTTTGGAAGCACTTGAGGAGCCACTCTTGGAGGTGGCGGGGGAGGGTCTGGAATATTATCATTGGCCTGGCGGCCTCTCTTTTGTCCTTGAGGCATAATAGGGACCTCATGTTCAACATTGTCCTCTACTTCCTCCCCCAGCAGAAGATCTCCAAGAGGTGCGTTGTTTAAGTTTGCTGCCATTTTGTACCTGAAGTTGTGACACACACAAATTAGTAACACGGAAGGAAAGAAGAGCAATATACAAAACTATTTAGATAGATAGCCAAAGCTGTTTGCTCCCTGGCAACGGCGCCAAAAAGTGATCGAGGCCAACCTTGTACTACTATTGAGTAGCAAGAGAGGTCGAAGCAGCTTTTACCCGAGAAGGTCGGGATCGATTTCCACAGGGAGCTAGATATTGGAGTTGAGTTTCTATCTAAATCGGAGTTGTGTATTTGTTCCTAATTTCACTTCTGAATATTTTTGGTTTTGATATTAATTCTAATTTTATAATAATACAATGCTAAATTAGGCTAAGTAAAGCTAAGATTAAACTATTGAGAGTTGATCAAATAGATAAAAGGCACTAGGGTAGTGACTTTCTCCTAGGTGGTCAATTGACGGATTCTTAAGTCTAAAGCTAGATTGTCATATTTGGGGAGTATGATATAACCATTGCATGATTCTACTCACTCTATACCTCTCGGTAATTCGAGTGATTTTGCCCGAATTGACTTTCTCAAGACCAAATGGGTATACAAATTTGTGCAAGCAATCAAGGTTCAAGTCGGGTATTATTATCTCTAGGTTTAATTGGGGTTATCAATCTCTTGAATACGCCCTAATTCCTTGTTAGACTAATTTCATGGACTTAGGCTCTCTTTCTCAAGAAGAGCCAAAGTCTACTAGGCATAAACTAGTGTTTGCAACCACTAATTTAATATTAAAACCCTAAATTAGTCCAAATATCAAACACCCATATACAATCAAGCATCAAAATAAAAGATCCATCAATTAACCACACTAGGGTTGAGCCACAACCCTAGCTAATGGGTCTAGCTACTCATAATTGGAGAAGAAAACAAAGAAATAGATGAGGATAAGCCCATTATAATTAATTACTAAATAAAACTTGAAGATTCAATGTTGAAACTAAGCTAAAATTACTCAAAATGGTAAAAGAGAAGAAGTCACGAGCGCAACTCTGTCCCAAATCTACCTGATGACCTAAAAATGGGAAAAAAAACTATTTATACTAGGCTAAAAATTCTGAACAAAAATACCCCTACGGGGCTAGTGTGGACCACACAAAATCGAGTGTGTCCGCACTAAGGCTCTTGGCTTGATTAATTTGCTCTCTGAACTTGGGCTTTGTGGACCGCACAAAGTCGAGTGCGGTCGCGGTGGCTTCTATTGCGGTCCGAGCAAAATGGACCGTGGACCGCATTGGGCTTCATCCTCTAATCTAGAAACTCTCTAATCTCGGGCAATGCAGTTCGCACAAAATTGAGTGCGGCCGCAATGAACCCAATGCGGACCGCGCAAAACCCTTTGCGGCCGCATTGCCTGTGGCCTAAAAACATACTCTCTGAACTTCATCTTTGCGGACCGCACAGAATAGTGTGCGGCCGCACTGGCCCTATTTGACTGAGCTTGGTCTTGTCTTGGTACTTGTGCAAGTTTCACTCCTTTTTGAGCTAGTGTTTGACACTTTGT
Source organism: Nicotiana tabacum (assembly GCF_000715075.1). Taxonomy (NCBI): domain Eukaryota; kingdom Viridiplantae; phylum Streptophyta; class Magnoliopsida; order Solanales; family Solanaceae; genus Nicotiana; species Nicotiana tabacum. Next base: position 132,816,582 of record NC_134101.1, on the reverse strand, counting down.
CACCTTGTTGATGAAACTTGCAGTCAAGCACAACTTGTGAGCCTTTGGGACTATTTTGTACACATTTTAATCAAAATTAAGCAAGAAGGAGTGTAAAATGCATCATAATCCCTAGTTATCACCTGTCCTGACCAAGATATATGTATATATATTTCTTTTTTGGCACTCTTAAAGGTTTGTAGACTAGTGTTTAGGTGTATGTAAAAGTTGGTCGTGACATTATTGTCAACGGTTATGTATGTAAATAAAATGTTAAGATTTCTCCGATAGACAATTATCATCATTTATATTCTGGTGTTGTACTTGGAGGCCTTGATGGCCCTAATTTTATGTTGAAAGATGTAAATATGGATGTTGGTTCGCATGGGCCTTCGGGCATTGTGTGTCGCTCGCACATGCCGAGGTTGGGGTGTGACAAAATTGGTATCAGAGCAAGTTTGTCCTATGGAGTTTGTAAGTCGTATCTAGTAGAGTCTTATTTATGGGTTTGCCGTTCACCATACTTATAAACAGTCTACAAAATATTTAGGGTGAATACTTTTCTTTCTGATCTAGATCGTGCCATAGAGTGGAGTCGTAAGTATTTACTTCTAATCTTCATCTTGTTATGTTTATAGTGATGCCTACCACGAGATGTTATGCAATTGTTTAGAAATTGGATGAAGAGGCAGGAGAAGGTGCTATTCGGGTGCCACCTGCCCCTAACATGGACCTCATGATGAGACTGATACTCAGGTTTCGGGAACAACACCACTATCCCCGGAACACATGGAGAAACAAATGTACCTCCTATTCCTCCCTAGTTGTTCCTGAATATGATTTAGATATGAAAGTGCAGTACAATTGTTGACTCAGTTAGTTTCCTCTTAGGCCCAACGACAAGCCCCTAGCACTTCAGATAGGGCGGTCAACATGAAAGTTCGGGATTTCATTAATTTGGACCCCCAGTATTCACTGAAACATATCTAAATGAAGATCCTTAGAATTTTCTAGATGAGATACATCAGACTTTACGAGTTATGCATGCTACTGATGTTGAGTTTGTAGAGCTTGCCTCATATAAATTGTGGGATATTTTTGTGACTTGGTATGAACTTGGGAACAATCTAGGGGACCTCTTGCTCCACCAGCAGGATGGAGGGAGTTTTCTGAGGCATTTCTGCAGCAATATTTGCCTATTGAGTTCTGACGAGCCAAAAAGATAGATTCTTACTTTTGGAACAAGGTAACATGAGTGTTCGGGAGTATATCATGCAATTTAAACCCTTGGATAAGTATGCCCCTTTGGTTTTGGTGAAAATGAGTGATACAATACATCGATTTGTTAGTGATTTGGGACCACATTTGATTAATGAATGTACCACTACTTCTCTGATTCCGAATATGGATATTGCTCGTATTCAAGCTTATGCACAGAACTTGGGAGATTGCAAAAGGCAACCGTGAGCCACTCGAGAGCATGGTCGGGGCTAACATAAGAGTTCCCAGTATACATGTGTTATAGGAGAGTCCCTAGGTGAGTTCAGACCTTGTTTCCTTGGCATCCATCTTATCTGGTGTCTAATGCAATGTCACAAACCTAAGGTCAGTGTCGTGGTCGGATCACTCTTTCCGGTCAGGGTCAAAATTCTCGGGGACAAAGCTGACAATATAGTGGAGATCCTAGTAAGATGAGGCCTCTGGTTCCACATTGCCACCGATATGGTAGGAATCCTTTTGGACATTACCGTTAGGGTTCAAATTTATACTATGCTTCTGGGTAACCCGGTCACATTATGTGTTTTTGCCCAATGAGAAATATGGGTAATATGATGCCGCCAAGGGGATTTGTAGCAACTTCTTCATCATCAGCACGCCCTCATGAGCAAGGGATGCATCCATCGGTTGGAAGAGGTAGAGGTAGAGGTGGAGCATCTAGCTCTGGTGGACAATAGAGTCGTATCTATGCACTGTCAGGGTGACAGAACCTAGAGTCATCACTGGATATGGTCGCAGGTATACTATCCGTATTCTCCATTAATGTGTATGCTTTGATAGATCCATGTTCTATTTTATCGTACATTTCCCCATTTATTACTAGTAAATGTGGTAAGGAGCCTGAATTATTACATCACCCATTTGAGGTGTCCATGCCCATAGGAGAGTCTATGATAGTTAGGTGAGTATATAGAGGCTGGGATATGATGATTTATGATCATCATACCTTAGCCGATTTGAATTAATTAGAGATGGTGAAATTTGATGTGTGACTACCCGGCCAGTCGTCTCATGAGTTACCTCTCCATTCCCCCATTTATACTTCTTTATGCTTTGTTTATCTGTTTTATGTTGTATCAGGTCGGTCAGATCGAATTCGGAAAGGTTTTGGTAAGGTTTGAGACACTTAGTCTCTTTAGAGTGAGCATAAGTTGGAAAAGTCAACCGGATGTTGACTTATATGTTAGGGGGCTCAGATGTGAGTTCCGATGGTTCAGATAGCTACGGGAGGTGATTTGGGACTTAGGAGCATAATCGGAATGAGTTTTGGAGGTTCGGAGTAGATTTAGGTTTGAATTGGCGAAGTTGATATTTTGGCGATTTTCGGTTGGTAGGTGAGATTTTGATATAGGGGGCAGAATGGAATTCCGAGAGTTGTAGTAGCTCCGTTGTGTTATTTGGGATGTGTGTACAAAATTTCAGGTCATTTGGAGGTGGTTTGGTTGGGTTTTTGATGAAAAGCGTAATTTAGAAGATTTTGGAATATGTTGGCATGTTTGGTCGAGGTCCCGGGGGCCTCGGGTGAGTTTCGAGTGGTCAATCGAACCATATCATTTTGTTTGGAATTGCAGAAAAACTGCTGAAGTGTTGCAGAGAATTTGACCTTCGCGTTCGCGAAGGGTTAGTTGAGAAGGCAGATGATTTTAGCCTTCGCATTCGCGAGAAAGGCTTCGCGTTCGCGAAGGGCTGGATGTTTGTGCATCGCATTCACGAGAAGGGGAGCGTGTTCGCGTAGAGGAAATTGGTCAGCTGGGTTTGAGGTCAAGTTGTTCATCACGTTCGCGAGGGAGGGAGTGCGTACGCGAAGAGATAGTTTGAGGAACCATCGCGTTCACGATGGGCATGTCGCGTTCGCGTAAGAGGATTTTTGGTGAAAGTCATTTTGTGCTTCGCGAACGCGAGGCGTTGACCGCGTTCGCGAAAAAGGAATTAAGGTCTGGGCAGAATGTTTAAATACTCGTCTTGTCCGTGATTTTGGGGTTTATTTCTTCCATTGTTGGTCGTTTTGGAGCTTTTTGATGGTGATTGAAGAGGGATTCAAGGGGAATCACTTTGAGGTAAAATTCTTGGACTTAAAACTCGATTCTAATGTCAATTCCACCTAAATAATCATGAAAATTCCACCTAGTTTTCGTACTCAGCCATGTTTACTCTATTTTAACACTTAAATGATCTTTTAAACTGAGAATCATCTTTTACTATTGCCCAAGTATCTTGAGAGGATTTTGACTGAGTAAGGCTGAGGGACTATGTTGTGAGGAAACATTTGATATTTATTATTAGGCCAAGGTCCTAAGATATGTACGCCATGAAGTGGATTGATTGATATGAGGCCGAGAGCCTAGTGATGATGCCACAAAATGTTTTGATATTGCGCTTGGGCCGAAAGGGACCCCTCCAGGAGTCTGCACACCCCTAGTAAGCGCGGGTACTCATTGTGATGTAAGATTGAGCCCGAGGGGCTGGTATTGTTCTGAGATTGGGCTCGAGGGGCTGGTATTATTCTGGGATATTGCCCGAGGGGCGGATTTGTTGATACGGTGCCTAAGGGGCGAACCTTTATGTGTTTATCTTTTCTTAATTGCCTGTCAATTACCATGCTTAATTGTTGAAAAAGGCTATTCATAAAGTTAAATTTGAGTTAAAGGATTTTTACCTATCTTTCACTGGTTTACTATTTTAATGGTTTTACTACTTCATTATAGCATGCTTTTTGTCTTACGTGATTTCCTGCTTTCAGTCATTATTTATGATTATTACTCACTGAGTTGGAGTACTCACTTTACTACTTGCACCCTGGGTGCAGATTCAGGCGTATCTGGTCCCGTTCATGCGTGCTGATCATTTCCGGCTCAGGTAGATCCAAGGAGTCTCTAGGTAGCTGTTGGCGTTCGCAGCCCAAAGCTCTTCCCTATCTTAGTTCTTCATGTTCTTGGTTTTCTGTATTAAACTCTATAGTTTGATTTGGAGTATTCCGTTTTGTTAGATGCTCATGACTCGTGACACCCCGGTATCGGGCTGTGTTAGGTTATTTTCCACGAATTATGCTATTAACTGCTTAAACCTTGGTATATTTGATCATGCTTAGACTGTTTCTTGATGCTTAACTATTAAATACTGAAACGGAAAGTGTCGGCTGGCCTTGTCTTCACGAGTGGCACCGTCACGATCGGGTCCAGGTTTAGGGTCGTGAGAAGTTGGTATTAGAGCCTAGGTTACATAGGTCTCACGAGTCATGAGCAGGTTTAGTAGAGTCTCACAGATTGGTACGGAGACGTCTGTATTTATCCTCAAGAGGCTATAGAACCTTTAGGAAAACTTCATATTCTTGAAATTCTTGTCGTGCAAATTTGTTGATCCGAGAACTAATCTTCTATTATTTTATTGTCTCACAGATGGTGAGGACACGCGCTACCGATCAGGATGGACGACTACCAGTACCACCAGCTGTGGCCACTAGAGGTCGAGGACGCAGTCGAGGCCGTGGTAGGGGCAGAGAAGCTAGAGCAGCACCTGTAGATCCACCAGCTGCCCCAGTTCAGTATCAGGTGCCAGTTATGGATGCTCCAGTAGCACCAACTCAGGCACCAGTTGTGCCCATTGTGATTACGGGTCTTAAAGAGGCCTTGGCTCAGATCCTATCAGTTTGCACTGGCCTAGCTCAGGCGGTCTCAACTACTAAAACCGCAACTACTTCTCAAGCCGGGGGAGGCAATCAGACTCACGCCGCTCGCACACCTGAGCAGGTCGTGCAGGGACTTCAAACGCTGGGGGCACATAAGTCCAGCCGGTTGCAGCTGCTCAGGACTATGTAGTTCCTTCCATGCCAGAGGACGAGCAGCATAGGTTGGAGAGGTTTGGTATACTTCAGCCTTTGGCCTTAAGTGGTGTAGAGGGCGAGTATGCCCAATGTTTCTTGGATAAGTGTTAGAGGATGCTTCGTACAACATGTATTCTGGAGACTAGCGGGGTCACTTTCACTACTTATCAATTTTCTAGAGTTGCCTTCACTTGGTGGGAGGATTTTGAGAGGCGTAGGCCTGTTGATGCAGCAACCCTTACCTAGCAGCAGTTCTCCATTCTCTTTCTGGATAAGTATGTACCGCAGTCTCATAGAGAGGAGCTACGCAGGCAGTTTGAGTGGTTGCGTCAGGGGGAGATGGCCGTGGCGCAGTATGAGATGAGGTTCTCCAAGTTAGCTCGTCATGCTATTTGGTTGGTTCCGACAGATAGAGAGAGGATTAGGAGGTTTGTTGATGGCCTCACTTATCAGCTTCGTATTCTCATGACCTGGGAGAGGGTGATTGGTGCTACTTTTGAGGAGGTTGTTGATATTGCCCGTGAGATTGAGTCTGTTCGTCACTAGGAACGAGACGAGAGGGAGGCCAAGAGGCCTCGAGGATCTGGTAGTTATAGTGGTACTTCTTTGAGAGGTTAGTTTCAGCACGGCAAAGGTTGTCCATTCAGGCATACTCAGCCAGCTCGCCCAGGTTATCGTGGGGCATCATCGGGTCATTGTACTCACAGTTCTCATCAGGGCCAGTCATCACTTAGTGCCTTTTTGGCTCAGAGTTCATCCTGTGCTCTATCAGTTCAGGGCTCTTCTATGCCAGGTGCATCTGCTAGTCACTCCCGTGCGAGGGGTTCCCTTCAGTCCCTTTCTCCGGCACCTGGGAGTTATTATGAGTGTGGTGAGATGGGTCATATGTTGAGGCAGTGCTCTCGTCATCTTGCGAGTTTATTTCAGTAGAGGGGTCAGTCATCGGCTTCAGTGCCAATTACTTCACCACCACCCACCAAGCCAGCTAAGGGTGGACGTCAGTCAGCTAGGGGTTGCCCCAGAGGGGGAGCTCGATTGGGTGGTGGTCAGGCTCGTTCCTATGCACTTCTAGGCAGACCCGATACCATTGCTTCAGATGCTGTTATTATAGGTATTGTTTCAGTCTGCCACATAGATGCCTCTGTATTATTTGATCCCGTTTCCACCTTTACTTATGTGTCATCATACTTTGCTCGTTATTTGGGTACGCCCTGTGAGTTTCTTACTTCACCTGTCCAAGTATCTACCTTGGTGGGCGATACTGTTATTGTAGACCGTATGTACCAGTTGTGTGTGGTGTCTATTAGTGGTCTAGAGACCTGTGTGGATCTTTTATTATATTGTATGGTGGATTTCGATGTCATTTTGGGCATGGATTGGCTATCTCCGTGTCGTACTATTCTGGACTGTCATGCTAAGACAATCATATTGGATATACCGAGTGTGCCACGGATTGAGTGGCGAGGTGTGACTGATTATGTTCCCAGTAGAGTGATCTCATTCTTGAAAGCCCAGCGTATGGTTGGGAAGGGTTGTCTTTCGTATCTAGCCTTTGTGAGCGATGTTGGTACTGTGACTCCCAATATTGATTCTGTTCCAGTGGTGAGGGATTTTCCCGATATGTTTCCTGCAGTCCTGCCGGGCATGCCATCAGACAGGGATATTAATTTTGGTATTTACCTGGTGCCGGGCACTCAGCCCATTTCTATTCTGACATATCATATGGCACCAGCGGAGTTGATGGAATTAAAGAAGCAAGTTCAAGAACTCCTTGATAAAGGGTTCATTCGGCCTAGTGTGTTACCTTAGGGTTCGCCGGTTCTATTTGTGAAGAAGAAGGATGACACTATAAGGATGTGCATTGATTATAGGGAATTGAACAAGGTAACAATTAAGAACAAGTATCCTTTGCCTCGCATTGATGATTTATTCGACCAGCTTCAAGGAGTGAGAGTGCTCTCCAAAATTGATCTCCATTCAAGCTATCACCAGTTGAAGATCAGGGACTCAGATATTCTTAAGAGAGCTTTCAGACCCGATACAATCATTATGAGTTCTTAGTGATGTCTTTTGGGCTAACCAATACCCCAGTAGCGTTAATGCATTTGATGAACAGTGTGTTTCGGCCTTATCTTGACTCGTTTGTTACAGTCTTCATTGATGATATTATGGTATATTCGCGTAGTCAGGAGGAGCACGCAGAGCATTTGAGAGTTATGTTGCAGAGATTGAGTGAGGAGAAGCTTTATGTAAAATTCTCCAAGTGTGAGTTTTGGCTCAATTCAGTGGCTTTCTTGGGGCACGTGGTGTCCAGCGAGGGTATTCAGGTTGATCCAAAGAAGATAGAGGCAGTTTAGAGTTGGCCTAGACCATCCTCAGCTACAAAGTTTTGCAACTTTCTTGGTTTGGTAGGCTATTATCGTTGTTTTATTTAGGGATTCTCATCTATCGCATCTCCCTTGACCAAGTTGACTTAATAGGGTGCTTTATTTGTATGGTCGGATGAGTGCGAGGAGAGCTTTCAGAAGCTCAAGACAGCTTTGACCACAGCTCCAATGTTAGTTTTTCCATCAGCTTCAGGTTCATTTACCGTGTATTATGATGCTTTGAGAGTTGGTATTGGTTGTGTATTGATGCATGAGGTAGAGTTATTGCTTATGCTTCTTGTCAGTTGAAGCTTCATGAGAAGAACTACCCCGTTCATGATTTTGAGTTGGCTGCCATAGTTCACGCGTTGAAGATTTGGAGACATTACCTGTCGGTGTGTCTTGTGAGGTGTTCACTCATCATCGTAGCCTCCAGCACTTGTTCAAGCTGAAGGATCTTAATTTGAGGCAGCGGAGATGGTTAGAGTTGCTAAAGGATTATGATATCACTATATTGTACCATCCGAAGAAGGCCAATATGGTGGTTGATGCTTTGAGCCAAAATGCGGTAAGTATGGGGAGTCTGGCATATATTCCAGTTGGGGAGAGACCTCTTACAAATGATGTTCAAGCCTTGGCCAATCGGTTCGTGAGGTTAGATATTTCGAAGCCTAGTGGGGTATTGGCTTGTGTGGTTTCTTGGTCTTCTTTATATGATCGCATCAGAGAGCGTCAATATGATGATCCACATTTGCTTGTCCTTAAGGACAAAGTTCAGCACGATGATATCAGAGTTGTGACCACGGACGATGATGGGGTGTTGAGGATACATGACCGGATTTCTGTGCCCAATGTAGATGGGCTTTGGGAGTTCATTTTGGAAGAGGCACATAGCCCGCGGTATTCCATTCATCCGAGTGCTGCAAAGATGTATCAGGATTTGAGGCAGCACTATTGGTGGAGGAGAATGAAGAAAGACATTGTGGGATTTGTAGCTCGGTGTCTCAATTGTCAGCAGGTGAAATATGTGCATCAGAGACCGGGTGGCTTGCTTCAGCGGATGGATATTCCAGAGTGGAAGTGGGAGAGGATAACTATGGAGTTTGTAGTTGGACTTCCACGAACTTTGAAGAAGTTCGATGCTATTTGGGTGATTTTGGATTGGCTGACCAAGTTCGCGCACTTCATTCCTGTGTGTACTACCTATTCTTCAGAGCGGTTGGCAAAGATCTATATCCGGGAGATTGTTCGTTTGCATGGTGTCCCAGTTTCCATCATTTCAGATAGAAGCACTCAGTTTACATCGCAGTTTTAGAGGTCTGTGCAGCGAGAGTTGGGTACTCAGGTTGAGTTGAGCACAACTTTTCACCCTCAGACGGACGGGCAGTCCAAGCGCACTATACAGATATTGGAGAACATGTTGCGTGCTTGTGTCATTGATTTCGGAGGGTCATGGGATCGGTTTCTACCACTTGCAGAGTTTGCTTATAACAACAACTACCAGTCGAGTATTCAGATGGATCCATATGAGGCCTTGTACGAGAGGCAGTGTAGATCTCCAGTTGATTGGTTCGAGCCCGGTAAGGCTAGGCTATTGGGACAGACCTAGTGCAGGATGCTTTAGAAAAGGTGAAGGTAATTCATAAGAGGCTTCGTACAGCACAGCCGAGAGAAGAGCTATGCTGATAGAAAGGTTAGGGATGTGTCCTACATGGTTGGCGAGAAGGTTCTGTTGAAGGTTTCACCCATGAAGGGTGTTATGAGATTTGGGAAGAAAGGGAAATTAAGCCCTCGGTTCATTAGGACTTTTGAGGTGCTTCGAAGGATTGGGGAGGTGGCTTATGAGCTTGCTTTGCCATCTAGCTTGTCGAGTGTGCATCCGGTGTTTCACGTTTCTATGCTTCGGAAGTATATTCGGGATTCGTCTCATGTTTGGGATTTTAGCACGGTTCAGTTTGATGATGATTTGACTTATGATGTGGAACCAATAGCTATTTTGGTTTTTCAGGTTCGAAAGTTGAGGTCAAATGATATAGCTTCAGTGAAAGTGCAGTGGAGAGGTCGGTCCGTAGAGGAGACTACCTGGGAGACTAAGCGGGAGATGCGGAGCAGATATCCTCACCTGTTTGAAGCTTTAGGTATGTTTCTAGACTCGTTCGAGGACGAACGTTTGTTTAATCTGGGGAGGATGTGACGACCCGGCCAGTAGTCTCATGAGTTACCACTCCATTTCCTCCATTTTTGCTTTTCTATGCTTTGTTTATCCGTGTTATGTGGTATCGGGTCGGTCGGATCGAGTTCGGAAAGAATTTGGTAAGGTTTGAGACACTTAGTCTCTTTAGAGTGAGCTTAAGTTGGAAAAGTCAACTGGATATTGACTTATGTGTTAGAGGGCTCGGATGTGAGTTCCGATGGTTTGGATAGCTTCGAGAGGTGATTTGGGACTTAAGAGCGTGATTGGAATGAGTTTTGGAGGTTCGGAGTAGATTTAGGCTTGAATTGGCAAAGTTGATATTTTGGCAATTCCCGGTTGGTAGGCGAGATTTTGATATAGGGGTTGGAATGGAATTCTGAGAGTTGTCGTAGCTCCATTGTGTCATTTGGGATGTGTGTGCAAAACTTCAGGTCAACCGGAGGTGGTTTGGTTGGGTTTTTGATCAAAAGCATAATTTAGAAGATTTTGGAATTCTTAGGCTTGAATCCGATGCGAATTTGGTGTTTTGATGTTGTTTTGAGCGTTCCAAAGGTTGGAACAAGTTTGAATGAGGTTATGGCATATTTTGGCATGTTGTGTTGAGGTCCCGGGAGCCTCGGGAGAGTTTTGGGTGGTCAATCGGACCATTTCATGTTGTTTGGAATTGCAGAAAAACTACTGAAGTGTTGCAGAGAATTTCACCTTCGCGTTCGCGAGTAGGTTTTCGCGTTCGCGAAGGGTTAGTTGAGAAGGCAGATGATTTTAGCCTTTGCAATCGCGAATAAGGCTTCGCGTTCGCGAAGGGCTGGATGTTTGTGCATCGCATTCACGAGAAGGGGAGCACTTTCGCGTAGAGGAAATTGGTCAGCTGGGTTTGAGGTTGAGTTGTTCATCGCGTTCATGATGGGCATGTCGCGTTCGCGTAAGAGGATTTTTGGTCAAAGTCATTTTGTGTTTTGCAAACGCGAGGTGTTGACCGCGTTCGCGAAGAAGGAATTAAGGCCTGCGCAGAATTTTTAAATACTTGTATTGTCCGCGATTTTGGGGTTTATTCCTTCCATTGTTGGTCGTGTTTGGAGCTTCTTGAAGGGATTGAAGAGGGATTAAAGGGGAATCACTTGGAGGTGAGATTCTAATATGAATTCCACCTAAATAATCATGGAAATTAAGTCCAAAATTGATGAACTAGGGCTTGGAAACATAGACCTTTGCTTGAAGATTTGAGGGACCATTTGAGGTCGGATTTTAGAACTTTTGATATGTATGAACTCGTGGGGAGATAAGAAATCTATTAATGTAAAAATTATCGAATTCTGAGACGTGGGCCCGGGGGTAGGGTTTTGGTAATTTCGGGATTTATGTTGTAAATTGATTATGTTTGCTTGGGCTTCGTTCCCTTAGCATATTTTGACGTCCTCGTTCTGATTTTTGATAGATTCGACGCAAGTGGAGGCCGATTCAAGGGGCAAAGGCATCGCGAGCTAGAGATTTGACCGGTTTGAGGTGAGTAATGATTGTAAATGATGTTCTGAGGGTATGAAACCCCGTATTTGTGCATCGTTGTGCTATATTGAAGTGACGTAGATGCCAGGTGACGAGCGTGGGGTCGTGCACTATTGGGGATTGTGACTTAGTCCGTCCCAAATGACTATTTTACTACATATTTGACTGAAATCTATTTGCTATCATCATTATTTGGGATGAATGCCATATTTGGGTTGAATGCCAACTATTTGAACCCTTATGGGACTTTTATTGATATTTCCTCACTGTTTTGACTTTATACATGAACTTAGTCAAGTTATGTTTCATTGTTTTTGTACTCAGCCATGTTTACTATGTTTTAACACTTAAATGATATTTTGGGCTGAGAATCATGTTTTACTATTGCCCGAGTGTCTTGTGAGGATTTTGACTGAGTAAGGCCGAGGGCCTATGTTGTGAGGAAACATTTGATATTGATTATGAGGCCGAGGGCCTGAGATATGTAGGCCACGAGGTGGCTTGATTTATATGAGGCCGAGAGCCTAGTGATGATGCCACAAAATGTCTTCATATTGTGCTTGGGCCGAAAGGGGCCCCTCCAAGAGTCTGCACACCCACAGTGAGCGCAGGTACCCTTTGTGATGTGAGATTGAGCCCGAGGGGCTGGTATTGTTTTGAGATTGAGCCCGAGGGGCTGGTATTGTTCTGAGATGTTGCCCGAGGGGCGGATTCGTTGATACGGTGCCTGAGGGGCGAACCTTTATGTGTTTATCTTTTCTTAATTGCCTGTCAATTACCATGCTTAATTGTTGAAAAGGGCTTTTCATAAAGTTAAATTTGAGTTAAAGGATTTTTACCTATCTTTCACCGGTTTACTATTTTAATGGTTTTACTTCTTCATTATAGCATGCTTTGTGCCTTATGTGATTTCCTACTTTTAGTCATTATTTATGATTATTACTCACTGAGTTGGAGTACTCACTTTACTACTTGCACCCTGTGTGCAGATTCAGGCGTATCTGGTCCCATTTCTGCGTGCTGATCATTTTCGGCTCAGGTAGATTCGAGGAGTTTCTAGGTAGCTATTGGCGTTCGTAGCCCGGAGCTCTTCCCTATCTTACTTCTTCATGTTCTTGGTTTTATGTATTAAACTCTGTAGTTTGATTTGGAGTATTCCGTTTTGTTAGATGCTCATGACTACTGATACCCCGGTATCGGGCTGTGTTGGGTTATTTTCAACGAATTATGCTATTAAACTCTTAAACCTTGGTTTATTTTATCATGCTTAGACTGTTTCTTGATGCTCAACTGTTAAATAGTGAAACGGGAAGTGTCGGCTGGCCTTGTCTTCACGAGAGGAGCCATCACGACCGGGTCCGGGTTTAGGGTCATGACAAGTTGTTATTAGAGTCTAGGTTACATAGGTCTCACGAGTCATGAGCAGGTTTAGTAGAGTCTCGCGGATCGGTACAGACACGTCTGTATTCATCCTCAAGAGGCTGCAGAACCTTTAGGAAAAATTCATATTCTTGAAATTCTTGTCGTGCGAATTTGTTGATCTGAGTACTAAACTTCTATTATTCTATTCTCTCACAGATGGTGAGGACACGCGCTACCGGTCAGGATGGACGACCGCCAGTACCACAAGCTGTGGCCACTAGAGACCGAGGACGCGGACGTGGTCGCGGTAGGGTAGAGGTATGTCCCGTACAACAGCTATGACAGCACCTGTAGATCTACCAACAGCCCTAGTCCAGGATTAGGTGCAAGTTATGGATGCTCCAGCAGCACCAGCTCAGGCACCAACTGTGCCCATTGTGATTCCGGGTCTTCAGGAGGCCTTGGCTCAGATCCTATCAGTTTGCACTGGCCTAGCTCAGACTGTCTCAAGTACTACAGCCGTAGCTACTTCTCAGGCCGGGGAGGCAATCAGACTCCCACCGCTCGCACACCTGAGCAGTTCGTGCAGGGACTTCAGACGCTGGGGGCACATCCAGCCCAGCCTGTTGCAGTTGCTCAGGACTATGTAGTTTCTGCCATGCCAAAGGATGAGCAGCGTAGGTTGAGGAGATTTGGTAGGCTTCAGCCTCCGACCTTCAGTGGTGCAGAGGGCGAGGATTCCCAGAGCTTTTTGGACAAGTGTTAGAGGATGCTTCGTACAACGGGTATTCTGGAGACTAGCGGGGTCGCTTTCACTACTTATCAATTTTCTTAAGTTGCCTTCACTTGGTGGGAGGCTTTTGATAGGCGTAAGCCTGTTGATGCAGCATCCCTTACCTAGCAACAGTTCTCCGTTCTCTTTCTGGAGAAGTATGTGCCACAGTCTCGCAGAAAGGAGCTACGCAGGCAGTTTGAGTGATTGCGTCAGGGGGAGATGACTGTGACGCAGTATGAGATGAGGTTCTCTGAGTTAGCTCGTCATGCTATTTGGTTGGTTCCGACAGATAGAGAGAGTATTATAAGGTTTGTTGATGGCTTCACTTATCAGCTTCGTATTCTCATGACCTGGGAGAGGGTGATTGGTGCTACTTTTGAGGAGGTTGTGGATATTGCCCGTGAGATTGAGTTTGTTCGTCGCCAGGAGCGAGAGGAGAGGGAGTCCAAGAGCCCTCGAGGATCTGGTAGTTACAGTGGTACTCCTTCGAGAGGTCAGTTTCAGTACGGTAGAGGAGTCCATTCAGGCATGCTCAGCCAGCTCGCCCAGGTTATCATGGGGCGTCATCGGGTTTGGTTCTCAAAGTTCTCATCAGGGCCAGTCATCACTTAGTACCCTTCCGGCTCAGAGTTTGTCCCATGCTCCATCAGTTCAGGGCTCTTCTATGCAAGGTGAATCTATTAGTCACTCTGGTGCGAGGGGTTCCCTTCAGTCCCCTTCTCCAGCACCTGAGAGTTGTTATGAGTGTGGTGAGATGGGTTATATGTAGGTCGTCTTGCGAGTTCATCTCAGTAGAGGGGTCAATTATCGGCTTCAATGCCAGTTACTTCACCACCACCCACCATGCCAGTTGGGGGGGGAGGTCAGTCAGCTAGTGGTCACCCCAGAGGGGGAGGTCGATCGGGTGGTGATCAGGCTCGTTTCTATGCACTTCCAGGCAGACCCGATGCTATTGCTTCATATGCTGTTATTACAGGTATTGTTTCAGTCTGCCACAGAGATGCCTCTGTATTATTTGATCCCGGTTCCACCTTTACTTATGTGTTATCATACTTTCCTCTTTATTTGGGTACGCCCCGTGAGTTTCTTACTTCACCTGTCCAAGTATCTACTGTGGTGGGCGATACTGTTGTTGTAGACCGTGTGTACCGCTCGTGTGTGTTGACTATTAGTGGTCTATAGACCAGTGTGGATCTTTTATTATTGTGTATGGTGGATTTCGATGTCATTTTGGGCATGGATTGGCTATCTCTGTGTCGTGCTATTCTGGACTGTCATGCTAAGACAATCATATTGGATATACCGGGTGTGCCACAGATTGAGTGGTGAGGTGTGACTGATTATGTTCCCAGTAGAGTGATCTCATTCTTGAAAGCCCAGCGTATGGTTGGGAAGGGTTGTATTTCGTATCTAGCCTTTGTGAGGGATTTTGGTACTGAGACTCCCAATATTGATTCTGTTCCAGTGGTAAGGGATTTTCCCAATGTATTTCCTGCAGACCTGCCGGGCATGCAACCAGACAGGGATATTGATTTTAGTATTGACATGGTGCCGGGCACTCAACCCATTTCTATTCCGACGTATCGTATGGCACCAACGGAGTTGATGGAATTAAAGGAGCAACTTCAGGAACTCCTTGATAAAGGGTTCATTTGGCCTAGTGTGTTACCTTAGGGTTCGCTGGTTCTATTTGTGAAGAAGAAGGATGGCACTATGAGGATGTGCATTGATTATAGGCAATTGAACAAGGTAACAATTAAGAACAAGTATCCTTTGCCTCGCATTGATGATTTATTCGACCAGCTTCAGGGAGCGAGAGTGTTCTCCAAGATTGATCTCCGTTCAGGTTATCACCAGTTGAAGATCAGGGACTCGGATATTCTTAAGACAACTTTCAGGACCCGATACGGTCATTATGAGTTCTTAGTGATGTCTTTTGGGCTAACCAATGCCCCAGTAGCATTCATGCACTTGATGAACAGTGTGTTCCGGCCTTATCTTGACTCGTTTGTCATAATCTTCATCGATGATATTATGGTATATTCGCGTAGTTAGGAGGAGCACGCAGAGCATTTGAGAGTTGTGTTGCAGAGATTGAGGGAGGAGAAGCTTTATGCAAAATTCTCCAAGTGTGAGCTTTGGCTTAGTTCAATGGCTTTCTTGGGGCACGTGGTGTCCAGCGAGGGTATTCAGGTTGATCCGAAGAAGATAGAGGTGGTTTAGAGTTGGCCTAGACCATCCTCAGCTACAAAGATTCACAACTTTCTTGGTTTGGCAGGCTATTATAGCCGTTTTGTTCAGGGATTCTCTTCTATCGCATTGCCCTTGACCAAGTTGACTTAGAAGGGTGCTACATTTGTATGGTCAGACGAGTGTGAGAAGAGCTTTCAGAAGCTCAAGACAGCTTTGACCACAGCTCCAGTGTTAGTTTTGCCATCAGCTTCAGGTTCATATAGCGTGTATTGTGATGCTTTGAGAGTTGGTATTAGTTGTGTATTGATGTAGGAGGGTAGAGCTATTGCTTATGCTTCTCATCAGTTGAATCCCCATGATAAGAACTACCCCGTTCATGATTTGGAGTTGGCTGCCATAGTTCATGCGTTGAAGATTTGGAGACATTACCTGTACGGTGGTGTGTCTTGTGAGGTGGTCACTGATCATCGTAGCCTCCAGCACTTGTTCAAGCATAAGGATATTAATTTGAGGTAGCAGAGATGGTTGGAGTTTCTAAAGGATTATAATATCACTATATTGTACCATTCGGGGAAGGCCAATATGGTGGCCGATGCTTTGAGCCGAAAGGCGCTAAGTATGGGGAGTCTGGCATATATTCCAGTTGGGGAGAGACCTCTTACAGTTGATGTTCAGGCCTTGGTCAATCGGTTCATGAGGTTAGATATTTCGGAGCCTAGTCGGGTATTGGCTTGTGTGGTTTCTCGGTCTTCCTTATATGATCGCATCAGAGAGTGTCAGTATGATGATCCGCATTTTCTAGTCCTTAAGGACAGAGTTCAACACGATGATGTCAGAGATGTGACCATTGGTAATGATGGGGTGTTGAGGATGTAGGGTCGGATTTGTGTGCCCAATATGGATGGGCTTCGGGAGTTGATTCTGGAGGAGGCCCATAGCTCGCGGTATTCCATTCATCCGGGTGCCGCAAAGATGTATCAGGATTTGAGGCAGCACTATTGGTGGAGGAGAATGAAGAAAGACATTGTGGGATTTGTAGCTCGATGTCTCAATTGTCAGCAGGTGAAATATGAGCATCAGAGACCGGGTGGCTTGCTTCAGCGGATGGATATTCCAGAGTGGAAGTGGTAGAGGATCATTATGGACTTTGTAGTTGGACTTCCACGGACTTTGAAGAAGTTTGATGCAATTTGGGTGATTTTGGATTGGCTGACCAAGTCTGTGCACTTTATTCATGTGTGTACTACATATTCTTCAGAGCGGTTGGCAGAGATCTATATCCGGGAGATTGTTTGCTTGCATGTTGTCCTAGTTTCCATCATTTCAGATAGGGGCACTCAGTTTACATCGCATTTTTAGAGGTCTGTGTAGCGAGAGTTGGGTACTCAGGTTGAGTTGAGCACAACTTTTCACCCTCAGACAGACGGGCAGTCCGAGCGCACTATTCAGATATTGGAGGACATGTTGCGTGCTTGTGTCATTGATTTCTAGGGTCATGGGATCAGTTTCTACGCTTGCAGAGTTTGCTTATAACAACAACTACCGGTCAAGTATTCAGATGGCTCCATATGAGGCGTTGTACGGGAGGCGGTGTAGATCTCCAATTGGTTGGTTCGAGCCCGGTGAGGCTAGGCTATTAGGAATAGACCTAGTGCAGGATGCTTTAGAAAAGGTGAAGGTAATTTAGGAGAGGCTTCGTACAGAGCAGTCGAGAGAAGAGTTATGCTGATAGGAATGTTCGGAATGTGTCTCACATGGTTGGCGAGAAGGTTCTGTTGAAGGTTTGACCCACGAAGGGTGTTATGAGATTTGGGAAGAAAGGGAAATTGAGCCCTCGGTTCATTGGGTTTTTTGAGGTGCTTCAAAGGATTGGGGAGGTGGCTTATGAGCTTGCTTTGCCACCCAGCTTATCGAGTGTGCATCTGGTGTTTCATGTTTCTATGCTCCGGAAGTATATTGAGGATCCATCTCATGTTTTGGATTTTATCACGGTTCAGTTGGATGATGATTTGACTTATGATATGGAACCAGTAGCTATTTTGGGTCGCCAGGTTCGAAAGTTGAGGTCAAAGGATATAACTTCAGTGAAAGTGCAGTGGAGAGGTCGGCCCATGGAGGAGGCTACCTGGGAGACCGAGCGGGAGATACCGAGCATATATCCTCACCTATTAGAGGCTTCAGGTATGTTTCTAGACTCGTTCGAGGAAGAACGTTTGTTTAAGTTGAGGAGGATGTGACGACCCGGCAAGTAGTCTCATGAGTTACCGCTCCATTTACCCCATTTTTGCTTCTTTATGCTTTGTTTATCCGTGTTATGTGGTATCGGGTCGGTCGGATTGAGTTCGGAAAGGATTTGGTAAGGTTTGAGACACTTAGACTCTTTGGAGTGAGCTTAAGTTGGAAAAGTCAACCGGATGTTGACTTATGTGTTAGAAGGGTCGGATGTGAGTTTCGATGGTTCAGATAGCTTTGGGAGGTGATTTGGGACTTAGGAGTGTGATCAGAAAGAGTTTTGGAGGTTCGGAGTAGATTTAGGCTTGAATCGGTGAAGTTGATATTTTGGTGATTTCCGGTTGGTAGGTCAGATTTTGATATATGGGTCGGAATGGAATTCCGAGAGTTGCAGTAGCTCTGTTGTGTCATTTGGGATGTGTGTGCAAAATTTCAGGTCATTTGGAGGTGGTTTGGTTGGGTTTTTGATCAAAAGCGTAATTTAGAAGATTTTGGAATTCTTAGGCTTGATCCGATGCAAATTCAGTGTTTCGATGTTGTTTTGATCGTTCCGAAGGTTGGAACAAGTTTGAATGATGTTATGGGATATGTTGGCATGTTTGATTGAGGTCCCGGGGGCCTCGGGTGAGTTTCGGGTGGTTAATCGAACCATTTCATGTTGTTTGGAATTGCAGAAAAACTGCTGAAGTGTTGCAGAGAATTTGACCTTCGCGTTTGCGAGTAGGTCTTCGCTTTCATGAAGGGTTAGTTGAGAAGGCAGATTATTTTAGCCTTCGTGTTCGTGAGGAAGGCTCCGCATTTGCGAAAGGCTGGATGTTTGTGCATCACATTCGCGAGAAGTGGAGCGTGTTCGCGTAGAGGAAATTGGTCAGCTGGGTTTGAAGTCGAGTTATTCATCGCGTTCGCTAGGGAGGGAGTGCGTTCACAAAGAGTTAGTCTGAGGAAACATCGCGTTCGCGATGGGCATGTCGCGTAAGAGGATTTTTGGTCAAAGTCATTTTGTGTTTCGCGAATGCGAGGCATTGACCGCGCTCGCGAAGAAAGAATTAAGGCCTGGGCAGAATGTTTAAATACTCGTCTTGTACGCGATTTTGGGGTTTATTTTTTCCATTGTTGGTCGGTTTTGGAGCTTTTTGAAGGAGATTGAAGAGGGATTCAAGGGGAATCACTTAGAGGTAAGATTCTTGGACTTAAAACTCGATTCTAATGCGAATTCCACCTAAATAATCATGGAAATTAAGCCGAAAATTGAAGAATTAGGGATTGGAAACTTAGACCTTTGCTTGAGGATTTGAAGGACCATTTGAGGTCAGATTTCCGAACTTTTGATATGTATAAACTCGTGGGGAGATAAGGAATGTATTGATGTAAAAATTATCGAATTCCGAGACGTGGGCTCGGGGGTAGGGTTTTGGTAATTTCGGGATTTATGTTGTAAATTGATTATTTTCACTTGGGCTTCGTTCCCTTAGCATATTTTGACGTCCTCGTTCTGATTTTTGATAGATTCGACGTGAGTGGAGGCCGATTCGAGGGGAAAAGGCGTCGTGAGCTAGAGATTTGACCGGTTTGAGGTGAGTAATGATTGTAAATGATGTTCTGAGGGTATGAAAGCCCGGATTTGTGCATCGTTGTGCTATATTGAAGTGAAGCAGACGCCAGGTGACGAGCGTGGGGTTGCACTATTGGGGATTGTGACTTAGTCCATCCCAAATGACTATTTTACCGTATATTTGACTGAAATCTATTTTCTATCATCATTATTTGGGTTGAATGTCATATTTGGGCTGAATGCCAACTATTTGAACCCTTAGGGGACTTTTATTGATATTTCCTCACTGTTTTGACTTTATACTTGAACTCAGTCAAGTTATATTTCATTGTTTTCGTACTCAGCCATGTTTACTGTGTTTTAACACTTAAATGATATTTTGGGCTGAGAATCATGTTTTACTATTACCCGAGTGGCTTGTAAGGATTTTCACTAAGTAAGGCCGAGGGCCTATGTTGTGAGGAAGAATTTGATATTGATTATGAGGCCGAAGGCCTGAGATATGTACGCCACAAGGTGGATTGATTGATATGAGGCCGATAGACTAGTGATGATGCCACGAGATGGCTTGATATTGCGTTTGGGCCGAAAGGGGCCCCTTCAGGAGTCTGCACACCCCTAGTGAGCGCGGGTACCCATTGTGTTGTGAGATTGAGCCCGAGGGGCTGGTATTGTTTTGAGATTGAGCCCGAGGGTCTAGTATTGTTCTGATATTGATCCTGAGGGGCTAGTATTGTTCTGAGATATTGCCCGAGGGAAAGATGTGTTTATCATTCTTAATTGCCTCTCAATTACCATGCTTAATTGTTGAAAAAGGCTTTTCACGAAGTTAAATTTGAGTTAAAGGATTTTTACCTATCTTTCTTTTACTGCTTCATTATAGCATGCTTTGTGCCTTACTTGATTTCCTGCTTTCAGTATTTATTTATGATTATTATTCACGGAGTCAAAGTTCTCACTTTACTCCCTGCACCCTGTGTGTAGATTCCGGCGTATCTGGTCCCACTCCCGAGTGCTGATCATTTCCGGCTCAGGCGGATCCGAGGAGTCTCTAGGTAGCTGTTGGCGTTCGCAGCCCGGAGCTCTTCCCTATCTTACTTCTTCATGTTCTTGGTTTTCTGTATTAAACTCTGTAGTTTGATTTGGAGTATTCCATTTTGTTAGATGCTCATGACTAGTGACACCCCAGTATCAGGCTGTGTTGGGTTATTTTCCGCGAATTATGCTATTTACTGCTTAAACCTTGGTTTATTTGATCATGCTTAGACTGTTTCTTAATGCTTAACTGCTAAATACTGAAGCGGGAAGTGTCGGCTGGCCTTGTCTTCATGAGAGATGCCATCACGACCGGGTCCGAGTTTAGGGTCATGACATGATGTCAATATGGACATGGACTGGTTGGCTTCGTGCAATGCTGATGTGAATTGTTGGGCGAAAGTCGTTAGCTTTAATTTTCCAGGAGAACCCCTTATTGAATGGAAGGGTGATATTGCAACACCTAAAGAAAAGTTTATTTCTTACCTTAAGGCTCAAAAGATGATCTAGAAAGGGTATGCTATAATTTGATGCGAGTGCAGGATGTAGAGGCCAAGCCTCCAACCATTCGATCAATATCAGTTGTTAATGAATTTCCCGATATGTTTTTTGATAAGTTACCGGGTATCCTACCCGTGAGTGAGAGAGAGAGAGAGAGAGTTTTCCATCGATGTGCCACCTGATACGTAACTAATATCTATCCCTCCGTACATGATGGATCCTATCGAGTTGAACAAATTGAAAGCTCATTTGAAAGATCTTTTAGATATGGGCTTTATCCGACCCATTATTTCCCCGTGGGGAGCCCCAGTGCTATTTGTTCATAAGAAAGATGGTTCGTAGGGATGTGCATTGATTATCGACAACTGAATAAAGTAACCTTTAAGAACAAGTATCCGCTTCCGAGGATCGACGATTTGTTTGATCAATTGCAAGGCGCTAGGTATTTTTCTAAGATCAGTCTCAGATCTGGGTATCATTAGTTAAAAATCAAGGAAGAAGATGTCCCAAAAACAGCCTTTCGGACCATAATGGCCATTACGAGTTTTTCATTATGTCCTTTAGCCTAATCAATGCAGTAGCAACTTTTATAGATCTGATGAATCGGGTATTCAACCCACTTTTAGATATCTTTGTGATTGTGTTCACATATTATATTTTGGTGTATTCTCGATCAGAAGTGGAGCACGCAGAGCATTTGCGAACGGTTTTACGCATGCTCTAGGATCACAAATTGTATGCTAATTTTTCTAAATGCGAGTTCTGATTGAATTCAGTGGATTTTCTTGGGCATATAGTATCGTGTGAGGGAACCAAGGTCGATAATCAAAAGATTGAAGCATTTATGAACTGTCCAAGGCCCATAACTCCTAAGGAGGTACGTAACTTCTTAGGCTTAGCCGGTTACTACCGAAGGTCATCCATAGCTGCTCCATTAATGAAGTTGACGCATAAGGCATCTAAATTTTAGTGGACCGATGCTTGTGAAAAGAGCTTCCAAGAGTTAAATGACATGTTGACCTCGACACCAGTTCTAACTCTTCCTGAAGGATAAAAGGGTTACGTTATATATTGTGATGCCTTTAGAGTGGGATTAGGCAGTGTGCTGATGCAACACAGTAGGGTTATTGCATATGCTTCATGGCAACTGAGAAAACATAAGCAAAATTACACTACACATGACTGGAGTTAGCATAGGTTATTTTCTCTCTGAAAATATGGCATCATTATTTGTATGGAGTTCATGTTGACATATTTACATATCATATGAGATTGCAATACATATTTAAGCAAAAAGAGTTGAATTTAAGACAATGGACGTTGCTTGAATTGTTAAAGGATGATGATGTTGATATTCAATACCACCTCGGCAAGGCAAACATTGTGGCCGACGCGTTAAGTCGAAAATCCATGGGCAGTCTACAACATGTGGAAGATTATAAGCTGGAGATGACTGAAGACCTGTACCGATTGGCTAATTTAAGTTTATGATTGTTTGACACCGGTGACGGAGGAGCCATAGTTCGAAATGTTGTCGAATCCTCGTTAGTGGCTGAAGTAAAAGCACGACTATTTGACGATTCAGTCTTAGTGAAAATAAGAGAAAGCATTCCCCTTCAAAAGAAGCAAATTCAGGCTATTCGAGGACAAGACCTTAGATCAAAGGACCGATTATATGTATCTGATGTCAGTGGACTCCGAGGAAAGGTCATGGAGGAAATCCACCAATACCAGTATTCTATTCATCTGGGGTCAACCAAGATATATCATGATCTTTAATAGCTATACTGGTGGAATAACATGAAGAGAAATGATAGCTCCACGAACAAGGATAAAGCTTTAGAAGCACCAAAAAAGCCATTTACAAGGTCTCAAGCTAAGGAGAAGCAATACAAAGTTATTGGGCTTCAATGGGAGATCAAGAAGGCGAATGGTGGAAGAAGAGCTAAAGAATTATGGAGAGGATTTAGCTAAGTACTACACTCATTTCATGGTCCAAGTCCAAGTCTAAAAGGAGGTAGATTGGGGTCCAAGCACCAGTCAAGGAGGGCCTAAATTAGGCGCCTAAATCAACTCATAAAGGAGCCAACTTGGCGCCCAAGTCAGCTTAGGGAGGGGTGGCGAAAACATAGGAGAAGGAGTCAAAGTTCCTTATTTTATTTCCTAGTTTGTTAGGACATCTTTTTGATACTTTCCTAGGTAGTTAAGGTTTTGTTTTTCTTTTCCTAAGATTATTGGAATTACTTTCCAAGATTGACTTGGTTTTTGTTTCCTAGAGTTTTTACCTTTTCCTATAGTAGTTGGACTTGTTGTCCAAAGTAGTTTAGGACTTTAGTTCCTTGTTTTTAGGTAGAATTTCGTGACCCCTTCCCTATATAAATGGGTATCTTCTTTGCTTTTAGATTCAGATTATTATCAATAAAAATTGTGAGATTTTTCTTGCACTCTTGTGTGTGGCTACTCTTGGATTTATTCTTCAAGCTTCAAGACTCAACTTAAGGTGGTAAGATTAAACTCTTTTAAAATCTTAGATCACTTCTAGGTATTCAAGAAAGGTGATAAGTTTAGCCTTATTGTTGTTCTTGTTATTCTAAAGGGTCGAGTTTCACAATCTATCTCTTGTGTTTTAATTCTCTACCAAAGGCGATTAGTTCTTTGTTAACTAATTATTGTTAGGATTCAATTTCAAGAATAGACTTCTTAAATTCAAGAAACCCTTTCTTGAATTCAATCTATCTTTAATTTTCCGTCTTTTTCTTTCTTGAATTCAATCTATCTTTAATTTTCCGTCTTTTTTCGTTTCTTTATTTTCTTTTAGCTTCCACACGTTTCTTGATTTTTTTGTTTTTCTTTAGTAATTCTTGAATCCCCTATCATGTTGTTATCAAGTAGTATCAGAGCATAGGCTAATCAAGATTTCAATCTTGATAATCATGAGAGGTTCTTGAGGAAAAAAAACAAAAACCAAAAAAAAACCAAAAAAAACGAAAATCAGCCTAAAAAGTGTGATTGCTCATTATTATTTTTAGAATTCAAGTATTATTTGGTTTCCAAGTCAAGAAAGGAAACAAAAAGAAGGGATCCTTGTTCTTGAAGATTAAGGAAATTTCTTTCCTTATTCTTATGGGTTTTGGTTTCCTAAAATTCTTTCCTTTTTCTTTTCTACTAACCAATTCCTATTCTTTCTAGGTTTGGTTATTCACTTTTCTTTCTTTTTCTAACTCCATACTCTTATCACTAAGGGTTGTGACTAATAAGGTTTATTAATAAATCTAAATATTAACGACCAAGAGTTGCATTGAGTAGAAAAAGGTAAGAGAGGTGAGAACATTAGAGGGAAAAGCCAAATTGAGAGATATATATTGCTTTGTTCAGGATGTCTCGTATAGGTAGTGATGATGAGCAAAAGATTCTTCAAGAAGCCGAAATCAGAGGAAGGAATGATTTCACCTTGCAAGCTATGCACCAACAAGTTGAAAGGTGGAATTTGCAATTCCAAGAGATGAGGGACACCATTGCTGAGCAAAATATTACAATAGCTGAACATAGGAGGGGAAATAATCTAGACCTCAAGCTAGGAGAAACGTACCCGCCCCCATTGTAAATCAAGAAAACCCAATCGATGATTTTAATGATGATATTGATTTTGATAGGGTAGGAAGAGATAGGAGGGGACAAAGAAGAAGGCTTGAAGATGATAATATAAGTAGTATAAAGATGAAGATGACATCTTTCAAGGGAACAAGGGATCCAGACTTGTACCTTGATTGGGAGAGAAAAGTGGAAGCCATCTTTGACTGCCACAACTATTCTGAGGGTAAGAAAGTTAAACTTGCTGCTGTTGAGTTTTCTGACTATGCAGCAATCTGGTGGAAAAAGCTTTCTAGGGACAGATTGCAAGAAGGACAAGCACTCGTTGCTACGTGGGCTGAGATGAAGAGGGTAATGAGGAAGAGATTTGTGCCATCACACTTTCAAAGAGATCTACAACAACAT
Source organism: Nicotiana tabacum (assembly GCF_000715075.1). Lineage (NCBI taxonomy): Eukaryota > Viridiplantae > Streptophyta > Magnoliopsida > Solanales > Solanaceae > Nicotiana > Nicotiana tabacum. The sequence continues at coordinate 132,791,796 of NC_134101.1, read as the reverse complement.
CTTCAAACTTTGAGGCAAGGGTCCTTGTCTGTAGATGAGTACTTTAAGGCTATGGATATGGCTATGATCCAAGCTAATTGTATGGACGAAGAGGAGGCTACAATGGCTAGGTTTTTGAATGGTTTAAATAAGGAAATAGCTGATGTAGTCAAATTACAACGATATGTAACTTTAGATGAGTTAGTTGAATTAACTGTAAAGGTAGAAAGACAAAACAAAAGGAGACAACAATCTAGCTCATAGAGAAGCCGGCCAATTACTATTCCAAAGAAGCAATGGCCGAAATCTGAGGAGACACCTACTCTTAAATTACATGAAGACAAGGGCAGGAGAAAATTGGAATCCAAGGATAGGGGTAAGCCTTTTATGCCTAAGACATCTACTTCTACTTCTTCTATTCAATGTCTCAAGTGTCAAGGGAGAGGGCATAAGGCTTATGAATGCCCAAGTAGAAGAAACATTCTAATCAAAGAGGATGGGGGATATGAGAGTGAAAAAAGTGAACCAAGTGAAGAACAAGAAGACAACTTTGTAGAGAATGAAGAAGGAGAAGAGATGAAGTACATCGATAATGGGTTGAATTTTGTGGTTAGGAGGCTTATGCACATTAATTTGGGTCACTCTAATAAAGAACAAAGGGAAAACATATTCCATACTCGGTGTGGGATTAAAGATAAAATTTTGTTCTATGATAATTGATAATGGGAGTTGTGCTAATGTTGTGAGTGCATATTTGGTGGAAAGGTTAGGGTTGGAATGGACGAAGCACCCTAGACCTTATAGGTTGCAATGGTTCAATGATAGTGGAGAGGTCAAGGTGAATAAGCAATGAATGGTCTCCTTCAAGATTGGAAGGTACGCTGACGAAGTTCAATGTGATAAAGTACCCATGCAAGCTTGTCATATCTTGTTGGGGTGCTCGTGGCAGTATGATAGGAGTGCTTTTCATGATGAGGAAAAATAGATATTCTCTTGAGCATAATGGCAAGAAGTACATTGTTGCACCTTTAACTCCTTCTCAAGTGTATGAAGATCAAAAAAAGATGAAAGAATCAATGGGGAAACATGGGGAGGGATCAAAATGAGAGACTAAAGGGAAAGAAAAATAGGGAAAATATGAAGTGAGGTGTGAGGAGAGAGAGGCCAGCAATAAGAGAAAGGAAAAGATGGGGAAGAGTGAAAAAAAAGAAAGCATTGGTGAGAGGAAAGAAGCTAAGATTGAAAAAAAAGTGAGCCTTGCAAAAGCCAGAGTGTTTAATTGCAAAAAAGGAGGGGCTGCCTATTATCTTGCTCACTTATAAGGAAGTTCTGCTTAATAATGATTCACTAACATCCTCTTTGCCTAGTGTTATTTCTAACCTTTTGCAGGATTTTGAAGATGTTTTTCCTGAGGATCTTCCTAAAGGTTTACCACCTTTTAAGAGGAATAGAGCATCAAATTGATTTTGTGCCAGGATCACAAATTCCTAATAGGCCTGCTTATAGGAGCAATCCCGAAGAAACAAAAGAATTGCAAAAACAAGTAGAGGAGCTGCTTGATAAGGGATTTGTAAGAGAAAGCATGAGTCCTTGTTCTATGCTCGTGCTTTTGGTGCCAAAGAAGGATGGCACTTGGAGGATGTGTGTGGCCTGCTGCGCCATCAATAAAATAATAGTAAAGTATCGACATCTTGTTCCTCGTTTAAATGATATGCTTGACCAATTGCATAGGTCTCAAATATTCTCTAAAATTGATTTGAAGAGTGGATATCACCAAATTAGAATGAATCCTGGAGATGAGTGGAAAACTCCCTTTAAAACTAAATATGGATTGTATGAATGGTTAGTGATGTCGTTCGGGTTAACTAATGCACCTAGTACATTCATGAGGTTAATGAACCATATCTGTAAGGATTTTCATGGAAAATTTGTAGTCGTTTATTTTGATGATATTCTGATCTTTTCTTAATCTTTAGAAGAGCATGTCGAACATTTGAAACAAGTTTGTAATGTGCTTAGGGAGTAGCAACTGTATGCAAATCTATCCAAGTGCACTTTTTGTGTAGATAAGGTAGTTTTTCTAGGTTTTGTTGTGAGTTCTAGAGGTGTTAAAGTAGATGAAGATAAAATCAAAGTGATTAAAGATTGGCCTACACCTAATAGCATTACTGAAGTTAGAAGTTTTTATGGACTTGCTAGCTTTTATAAGAGATTTGTTAGAGATTTTAGTTCAATTGCTACACCTTTAACTGAAGTCATTAAGAAGGATAAGGTCTTTAATTGGGGAAAAGAACAAGAGCATGCGTTTAATATTTTGAAGGATAAATTGTGTTCTGCCCTTTGTTACAATTACCTGATTTTAATAAGTCTTTTGAAATTGAATTCGATGCATCTGGTAGAGGTATTGGGGTTGTTTTAATGCAAGATTCTAAACCAATTGCTTATTTTAGTGAGAAGTTGAATGGGGCTGCATTGAATTATTCTACTTATGATAAAGAATTGTATGCCTTGGTAAGGGCTCTTGCTACATGGCAGCATTATTTGTGGCCAAAGGAGTTTGTGATAAAAAACTGACCATGAGTCTTTAAGATACTTGAAAAGCCAAGGTAAATTGAGTAGAAGACATGCCAAATGGGTTGAATTCATTGAGACATTTCCTTATGTCATTAGCTACAAGCAAGGTAAATACAATATAGTTGTTGTTGCGCTTTCAAGAAGGTATGCTCTTGTTTCTACTCTTACTTCTAAATCGATGAGATTTAATCATATTAAGGAATTATATGTTGATGATTCTGATTTTGATGTAGCATTTTCTACATGTTTAAATGGGCCTTTTGAGAAGTATAATCTGAAAGATGGGTTTCTTTTTAAAGAGAATAAGCTTTGTGTCCCTAATTATTCTTTGCGAGAAGTTTTTGTGAGGGAAGCACATTGTGGGGGGCTTATGGGACACTTTCATGTGCCTAAAACACTTGACATCCTTGCTAAAAATTTCTTTTGGCCTAATATGAGAAAAGATGTAGAAAAATTTTGTGCTCAATGCCTTCAATGCAAACAAGCTAAATTTAAAGTGTTGCCACATAGTTTATACACGCCATTACATGTGCCTATTTCACCTTCGATTGATATTTCTATGGACTTTGTGTAGGGTTGTCTAGAATAAGTTATGGTAAGGATAGCATCTTTGTTGCGGTAGATAGGTTCTCAAAAATGGCTCATTTTATTCCTTGTTGAAAGACTAATGATGCTTCTCATGTTGCTGATTTATTTGTTCGAGAAGTTGTTAAATTGCATGGTATACCACGAACTATTATTAGTGATAGGGATGCTAAGTTTCTAAGCCACTTTTGGCGTGTGCTTTGGGAAAAATTGGCAACAAAATTGATGTTTTCTACTTCATGTCATCCACAAACTGATGGGAAAATTGAGGTAGTAAATAGAACCTTAGGAAATATGTAAAGGGTTGTTCTAAAAGGAAAATTAACTTCTTGCGAGGATCACTTGCCTATGGTAGAATTTGCTTACAATCGAACTGTTCATTCATCTACTAGTTATTCTCCTTTTGAAGTTATTTATGGCTTTAACCCCCTTACACCCCTTGACTTATTTCCTTTGCATACTAATGAGATGGTTAGTCTTGATGGAAAAAAGAAAGCTGATTTGATGAAAACTATTCATGAGCATACGAGACTTGCAATTGAAAGGAGGAATGAGCAAATAGCTTTACGAAGAAATAAAGGTCGAAAACCAGTTATCTTTGAGCCTGATGATTTGGTTTGGGTTCATATGAGGAAGGAGAGATTTCCTTCAAAAAGGAAGACAAAATTACACCCTAGAGGAGATGGGCCATTTAAAGTACTTGAAAGGATTGGAGATAATGCTTACAAATTGGACCTTCCAGGTAAGTTTCAAGTAAGTGCTACTTTCAATGTTGTTGACTTATCCTTGTTTGATGTAGGTTCAAATTTGAGGACGAATTCTTTTCAAGAGGAGGGGAATGATAGCTCCATGGACAAGAATAAAGCTCTAGAAACACCAAGAAAGCCATTTACAAGGTCTCAAGCTAAGGAGAAGCAAGATAAGGTTATAGGGCTTCAATGGGAGATCAAGAAGGCGCTAATGGTGGAAGAAGAGCTCAAGAATTATGGAGAGGATTTAGCTAAGTGATACACCTCATTTCATGGTCCAAGTTCAAGTCCAAGAGGAGGTAGATTGGGGTCCAAGCACCAGTCAAGAAGGGCCTAAATTAGGCGCCTAAATCAACTCACAAAGGAGCCAACTTGGCGCTCAAGTCAGCTCAGGGAGGGGCGGCCAAAACATAGGAGAAGGAGTCAAAGTTCCTTATTTAGTTTCCTATTTTGTTAGGACATATTTGATGCTTTCCTAGGTAGTTAAGGTTTTGCTTTTCTTTTACTAAGATTATTGGAATTACTTTCCAAGATTAACTTGGTTTTTGTTTCCTAGAGTTTTACCTTTTCCTATGGTAGTTGGACTTGTTGCCCAAAGTAGTTTAGGAATTTATTTCCTTATTTTTTTAGGTAGAATTTCGTGACCCCTTCCCTATATAAAGGGGTATCTTCTTTGCTTTTAGATTCAGATTATTATCAATAAAAATTGTGAGTTTTTTCTTGCACTGATGTTTGTGGCTACTATTGGATTTATTCTTCAACCTTAAAGACTCAACTTAAGGTGGTAAGATTAAACTCTTTCGAAATCTTAGATCACTTGTAGGTATTTAAGAAAGGTGATAAGTTTAGGCTTATTGTTGTTCTTGTCATTCTAAAGGGTCGGGTTTCACAATCTATCTCTTGTTTTTTAATTCTTTACCAAAGGCGATTAGTTCTTTGTTAGCTAATTGTTGTTGTTCGGATTCAATTTCAAGAATAGACTTCTTGAATTCTAGAAACCCTTTCTTGAATTCAATCTATCTTTACTTTTTCATTTTTTTCTATCTTGAATTCAATCTATCTTTAATTTTACGTCTTTTTTCGTTTCTTTATTTTTTTTAGCTTCCCCATATTTCTTTATTTTTCGTTAGTAATTCTTGAATCCCCTATCGTGTTGTTATCAAGAAATATTGCTGAATACGTCATCCAGTGTCCAAATTGCCAACAAGTTAAGTTTGAACACCAAAAACCTAGAGGATTGCTTCAAAAGATGAAAATTTTGACCTGGCAATGGGAGATAATCAACATGGATTTTGTTTCTAGATTAGCACGTTCACGCTGAAAGTTTGATTCCATATGGTTATTATGGATCGAATCACCAATTCAGTTCATTTCCTACCTGTTAAGACCATTTTCTTAGCTGAAGATTATGCTAGGTATATTAAGGAAATAGTTTGATTTCATGGGGTTCCGATCTCTATCATATCGAACAGGGGTTCCCAATTTATAGCTAACTTCTAGAGATCATTCCAAAAAGGATTGGATACAAGGATAAACCTTACCATGACTTTTCATCCACAAACAGACGGTCAGACCGAACACACTATTCAGACGCTCAAGGACATGTTACGAGACTGCATTTTGGACTACAAAAGAAACTAGGAGGATCATCTACCACTCATCGAATTTGCTTACAATATCATTTACCATGTTAGTATTCAGATGGCACCGTATAAGGCCCTATACAGACAAAAGTATAGGTCTCCTATCGGCTAGTTCGAAGTTGGTGAGACAAAGTTATTGGGTCCAGAGTTGGTGAAACAGGCGATAAAAAGGTGAAAATGATTTGAGATCGATTATTGACCGCTCAAAGCAAGCAAAAATCTTACTTGGATAACCGACAACGAGACTTGGAGTTCATGAGAGACTGAGTATTCTTGAGGGTGTCGCCTATGAAAGGCATGATGAGATTTGGTAAGAAAGGAAAACTCAACCCCCGGTATATTGGATCATATCGAATTATTCAAAAAGTTGGTCAAGTGGCTTATAAGCTTGAGTTGCCCCCTTAATTAGAAGTAGTGCATATGGTATTCCATATGTCTATGCTTTGAAAGTGCTTGGGTGATCCATCCTATAGTAACCCTATTAAAGATATTCAAGTCACATAGGAACTATCTTACGATGAAATTCCGGCGGCTATCCTAGATCGTCAAGTTCGTAAGTTGCGAACCAAAGAGATAGCTTTAGTTAAAGTAATTTGGAGGAATAATAATATAGAAGAAACAATATGGGAAGCTGAAGAAGATATGAAATCTAGGTATCCTCATTTGTTCCTTACTACGGGAGGCAACAACGAGACTACTATAACAAGCATAACCCAAAGTGACTAGACAAGTTTGCAAGAAGGGACTACAATTCAACATTTGAGGACTAATGTTCCGTAGGGAGAGATGATGTTACAACCCACACTATTCGCCCACATATAAAGTTGAAGATTAATGAGGCTTTGAAATGACTGACCAGCTGGTAGCACGTCGTAAGGACAAAGAGGCAGTTTCATTTGACCAAAATGCGTTAGCTATCCCACCGAGCGCAGTGGGCAGTGAGGGGCAACCAGTTTGACATTTGGGGCGGCAGAATTTCCTAGACTTAGTATAAAAAGGTAGTGCAGATCTCTTCTCTTTTATTCTAGGAGATATCACCCACTTTAGTTCATCTTAAAATGCTCTTAAACCCCCTTTGAGAATTTATAAACAGTTTAAGGCTACATTAAAGGCGAACCTAGAAGGTTTTAGCGTGAAAAAGCTTGAGATAGTCACTGTAATATTTGTTGTCTTATTATACTAATTTTTGAATATTCATTAGGGGCGAAGTTAATCACTCCCAAAAGCGTACGAACTCAGATAACGTAGCTAGTTCCTCAATAGATTATGTAAGAAAACTTTCTTTCTTGGCATGATTTGGTGTAAACATCTCTCTCTAAAGCATTTCTATGTTGTAAGATTAGATTGTCCAAAGCCCTTTTCAAAAATGTTCTTCCTGTCCTTGTACATTCTTGCCAATAGTATTATACTCTTTCAAGTCTGAGGTGTTCCTAGATAGTATCCTGAGATCAAAAAAATATGATCCATTCTGAGTTTAATCTTAGTATCTCTTGAAAATTGATCTTGCATTGCACTTATATATATATAGAGTGTGTGTGTGTGTGTGTGTTTTCTACTTTACCGAGCCATGCTATAAACAGTCGGGTACAGAACCTATTATTCAATCACTGATCAGTTGGGTATGAGGAGATACGATGTAAAATGTTTACCGAGCCCTTATGTGTCCGGGTACAACCGAGCTCTCTATGAGTCCGGTTACAAAATAATGTGATATGAAATATTACCAAATCCTTTTGAGATCGGGTATGCCAAGTTCTTTTGAGACAGGGTACAATCGAGATCCTAAGGCTGGGTACGACCGAGACTTCAATGAGGCCGGGTACGATTTGATACAATATGATATAATGTGCTCCAAAGAGCATCTGAATGATACTATATTATGTTTTTAATGCATAGACCCAATGAGAGGCCTCGCTTTTTACAAAACTTGCATGCAATTATGATTCATGGTTTCCGTAGTATGCGCCCTTGGTGATTTGTCTTGGGTATTCAGGTTGAAATTATATATTCACACCTCTCATGTTATGTCTTTGATTTATGTACCTTATCAGTTTTACATACTCAGTACATTTTCCGTACTAACGCCCCTTTTCTTTTGGGTGATGTGTTCATGCTCACAGGTACAAATAGACCATGTGACGTCCCTCCTCAGTGGGGTGCCCATTTTATCTGTTGGTTATTGTGCTCCACTTCTTCGGAATAGTTGTTCAAAAGTCGATAGGTACCGAAGTATAAGCTCCAATTATTTGGGGTACGGTAGGGCCCTGTCCCGACAAAGATATATGTATATATATTTCTTTTTTAGGTACCCTTAGGGGTTTGCAGACTAGTGTTCATATCTATATAAAAGTTGTTTGTGACCTTGTTGGCAACGGTTATGTATGTAAATCAAATGTTAAGATTTCTCCCATAGTTAGTTATGATCATTTAAATTATGGTATTATACTTGGAGGCTTTGATATCCCAGCTTTTATGTTGAAAGATGTAAATATGGATATTGGTTCACACGGGCCCTCCGGCATCATGTGCCGGTCGCACCCGCCGAGGTTGGGGTGTGACAACCAAATACCTAGAGGGCTCTTTAAACTTGGCTACACTTTTCATTTTAACATCTTAACTACAACCAATATCTATTGAACACTTAAACTTCAATAAACACGCCTATTGAATTCCACACAAGTTAAGACGTGTGAACTGCATGTTAGAGTGACATGGCAAAATTGGCCAATCACAAACAACCACATGGTATTTGTATCTAAAAAGGATCTTTGAAAAAAAACAAAAAAGAAAATAAACGAAAATAATAAAAAAGGAAAAAAAGACCTAACTCTTCTTCCATAGACCCTTTTTCAATTTTTTGCCATCGTCAATCTTCATCCTCAACTTTCCAAACCCTATCCCCCACTCCGACACTTGATTTAACCCCCCACATCCTTCTCCCCTTCTTCTTCTTCTTCCTCCGACCCATTTTCATTTTCTTCCAACACCCTCCTCCCACATACAATTATTACTGTCCAACCAGTATAACGAACAATAATTGTCCAACCAGCAAATACATCCATACTGCCCGATCCTGGTATCACTAGTCATGAGCCACTAAGATACTGTCCAATACTGTCTATTCAATACAAGATAAGATTAAAATATATAATACTAAGGATAGGAAGTAGAAAGGCAGGGCTGCGGACGCCGTGCAGCTACCTTGCTATCTCCATAAAATACTCAGAAGCTGTTGGATGCTCTCACTCGGATGTTCTGGCATCTGGATCTGCACACAAGGTGCAGGGAGTAACGTGAGTACGCCAACTCAGTAAATAACCAAAGTAAATAAAGGCTGAGTACAGTAACGAGCATTTAAAATCATATACATAGTTTAACATAGAATCTCAATAGAAATGACAAAGTCAAATCCATAGTTCAATTTCCGAACATCTCGTAAAAACTCTAGTTTTAATGAAAGTTATTTAAAACACTTGTTCAACATTTTTCAATAGAGTCACAGTATAAAAGAAGTGTGAAAGTAGTAATTTCATAAACAAGCCCCTCGGGCAAGCCTCTCAGTCAATTGTGACTTAACTATGATCAATCAGCACTCACACTCAGCACTCCCGCTCAATAGATATCTCATAATAATAATAACCGCTATGGCGTGCAGCCCAATCCATAAATATATATAGTCGACCATGCTCATTGGGGGTGTGCAGACTCCAGAGGGGCTCCTACAGCCCAAGCGCCATATCGCTGCGGCGTGCAACCCGATATATATATATATATATATATATATATATATATATATATATATATATATCATTGAAAGGTTTTACCCGATTCATAAATATATAATCCTCACCATCCGGCCCTCGGCCTCTCTCAGTCATCAACCCCACAGCCACTCGGGCATTTTAGTGAAAATTTAAGGAACTCAGCCCAAACAGTTTTCATATATTTGAAAGTAGAGTAATGAAACAGAAACGATAAACAAGAAAAAATCATGACTGAGGTTATGCTTTTAAATCAAAATGGTGCGAGGATATAGTAAAATACCCCTGAGGGTCCAAACAATACGGCATAAGGCCCCAAACATGGCATTTAGCCCAAGTTAGCAGAATCATTTCTAAACACATCGATTTCATATAGAGTTTATCAATATATGCAACTCTACAGTTGCCACGGGACGGACTAAGTCGCAATCCTTACGGATGCACGCCCACATGCCCGTCACCTAGCATGTGCGTCACCTCATTTATCAAAATAGTACGAATTTCTGGGGTTTCATACCCTCAGGTCTAGATTTACAATCGCTACTTACCTCAAACCGACCAAAAATCTACTCCGCAATGCCCTTGCCTCTCGACCCGGCCTCAAATCGCCCCGAATCTATCCAAAATCAGAATCATAACATCAATACATGCAAAAGGACAAAGCCCACGTGAAAATTATCAAATTAACTCAAAAATCCCGAAATTGGTCAAACCCGAGCTCCGGGCCCACGTCTCGCAATCGGATAAAATCACAACACTAGAATCCTTAACCTCTCACGAGTCTACACATACCAAAATTATCAAAATCGAACCTCAAATGGCCCCTCAAATCCCCAATTTAAACTCTCCAATTTCAAGCCCTAATTTCCCAATTTTTTACCCCTAATCTCTTCAATTTCCATGTTTAATCAACTGAAATTCACCATAGATACGAGTATTAAGTATAAGTTCAAAAATCTTACCTCAACAAGTTTCCCCTTGAATCCCTCTTCAAAACCCTTCAAGCTCTAATACCGTCTCAAAAATGGTGGAAAGGGGCAACAATTCACGAAGGGTTTAATTTATACCTTCTACCTAGGCAGTTCCGCACCTGCGGCCCAAAATAACTGCATCTGTGATTTTTCATTAAATCCTCAGGGTCGCATCTGTGCCCAGGCACTGCACCTGTGATTCTTCTTCTGATGGCCAACTTCTGCGGTCTCCTCCATGGACCTGCAACCTCGCACCAGCAGTCCCCAATCCGCAGGTGCGGATATGGCAGAAGCAGCAGCTGAAGCTGCTCAATTTCATGTGCAATCTTTCTGACAACCTTTCGAATTCATCCCAAGGCCCTTGGGACCTCAACCAAAAATTGCGAACAAGTCACATATCATCATTCAAACTCATACCAATCCTCGGGACACTAAAAACAACTTCAAAACACCAAATCACCCTCGGATTCAAGCCTAAGGATTTCCAAACATCCGAATTCCGCAACTGATCCAAAAACCTATCAAACCTCATCCAAATGACCTGAAATTTTGCACACACTTCACAAATGACACAACAGACCTACTCTAATTTCCGGAATTCCATTCTGACCCTGATATCAAGATTTCCACTACCGACCGTAATATGCCAAATTTCCAATTTCGCCAATTCAAGCCTAAATTTACCACGGACACCAAAATTACATTCCGAACATGCTCCTACCTCCAAAATCACCTAACAAAGCTATTCGAACCATCAGAATTTACATCCGAGAACTTCTACACATAAGTCAACATCATGTTGACTTTTTTAACTTAAACTTCCAAATAAGAGACTACGTGTCTCATTTCAGTCCATGACCATTCCGATCAGAGAACAACCAATAGATATGATGGAATACAGCTGGACAACATATAAAGAAGAAAAAATAGGGAGAACGCGGTTGTAACTCATGAAACAACTAGCTGGGTCGTTACATCCCTCTCTTAAACAAATGTTCGTCCACGAACGAGTCAAGAATCATACCTGAAACCTCAAATAGGTGAGGATATCTGCTCCGCATCTCCCGCTTGGTCTCCCAAGTAACCTCCTCCACGGGCCGACCTCTCCACTGTACTTTCACTGAAGCTATATCCTTCGATCTCAACTTTCGGACCTGCCGCTCCAAAATAGCCACTGGCTCCACCTCATAGGTCAAATCACTGTCTAACTGAACCGAGCTGAAATCCAAAACATGAGACGGATCGCTAATATACTTCCGGAGCATAGAAACATGAAATACTGGATGCACACTCGACAGGTTAGGTGGTAAAGCCAGCTCATAGGCCACATCCCCAATCCTCTGAAGCACCTTAAAAGACCCAATGAACTGAGGAATCAATTTACCCTTGTTCCCAAATCTCATAACACCCTTCATGGGTGAAACCTTTAGTAGAACCTTCTCCCCAACAATGTAAGACACATCACGAACCTTCCTGTCAACATAATTTTTCTGCCTCGATTGCACTGTACGAAGCAGCTCCTGAATCATTCTCACCTATTCCAAAGCATCTTGTACCAAGTCTGTCCCCAAAAGCCTGGCCTCGCCAAACTCAAACCATCCTACTGAAGATCTACACCGTCTCCCATATAAAGCCTCATATGGAACCATCTGAATATTCGACTGATAACTGTTGTTATATGCAAACTCTGCGAGCGGTAGAAACCGATCTCTTGAACCCCCAAAATAAAATGACATAAGCGCGCAGCATGTCCTCTAATATCTGAATAGTGCGCTTGGATTGTCCATCCATCTGAGGGTGAAAAGTTGTGCTCACCTCAACCTAAGTACCCAACTCTCGCTGCACGGCCCTCTAAAACTGCAACGTAAATTGAGTACCTCTATCCAAAATGATGGAAACTGGGACACCATGCAGGCGAACAATCTCTCGGATATAAATCCCTGCTAACCGCTTTGAAGAATAGGTAGTACACATAGGAATAAAGTGTGCAGACTTGGTCAGGCGATCCACAATCACCCAAATAGCATCGAACTTCCTCAAGGTCCATGGGAGTCCAACTACGAAATCCATGGTGCTCTGCTCCCACTTCCACTCTGGAATATCTAACGGCTGAAGCAAGCCACCCGGTATCTGATGCTCATATTTCACCTATTGACAATTGAGACACCAAGCTACAAACCCCACTAATACATCTTCACGACACCCGGATGGATGGAATACCCTGAGCTATGGGCCTCCTCCAGAATCAACTCCCGAAACCCATCCACACTAGGCACACATATCGGCCCTGCATCCTTAATACTCTGTCATCACCAATAGTCACATCTCTGGCATCATTGTGTTGAACTCTATCCTTGAGGAAAAAATGACGATCATCATACTAGCGCTCTCTGATGCGATCAAACAAGGAAGACCGAGAAACAGTAGAAGTTAAGACCCGACTGTGCTCCGAAATATCCAACCTCACGAACCGATTGGCCAAGGCTTGAACATCAACTGCAAGAGGTCTCTCCCCAACAGGAATATATGCCAAACTGCCTATTCTCACCACCTTCCTACTCAAGGGATCGACCACTAGATTGGCCTTCCCCGGATGGTACAAGATAGTGATATCATAATCCTTTAGCAGCTCCAACCATCTTCGCTGCCTCAAGTTGAGATCCTTCTACTTGAACAAGTGCTGGAGGCTACGATGATCAGTAAACACCTCACAAGACACACCATAGAGATAATGCCTCCAAATCTTCAACGCGTGAACAATGGTAGCCACTCTAAATCATGAACAGGGTAGTTCTTCTCATGGGGCTTCAACTGACAAGAAACATAAGCAATCACTCTACCCTCCTACATCAACACACACCCAATACCAACTCTAGAAGCATCATAATATACTATATAAGAACCTGAAGCTGATGGCAAAACTAACACTAGAGTTGTGGTCAAGGTAGTCTTGAGCTTCTGAAAGCTCGACTCGCACTCATTCGACCACCTGAATGGAGCACCCTTTTGAGTCAATTTGGTCAAGGGTGATGCAATATATGAAAATCCCTGAACGAACCGACGGTAATAACCCGCCAAACTAAGAAAGCTGCAAATCTCTATGGGTGAGGACGGTCTGGACCAACTCTGAATCGCCTCTATCATCTTCGAATCAACCTGAATACCTTCACTGGACACCACATGCCCCAAGAAAGCCATTAAACTGAGCCAAAACTCACACTTGGAGAACTTTGCATAAAGTTTCTCCTCTCTCAACAACACAACTCTCAAATGCTTAGCATGCTCCTCCTAACTACACGAGTACACCAAAATATCATCAATGAAAACAATCACAAACGAGTCAAGATAAGGCTGAAATACGATGTTCATCAAATGCATGAATGTTGTTGGGGTCTTGGTCAACCCAAAAGACATCACAAGGAACTCATAATGACCATATCGGTTCCTGAAAGTTGTCTTAAGAATATCCAGTCCCTGATCTTCAACTGGCGATACCTTGACTGGAGGTCAATCTTGGATAACACTCTCACTCCCTGAAGTTGGTCAAATAAATCATCAATATGAGGTAAGGGATACTTGTTCTTGATTGTAACTTTGTTCAACTGCCTGTAATCAATGGACATCCTCATCGTGTCGTCCTTCTTCTTCAAAAATAGAACAGGCGCACCCCAAGGCGACACACTAGGCCGAATAAATCCCTTATCAAGGAGTTCCTGAAGCTGACCCTTCAACTCCTTCAACTCTACCGGTGCCATACGATACGGTGGAATAGAAATGGGCTAAGTGCCCAGCACCAAATCAATATCGAAGTCAATATCCCTGTCCGGTGGCATGCCCGACAGGTATGCAAGAAACACATACGGAAATTCCCTCATTACTGGAATAGAATCAATGGTAGGAGTCTCTACACTGACATCCCTCACAAAGGCTAAGTAAGAAAGGCAACCCTTCCTAACCACCCACTGGGCTTTCAGAAATGAAATTACCCTACTGGGAGCAAAATCAGTCAAACCACGCTACTCAATTAGTGGCACACCCGGCATAGCCAACATCACTGTCTTAGCATGACAGTCTAATATAGCACGACATAGAGATAGCCAATCCATGCCTAATATCACACCAAAGTCCACTATACAAAGAAACAAGAGGTCCACTCCGGTCTCTAGAGCCCAATAGTCACCACACACGACCGATACACATAGTCCACAACAATATTATCGCCCATCGGAGTAGATACCTGAACAGAGAAAATAAGAGACTCACGGGGCATATCCAAATAATGAGCAAAATATGATGACACATATGAAAAAGTGGAACCAGGATCAAATAACATAGAGGCATCTCTGTGGAAAATTGAGACAATACTTGTGATCATTGAATCTGAGCCAATAGCATCAGGTCTAGCTGGGAGTGTATAGAAACGGGCCTGACCACCACCGATCGACCTCCCCCTCTAGGGCGACCCCTAGCTGACTAAACCCCACCCCTTGGCTGCCTGAGCGGATGGTGAAGTAACTGGAGCTGAAGTCAAGGGCTGACTCCTCTGTTGAGCTGGACCCCCAAGAAGACGAGGACACTGCCTCCTTATATACCCAAACTCTCTACACTCATAACAACTCCCTGGTGCTGGAGACGGGGACTAAAGGGAACCCCTAGCACCCGGATGACTAGCAGATGAACCTGGTACACAAGAGCCCTGAATTAATGGAGCCACGGGACGAACTCTGGGCTGGAAGGACACTAAGTGATGAATGGCCTTGAGGAGAACTGTGAGAACCATAGCTCGATGATTCCCCACGATGAACATGGCGAGCCAACTGAGCATGTCTGAATAGACAACCTCCGTCGTGCTAAGACTGGCCTCTCGAAGGAGCACCACCAAAAATACCGGATCCTCGAGACCTCTTGGACTCCCTCTCATCTCGCTCCTGGCGACGAACTGAATCTCTCGAGCAATATCAACAACCTGCTCAAAAGTAGCACCTGACACCCTCTCTCTGGTCATGAGAATCTGAAGCTGATATGTGAGGCTATCCACGAACCTCCTGATCCTCTCCCTATCCGTAGGGACCAACCAAACAGCATGGCCAGCTAACTCTGAAACTCATCTCGTACTGCATCACAGTCATATCATCCTGATGCAACTACTCGAACTGCCTGTGCAGCTCCTCTCTGAGAGACTGTGGCACATACTTCTCCAAAAAGAGAGTAGAGAACTGCTGCCAGGTAAGGGGCAATGCATCAACAGGCCTACGCCTCTCATAAGCCTCCCACCAAGTAAAGTCAGCTCTTGAGAACTAGAAAGTAGTGAACGAGACTCCACTGGTCTCCAAAATACCCGCGGTCCAAAGCATCCTCTGATACTTGTCCAAGAAACCCTGGGCATCCTCTCCCATTGTACCACTGAAAGTTGGAGGCTGAAGTCTACCAAACCTATCCAATCGATGCAGCTCATCGTCAGGCATAACTGGTACCACATAATCCTGAGCAGGCGCAACCGGTTGGGCTGGAGGTACCCCCGTTGTCTAAAGTCCCTGCATAACTTGCTCAAGTGTGCGAGCGGCGGGAGTCTGGGTGCCTCCCCGGCCTGAGAAGTAACTGCGACCGTAGTAATTGAGACCGCTTGAGCCAGACCACTGCACACTGATAGAATCTGGGCTAGGGCCTCCTAAAGGCCTAGAATAACAATCGACACAGTCGGTGCCTGAGCTAGTCCTGTTGGAGCGTCCGTAACTGAAACCTGATCGTGAACTGGGGAAGTTGGTGGATCTGTAAGTGCTGGCCTAGTTGCTGTGCGGGCTACACCCCTGCCTCTACCACGGCCTCGACCGCGACCTTGGACTTTGAAGGCCCCAACTGGTGGTACTGGTGGTCGTCCGTCCTAACTGGTTGCGCGTCCTCACCATCTGTGAGAGAATAGAATAATAGAAGTTATTTACCAGAACCAACATATTCGCACGACAAGAATTTCAAAAATGTAAAGCTTTTCCTAAAGGTTCTATAGCCTCCTAAGGATAAGTACAGACATCTCCGTACCGATCCGCGAGACTATACTAAACCGGCTCATGACCCATGAGACCTATGTAACCTAAGTTCTGATACCAACTTGTCACAACACTAAACCACCCCGTTTGTGATGGCGTCTATCACAGTACTAGGCCAGCCGATTCAACACTAATAACATAAAGGTCTTTTGTAAATTCATTTCCAAATAAATTATGATCACAAGTGTTTCATTTTAATATAACAAACTACGCGAAAAAACAAATACGCAAATACATCCACACTGGCCGATCCTGGTGACACTAGTCATGAGCCACTAAGATATTGTCCAATACTGTCTACTCAATACAAGATAAGACTGAAATAGATAATACTAAAGATAGGAAGGAGAAAGGCAAGGATGCAGATGCCGTGCAGGTACCTTGCTATCTTCGGAAAATACTCAGAAAATGTTGGATGCTCTCACTCGGATGCTCTGGCACCTGGATCTGCGCACAAGGTGCAGGGAGTAACATGAGTACGCCAATTTAGAAAGTAACTAAAGTAAATAAAGGTTGAGTGCAGTGACGAGCATTTAAATCATATACATAGTTTAGCATAGAATCTCAATAGAAATAACAAAGCCAAATCCGTAGTTCAATTTCCGAACATCTTGAAAAAACTCCAGTTTTAATGAAAGTTATTTAAAACACTTGTTCAATTTTTTTCAATAGAAGCTGAGTATAAAAGAAGTGTGAAAGCATTAATTTCATAAACAAGCCCCTCGGGCAAGGTATCACTCATATATATGGCCTCTCGGGCAAGCCTCTCAGTCACTTGTTACTCAACTCTCATCAATTAGCACTCACACTCAGCACTTCGGCTCAATAGATATCTCATAATAATAATAATAATAATAATAATAATAATAATAATAATAATAATAATAATAATTGCGGCATGCAGCCTGATCCGTAAATATATATAGTCGACTGCGCTCACTAGGTGCGGACTCCGAAGGGGCTCTTACAACCCAAGCGTTATATCGCTGTAGCGTACAGCCCGATCCATATACATATACATATATATATATGCAATATAAAAGGGTTAAAACAATAAAAGACGAAACAATAAAAGACGATAAAAAATTTTAACGATAAAATTTTTTGGTACAGGTAAAAAAAATTCTAATAGTATATTCTTCTCCTTCTTTGAAACCTTCTTCTCTGGTAGTGGGAGTAGATTGACTGATGATATCTGAATATTTCCGATATTAGGTATAGTTGTTTTCTATATTTATCTAAACAGCTGCTGTTATTTTGTTCTAGGTAGATAAAATGTACTGCTAGATCTATTATAGAATAGAATCCACTATCTATGTCTATTATAAATTCTTCTAAATTTTGAGTAAGGCTTCTAGCAAAACTTTCTGGATGGGTGTAGTTGTTGCGGTTATTGGACATTAATAGTAAAATTCTTTTCAGTTAAATCTTATATTTGTGAAAATCATACTCGGTACTCTCTCTCTCTTATTCTATAGACTTGAAAATTTAACATATTAGCTAAATTATGAACTGATATTACCTCGTAACTTTTTTTTATTTTTTTTATTTTTTTTTTACTCTGTTCATCTCTTCTTCCCAATCGTTTAAAGATTTTACCCTTCTCTTAACTTCTATTTCTTTAACCTTACCCTGGCCATGGTTAAACACTTATACCCTTTCTTCATTAATTGGGTTTTTTTTTAACCAGTTTTTTCCTAGGAATTTACAGGTTAATCCATCATAGTTGTTAAGAAATTAGGAAGCTAACCATATACTAAGAGTGTTCTATAATAATTTAATGTACAAACATAGTGTTAACTAATAATCATAAGAACAGTAAAATACAAACTAATTAACAATCATAGATTTAGTAAAATACAAACTGGGGTAATGTTTATCAGAAACATAATTTAGATAAAGATGAATAACTTACATGCTTATAGGAGAGAGATTTCCCTTTCGGGAAACCCGAAAACCTTACTGAAAACTTTGAAAATTACTTCGTACAAGCTGATGAACTTATTTTTCTTACAAACTTAGAGGAGGAGGGAAAATTACTATATTATACATAGAGGTATTTTACAAAGATAGTTGAGAGTTTTTTGGATAGTTTGAGATGATGGGTTTTTTGAACGATTCACTGGTTGTTCTCTTTTTCTTTCTTTTTTTCTCGATGATCTCCTTTCTCTTCATTCTTCTCCTTTTATAGATAGAGAGTTTGAGCCGGACTTGAAAATTGGATTTCAAAATGTGTTAGGAATCCGTCTATCAAGCTTCGCAGGGTACAACTTTGGGCCCCATCTGCACGTTGCTTTGTCGAAGATTCCTTTTTTATGCGCCCTTTTAGTCCACTCAACTTTTTTGGCTTGTCTTTTAGTGTCATTGTCTGGTCACATCATCTTCGTCTTTTAGCACAGCTATCTTCTTTTCTGGTACCAGTCTTTTCTTCGTCTTGTCTTTCTTTCCATTTTTTCATTATTGGTCTAGTCTTCTTTTGTATTGTTGGTCTTCTTCTTTGCCCTATTCTGATGGTTTTATGTATCTAGATTATGGATAGCTTCTGAGTCCAAACTCATACTAGAATCATAATCATTCGGGTCTTGGGCATCTTGATAATTTAGAAAGTCATTAGTTTCTTCAGAACTTTGCTCCCTTCCTGAATTTAATCTCGGACTTGGACTTGGACTTCTTGGACTAAGACTTGGATTTTTAACTATATGCTTGTCTTGTTCTTCTTTTTCTTGGAAAAAATTCTCTAATGTCTATTTAATTATTTTTTCTATTTTCTCATTTTTTTTCTTTTTTGATATCACTCCCTTTTTCTTTAGCATTTCTCCTTGTGTTAAGGTTTTTGGTAATCTTCTTCTTGATGATACCTCATCTTCACTTTTTGGCAAAGTGACAGCCATCAACGGATTTGATTTGTCTTTACCGGTTACCATTTGAACCGGACTAGCTGTATCACTATCCGATACAGTGGATCTTACTGCATTCTTTGGGGAATGCACACCCGTCTCATCCATTTTTATTTGAGATGGAGAACTTTTTTGACTGTTCATTTCTGAATCTGGTTGTTGTATGATCTAAGTCTGCGAGTTTGTCTGTGATTGTGTTAACTCGAACCTCAATGCTTGTATTATGTGTTCTAATACCTTTACTTGCTCGATGAGCTTCGTATTTTCTTGTGTCAAGATGTCATTCTTTTGGTTTAACCGTTTGAAGGCTTCTGTCATTGACGAGCAGTGATCACAAAATATTATTTTACCATCGTCTTTTCGGATGTTGTATTGAGGGGTTTTTTATGGATTTTGTCTTAGAGCTGGGGTAATATAGTAATTTGGCCCTAATACTCCTCTTGCATAAATGCTTCAGTAAAATCATTAAATCCCTTAAAAAGAGGTTTTTCTATGTCTTTAATGGAATTTAATACTTCTAACCATGTCTGAAAAATACCTTTTGTTTTTCCATGTATAACTACATAATACTTAAACCTTTTGTCTTGATTTTTGTCTGTAAAATATTGACCCAAAGCGTTAAGTGCTGCTATAAAATATTTAGTGTCTTTCTTATTATATGATATCCATAAGTTATCAATTAAGCACCTTTGGGGTCTGTCTATGACACATTCTGGTAAAATTCTAAAAGACATATTAGATGGTGGAAAAAATATAAGACTATGTTTCCCAAAATTTATTCTTTCTAAATTAGTCTGTTCTAAGAAGGGCTGTGGCTTAAAATGGATATTACCTAAAACTGTCTGTAAATATTTGTCTGAGGGTGAGGCTTGAACGCCCTTCCCTTTGTCTGTAGTCTTTGAAACTGCTGGTCTCATGCTGTACATACAAAATATGCTTTGTTAATTGATCATAATTTTAAGTCTACTTAATTGATCTGCTAAATTATTATTTTTTCCTTTAATATGTTCAAAACTAAGTTATATATTGATATAGTATCTATAAAATTTAACCATCTTCTTCTAATGCTATTTTTGTATTTATTTTTTGATGAAACTTTACTATTGCTTCACAATCAGTTATAATTGTTACTTCTTTTTTGTTTAATATGTATAATTTAAAACTATTCAATCCATAGATTACTGCTAATATCTCTGCATCTATGTTACTCATATTTTCCTTTTCTTTATATTTTCCACTTTGATAAGCACATATTTTTTCTGTATTTTTGTCACTATATTTATTTGGTTTTGCTTTTAAAACTGCTCCTCATCCTTCAAAACTACCGTCTGTTTCTATAATTAAATAGTCTGTTTCTAATGGCATGTTTAAGTCGGGAATATTCCTTATCTTTTCTTGAACTTTTTGTACTAGTTTAATGTCTTCTGTGTTAAAGTGTTTTTGTCTTGTAGAGCCTGTCTTAGCATATAATGGCCCCGCTATTTTTCTTAAATCTTTTATAAAATTTCTCGCATAGTTCACTATACCTAAGAATTTTTGTAATTCTTTGGTGTTATCTAGTTTATCTGGCATTTCTAGGGCCTTTTTAGCAATATGGGGCTGTAATTTTATTTTTTTATCACCTAAAATTACTCCTAGAAAGTTTATATAATTTTTGCATAATTCCATTTTCTTTTTACTAATTATTATTCCATTGTCTACAAATAATCTAAATACAGTCTGTAGATATCCTAAATAC
The DNA here is from genome assembly GCF_000715075.1 of Nicotiana tabacum. Lineage (NCBI taxonomy): Eukaryota > Viridiplantae > Streptophyta > Magnoliopsida > Solanales > Solanaceae > Nicotiana > Nicotiana tabacum. The sequence continues at coordinate 132,770,855 of NC_134101.1, read as the reverse complement.
TCTTTAATATCTTTACTAAATACTAATATATCATCTACATATACCAAGACAAATCTCTTATATTCTCCAAATATATTATCCATTTTTCGTTGAAAAATTGGTGGAGCTGTCTTTAATCCAAATGACATTACTAACCATTCAAAATGTCCTTCTGGACAAGTAAATGTTGTCCATTCAATGCTTTCTTCATGCATTTTTACTTGCCAATATCCTGATTTACAGTCAAATTTACTAAATATCTTTTTTTCTTGTATTCTATTTATTAATTTTGTCTTATCTGGTAGCTTATATTCATCTGTTCTGGTGTTATCATTAAGTCTTTTGTAATTTATTATCATTCTTGCTTTTCCTCTTATTATTTCGCTATGATTTCTGACCATAAAAGCTGCCGACCTATGCTTAGAGGTAGATCTTCTTATTACTCCCAAATCCATAAGTTCTTTAATCTGGATTTTAAAGTCTTCTAAATCTTGGTTTGTAGCTTCTATTGATGTTGTTTTTATTATATATTCTGGATTAATTATATCTAATTTACACATTACTTTATTATTTTCCCAATGTTTTAAAGGTTTTTCTCCTATTATCTCTATTTCATCTAATATCTTTATTATATTATCTAAATCTTTTTCGTTTTTTATTATTCCTATTTTTTGTAGTCCTGTTTTAAAGTTGCATAGTTCTGTTTCTATGTCTATTAAGGTATAATCTTTTTCTAATATATCTCTATTTTCATCTTCTTCTAATATTAAGGTTTTAGATTCTTTTAAGTCTTTACAACATGTATTTTTATCTTTGCAATCTTTACAACATTCTTCTTGGTTTTCTAAGTTGTTTTGGCTTGCATTTAGTTTTGTTCTTATTCTAGTTGTAGTTTCTATTGTTTGTACTGGTGTTTGTGTAAGATTTTTAAAGAATATTACTCCATCTCTACTTATTAGACAACTACCATTATTATGTAATATAAAACTTAATCCTAATACGAAATCCACATTTATATTTAAATCTCTTACCCAAATTTTATCCATTTTATAGCTTGGTTTATAAAAATCTAAGCATGTATTTATAAAACTAATCTGTGCTTTATCTATATAATGCTTATATATATTATGAGTTCCATCCATTTGCATGGCTGCAACTGGTTTGTCTAAAGTTTTTATCAGATTTGGGGGAACTATTCCTTTATTTATTATGCATCTTGTGCATCCAGAATCTACTAGAGCTAAGGTTTCTATTTCATATTCTTCTATTTTGATTCTTGTTAGGATTTTTATTGTACTTAATCTTTTATCTTCATTACATATGAGTGCGTCATAATTTTCTATACTCATTAGTTCTTCTTCTACTGTCGCTATGCTTTCTTTTATATCTCCTAATTTTTCTTTTCCCTTTTCTATTTTCTGTATTCTTTCTTCTAACTCATTTATTCTGGCTTCTAATGTCATTATTCTCAAGTTTATTGTAGGATTACTTGTCTCTTGATATTTTTCTTCTTTATTTATTTTAGTTTCAAAATCCTTTTCTATACAAGTTATACATCCTTCTAAATAGCATAGCTTACATTTAGCTCTTTTATTTCTACTAGGGTACCATTTACATATAAAACATTGGTTACTATCTAACCCTTTATTTCTTTCGAAATTATGGGCACATTCTTCTGATATATTTGCAAAATTATTTTCTTCTTGATTTAGTCTTTCTAATGCCACTTCATTTATTAGGTCGTCTTCTTCTGATTCTGAGGTGTCAATCGGGATTTTTTCTTCTATTTCTACACTTGCTATTGAGTATATGCTTTCATTATCTGACATATATTCATCTACATTTATTAAAGTTTCTTGAAAATCTTCTATTAACTGTGAATTCCTTGTTTTATTATTAATTCTCTTTGGGCATGTATTTGCCAGATGTTCGACACTACCACAAGTAAAGCATTCTAATTTATTTTTATAATTTCTGTCTGTTCTATATTTCCTAACATGTCTATCTTTGTCTAAATATGGCTTTCTAGCTGATGATTTTCTAAGGTAATAATTTTTTCTATTATATCCTTTATTATATTGTGGTTTATATTTTCTATATTTTTTCCTTTTATACTCATTTTTATCATAACTCTGCGTTGTATATACAGTCGATCTACAAAAACTCATATTATTTTGTTTTAATTGCTTCTGTATTTGTAAATTAGTACATTTTTCTTGTAGTACTTCCATTATATGCTGTATTTTATGTCCTATAGACCATTTTGCATGAGGATTCTGTATTACTCCTTTTCTTTTATACCATTTTTCTTCTATTTCTCTTCCTAAAACTCCTGAAAATTTATTGAATAGTTTTTTACCTAAATTCTGATCGAAAGCATTCCCGCTTATAGTACAATAATAAAAATAATCATTTAAAAACTTTTTTATATGAAACCAACTACTTATACTTAATTGTTCTAGTTTTATTAAAGCATTTTTCTGTAATACTACTAATCCACTATTTGGATCTTCTCCTGTTATTAAACTATGTATCTTATTTGTAAAATTATAAGGATTTGCTCCCATTGCTATTAACATTTGGAAATCTTGTGGGAATTCTGTTTTATAGGCTTCCCATAGGCCTTTAGTTGATTCTCCTAAGAAAGTTTCCATATATTTATACATTGTTTCTGCATCTGTATCATTATAAGTTTTTATAAAGTCTGCTACTACTATTCCTTTCCATAGGTCTATTACTGAGTTCCACATTTGTGGATCATGAGCTGCTATATTTAATATTTTACCCTTACTTCCTCCTTCTTGTAGTCTTATAGGTTCTTCTATAGGCATTCTTTTTCCTGACGGTTTTACATTTTCTATTTCCGTCTCTTGATCTATTCTGTAAACTCTTTGTCGAGGTACATTTCTTGTGCTAGTATCTACTGTGCTTTGATAGGTTGTTCTTTGGAAGGGGCTTGGACTAGAACTAGTTGATTCCATCAATTCTTTTAGGCTTATTAAGGATTCTGTTTCTGTTTCTTCATAACTATCTTGTATTTCATCAAAAATTTTATCTATTTTCTCTGATTTTTTCTGTAAAATCTCTTTTTTTCTATATCCCCAATTATCTGTTCTTAATTCACATTTTTTAAAGTGTTCTTCTACTTCGCTTAAGGTTAGCTTTCTAAGTTTACATCCTTTACACTGGAAAGTCTGAGTTTTATTTTTCTTAACTAGTTTCTTTGCTTTTTCTAGTGATATATCTACTTCAAATTCATCTGGTATTACTTCTATGTTCATAAACTCAGTATCAGTATCTTCTATTGTACTTTCCGTTGTATCGTCTATTTCTTTTTGGGTAGAATAATTATAATTAGTAAATCTAATTGAGGTTTCTCCTTTTGAGTTTGTATACATTAAATGAGATTCTGGCTTAAATATTTTTGGTTTTGCAAAGTCTTCTAAATTCCATTCTAGTCCATCATATTCTTCTGGATTTATTTTGATAGGTTTTATTAGTTTTATTCCTTTATTTCCCATTACCTCGACTACATCGTCTACTTTAATTTTAAATCTTGTATTACTACTTGTTGCCATTTTTCCGATGAAACCTACACATATTAATAAATTATTTCCATTATTCATTTTTCATATCCTTTCGTCTGTATTCCTATTTTAATATTTTTTCCAAATTCTGCTACATTTATCATAAAATCTGGGCTGATATAAAATATTCCTCCATTGTTTGTCATGTCTGTAAGCACGTGATTTTTGCCCTATATGAGAATTACTCCCAAAAAATTTAAAAAATAAAATAATTTTCCTTGGTGTGCAATTTTGTGATATTTTGTGATATTTTGAATAATTATTTGTATTTGTCTGTGCATGTTTATTTGCTAAATTAATAAAAAATACAAAAATATGACGCATTTTGCATGTAGGATTTAATTCTACAATTTGTTAGTAATTAAGTTTGTTTACAAAAAAATAAAAATTTACAAAAATAAGCATCGTTTGCATTTTTAGCATTTAATGTCCAAATATACAATTTTATGTTTAACTACTACTTAATTGTGTGTTAATTGTTATTTGGAGTTAATTTGCGCTTAAATAACTTAATTTAGTTCTTAATAATAATTTAAGTATTTTTATAATTTAGTTTTAGAGAAATAAAAGAAGAAAAGAGAGCGAAAATATAAAGAAAGTCGGAATTGGGACTCTTCTTCGATTTCAAGCCACAGGCCCAAAAATTGGCCCAATCTTCCCAAACGACCCAGTCCATTTCGAACTGGGTCGACCCAACCCATAACCCAACACCCCTATTATCTTACAAACAACACAAAAAAAAAAACCCCTAAAAAATACTAACCCATCCGCCACCCCCCTCTCTCTTTCTCTCTTCTCCTTCACCATCTTCAAGCTCCATCCATGGCTGCCCTACCCCCAACGACCACCCCCTCCAGCCCTTCCCCCTCACCCCGTCACACTCACACACACACGCACAACTCCTTCATCTTCTTTCTTCAATAAGAAAAAAAACGCAGCCAACCCTCCGTCGAACCCCGTCGCGCTGCTGCATCGTCTGCTTCTTCGTAGTTGCTGCTGCATCGTCTGCTTCTTCTACTGTTGCTGCCCGCTGCTGCATCTTCTCCTTCTTCTACTGCTGCTGCCCGTCGAGCAGCTGATTCGAAACCACCTCGTCGTCGCTGGACAGAAAACCAACGAGCAACATGAGGTGAAGAAGAAGAAGAAGCAACAGTCTTGGAGATGTTGTTGTCCGCCACTGCTGCGTTTTGCTGCTGCCCACTGCTGCGTTTTGCTGCTGCCCGCTGCTGCTCCGTCATGCTGCTGCTTGCTTTTGCTACGACCAGCTATGGACGAGCTTCATCGAGCTCGAACTCGAGCTCCCATGGCTGCCGTTGCGTCTTTGTCTCCATTCGCGCTGCTGCTACTATGTCGCGCTGCTGCCTGCTTCGACGTGTTGCTGCTGCTGTTCCATCGTGTTGAGCTGCTGCTCCTGAAACTGCTACTGTAGTTGCTGCGTCGTCTTCAAACGACGCCAAATGACCATCTTCTTCGATCGTCGTTTCGATCCGGTTAGTGGGTTTAAGATTTGGGTTTAACATTCTTGTCTTGTTCATCGTTGAATTAATTTTTTTTTAGTTTGTTCATGTGTTTTGTTGGTTTAATTTTCAAATTCAAATGAAAATTTAATTAATTGTTTTTCATTTTGTTTCATGTTAATTTTATTTATTTTTGTAAAAAGGAATTGTTAGTTTAGTTTTAATATAGAAAGGTATTAGTTTAAATCGTTCAAATCCGTTGTTTGTTGTTAATATAGATTTAGTTAGTGTTCATCTTGTTTGAAGTTCATTTTTAATTTAGTAATATAATGAGAAGTTATGTTTTGGTTTTAATTTTTGGATCATGCATCTTTGTTATAAGTTTTGTTGGATTTAATTTAAGAAAGATTAGTTGATTATTTGAATATTAGTGATTTGAATATGTTTATTTGTTTTGTTTAACTTTAATTCGAAGTTTGAACAAAGTTTGTTTGTTATTGTTATTGAATATTTTCATTCATGTTCATGCTTTGTTTGGTTGATCTTGAATCCGAAATTTGTATAGTTTGATTTCTTGTTTATCATTTATGATTATTTATTGAATTTGTCTCATAATCTTGTTTAAGTTTAGTATAGGAATTGTTGGTTGTAATGTTGTTAGGGTTGATTTTAAGTTCAATATTATTGAATTTAGAAATCTGAATATACTTGTTTGTTGTTGTTGTTGTTGAATCGGAAAATAGGTTTGTTTGTTGCTAAAATATTGTTCAATCAAATTTTAGTTGTTCTTTGTTGTTCAATTTGTGTTCATGTGATTTGTTGTTGAAATATTGAAGAAATCATGTTCATGTGATTCGTTATTTGAACATTGTTAGAAATTGATCATATTGTCTATATTTTGGTTAAGTTTGATTAATTGATTTGTTATAGCGGATGGGGTAATTTGGTAAATCGCAGTACGTTTGGGGGTAAAATAGTAATTGCAATAAGGTCGGAGGGGTAGTTTAGGAATTGTACATTTTTGTAATTTTTTATGTGAAGCATGGGTGACAAAATGAAATGAGGTGGGTTGTGATATAGTTATTTAATATAAAGGGGGGACAAGACAAATTTTAGTGTGGGGGAATCTTGTATTTGTTTATGTTAGGCATGGAGGACAAAAAAATAATGGGGTGGTGTGATATATTTATTTAATGTAATGGGGATAAGTGGGAAGATAATGAGTTTGGTAGAGAAAATGGATTGATTTTAATTGATTAAAAGGTTGGGATTATATATAGGAAGTCTTGAACACAAGACACAGAGAGATACGAGAGAATACAGAAGAGAAAGAACGAATCTGAACAGAAAGAAAATAAGAGAGAGAAAAAAAAAAGGCTGAACATTTAAGAGAGAGAAAATTCCGAAAAAAATATTTAAACTTTCAAAAAAAAAACTAAAAAAAAAACTTTTGCTTTCTTTCATTGTTTGAAATCAGAATTAATTGTTTTTCATCAAAGCTTGGAGCTTTTATTTTGAGATTAATACTCCACCGGTTTGCAAACTCTGTTCCTGGGTTGTTACTGCTATTGGACTTTTGTTGCTGTGCTGTATTGTTATTACTGCGTGGCTGACTTTCTTCTTCTTATATTGGCAATACCAGGTACACAACTGCAATTTTGGCATTTTGTAAGCTGAAATGAAGAACGGAATGTTAAATTTTTAATTTAGTTTTAATTTTTTTTTGTATTGTATTTAGATTATTCATGTATTATTATTCTGTCAATCACTGTCATTTGGCATAATTAGACATGTTATAGCGATATATTAAATAACGCCTTAACCGGATTATTAGGAAATATATTCAAGACGGATTACTAATTAAAACTGTTTAATAATCAAAATAGAAAAAATAACGTAAAAAATGGCGTTATTGAATCAGTTTGGCAAAAATTGATTAATTCCTTATTCATAAGGTTTTTTTTGTCAACATTAAGTTAATCGGAATCATGTAGTTAATTTCAGTTAAAACATGAATTAGTTTGCGAATCAAGTATTAGGACATGATGTGAATTAAAACAAAGTTAGTTAAGTTTAAATTGTTTAACTTTTAGAAATATGGTTTAGTAATCAAGTTTTTTTTTAATTTTCAGTATTTGTAAATAATTAATTTCAATAAGCTTAAGTCATACTAACAATATGTTTTAATCCAACTATGGGATAATTAGTTTTTTTTTTACTTTTTGGGCAATTCCATGTTGTTCGTAATTATCATTTTAGTAATATTACTTTCCATTAATATTTGTTTTGAATTAGTAATTAATATGTTATTTTTAAGTATGTAGAGATTGACTTCATAATTATGGACAAACTTAGTAATAATAAAGATATAGTCATTAAAGGGTATTCATAAAATAAGGGAGGATCTCGCTAACAAATAAATAAATATAAATAATACAAAAAATTGCAGTCCTCCAATCTTATTTATTTATTTTTTTTTATATAAGAAAATACCTAGATTTCAAGATGGGCGATTTAGTAAAATTCACGGTCTTACCTAATAATATCATAACGCGTAGTATTTTGGCGCATATTTAATAAGGTTATTTTCTTGAATACGGATGTACATTTATGTAACCCAAATCACGATCTTGATGAAGTCAAAATGCGTCAACAAATCATGCGTGCACTGGTTGTGGCGTGGCTCGAGATGCGTTTCCACGACGTTGCAATTTTGTATAAAATAAATAATGATAAAAGCGGTTTTTAAAAGTTAAATTTGCACATAAGTTTATAATACGTATTATATCAGATAGTCAAGCCAAATATAACAGTTGAGCGACCGTGCTAGAACCACGGAACTCGGGAATGCCTAACACCTTCTCCCGGGTTAACAGAATTCCTTATCCGGATTTCTGGTTCGCGGACTGTAATACAGAGTCATTCTTTTCCTCGATTCGGGATTAAAATTGGTGACTTGGGACACCCTAAATCTCCCAAGTGGCGACTCTGAAATAAATAAACAAATCCCGTTTCGACTGTCCTTTAATTGAAAAAAACTCCTTGTACCCTCGCGGGGCGGAAAAAGGAGGTGTGACAGCTCTGGCGACTCTGCTGGGGACTATTTATGGTAACCCAGAACCACTGGTTCGGGGTTAGAGATTCGAGCTTAGATAAATTGTTATATTTGGCTTTATCTGATTTTTACATGTTTGAGCCTAATGTGCTAAATGCTGCTTTTACCGCTTTGATATTATTTGACTGTATATATAAACTGTGCCGAACCCTTCTCTCTTCACCTCCGGGGATGTGCTTACTGGTTGAGACTCCCTATTCTGTTAGTGTTATACCCTAAAATAAGAAAGAGGTCGGACAAGTTACGAAGCCGGATGGCCTTTTGGTTCCCGGTAAGTTGCCCTCTCCTCGACTCGAGTTGTCCGCTCGGGTACACAGTCTAGTACACTGACCCAGGTTTTGAATATAGAATAATGTGACTTCATGCCGGATCTCTAGTAGGAACGCTTATTTGCATCACGTTGCATTTGACTTAGGGGACTCAACACAGGGGTTGGGTCTGTCTAGGACTAGCAACCGGAAATGAAAAGACCATTCTGATGCATCCTACTTGCTCTGTACATATATTTGTTTCGAACTTGCATGTTGACCGGTTTCTGAATCTCGGGAATGTTGGAAAATTGAAGAAAAAAAAGAAAAAAAGGGAAAAAGAATATATCAGTTAGGGAGTTAATTGATTATTTTAGAAAAAAAATCAATGACCAATTACTGGCGAAACTCTGCCGAAATTTTGGAAAAAAAAAGGAAAATATTTTATTTTGTTTTACTAAAAAATATAGAAAAAAAAAGAGTCTTTTATTTTTTTGGAAAAATAGATTGTTTTATTGTTTGTTGAAAATGGAAAAAAAATCGTTATTTTGTCTTTTTCAAAAATAGAAAAGGAAAATAGATTGTCTTGCCAGGAAAAAATAAAAATGGAAAAGAGTCATGTTTTAAAATAGTTCGGTTAATTTGCCCGAACTACGCGGGTTTGATTCTCACCGGATGTGAGATACGTAGGCAACCCTCATCGGGTCCAACCCCCCTTTTTGCTAAAATAGCCAAAAACCAATAAATAAATAAAAAACGTGTCAAAATTTTAATTTTGTCATAAATAAGTCGGACCCAGCCTCCCCTTTTGCTAAAAAATAGCCAAAAAAAATATGTCAAATTTTAATTTTGTCATAAAGAAGTCGGGTGACGCTGTTTTGTCAAGACATATCCGAATGTTCCCGAAAAGGACGCCGGAAGGCTGACTTTGCAGCCACCTTTTGGGTCATGTTTAGGATTTTGGTCCAGTTGACCCACACAGCCTTAAAAAATCTTCGCCCCCGAGGCGCTGAAGGGCCGTGTTTGCAACACCCAGTTTTTATTGCAATTTGAAAAAATAAAAAGAAAGAGTCAACGGTCAGGTGAATACCGTTTGGTTTTTTAGTCAAAATAAGTCGAGCCAGCTTCGGCCGCGTCTTAAACCGTTCTTGCCAAAATAGCCTTAGAGTATCTTTCAGTTGTCGAAAGGTTATTTTCGTAAAAGAACGGACAGGTGTGTAAAGTGTCATAAAATAATCCTCTCCGACCTCAAAATTTGGAAGGGGCCACGTTTGCAAAAATAACTGTTCGGTTGCATTTGTCAAACGGAGAAAGGAAGCTGGTCGTTTGTTTTTGGATTTTGTAAATCTTTTGATTAAAATATGTGGGTTGTTTGATTTTCGAGTTTGTAGGTCATCTTCAAACCATTGAAACCCAGTTTGTTTTAATATGAAAATTGATAAAAAATGTTTATTGTTTATCTTTATTGGTTCGAACTACGCAAGGTCTGATTCATGCGGGGTCATGATACGTAGGCAATCTCCATAAGATTCGACCACAACAAAAAAATGAGAAAAAAAAGAATGGAAAAAAAAAAAGAAAAAAAGAAAAAAAAATGAAGAAAAAAAAACGAAAAAAAGAAAAGAAAAAAAATGAAAAATGAAAAAAAAAGAAGAGGAAAAGTTGTTATTAATAATGGGGACCGTCGGAGTCCATTCTAACCTGTTTCGCTTTGAATCACAAAGAAAGTTAAGGTGGTTGTTTTGTGGTAAGCCGGAAATACAAGACCCAGAAGCACACTTTGCGGGGATCAGGCCTGATAACAGAAGCACTCGAATCCTATTGGGACTTGTTGACTAAAGTTGATGATATTAAAGTTGGCAATGGTCTGGGCAATACTGATGTGAAGCTCAGTGGCTGAGATGCTAGTTTTGATAAAATGGGAGGACGCTCCGTTCCTTGGTTAGCAGGAGAGAAGTTTTTGGTGGCTTATTTTGTTGTCATTTCTGTTGTCCGGATTATTCTTAGGGTTGTAATCCGAATATTGTCTTGTGTCAAACCTTCTTATCTTTCCAGTTTGTCATATCAGTTTGTTTAAGTTTTGTCAAGGTTGTGTTAGGATTTTATTATGGTTGTTTTGTTTGTTTTATTATTCAAACCATTTCGCCGGTAGTCTAATACAAAATCCGGTCTTTTATTGTTTCCAGTCATCTTTTTGTTTAGTCCTTTTATCATTTTTGTTCAGCGCCGATTCTCGTGACATGACATGCGCACACAGTTTGGGCCTAATCTTAAAAGTTAATCATAAAACCCTCGGAAGGTGATCAAAGCATTTAAAGGAAATAAGAACGGTTTGAGATTATTTGAAGCCCGAGTCATGTGGAACTGGGGCAAGTAAAACCTAAAGAAAACCGTTAAATACAAGATTCGCCAAATTGGCATGAGGGTCGTTCATGAGAGTGAGAGTGTCGCCCAGCAGTGCTTTAGAAATGACAAATGAAAAAGCAAGTGTTTAACATAATTGTCAAGTTCAACACCATCGGGAGAAGCTACAAATCTATGTTCAATTGTGTTGTTTGCACTTGGCATGTTTTTGAAGACTGGAATGACGAAGGCATTTTGTTCTGCTACCTAAACACTTTATGCTTCGTTACCCCTTTTGAGCCTTATTTACTTCCTTCATACCTCTCGTTCGGAATCAATAGCAACGACTAGGAAATACGAGCCTGGAAGGTAAAGAAAAAACAATCAACAAAAAAAAACGAAAAAAGAAGAAGAGGAAAAATGCTAACAAAAAAAAAGTCAAATGAAAAAAGAGGAATTGGGAACTACGTTTGACCTGATTCCTCAAAGAGGATACGTAGGCACTTCACGGCTCGGTCATAGGGTGCATAATGGCCACAATGGTCATAGTGTACATGGTGTAATAAAAATAATAAAAAATAAGTAAATAACCCCCAAGCAAGAAACTGGGTCAAGGGTTGCGCTTGTGGTAAGCAAAATTGGTTCCGAAGGTTATAATTTTAAAACCCCAAATTTATTTTGTTTTTGAGCCTTTAATACCCTTTTTTCTAGCCTGTCCAAAAGCCCACATTACGGTCCAAAGAAAGACCTTCTGACTAGTCTGCAAAAGATGCCAAGTCAGACAATGAGAGTCTTACTGGCGAACATAACATTCTGTTCCACAGCAGAAAGGACTCTAATCTCCAGCAGAGAGAGTCATACCGGCAACACTCCAAATCCCCAGCTGGAAAGTGATACAAATGAGAGAGTCTTATCGGTGAAAATCTTCGCGGACACCATAAGGCGATGAAAGCTGAGAGAAAAACCAAAATGAGAGAGACTTGATAGTGAAATCCCTTCGGGCATTACAAGTCGAATAAGATTGAGAATCAGATGGGGAATTGCTAATTGAAGGTCTTGAAAGACGATTAACGACGGAGGATAGGCCACATATGCATGTCATGACCATTAGAGTCCGTGTCTGCGTTTGATAGGTTTTTATTTATAGTTTCTTTTGTTACAGAGTCATCTTTTTCATTTGTCTTTTATTCCGTTCCCTTTTATCTTTTCCTTTCACAGAAAATTCCCCAGTAGAGTCTGTTTGGTTAGAACCAGCGGGAAATGATTTCAAAATAGGCCATCAGCTATCCAATCATGCAAGATGAGATCTGACTAGTACATCCAAATGGTATAGTTAGCAAGGAACAAGCGCGAGGCCAGTGTCAAAAAAAGATATCCCCAGCAAAAGGGAATTGACAAAAGGATTGACGAGTGTCAAGAGGGATATCCTTGCCAAAACCAAGGTTATAAACCTCAAGGCCAAGGCCCATTAACAAAGCAAGGAAAGCAGTGAGCATGATTTGGGGAAATTCATACTAGACTAAAAGGTCGGGGAAATGCCAGTTTCCGAACTATGCCACAAAAGAAGAGGGATATCCTCAGCAGAAAGGGATTATCCCCAGCAAATAATACTATCCCCAACAAGTTGTGGAACACACAGCAAGGAAGGAGAAAGGGAAAACCATCCCAGTAGGAGTATCACAACCAACCACCACGTTTTAAAACTAACAAATTTTGTTTGATTTGAAACAGGTAAAGGAAATGACATTGATGCCAGAAATGCATGCCACAAGGGATATCATCAAACTGGGGCAGAAAATTTTCCTTCCATTTAGAAAATTTTCTGGAAGTCAGGTACCCATTTGGGGAAAAATAAAGATAACAAGGGAAGTGATCTCTGAACCAGTATTGCCCCCAACGTAATAAGTTTCAATGGAGGAAGTTGTTCCCCAGCAGACAGAACAAAGGGATGAAACTTGTGCTCAGAAAAGCAAAAGGCCAGTATCATTCCCAACAGCCTTTCGAAGAGTGAAGCACTAGTTCTGAAAGAATCAGAATCCCCCAGCAGTGTTATCCTCGACAGCATATCCCCAGCTGATAACATTCTATCCCCCCAACAGGTAAGTAAATAATTCCCCAACAGTGTTATCCCCAGCAGTTTCGAGGAGTCCAACACAAGTTTGGTGAAAATCGGTATCCTCAGCGGTTCCTTTCGGGGAAAAGCAAAACGAGTCTCAAGGGAGTTAATCTTCGAAGGAAGAAGCTATGCATAAAACAAAAACACCAAAAAAAAAGAATAAAAAAAGAATAAAAAAAAAAGAGAAAAAAAGGAAGCAGTTTGCAGAGGAATGAAACATCCTACTTAAAAGGAAGTAATTTTAGAAGGAGTAAGATAACATATTTACTCAGCAGATTTATCCTCAGCAGTGTTATCCTTAGCAGGGTTACTCAGCAGTTCGCAGTGTTATCCCCAGTGGCTCATCGAGATGTAGAAGCATCCTCGACAGAGTTTTGGGCAACCCAGAGTGGGTAAGGAAGAAAAGGAAAAGTCATCCCCATCAAAATAATCCCCAGCAGTTTCGAGGGAAGACAACACAGGTAAGTAAATAATTTAGGAAGAAGAAAATGGTTCACGCATAGGAAACGCACTTCCTAAGTGAAGATTTCATTAATAGGAGAGGCATTTCCTCCTAAGTTTGTTTTACCCATAGGAGATGCATTTCCTCCTAAGTTTGTTTTGCCCATAGGAGAGGCATTTCCTCCTAAGTTTAGTTTCACCCATAGGAGAGGCATTTCCTCCTAAGTTTAGTTTTTACCCATAGGAGAGGCATTTCCTCCTAAGTTTAGTTTCACCCATAGGAGAGGCATTTCCTCCTAAGTTTAGTTTTTACCCATAGGAGAGGCATTTCCTCCTAAGTTTAGTTCACCCATAGGAGAGGCATTTCCTCCTAAGTTTAGTTTCATTCATAAGAGATGCATTTCCTCCTAAAGTTTAGTTTCACCTATAGGAGATGCATTTCCTCCTAAGTTTGTTTCACCCATAGGAGATGCATTTCCTCCTAAGTTTGTTTTAGTTTCACCCATAGGAGATGCATTTCCTCCTAAGTTGTTGTTGAACCAATAGGAGAGGCATTTCCTCCTAAGTTTAGTTTCACCCATAGGAGATGCATTTCCTCCTAAGTTTGTTTTTACCCATAGGAGAGGCATTTCCTCCTAAGTTGTTGTTGAAAGCAGGAGTCCGCCTGGAAAATAGAGACATTCAATTTCAAATTTAGCAATCAGGAGTCCGCCTGGAGAATAGAGACATTCAATTTTAAATTTAGCAATCAGGAGTCCGCCTGGAGAACAGAGACATACTTTTCAAGTTTGACGTCAGGAGTCCGCCTGAAGAACGGAGACATACAGTTTAAATTTCAAAAGTCAGGAGTCCGCCTGGAGAATAGAGACATTCAATTTTAAATTTAGCAATCAGGAGTCCGCCTGGAGAACAGAGACATACTTTTCAAGTCTGATGTCAGGAGTCCGCCTGAAGAACGGAGACACACAGTTCAAGTATTGGTTGAAGTCAGGAGCCCCCTGAATAACAGAATGGCGATTTATTGGTTGAAGTCAGGAGCCCGCCTGAAGAGAGGAATGACGTTTATTTTTAAAGTTGTTGTTGAAGTTGGGAGCCCGCCCATAGAACAGAGGCATACATTTCAGTCTTTTTATTCCAAGTGTTGAAGTTGGGAGCCCGCCCATAGAACAGAGGCATACATTTCAGTCTTTTTATTCCAAGTGTTGAAGTTGGGAGCCCGCCCATAGAACAGAGGCATACATTTCAGTCTTTTCATTTCAAGTGTTGAAGTTGGGAGCCCGCCCATAGAACAGAGGCAAACATTTCAGTCTTTTCATTTCAAGTGTTGAAGTTGGGAGCCCGCCCATAGAACAGAGGCATACATTTCAGTCTTTTTATTCCAAGTGTTGAAGTTGGGAGCCCGCCCATAGAACAGAGGCATACATTTCAGTCTTTTTATTCCAAGTGTTGAAGTTGGGAGCCCGCCCATAGAACAGAGGCATACATTTCAGTCTTTTCATTTCAAGTGTTGAAGTTGGGAGCCCGCCCATAGAACAGAGGCATACATTTCAGTCTTTTCATTTCAAGTGTTGAAGTTGGGAGCCCGCCCATAGAACAGAGGCATACATTTCTAGTCTTTACATTTCAAGTGTTGAAGTTGGGAGCCCGCCCATAGAACAGAGGCATACATTTCAGTCTTTTTATTCCAAGTGTTGAAGTTGGGAGCCCGCCCATAGAACAGAGGCATACATTTCAGTCTTTTTATTCCAAGTGTTGAAGTTGGGAGCCCGCCCATAGAACAGAGGCATACATTTCAGTCTTTTCATTTCAAGTGTTGAAGTTGGGAGCCCGCCCATAGAACAGAGGCATACATTTCAGTCTTTTCATTTCAAGTGTTGAAGTTGGGAGCCCGCCCATAGAACAGAGGCAAACATTTCAGTCTTTTCATTTCAAGTGTTGAAGTTGGGAGCCCGCCCATAGAACAGAGGCATACATTTCAGTCTTTTCATTTCAAGTGTTGAAGTTGGGAGCCCGCCCATACAACAGAGGCATACATTTCAGTCTTTTCATTTGAAGTATTGAAGTTGGGAGCCCGCCCAAAGAATAGAGGCATACATTTCAGTCTTTACATTTCAAGCGTTGAAGTTGGGAGCCCGCCCAGATAACAGAGGCATACATTTCAGTTTTTCATTTCAAGTATTGAAGTTTGGAGCCCGCCCATACAACAGAGGCATACATTTCAGGATCAAGTCAGAGGACAATAAAAACAGAGGGTTACAATAGGAATCCCCAGCAGGAAACAATAAAAATCCCCAGCATCGAGAAGCAGAAGGTTGCAACAAGAGGTCCCAGCACAAACTCAAGTGCATGTGTCAAAAGGAAGAAAAGCATCGGAAGAAAAGCACTGGAAGAAACGCAAGCAGACAAGAAAGCAAGGCAACAAGAACAAATTGCAGTCTATCCTAGCTTCTTGTTTTCTTTTAAGCATGGTGTAACAAAGAGATCGGTAAGCAGTGGTAATAGCATGCAACAACAGTAACATTGCAGTCTCACGGTAGTCCCAGCTACCAAAACTTCCCGAACTACATTGACCTGATTCCTGTTTAGCCCAGGATATGTAGGAAACCTTTGAAGCAAAGGTTCGGTCAAATCTTTTAAAAAAAAAATGCTTCACACGGAGTACTCAGATGGGCAAAAATCGATCGCTTTATCTTTGCACGAAAACCCTTCGTGTCTTCGGGCAAAGAGGGGCAGCTGTGTGATTTTTGCCCTATATGAGAATTACTCCCAAAAAATTCAAAAAATAAAATAATTTTCCTTGGTGTGCAATTTTGTGATATTTTGTGATATTTTGAATAATTATTTGTATTTGTCTGTGCATGTTTATTTGCTAAATTAATAAAAAATACAAAAATATGACGCATTTTGCATGTAGGATTTAATTATACAATTTGTTAGTAATTAAGTTTGTTTACAAAAAAATAAAAATTTACAAAAATAAGCATCGTTTGCATTTTTAGCATTTAATGTCCAAATATACAATTTTATGCTTAATTACTACTTAATTGTGCGTTAATTGTTATTTGGAGTTAATTTGCGCTTAAATAACTTAGTTTAGTTCTTAATAATAATTTAAGTATTTTTATAATTTAGTTTTAGAGAAATAAAAGAAGAAAAGAGAGCGAAAATATAAAGAAAGTCGGAATTGGGCCTCTTCTTCGATTTCAAGCCACAGGCCCAAAAATTGGCCCAATCTTCCCAAACGACCCAGTTCATTTCGAACTGGGTCGACCCAGCCCATAACCCAACACCCCTATTATCTTACAAACAACACAAAACAAAAAAAAAAGAAAAGAAAACCCTAAAAAATACTAACCCATCTGCCACCCCCCCTCTCTCTTTCTCTCTTCTCCTTCACCATCTTCAAGCTCCATCCATGGCTGCCCTACCCCCAACGACCACCCCCTCCAGCCCTTCCCCCTCACCCCGTCACACTCACACACACACGCACAACTCCTTCATCTTCTTTCTTCAATAAGAAAAAAAATGCAGCCAACCCTCCGTCGAACCCCGTCGCGCTGCTGCATCGTCTGCTTCTTCGTAGTTGCTGCTGCATCGTCTGCTTCTTCTACTGTTGCTGCCCGCTGCTGCATCTTCTCCTTCTTCTACTACTGCTGCCCGTCGAGCAGCTGATTCGAAACCACCTCGTCGTCGCTGGACAGAAAACCAACGAGCAACATGAGGTGAAGAAGAAGAAGCAACAGTCTTGGAGATGTTGCTGTCCGCCACTGCTGCGTTTTGCTGCTGCCCACTGCTGCGTTTTGTTGCTGCTCGCTGCTGCTCCGTCATGCTGCTGCTTGCTTTTGCTACGACCAGCTATGGACGAGCTTCATCGAGCTCGAACTCGAGCTCCCATGGCTGCCGCTGCGTCTTCGTCTCTATTCGCGCTGCTGCCTGCTCCGACGTGTTGCTGCTGCTGTTCCATCGTGTTGAGCTGCTGCTCCTGGAACTGCTACTGTAGCTGCTGCGTCGTCTTCAAACGACGCCAAACGACCATCTTCTTCGATCGTCGTTTCGATCCGGTTAGTGGGTTTAAGATTTGGGTTTAACATTCTTGTCTTGTTCATCGTTGAATTAATTTTTTTTAGTTTGTTCATGTGTTTTGTTGGTTTAATTTTCAGATTCAAATGAAAATTTAATTAATTGTTTTTCATTTTGTTTCATGTTAATTTTATTTATTTTTGTAAAAAGGAATTGTTAGTTTAGTTTTAATATAGAAAGGTATTAGTTTAAATCGTTCAAATCCGTTGTTTGTTGTTAATATAGATTTAGTTAGTGTTCATCTTGTTTGAAGTTCGTTTTTAATTTAGTAATATAATGAGAAGTTATGTTTTGGTTTTAATTTTTGGATCATGCATCTTTGTTATAAGTTTTGTTGGATTTAATTTAAGAAAGATTAGTTGATTATTTGAATATTAGTGATTTGAATATGTTTATTTGTTTTGTTTAAGTTTAATTCGAAGTTTGAACAAAGTTTGTTTGTTATTGTTATTGAATATTTTCATTCATGTTCATACTTTGTTTGGTTGATCTTGAATCTGAAATTTGTATAGTTTGATTTCTTGTTTATCATTTATGATTATTTATTGAATTTGTCTCATAATCTTGTTTAAGTTTAGTATAGGAATTGTTGGTTGTAATATTGTTAGGGTTGATTTTAAGTTCAATATTATTGAATTTAGAAATCTGAATATACTTGTTTGTTGTTGTTGTTGTTGAATCGGAAAATAGGTTTGTTTGTTGCTAAAATATTGTTCAATCAAATTTTAGTTGTTCTTTGTTGTTCAATTTGTGTTCATGTGATTTGTTGTTGAAATATTGAAGAAATCATGTTCATGTGATTCGTTGTTTGAACATTGTTAGAAATTGATCATATTGTCTATATTTTGGTTAAGTTTGATTAATTGATTTGTTATAGCGGATGGGGTAATTTGGTAAATCGCAGTACGTTTGGGGGTAAAATAGTAATTGCAATAAGGTCGGAGGGGTAGTTTAGGAATTGTACATTTTTGTAATTTTTTATGTGAAGCATGGGTGACAAAATGAAATGGGGTGGGTTGTGATATAGTTATTTAATATAAAGGGGGGACAAGACAAATTTTATTGTGGGGGAATCTTGTATTTGTTTATGTTAGGCATGGGGGACAAAAAAATAATGGGGTGGTGTGATATATTTATTTAATGTAATGGGGATAAGTGGGAAGATAATGGGTTTGGTAGAGAAAATGGATTGATTTTAATTGATTAAAGGGTTAGGATTATATATAGGAAGTCTTGAACACAAGACACAGAGAGATACGAGAGAATACAGAAGAGAAAGAACGAATCTGAACAGAAAGAAAATAAGAGAGAGAAAAAAAAAAGGCTGAACATTTAAGAGAGAGAAAATTCCGAAAAAGTATTTAAACTTTCAAAAAAAAAAAAACTAAAAAAAAAATCTTTTGCTTTCTTTCATTGTTTGAAATCAGAATTAATTGTTTTTCATCAAAGCTTGGAGCTTTTGTTTTGAGATTAATACTCCACCGGTTTGCAAACTCTGTTCCTGGGTTGTTACTGCTATTGGACTTTTGTTGCTGTGCTGTATTGTTATTACTGTGTGGCTGACTTTCTTCTTCTTATATTGGCAATACCAGGTACACAACTGTAATTTTGGCATTTTGTAAGCTGAAATGAAGAACGGAATGTTAAATTTTTAATTTAGTTTTAATTTTTTTTTTGTATTGTATTTAGATTATTCATGTATTATTATTCTGTCAATCACTGTCATTTGGCATAATTAGACATGTTATAGCGATATATTAAATAATGCCTTAACCGGATTATTAGGAAATATATTCAAGACGGATTACTAATTAAAACTGTTTAATAATCAAAATAGAAAAAATAACGTAAAAATGGCGTTATTGAATCAGTTTGGCAAAAATTGATTAATTCCTTATTCATAAGGTTTTTTTGTCAACATTAAGTTAATCGAAATCATGTAGTTAATTTCAGTTAAAACATGAATTAGTTTGTGAATCAAGTATTAGGACATGATGTGAATTAAAACAAAGTTAGTTAAGTTTAAATTGTTTAACTTTTAGAAATATGGTTTAGTAATCAAGTTTTTTTTTAATTTTCAGTATTTGTAAATAATTAATTTCAATAAGCTTAAGTCATACTAACAATATGTTTTAATCCAACTATGGGATAATTAGTTTTTTTTTTACTTTTTGGGCAATTCCATGTTGTTCGTAATTATCATTTTAGTAATATTACTTTCCATTAATATTTGTTTTGAATTAGTAATTAATATGTTATTTTTAAGTATGTAGAGATTGACTTCATAATTATGGACAAACTTAGTAATAATAAAGATATAGTCATTAAAGGGTATTCATAAAATAAGGGAGGATCTCGCTAACAAATAAATAAATATAAATAATACAAAAAATTGCAGTCCTCCAATCTTATTTATTTATTTTTTTATATAAGAAAATACCTAGATTTCAAGATGGGCGATTTAGTAAAATTCACGGTCTTACCTAATAATATCATAACGCGTAGTATTTTGGCGCATATTTAATAAGGTTATTTTCTTGAATACGGGTGTACATTTATGTAACCCAAATCACGATCTTGACGAAGTCAAAATGCGTCAACAAATCACGCGTGCACTGGTTGTGGCGTGGCTCGAGATGCGTTTTCACGACGTTGCAATTTTGTATAAAATAAATAATGATAAAAGCGGTTTTTAAAAGTTAAATTTGCACATAAGTTTATAATACGTATTATATCAGATAGTCAAGCCAAATATAACAGTTGAGCGACCATGCTAGAACCATGGAACTCGGGAATGCCTAACACCTTCTCCCGGGTTAACAGAATTCCTTATCCGGATTTCTGGTTCGCGTACTGTAATACAGAGTCATTCTTTTCCTCGATTCGGGATTAAAATTGGTGACTTGGGACACCCTAAATCTCCCAAGTGGCGACTCTGAAATAAATAAACAAATCCTGTTTCGACTGTCCTTTAATTGAAAAAAACTCCTTGTACCCTCGCGGGGCGGAAAAAGGAGGTGTGACAATGTCTACCTCTGTTAAACCTAGTATGGATTTCTTTTGATCTGACCATCTGTCGTCATATACTACTACTAATACTTTAGTTCCTAAGATTTTTCTAGTTAATCCTTTTAATCCGATTACTATTAATCTCATATGCATTAAATTCCTTTTATAGTTCTTTATTTGTTTTACTAAGTCTGGATTTATTAAATTTAATGTAGCTACTTTATTTCCTATAGCTGACAATTGTTCTTCTTTATAATGTCTATATAGTTGAGAATTATTTGAAAAATACCCTGTATTATATAGTATTTTCGGATTTAGTAACCTTAGTTGATTCTGCTGAAAAATTTGTATGTCTTTGTCTATATCTATTACTTCATCTAGTTTCTGATTGTCATCTTGTCTTTTTCTAGTTAAGATTCTTGCTAACATATTATTGCCTATTCTATTATCTGAAAAACTTACTCTTGATCTTTCTTCGTTTCTCCCACCTGGAAGAAAGTCCATTTTTGTGGTTTTCTTATTTTAATTCTATCTTTTTGTGGTGTTATTTCAACTCTTTTTAATTGTTCTATTAGATCGTCAACCTTTGGGATTTCTGTTTTTATCTCTTTTTCTTTAATAATTTTATCTAGTTTTTTATTAATTTCTAGAAGTAATATTATTAAAGTATTATTTTGTTTTATTATTGTTTGATCTGTCTTTCCTTGAGGGATATAACTAGTTAGTCCTTCTGGGTTGGGTTGAATTCTTTCTGTAAGTTTTAATGCTTCTTCATATGTTGGATCTAATTCTATATCACTCATGAAAGAGCTATTTCTTTTATTTTGTCTATTTCTTCTTTTAAAACATTTATTTCACTTTTTAGTACTTCTACTTGATCTGTTATTCTTTCTATTAGCCTGGTCGTTTGTATTTCTAATTCCTGAGGTTTTTCAGTAATAGTTTTAATTAATTTTTTTATTTCGTTTTTCGTAGGTATTTTTTCTAGATTAAACTTATTATTTAGATATTGTATTTTTCTGTCTATTTCTAGTTCTTGTGATTTTATGAAGTCTAACTTTTGTTCTAATTTCTCTAGAGTCTTTTTCTGTTTAATTTGTAACGCTTCTACTAGTTCTAGTGTTCTTATTAAATTTTTATTATTTTCTTGTGTTTTTTCTCCAAAATTTATTATTAAATCTACTATTGTATTATATTGTTTGTCTTCGCTATGTAATATATGTTCTCCACTGCTAAAATTACACTTAATTACCGTATTATCTTTTACTATTCTATACTTCTTTTCTGGGTATATTTTTAAATCTAAATATTCTAGGTTTCTTAAGGTAGCTATATTGTCTATCCTAAGGGTATCCAAATTTTTCTTTTCGTGAAAAACTTTATTCTTTGATTTTGTAAATATATTTCTCCTTCTATACTTTGTATTTCCCACTCTAAAGCTGATATAGTTTCTAAACTAATACTTCTTTTAATTATATAACTTTGTTCTCTATTTATTTTGGAATCTGATTCTCCTATTTGTTTAGCTAGTTCTAGAGTTGATGATAGTAGTGTTTTAGTTTCTTTTAGTATTTTCTTTAGCTCTTCTCTTCTGATTATATCTCTTCTTAAAAGCCAATAGTTAAAAGCTATTTCTTTGGCTATAGGATGTTGTCTTATATGCTAAGACAGGCTCTACAGGACAAAAACACTTTAACACAGAAGACATTAAACTAGTACAAAAAGTTAAAGAAAAGATAAGGAATATTCCCGACTTAAATATGCCATTAGAAACAGACTATTTAATTATAGAAACAGACGGTAGTTTTGAAGGATGTGGAGCAGTTTTAAAAGCAAAACCAAATAAATATAGTGACAAAAATACAGAAAAAATATGTGCTTATCAAAGTGGAAAATATAAAGAAAAGGGAAATATGAGTAGCATAGATGCAGAGATATTAGCAGTAATCTATGGATTGAATAGTTTTAAATTATACATATTAAACAAAAAAGAAGTAACAATTAGAACTGATTGTGACGCAATAGTAAAGTTTCATCAAAAAATAAATACAAAAAATAGCAGTAGAAGAAGATGGTTAAATTTTATAGATACTATATCAATATATAACTTAGTTTTTGAACATATTAAAGGAAAAGATAATAATTTAGCAGATCAATTAAGTAGACTTAAAATTATGATCAATTAACAAAGCATATTTTGTATGTACAACATGAGACCAACAGTTTCAAAGACTACAGACAAAGGGGTTCAAGCCTCACCCTCAGACAAATATTTACAGACAGTTTTAGGTAATCTCCATTTTAAGCCACAGTCCATCTTAGAACAGACTAATTTAGAAAGAATAAATTTTGGGAAACATAGTCTTATATTTTTTCCACCATCTAATATGTCTTTTAGAATTTTACCAGAATGTGTCATAGACAGATCCCAAAGGTGCTTAATTGATAACTTATGGATATCATATAATAAGAAAGACACTAAATATTTTATAGCAGCACTTAACGCTTTGGGTCAATATTTTACAGACAAAAATCAAGACAAAAGGTTTAAGTATTATGTAGTTATACATGGAAAAACAAAAGTTATTTTTCAGACATGGTTAGAAGTATTAGATTCCATTAAAGACATAGAAAAACCTCTTTTTAAGGGATTTAATGATTTTACTGAAGCATTAGATTATGCAAGAGGAGTATTAGGGCCAAATTACTATATTACCCCAGCTCTAAGACAAAATCCAGAAAAAACCCCTCAATACAACATCCGAAAAGACGATGGTAAAATAATATTTTGCGATCACTGCTCGTCAATGACAGAAGCCTTCAATCGGTTAAACCAAAAGAATGACATCTTGACACAAGAAAATGCGAAGCTCATCGAGCAAGTAAAGGTATTAGAACACAGAATACAAGCATTGAGGTTCGAATTAACACAATCACAGACAAACTCGTAGACTCAGATCATACCACAACCAGATTCAGAAATGAACAGTCCAAAGAGTTCTCCATCTCAAATAAAAATGGATGAGACGGGTGTGCATTCCCCAAAGAATACAGTAAGATCCACTGTATCGGATAGTGATACAGCTAGTCCGGTTCAAACGGTAACCGGTAAAGACAAATCAAATCCGTTGATGGCTGTCACTTTGCCAAAAAGTGAAGATGAAGGATCATCAAGAAGAAGATTACCAAAAACCTTAACACAAGGAGAAATGCTAAAGAAAAAGGGAGTGATATCAAAAAAGAAAAAAAATGAGAAAATAGAAAAAATAATTAAACAGACATTAGAGAATTTTTTCCAAGAAAAAGAAGAACAAGACAAGCATATAGTTAAAAATCCAAGTCTCAGTCCAAGAAGTCCAAGTCCAAGTCCAAGTCCGAGATTAAATTCAGGAAGGGAGCAAAGTTCTGAAGAAACTAATGACTTTCTAAATTATCAAGATGCCCAAGACCCGAATGACTATGATTCTAGTATGAGTTTCGACTCAGAAGCCATCCATAATCTAGATACATAAAACCATCAGAATTGGGCAAAGAAGAAGACCAACAATACAAAAGAAGACCAGACCAATAATGAAAAAGTGGAAAGAGAGACAAGACGAAGAAAAGACTGGTACCAGAAAAGAAGACAGTTGTGCTAAAAGACAAAGATGATGTGACCAGACAATGACACTAAAAGACAAGCCAAAAAAGTTGAGTGGACTAAAAGGGCGCATAAAAAAGGAATCTTCGACAAAGCAACGTGCAGATGGGGCCCAAAGTTGTACCGTGCGAAGCTTGATAGACGGATTCCTAACACATTTTGAAATCCAATTTTCAAGTCCGGCTCAAACTCTCTATCTATAAAAGGAGAAGAATGAAGAGAAAGGAGATCATCGAGAAAAAAAAAAGAAAAAGAGAACAACCAGTGAACCGTTCAAAAAACCCATCCTCTCAAACTATCCAAAAAACTCTCAACCATCTTTGTAAGATACCTCTATGTATAATATAGTAATTTTCCCTCCTCCTCTAAGTTGGTAAGAAAAATAAGTTCATCAGCTTGTACGAAGTAAGTTTCAAAGTTTTCAGTAAGGTTTTCGGGTTTCCCGAAAGGGAAATCTCTCTCCTATAAGCATGTAAGTTATTCATCTTTATCTAAATTATGTTTCTGATAAACATTACCCCAATTTGTATTTTACTAAATCTATGATTGTTAATTAGTTTGTATTTTACTGTTCTTATGATTATTAGTTAACATTATGTCTGTACATTAAATTATTATAGAACACTCTTAGTATATGGTTAGCTTCCCAATTTCTTAACAACTATGATGGATTAACCTGTTAACAAATAATTGGGAAGCTAACAACTATGATGGATTTAACCTCTTACATTAAATCCGTTGGGAATTTGTCATTAAATAATTGGGAATTTGTTATTATATAATAATTGTTCTATAATAAATTTGTTAACAGGTTAATCCATCATAGTTGTTAAGAAATTGGGAAGCTAACCATATACTAAGAGTGTTCTATAATAATTTAATGTACAGACATAGTGTTAACTAATAATCATAAGAACAGTAAAATACAAACTAATTAACAATCATAGATTTAGTAAAATACAAACTGGGGTAATGTTTATCAGAAACATAATTTAGATAAAGATGAATAACTTACATGCTTATAGGAGAGAGATTTCCCTTTCGGGAAACCCGAAAACCTTACTGAAAACTTTGAAAATTACTTCGTACAAGCTGATGAACTTATTTTTCTTACAAACTTAGAGGAGGAGGGAAAATTACTATATTATACATAGAGGTATTTTACAAAGATGGTTGAGAGTTTTTTGGATAGTTTGAGAGGATGGGTTTTTTGAACGGTTCACTGGTTGTTCTCTTTTTCTTTTCTTTTTTTCTCGATGATCTCCTTTCTCTTCATTCTTCTCCTTTTATAGATAGTGAGTTTGAGCCGGACTTGAAAATTGAATTTCAAAATGTGTTAGGAATCTGTCTATCAAGCTTCGCAGGGTAGAACTTTGGGCCCCATCTGCACGTTGCTTTGTCGAAGATTCCTTTTTTATGCGCCCTTTTAGTCCACTCAACTTTTTTGGCTTGTCTTTTAGTGTCATTGTCTGGTCACATCATCTTCGTCTTTTAGCACAACTGTCTTCTTTTCTGGTACCAGTCTTTTCTTCGTCTTGTTTTTCTTTCCACTTTTTCATTATTGGTCTGGTCTTCTTTTGTATTGTTGGTCTTCTTCTTTGCCCTATTCTGATGGTTTTATGTATCTAGATTATGGATGGCTTCTGAGTCGAAACTCATACTAGAATCATAATCATTCGGGTCTTGGGCATCTTGATAATTTAGAAAGTCATTAGTTTCTTCAGAACTTTGCTCCCTTCCTGAATTTAATCTCGGACTTGGACTTGGACTTGGACTTCTTGGACTGAGACTTGGATTTTTAACTATATGCTTGTCTTGTTCTTCTTTTTCTTGGAAAAAAATCTCTAATGTCTGTTTAATTATTTTTTCTATTTTCTCATTTTATTTTCTTTTTTGATATCACTCCCTTTTTCTTTAGCATTTCTCCTTGTGTTAAGGTTTTTGGTAATCTTCTTCTTGATGATCCTTCATCTTCACTTTTTGGCAAAGTGACAGCCATCAACGGATTTGATTTGTCTTTACCGGTTACCGTTTGAACCAGACTAGCTGTATCACTATCCGATACAGTGGATCTTACTGCATTCTTTGGGGAATGCACACCCGTCTCATCCATTTTTATTTGAGATGGAGAACTCTTTGGACTGTTCATTTCTGAATCTGGTTGTGGTATGATCTGAGTCTGCGAGTTTTTCTGTGATTGTGTTAACTCGAACCTCAATGCTTGTATTCTGTGTTCTAATACCTTTACTTGCTCGATGAGCTTCGTATTTTCTTGTGTCAAGATGTCATTCTTTTGGTTTAACCGTTTGAAGGCTTCTGTCAATGACGAGCAGTGATCGCAAAATATTATTTTACCATCGTCTTTTCGGATGTTGTATTGAGGGGTTTTTTCTGGATTTTGTCTTAGAGCTGGGGTAATATAGTAATTTGGCCCTAATACTCCTCTTGCATAATCTAATGCTTCAGTAAAATCATTAAATCCCTTAAAAAGAGATTTTTCTATGTCTTTAATGGAATCTAATACTTCTAACCATGTCTGAAAAATACCTTTTGTTTTTCCATGTATAACTACATAATACTTAAACCTTTTGTCTTGATTTTTGTCTGTAAAATATTGACCCAAAGCGTTAAGTGCTGCTATAAAATATTTAGTGTCTTTCTTATTATATGATATCCATAAGTTATCAATTAAGCACCTTTGGGGTCTGTCTATGACACATTCTGGTAAAATTCTAAAAGACGTATTAGATGGTGGAAAAAATATAAGACTATGTTTCCCAAAATTTATTCTTTCTAAATTAGTCTGTTCTAAGAAGGACTGTGGCTTAAAATGGAGATTACCTAAAACTGTCTGTAAATATTTGTCTGAGGGTGAGGCTTGAACGCCCTTCCCTTTGTCTGTAGTCTTTGAAACTGCTGGTCTCATGTTGTACATACAAAATATGCTTTGTTAATTGATCATAATTTTAAGTCAACTTAATTGATCTGCTAAATTATTATCTTTTCCTTTAATATGTTCAAAAACTAAGTTATATATTGATATAGTATCTATAAAATTTAACCATCTTCTTCTACTGCTATTTTTTGTATTTATTTTTTGATGAAACTTTACTATTGCGTCACAATCAGTTCTATTGTTACTTCTTTTTTGTTTAATATGTATAATTTAAAACTATTCAATCCATAGATTACTGCTAATATCTCTGCATCTATGCTACTCATATTTCCCTTTTCTTTATATTTTCCACTTTGATAAGCACATATTTTTTCTGTATTTTTGTCACTATATTTATTTGGTTTTGCTTTTAAAACTGCTCCTCATCCTTCAAAACTACCGTCTGTTTCTATAATTAAATAGTCTATTTCTAATGGCATGTTTAAGTCGGGAATATTCCTTATCTTTTCTTTAACTTTTTGTACTAGTTTAATGTCTTCTGTGTTAAAGTGTTTTTGTCCTGTAGAGCCTGTCTTAGCATATAAGACAACATCCTATAGCCAAAGAAATAGCTTTTAACTATTGGCTTTTAAGAAGATATATAATCAGAAGAGAAGAGCTAAAGAAAATACTAAAAGAAACTAAAACACTACTATCATCAACTCTAGAACTAGCTAAACAAATAGGAGAATCAGATTCCAAAATAAATAGAGAACAAAGTTATATAATTAAAAGAAGTATTAGTTTAGAAACTATATCAGCTTTAGAGTGGGAAATACAAAGTATAGAAGGAGAAATATATTTACAAAATCAAAGAATAAAGTTTTTTAAGAAAATAAAAATTTGGATACCCTTAGGATAGACAATATAGCTACCTTAAGAAACCTAGAATATTTAGATTTAAAAATATACCCAGAAAAGAAGTATAGAATAGTAAAATATAATACGGTAATTAAGTGTAATTTTAGCAGTGGAGAACATATATAACATAGCGAAGACAAACAATAAAATACAATAGTAGATTTAATAATAAATTTTGGAGAAAAAACACAAGAAAATAATAAAAATTTAATAAGAACACTAGAACTAGTAGAAGCGTTACAAATTAAACAGAAAAAGACTCTAGAGAAATTAGAACAAAATTTAGACTTCATAAAATCACAAGAACTAGAAATAGACAGAAAAATACAATATCTAAATAATAAGTTTAATCTAGAAAAAATACCTACGAAAAACGAAATAGAAATATTAATTAAAACTATTACTGAAAAACCTCAGGAATTAGAAATACAAACGACCAGGCTAATAGAAAGAATAACAGATCAAGTAGAAGTAATAAAAAGTGAAATAAGTGTGTTAAAAGAAGAAATAGACAAAATAAAAGAAATAGCTCTTTCATGAGTGATATAGAATTAGATCCAACATATGAAGAAGCATTAAAACTTACAAAAAGAATTCAACCCAACCTAGAAGGACTAACTAGTTATATCCCTCAAGGAAAGGCAGATCAAACAATAATAAAACAAATAATACTTTAATAATATTACTTCTAGAAATTAATAAAAAACTAGATAAAATTATTAAAGAAAAAGAGATAAAAACAGAAATCCCAAAGGTTGACGATTTAATAGAACAATTAAAAAGAGTTGAAATAACACCACAAAAAGATAGAATTAAAATAAGAAAACCACAAAAATGGACTTTCTTCCAGGTGGGAGAAACGAAGAAAGATCAAGAGTAAGTTTTTCAGATAATAGAATAGGCAATAATATGTTAGCAAAAATCTTAATTAGAAAAAGACAAGATGACAATCAGAAACTAGATGAAGTAATAGATATAGACAAAGACATACAAATTTTTCAGCAGAATCAACTAAGGTTACTAAATCCGAAAATATTATATAATACAGGGTATTTTTCAAATAATTCTCAACTATATAGACATTATAGAGAAGAACAATTGTCATCTATAGGAAATAAAGTAGCTACATTAAATTTAATAAATCCAGACTCAGTAAAACAAATAAAGAATTATAAAAGGAATTTAATGCATATGGAATTATTAGTAATCGGATTAAAAGGATTAACTAGAAAAAACTTAGGAACTAAAGTATTAGTAGTAGTATATGACGACAGATGGTCAGATCAAAAGAAATTCATACTAGGTTTAACAGAGGTAGACATGACAAACAATGGAGGAATATTTTATATCAGCCCAGATTTTATGATAAATGTAGTAGAATTTGGAAAAAATATTAAAATAGGAATACAGACGAAAGGATATGAAGAAATGAATAATGGAAATAATTTATTAATATGTGTAGGTTTCATCGGAAAAATGGCAACAAGTAGTAATACAAGATTTAAAATTAAAGTAGACGATGTAGTCGAGGTAATGGGAAATAAAGGAATAAAACTAATAAAACCTATCAAAATAAATCTAGAAGAATATGCTGGACTAGAATGGAATTTAGAAGACTTTGCAAAACCAAAAATATTTAAGCCAGAATCTCATTTAATGTACACAAACTCAAAAGGAGAAACCTCAATTAGATTTACTAATTATAATTATTCTACCCAAAAAGAAATAGACGATACAACGGAAAGCACAATAGAAGATACTGATACTGAGTTTATGAACATAGAAGTAATACCAGATGAATTTGAAGTAGATATAGCACTAGAAAAAGCAAAGAAACTAGTTAAGAAAAATAAAACTCAGACTTTCCAGTGTAAATGATGTAAACTTAGAAAGCTAACCTTAAGCGAAGTAGAAGAACACTTTAAAAAATGTGAATTAAGAACAGATAATTGGGGATATAGAAAAAAAGAGATTTTACAGAAAAAATCAGAGAAAATAGATAAATTTTTTGATGAAATACAAGATAGTTATGAAGAAACAGAAACAGAATCCTTAATAAGCCTAAAAGAATTGATGGAATCAACTAGTTCTAGCCCAAGCCCCTTCCAAAGAACAACCTATCAAAGCACAGTAGATACTAGCACAGGGAATGTACCTCGACAAAGAGTTTACAAAATAGATCAAAAGACGGAAATAGAAAATGTAAAACCATCAGGAAAAAGAATGCCTATAGAAGAACCTATAAGACTACAAGAAGGAGGAAGTAAGGGTAAAATATTAAATATAGCAGCTCATGATCCACAAATGTGGAACTCAGTAATAGACCTATGGAAAGGAATAGTAGTAGCAGACTTTATAAAAACTTATAATGATACAGATGCAGAAACAATGTATAAATATATGGAAACTTTCTTAGGAGAATCAACTAAAGGCCTATGAGAAGCCTATAAAACCGAATTCCCACAAGATTTCCAAATGTTAATAGCAATGGGAGCAAATCCTTATAATTTTACAAATAAGATACATAGTTTAATAACATGAGAAGATCCA
Source organism: Nicotiana tabacum (assembly GCF_000715075.1). Lineage (NCBI taxonomy): Eukaryota > Viridiplantae > Streptophyta > Magnoliopsida > Solanales > Solanaceae > Nicotiana > Nicotiana tabacum. The sequence goes on along the minus strand of NC_134101.1, from coordinate 132,740,494 downwards.
AATAGTGGATTAGTAGTATTACAGAAAAATGCTTTAATAAAACTAGAACAATTAAGTATAAGTAGTTGGTTTCATATAAAAAAGTTTTTAAATGATTATTTTTATTATTGTACTATAAGCGGGAATGCTTTCGATCAGAATTTAGGTAAAAAACTATTCAATAAATTACCAGGAGTTTTAGGAAGAGAAATAGAAGAAAGATGGTATAAAAGAGAAGGAGTAATACAGAATCCTCATGCAAAATGGTCTATAGGACATAAAATACAGCATATAATGGAAGTACTACAAGAAAAATATACTAATTTACAAATACAGAAGCAATTAAAACAAAATATTATGAGTTTTTGTAGATCGACTGTATACACAACGCAGAGTTATGATAAAAATGAGTATAAAAGGAAAAAATATAGAAAATATAAACCGCAATATAATAAAGGATATAATAGAAAAAAATTATTACCTTAGAAAATCATCAGCTAGAAAGCCATATTTAGACAAAGATAGACATGTTAGGAAATATAGAACAGACAGAAATTATAAAAATAAATTAGAATGCTTTACTTGTGGTAGTGTCGAACATCTGGCAAATACATGCCCAAAGAGAATTAATAATAAAACAAGGAATTCACAGTTAATAGAAGATTTTCAAGAAACTTTAATAAATGTAGATGAATATATGTCAGATAATGAAAGCATATACTCAATAGTAAGTGTAGAAATAGAAGAAAAAAAATCCCGATTGACACCTCAGAATCAGAAGAAGACGACCTAATAAATGAAGTGGGATTAGAAAGACTAAATCTAGAAGAAAATAATTTTGCAAATATATCAGAAGAATGTGCCCATAATTTCGAAAGAAATAAAGGGTTAGATAGTAACCAATGTTTTATATGTAAATGGTACCCTAGTAGAAATAAAAGAGCTAAATGTAAGCTATGCTATTTAGAAGGATGTATAACTTGTATAGAAAAGGATTCTGAAACTAAAATAAATAAAGAAGAAAAATATCAAGAGACAAGTAATCCTACAATAAACTTGAGAATAATGACATTAGAAGCCAGAATAAATGAGTTAGAAGAAAGAATACAGAAAATAGAAAAGGGAAAAGAAAAATTAGGAGATATAAAAGAAAGCATAGCGACAGTAGAAGAAGAACTAATCAGTATAGAAAATTATGACGCACTCATATGTAATGAAGATAAAAGATTAAGCACAATAAAAATCCTAACAAGAATCAAAATAGAAGAATATGAAATAGAAACCTTAGCTCTAGTAGATTCTGGATGCACAAGATGCATAATAAATAAAAGAATAGTTCCCCCAAATCTGATAAAAACTTTAGACAAACCAGTTGCAGCCATGCAAATGGATGGAACTCATAATATATATAAGCATTAAATAGATAAAGCACAGATTAGTTTTATAAATACATGCTTAGATTTTTATAAACCAAGCTATAAAATGGATAAAATTTGGGTAAGAGATTTAAATATAAATGTGGATTTCGTATTAGGATTAAGTTTTATATTACATAATAATGGTAGTTGTCTAATAAGTAGAGATGGAGTAATATTCTTTAAAAATCTTACACAAACACCAGTACAAACAATAGAAACTGCAACTAGAATAAGAACAAGACTAAATGCAAGCCAAAACAACTTAGAAAACCAAGAAGAATGTTGTAAAGATTGCAAAGATAAAAATACATGTTGTAAAGACTTAAAAGAATCTAAAACCTTAATATTAGAAGAAGATGAAAATAGAGATATATTAGAAAAAGATTATACCTTAATAGACATAGAAACAGAACTATACAACTTTAAAACAGGACTACAAAAAATAGAAATAATAAAAAACGAAAAAGACTTAGATAATATAATAAAGATATTAGATGAAATAGAGATAATAGGAGAAAAACCTTTAAAACATTGGGAAAATAATAAAGTAATGTGTAAATTAGATATAATTAATCCAGAATATATAATAAAAACAACATCAATAGAAGCTACAAACCAAGATTTAGAAGACTTTAAAATCCAGATTAAAGAACTTATGGATTTGGGAGTAATAAGAAGATCTACCTCTAAGCATAGGTCGGCAGCTTTTATGGTCAGAAATCATAGCGAAATAATAAGAGGAAAAGCAAGAATGGTAATAAATTACAAAAGACTTAATGATAACACCAGAACAGATGGATATAAGCTACCAGATAAGACAGAATTAATAAATAGAATACAAGGAAAAAGGATATTTAGTAAATTTGACTGTAAATCAGGATATTTGCAAGTAAAAATGCATGAAAAAAGCATTGAATGGACAACATTTACTTGTCCAGAAGGACATTTTGAATGGTTAGTAATGTCATTTGGATTAAAGACAGCTCCACCAATTTTTCAACGAAAAATGGATAATATATTTTGAGAATATAAGAGATTTGTCTTGGTATATGTAGATGATATATTAGTATTTAGTAAAGATATTAAAGAACATTTAGGACATCTACAGACTGTATTTAGATTATTTGTAGACAGTGGAATAATAATTAGTAAAAAGAAAATGAAATTATGCAAAAATTATATAAACTTTCTAGGAGTAATTTTAGGGGATGGAAAAATAAAATTACAACCCCATATTGCTAAAAAGGCCCTAGAAATGCCAGATAAACTAGATAACACCAAAGAATTACAAAAATTCTTAGGTATAGTGAACTATGCGAGAAATTTTATAAAAGATTTGGGAAAAATAGCGGGGCCATTATATGCTAAGACAGGCTCTACATGACAAAACCACTTTAACACAGAAGATATTAAACTAGTACAAAAAGTTAAAGAAAAGATAAGGAATATTCCCGACTTAAACATGTCATTAGAAACAAACTATTTAATTATAGAAACAGACGGTAGTTTTGAAGGATGTGGAGCAGTTTTAAAAGCAAAACCAAATAAATATAGTGACAAAAATACAGAAAAAATATGTGCTTATCAAAGTGGAAAATATAAAGAAAAGGGAAATATGAGTAGCATAGATGCAGAGATATTAGCAGTAATCTATGGATTGAATAGTTTTATATTATACATATTAAACAAAAAAGAAGTAACAATTAGAACTGATTGTGACGCAATAGTAAAGTTTCATCAGAAAATAAATACAGAAAATAGCAGTAGAAGAAGATGGTTAAATTTTATAGATACTATATCAATATATAACTTAGTTTTTGAACATATTAAAGGAAAAGATAATAATTTAGCAGATCAATTAAGTAGACTTAAAATTATGATCAATTAACAAAGCATATTCTGTATGTACAGCATGAGACCAGCAGTTTCAAAGACTACAGACAAAGGGAAGGGCGTTCAAGCCTCACCCTCAGACAAATATTTACAGACAGTTTTAGGTAATCTCCATTTTAAGCCACAACCCTTCTTAGAACAGACTAATTTAGAAAGAATAAATTTTGGGAAACATAGTCTTATATTTTTTCCACCATCTAATATGTCTTTTAGAATTTTACCAGAATGTGTCATAGACAGATCCCAAAGGTGCTTAATTGATAACTTATGGATATCATATAATAAGAAAGACACTAAATATTTTATAGCAGCACTTAACGCTTTGGGTCAATATTTTACAGATAAAAATCAAGACAAAAGGTTTAAGTATTATGTAGTTATACATGGAAAAACAAAAGGTATTTTTCAGACAAAAATCAAGACAAAAGGTTTAAGTATTTGTTAACAGGTTAATCCATCATAGTTGTTAAGAAATTGGGAAGCTAACCATATACTAAGAGTGTTTTATAATAATTTAATGTACAGACATAGTGTTAACTAATACCATTTGTCCTCCCAATTGTCTGAAAAATACCATTTGTTTTTCCATGTATAACTACATAATACTTAAACCTTTTGTCTTGATTTTTGTCTATAAAATATTGACCCAAAGCGTTAAGTGCTGCTATAATATATTTAGTGTTTTTCTTATTATATGATATCCATAAGTTATCAATTAAGCACCTTTGGGGTCTGTCTATGACACATTCTAGTAAAATTTTAAAAGACATATTAGATGGTGGAAAAAATATAAGACTATGTTTCCCAAAATTTATTCTTTCTAAATTAGTCTGTTCTAAGAAGGGCTGTGGCTTAAAATGGATATTACCTAAAACTGTCTGTAAATATTTGTCTGAGGGTGAGGCTTGAACGCCCTTCCCTTTGTCTGTAGTCTTTGAAACTGCTGGTCTCATGCTGTACATACAAAATATGCTTTGTTAATTGATCATAATTTTAAGTCTACTTAATTGATCTGCTAAATTATTATCTTTTCCTTTAATATGTTCAAAAACTAAGTTATATATTGATATAGTATCTATAAAATTTAACCATCTTCTTCTACTGCTATTTTTTGTATTTATTTTTTGATGAAACTTTACTATTGCGTCACAATCAGTTCTATTGTTACTTCTTTTTTGTTTAATATGTATAATTTAAAACTATTCAATCCATAGATTACTGCTAATATCTCTGCATCTATGCTACTCATATTTCCCTTTTCTTTATATTTTCCACTTTGATAAGCACATATTTTTTCTGTATTTTTGTCACTATATTTATTTGGTTTTGCTTTTAAAACTGCTCCACATCCTTCAAAACTACCGTCTGTTTCTATAATTAAATAGTCTGTTTCTAATGGCATATTTAAGTCGGGAATATTCCTTATATTTTCATTAACTTTTTGTACTAGTTTAATGTCTTCTGTGTTAAAGTGTTTTTGTCCTGTAGAGCCTGTCTTAGCATATAATGGCTCCGCTATTTTTCCTAAATCTTTTATAAAATTTCTCGCATAGTTCACTATACCTAAGAATTTTTGTAATTCTTTGGTGTTATCTAGTTTATCTGGCATTTCTAGGGCCTTTTTAGCAATATGAGGTTGTAATTTTATTTTTCCATCCCCTAAAATTACTCCTAGAAAGTTTATATAATTTTTGCATAATTCCATTTTTTTATTAATTATTATTCCATTGTCTACAAATAATCTAAATACAGTCTGTAGATGTCCTAAATGTTCTTTAATATCTTTACTAAATACTAATATATCATCTACATATACCAAGACAAATCTCTTATATTCTCCAAATATATTATCCATTTTTCGTTGGAAAATTGGTGGAGCTGTCTTTAATCCAAATGACATTACTAACCATTCAAAATGTCCTTCTGGACAAGTAAATGCTGTTCATTCAATGCTTTCTTCATGCATTTTTACTTGCAAATATCCTGATTTACAGTCAAATTTACTAAATATCTTTTTTCCTTGTATTCTATTTATTAATTCTGTCTTATCTGGTAGCTTATATCCATCTGTTCTGGTGTTATCATTAAGTCTTTTGTAATTTATTACCATTCTTGCTTTTCCTCTTATTATTTCGCTATGATTTCTAACCATAAAAGCTGCCGACCTATGCTTAGAGGTAGATCTTCTTATTACTCTCAAATCCATAAGTTCTTTAATCTGGATTTTAAAGTCTTCTAAATCTTGGTTTGTAGCTTCTATTGATGCTGTTTTTATTATATATTCTGGATTAATTATATCTAATTTACACATTACTTTATTATTTTCCCAATGTTTTAAAGGTTTTTCTCCTATTATCTCTATTTCATCTAATATCTTTATTATATTATCTAAATCTTTTTCGTTTTTTATTATTCCTATTTTTTGTAGTCCTGTTTTAAAGTTGTATAGTTCTGTTTCTATGTCTATTAAGGTATAATCTTTTTCTAATATATCTCTATTTTCATCTTCTTCTAATATTAAGGTTTTAGATTCTTTTAAGTCTTTACAACATGTATTTTTATTTTTGCAATCTTTACAACATTCTTCTTGGTTTTCTAAGTTGTTTTGGCTTGCATTTAGTCTTGTTTTTATTCTAGTTGCAGTTTCTATTGTTTGTACTGGTGTTTGTGTAAGATTTTTAAAGAATATTACTCTATCTCTACTTATTAGACAACTACCATTATTATGTAATATAAAACTTAATCCTAATACGAAATCCACATTTATATTTAAATCTCTTACCCAAATTTTATCCATTTTATAGCTTGGTTTATAAAAATCTAAGCATGTATTTATAAAACTAATCTGTGCTTTATCTATATAATGCTTATATATATTATGAGTTCCATCCATTTGCATGGCTGCAACTGGTTTGTCTAAAGTTTTTATCAGATTTGGGGGAACTATTCTTTTATTTATTATGCATCTTGTGCATCCAGAATCTACTAAAGCTAAGGTTTCTATTTCATATTCTTCTATTTTGATTCTTGTTAGGATTTTTATTGTACTTAATCTTTTATCTTCATTACATATGAGTGCGTCATAATTTTCTATACTCATTAGTTCTTCTTCTACTGTCGCTATGCTTTCTTTTATATCTCCTAATTTTTCTTTTCCCTTTTCTATTTTCTGTATTCTTTCTTCTAACTCATTTATTCTGGCTTCTAATGTCATTATTCTCAAGTTTATTGTAGGATTACTTGTCTCTTGATATTTTTCTTCTTTATTTATTTTAGTTTCAAAATCCTTTTCTATACAAGTTATTACCATTCTTGCTTTTCCTCTTATAAATAGTCTGTTTCTAAATAGCATAGCTTACATTTAGCTCTTTTATTTCTACTAGGGTACCATTTACATATAAAATATTGGTTACTATTTAACCCTTTATTTCTTTCGAAATTATGGGCACATTCTTCTGATATATTTGCAAAATTATTTTCTTCTAGATTTAGTCTTTCTAATCCCACTTCATTTATTAGGTCGTCTTCTTCTGATTCTGAGGTGTCAATCGGGATTTTTTCTTCTATTTCTACACTTACTATTGAGTATATGCTTTCATTATCTGACATATATTCATCTACATTTATTAAAGTTTCTTGAAAATCTTTTATTAACTGTGAATTCCTTGTTTTATTATTAATTCTCTTTGGGCATGTATTTGCCAGATGTTCGACACTACCACAAGTAAAGCATTCTAATTTATTTTTATAATTTCTGTCTGTTCTATATTTCCTAACATGTCTATCTTTGTCTAAATATGGCTTTCTAGCTGATGATTTTCTAAGGTAATAATTTTTTCTATTATATCCTTTATTATATTGCGGTTTATATTTTCTATAATTTTTCCTTTTATACTCATTTTTATCATAACTCTGCGTTGTGTATACAGTCGATCTACAAAAACTCATATTATTTTGTTTTAATTGCTTCTGTATTTGTAAATTAGTACATTTTTCTTGTAGTACTTCCATTATATGCTGTATTTTATGTCCTATAGACCATTTTGCATGATGATTCTGTATTACTCCTTCTCTTTTATACCATCTTTCTTCTATTTCTCTTCCTAAAACTCCTGGTAATTTATTGAATAGTTTTTTTACCTAAATTCTGATCGAAAGCATTCCCGCTTATAGTACAATAACAAAAATAATCATTTAAAAACTTTTTTATATGAAACCAACTACTTATACTTAACTGTTCTAGTTTTATTAAAGCATTTTTCTGTAATACTACTAATCCACTATTTGGATCTTCTCCTGTTATTAAACTATGTATCTTATTTGTAAAATTATAAGGATTTGCTCCCATTGCTATTAACATTTGGAAATCTTATGGGAATTCTGTTTTATAGGCTTCCCATAGGCCTTTAGTTGATTCTCCTAAGAAAGTTTCCATATATTTATATATTGTTTCTGCATCTGTATCATTATAAGTTTTTATAAAGTCTGCTACTACTATTCCTTTCCATAGGTCTATTACTGAGTTCCACATTTGTGGATCATGAGTTTCTATATTTAATATTTTACCCTTACTTCCTCCTTCTTGTAGTCTTATAGGTTCTTCTATAGGCATTCTTTTTCCTGATGGTTTTACATTTTCTATTTCCGTCTCTTGATCTATTCTGTAAACTCTTTGTTGAGGTACATTCCCTGTGCTAGTATCTACTGTGCTTTGATAGGTTGTTCTTTGGAAGGGGCTTGGGCTAGAACTAGTTGATTCCATCAATTCTTTTAGGCTTATTAAGGATTCTGTTTCTGTTTCTTCATAACTATCTTGTATTTCATCAAAATTTGTATCTATTTTCTCTGATTTTTTCTGTAAAATCTCTTTTTTTCTATATCCCCAATTATCTGTTCTTAATTCACATTTCTTAAAGTGTTCTTCTACTTCGCTTAAGGTTAGTTTTCTAAGTTTACATCCTTTACACTGGAAAGTCTGAGTTTTATTTTTCTTAACTAGTTTCTTTGCTTTTTCTAGTGCTATATCTACTTCTAATTCATCTGGTATTACTTCTATGTTCATAAACTCAGTATCAGTATCTTCTATTGTGCTTTCCGTTGTATCGTCTATTTCTTTTTGGGTAGAATAATTATAATTAGTAAATCTAATTGAGGTTTCTCCTTTTGAGTTTGTGTACATTAAATGAGATTCTGGCTTAAATATTTTTGGTTTTGCAAAGTCTTCTAAATTCCATTCTAGTCCAGCATATTCTTCTGGATTTATTTTGATAGGTTTTATTAGTTTTATTCCTTTATTTCCCATTACCTCGACTACATCGTCTACTTTAATTTTAAATCTTGTATTACTACTTGTTGCCATTTTTCCGATGAAACCTACACATATTAATAAATTATTTCCATTATTCATTTCTTCATATCCTTTCGTCTGTATTCCTATTTTAATATTTTTTCCAAATTCTGCTACATTTATCATAAAATCTGGGCTGATATAAAATATTCCTCCATTGTTTGTCATGTCTACCTCTGTTAAACCTAGTATGGATTTCTTTTGATCTGACCAGCTGTCGTCATATACTACTACTAATACTTTAGTTCCTAAGTTTTTTCTAGTTAATCCTTTTAATCCGATTACTATTAATCCCATATGCATTAAATTCCTTTTATAGTTCTTTATTTGTTTTACTGAGTCTGGATTTATTAAATTTAATGTAGCTACTTTATTTCCTATAGCTGACAATTGTTCTTCTCTATAATGTCTATATAGTTGAGAATTATTTGAAAAATACCCTGTATTATATAATATTTTCGGATTTAGTAACCTTAGTTGATTCTGCTGAAAAATTTGTATGTCTTTGTCTATATCTATTACTTCATCTAGTTTCTGATTGTCATCTTGTCTTTTTCTAGTTAAGATTCTTGCTAACATATTATTGCCTATTCTATTATCTGAAAAACTTACTCTTGATCTTTCTTCGTTTCTCCCACCTGGAAGAAAGTCCATTTTTGTGGTTTTCTTATTTTAATTCTATCTTTTTGTGGTGTTATTTCAACTCTTTTTAATTGTTCTATTAGATCGTCAACCTTTGGGATTTCTGTTTTTATCTCTTTTTCTTTAATAATTTTATCTAGTTTTTTATTAATTTCTAGAAATAATATTATTAAAGTATTATTTTGTTTTATTATTGTTTGATCTGCCTTTCCTTGAGGGATATAACTAGTTAGTCCTTCTGGGTTGAGTTAAATTCTTTCTGTAAGTTTTAATGCTTCTTCATATGTTGGATCTAATTCTATATCACTCATGAAAGAGCTATTTCTTTTATTTTGTCTATTTCTTCTTTTAAAACACTTATTTCACTTTTTAGTACTTCTACTTGATCTGTTATTCTTTCTATTAGCCTGGTCGTTTGTATTTCTAATTCCTGAGGTTTTTCAGTAATAGTTTTAATTAATTTTTCTATTTCGTTTTTCGTAGGTATTTTTTCTAGATTAAACTTATTATTTAAATATTGTATTTTTCTGTCTATTTCTAGTTCTTGTGATTTTATGAAGTCTAAATTTTGTTCTAATTTCTCTAGAGTCTTTTTCTGTTTAATTTGTAACGCTTCTACTAGTTCTAGTGTTCTTATTAAATTTTTATTAGTTTCTTGTGTTTTTTCTCCAAAATTTATTATTAAATCTACTATTGTATTATATTGTTTGTCTTCACTATGTAATATATGTTCTCCACTGCTAAAATTACACTTAATTACCGTATTATCTTTTACTATTCTATACTTCTTTTCTGGGTATATTTTTAAATCTAAATATTCTAGGTTTCTTAAGGTAGCTATATTGTCTATCCTAAGGGTATCCAAATTTTTCTTTTCGTGAAAAACTTTATTCTTTGATTTTGTAAATATATTTCTCCTTCTATACTTTGTATTTCCCACTCTAAAGCTGATATAGTTTCTAAACTAATACTTCTTTTAATTATATAACTTTGTTCTCTATTTATTTTGGAATCTGATTCTCCTATTTATTTAGCTAGTTCTAAAGTTGATGATAGTAGTGTTTTAGTTTCTTTTAGTATTTTCTTTAGCTCTTCTCTTCTGATTATATCTCTTCTTAAAAGCCAATAGTTAAAAGCTATTTCTTTGGCTATAGGATGTTGTCTTAACATATGGTTTACCCTAGTGGAATATATTTTATCTTATTTCTAGTTGTTTGAATATAATTTTTCTCCTCTTGTATTTCAATACTTGTTCTTTCTATTTCATGAGAAAGGAAATTCTGAAAATCCTTGGTATTAAAATTATCTAATTCTAATTCTAATATTTTTATATTTTTTTTTATAGTTTCTAATGGTCTTATAGCTAATATATATCAGATGGTGATGATAACTTATATATTTAGCGAACAATAATTGTTTCATAAACTGTTTGGTCCTACATTTTTCTTGTAGTACTTCCATTATATGCTGTATTTTATGTCCTATAGACCATTTTGCATGATGATTCTGTATTACTCCTTCTCTTTTATACCATCTTTCTTCTATTTCTCTTCCTAAAACTCCTGGTAATTTATTGAATAGTTTTTTACCTAAATTCTGATCGAAAGCATTCCCGCTTATAGTACAATAATAAAAATAATCATTTAAAAACTTTTTTATATGAAACCAACTACTTATACTTAATTGTTCTAGTTTTATTAAAGCATTTTTCTGTAATACTACTAATCCACTATTTGGATCTTCTCCTGTTATTAAACTATGTATCTTATTTGTAAAATTATAAGGATTTGCTCCCATTGCTATTAACATTTGGAAATCTTGTGGAAATTCTGTTTTATAGGCTTCCCAAAGGCCTTTAGTTGATTCTCCTAAGAAAATTCTATGTAGATAAAATGTACTGCTAGATCTATTATAGAATAGAATCCACTATCTATGTCTATTATAAATTCTTCTAAATTTTGAGTAAGGCTTCTAGCAAAACTTTCTGGATGAGTGTAGTTGTTGCGGTTATTGGACATTAATAGTAAAATTCTTTTCAGTTAAATCTTATATTTGTGAAAATCCTACTCGGTACTCTCTCTCTCTCTCTCTTATTCTATAGACTTGAAAAGTTAAAATATTAGCTAAATTATGAACTGATATTACCCCGTAACTTTTTTTTTTTACTCTGTTCATCTCTTCTTCCCAATAGTTTAAAGATTTTACCCTTTTCTTAACTTCTATTTCTTTAACCTCACCCTGACCATGGTTAAACACTTATACCCTTTCTTCATTAATTATTTTTTTTAACCAGTTTTTTCCTAGGAATTTACAGGTTAATCCATCATAGTTGTTAAGAAATTGGGAAGCTAACCATATACTAAGAGTGTTCTATAATAATTTAATGTACAAACATAGTGTTAACTAATAATCATAAGAACAGTAAAATACAAACTAATTAACAATCATAGATTTAGTAAAATACAAACTGGGGTAATGTTTATCAGAAACATAATTTAGATAAAGATGAATAACTTACATGCTTATAGGAAAGACATTTCCCTTTCGGGAAACCCGAAAACCTTACTGAAAACTTTGAAAATTACTTCGTACAAGCTGATGAACTTATTTTTCTTACAAACTTAGAGGAGGAGGGAAAATTACTATATTATACATAGAGGTATTTTACAAAGATGGTTGAGAGTTTTTTTGGATAGTTTGAGAGGATGGGTTTTTTGAACGGTTCACTGTTTTTTTGTATATGTACATATACATATATATACATATACATATATGTCACGACCCAAACTGAAGGGCCATGACTAGCACCCGACCACACTTGCCGAGCACCAACGTACATTTCATCTAACCTTCGTTATTATCTTTTAAGGCTAAAGAGATCAATATAAATGGTAGACCTAGATCATGGACAACCAGCAATAAAATATGACGACATGAACATACATAGCAGGGGATGACCAGACAATCAAGAAACTACATATAAGGTATGAGCTACCACGCTACTATGAAAGACTATACAACAAAAACTAGCCGACAAGGCATACCAAACTATACATGAGCCGACACCTGTCTATGAGCCTCTAAAAGAACATAAGTGTTGCAACATAGCCGGAACAGGGCCCCGACATACCCATAATGTCTATAACAAAAATTGCATACCAAGACCAAGGCAAGTCCGGAGAAGGGATCTCGCCAATCACCGCTGAACTGGACAGTCTACTGTGGTGGGGAGCTGCACCTGTCTGTCTATCAGGACCTGCAGCACGACATGCAGCGTCCACAAATAAAAGGACGTCAGTACGAATAAAGTACTGAGTATGTAAAGCAAGGAACCATAAATACGATCAGTAATGTAAGCAAGGATAAAGAATATACCACCTGTAACATCTTAGTACCTCTGAGGGCTACTTACATGAAATGCATGATACATATGTATAAATACATAAACCTTTAAAGCATTCGCCTCTGTGGGCATCATCATCATCATCATATCGTACCCGGCCATAATAGGCTCGGTAGAATCGTACCCGGCCACGTGGAGCTCGGTAAAACCCAACTGATCAGTGGTTGCACAATAGGTGCCGTACCCGACCAACTATAGCGTGGCTCGGTAGAGTAAAATAGATACATATATATAATGCATGATCGACTCATGGAATCACATTCTAAACCTTTCGGAGTGACATAAGGTCGGTATCCTCTGTACACGTTATTAGGACTAACTCTTCACTATGAACCTTATAAGAATCAGGAAGTACCAACAACATTGATAACATAAGACTAAGAGAATCAACATTAACATCAATCGTTCCATAAGAGGGAAAACAATGTAAGTACTGCTAGCTTCTAAGAGTAGAGTATCTTGGAAGATCGTTCATTACATTATGTACAATCGGAGTCGTGCAAAAGAAGGAAAGGGATAGCCTCACATACCTTGTATATACTTCCCCAATCTCAAGCTATGCAATTGTCAAAACTCCTTAGTCTACAATAAGAGAAACGATACTATCGTTATCATTTAAGCGTCATAACTATTATATATCGACCACAACCTATTTTACGATGAAACGGACAGCACCTCCCCTATATATATGACCTCACACCATTCAAAATAGTCACCAAACAGCCCAAACAACATCAATAATAAACATATTGAGCCTCCCAATATAGTCCACACACAGCCTAATCACTCCATACATACGACGACCACCATAGTCGTGTCAAACAATCTGGAAATGTTACGAATAACTATCAGCCCATAACCCTACATATATATGGTGTTTCCCCACACCCTTCCTCCTCCAAAACTCCACAAGATAGTAGTAAAATACGCAGCCCAACAACAACGCAAAACAGTCCACAAAACAATAACATTACTACCAAACCTTTCGATATATATCTCACAAGTTCTAGCTTCAATGGCTTAGCCGCAACTTGGATAATCTTAAATACATATAGAGTAAGAGGTTCCTTACCTTTATACAGAAAGAACAACTCCAATTTGACCTTAAATTTTCATGAAATATCCCTCCAATGCTGCCACACAACAAAAAAACGAAACTAGCGATCAATTAGTGTTTTTCGGCACTAGAATCACTTTAGAAGGCTTGAAATCACCTAGGATTGATATTAAGAACATGATGGAGTATTTACAGAACATAAACCCTTTAAAACAACCTCCCACACGGGCTGGAACGACACAAAAATGAGCAACAACAAGAAGAACAAGAGACTTACTAGCGCCACGGAATTCCTGACACTTGATTTGTGTTGTTTGGCCTTTTTTTGGGTCTTGAATCTTGAGAGAACCTTGAGAGGATGTTCCTAGGGTTCTAAGGTCTGAAAATAGTGAAAATAAATGACTTAAAACGGGTTGTAGTCATCCTATATAGGTCCAAATATCTTAAACCGACTTAGTGGGCCCCATAGAGAGGTGCTTGGCGCAGTCTCGCGAAAACGCGAATATCTCTCTACTCCAAGATCGTATCGATGAACGGTTTAATGCGTTGGAAACTAGACTCATAGATATTTAATTTGGTGGGTAGATCACCCCGTAATGCCTTGTAAATTATGATAAAAGATTAGAAATATTTGACCTAATGTTTAAGTAAAATTATGAACCTAAGTTGCGACAACTTTTGTCGACTTTTGTTTCATAACTCGTTTGACTTCAAGACTTATGATACGGATATTATATGATTAAAATACCTTAATAAATGACCTCTTGAGTGTATTAAGCACCGCTAGATTACCTGAAAATACGAGTTACAACATCCTTGATTCGTTTAACTTCTAATACTGGTTAATCACCCTTATACACTCTTGTATCACTTAAGACCAATAGGATTGACTTCTTATCATCTCAAAGATAATTCCTTCTTGGATTTATGTTAACTAATATATGGCATGAACTAACACATGTGGATATGGGTTGTAACACCCTCCCCCCCTTAGGAACATTCGTCCTCGAATGTAAGGGTTTATGGGGAGTTTAAATCATCGTGGATTCCAATGGAAATTTCCGATCAATTTTCCCCTATAAAATGGTCACTAGCAAAACTTTCAAGTAATTAAGCCCAACATATGGTTTCACAAGTCTACACAAAGCATTATGCGTATTTACATTATCTACATATCATCATTTTGTATTAAGGAGGAGTATTCTCAAATTATTGCTTACCTCATAGAGCCGTTTCTTCTTCCAATGTATCCTGTCTTCCACCAGCATCCTTGTTATCTTCATTCTGGAATAAGTAAGGGTATTTTAACTTCATCTCCTTTTCTGCTTCCCATGTCATTTCTTCCATATTTTTGTTCCTCCACAATACTTTGACGGAAGCTACATCTTTTGTTCTCAGCTTGCGGACTTGCCGATCTAATATCGCCACTGGCACTTCTTCATATGATAGGTCCTCTGTAACTTGTACATCTTTGATAGGGATGACTCGAGAAGGGTCTCCAATACATTTTCTCAACATAGATACATGGAATACCGGGTGAACAAATTCCAATTCGGATGGCAATTCTAACTCATAAGCAACCAGTCCAATCCGTCGAAGAATTTTATACGGCCCGATATACCTTGGACTCAGCTTACCTTTCTTCCCAAAACGCATAATACCCTTCATTGGTGAGATCCTCAGGAAAACCCAATCACCAACCTCAAACTCTAGATCACGACGTCGGACATCAGAATAAGATTTTTGCCTGCTTTGTGCCGTCCTCAATCGCTCCTGTATCACTTTCACCTTCTCAATAGCTTGGTGAATCAAATCTGGCCCATATAATTCTGATTCACCGACTTCGAACCATCCAACTGGTGATCTACATCTCCTCCCGTATAGTGCCTCATATGGGGCCATTTTAATACTGGAATGGTAGCTATTGTTATAGGCGAATTCTATGAGTGGAAGATGATCATCCCAATTCCCCTTAAAATCTAGAACACATGCTCGTAGCATATCTTCCAGTGTCTGAATGGTACGTTCAGCCTGTCCGTCAGTCTGCGGATGAAATGCAGTGCTGAGATTTACTTGTGTGCCTAAACCCTTCTGGAAAGACCTCCAAAAGTTAGCCGTAAATTGAGCTCCTCGGTCTGATATAATAGATATGGGCACACCATGAAGCCTAACAATCTCCTTGATATACAACTTTGCATAATCTTCAGCCGCGTAAGTTGTCTTCACTGGCAGAAAATGGGCACATTTTGTAAGTCGATCAATTATCACCCAGATGGAGTCAAACTTATGATAAGAGCGAGGTAATCCAATAATGAAGTCCATATTAATCACCTCCCACTTCCAGGTCGGAATCTCTATATTTTGAAGCAATCCACCGGGTTTCTGATGTTCTATCTTTACTTGTTGACAATTGGGACACTGGGCTACAAATTCAGCAATAGACTTCTTCATATTATCCCACCAATACTGCTCCTTGACATCATGATACATCTTTGTCGAGCCGGGATAAATGGAATATCGGGATTGATGAATCTCATTCATAATCTTCTCTCGCAACCCTGCCACATTAGGCACACACAATCGGCTCTGGTATCTCAGTGCCCCATCTTTTCCGATCCTAAAAGCCATACTTTTACACTGTTGAATGCTTTCTCTTAATCGTACTAAGATAGGATCTTCATATTGTCGTGCTTTTACCTCGGCTACCAAAGATGATTCTGATGTATTCTGTACAGTAACACCTCCGTCATCAGAGTCTAACAATCTGATTCTCATATTGGCTAGCTGATGAAGCTCTTTAATCAACCCCCATCTACCTGCCTCAATATGTACTAAGCTTCCCATTGATTTACGGCTGAGAGCGTCTGCCACAACATTGGCTTTACCGGGATGATACAATATCTCGACGTCGTAGTCTTTCAATAATTCAAGCCACCTACGCTGCCTCAAATTCAACTCTTTCTGCTTGAAGATGTATTGTAAACTCTTGTGATCTGTGTAGATGTCAACATGGACGCCGTATAAGTAGTGCCTCCATATCTTCAAAGCATATATTACTGCAGCCAATTCCAAATCATGGGTTGGATAATTCTTTTCATGCTTCTTCAATTGTCTTGATGCATAAGCAATCACATTCCCATGCTGCATCAATACGCACCCCAAACCTATACCTGAGGCATCACAATATACCACATAACCTTCTGTTCCTTCAGGAAGAGTGAGCACTGGTGCAGATGTCAATCGATTCTTCAACTCCTGAAAACTACGTTCACAAGTGTCAGACCACTGGAATTTGGTAGCTTTTTGTGTTAACTTAGTCAATGGTGATGATATAGAGGAAAATCCTTCTACAAACCGCCTATAATATCCTGCTAGCCCTAGGAAGCTGCGGACTTCTGATGGTGTTGTAGGTCTCGGCCAATTCTTTACTGCATCGATCTTCTGAGTGTCGACACTAATACCCTCATCAGATATCACATGGCCAAGGAATGCTACTGAGTTCAGCCAGAATTCACATTTGGAGAGCTTAGCATATAACTTACGATCCTGAAGCGTCTGTAATACTATCCGCAAGTGGCCCGCATGTTCCACCTCCGAACGAGAATACACTAGAATGTCATCAATGAATACAATCACGAACACATCAAGATAGGGCCTGAATATAGTATTCATGAGATCCATAAAAGCTGCTGGGGCATTTGTTAGCCCGAACGACATCACCAAGAACTCAAAGTGCCCATATCTTGTCCGGAAGGCCGTCTTTGGAATATCCTTCTCCCTAACCCTCACCTGATGATACCCTGAACGTAAATCAATCTTAGAGAAATACTTGGCACCCTGGAGTTGGTCAAACAGGTCATCAATTCTTGGAAGTGGATACTTGTTCTTTATAGTAGACTTATTCAACTGTCGATAGTCGATACACATCCGTAACGACCCGTCTTTCTTCCGCACGAATAGGACTGGTGCACCCCAAGGTGAAGTGCTAGGCCTAATAAAGCCCTTATCCAGCAAGTCCTTCAACTGCACCTTCAACTCTCGCAACTCTGCCGGGGCCATTCTGTATGGAGGAATAGAGATCGGTTGAGTGTCAGGCAACACATCAATGCTAAAATCAATCTCCCTTTCAGGAGGAAGGCCCAGGAGTTCATCTGGGAAAACATCTGGGAATTCGTTAACCACAGGGATTGATTGTAAAGTAGGTGGTTTCGCCTCCGCATCCCTAACGCGAACGAGATGATAAATGTAACCTTTTGAGATCATTTTCCTTGCCTTAAAATAGGAAATAAACCTACCTTTCGGCGTAGCAATGTTCCCTTTCCATTCAATGACGGGTTTGGAACCTAACCATCTTCGTACGACAGTCAACATTTGCATAGCATGAGGCCAATCAGTCCATTCCCATTATCACATCAAAATCAACCATTTCTAACTCAAATAAATTTGCCGAGGTTTGACGACTACAAATCATCACAGTGCAACCTCTATATACCCTTCTAGCAATCACAGAATCTCCTATCGGAGTAGATACCGCAAGGGGTTTACTTATCAATTCAGGTTCAATGCCAAACTTATTAGCCACAAAGGGTGTAACATATGATAATGTAGATCCCGGATCAATCAGCGCATATACATCATAAGAAAATACAGATATAATACCTGTAACAACATCTGGAGACGACTCGAGGTCCTGTCGACCTACTAGAGCATAGGTTCGATTTTGAGCACCACTCGAACTCGGCACTGCACCTCTACCCCTACCACGACCTGTCGACTACTGAAAACCCCGTGCTGGAGGTCGAACTGATGAGGAAGAACCAGACACAGATCCAGTCGGCTGAGCCATACCATCACCTCCTCTATTAGGACAATCCCGCATCATATGGCCAGGCTGCCCGCACGAATAGCATGCATCAGAACCTCGACGACACAGTCCAAAGTGGGCCTTGCCGCACTGATCACAATGTGGTGTTAGGGGTATCATCTGACTAGTATCCCTGTGATGTTGCGAGCCAGATGCCCGCGAACTCTGACCTGGACCAGAATAGGATCGATCATATCGAGGCCTCTGAAACTGTGGAGGAGCACTAGCTACAGGTGGCGCCGAACTCCTCGAAAACTGTGGCCTGATGCGGCCTCTGAAGTCATCATAATACCCTGCAAATCTCGCCCTCTTATGCTGGCCTCTATTCTGCTCCCGAACTGCCCTCTGCTGGCGCTTACGATCCTCTAGGGTCTGGGCATAAGCTTGAATACGGGAAATATCCATGCCCTCCACCAAAGAGGCTGTCGTACACTCATTTATTAGATGTGGTCCCAACCCATTCACGAACATATGCACCCTATCACTCATCTCGGCCACCATATGGGGAGCATACCTTGCCAAAGAATCAAACTGCATACTGTACTCTCGCACACTCATATTACCTTGTCTAAGGTTCAAGAACTTATCAGCTCTAGCTCGTCGTATCTCAACTGGCAAGTAGTGACGAAGAAAGGCCTCAGAAAATTCCTTCCACACAGCTGGAGGAGGGTTCGGACCCCTGGATCTCTCCCAACTATCATACCAGAGAACCGCTAAATCCCGTAGCCGATAAGAAGCTAACTCTACTGCCTCTGTATCACTAACATGCATAACCCGAAGTGTACGATGAACCTGGTCAATAAAAGTCTGTGGGTCCTCCTTGGGGTCTGATCCGGTAAACACTGGAGGGTCTAAATGAATAAAATCACGAACTCTTGTACTAACTGGTTTCTCAGCAGCACCTGTATTCTGCCTCTGAGCCTGAGCAGCTACCAAGCTAGTCAATAACTGCAAAGCACTCTGCATATCCTTGTCTGGAGTGCCAGACGGAGGAACTGGAGGCACTGGGTGCTTTCTAATACCCTCTGGAGGAGATGGAGTAGATAAGGTATGAGAGGGCATCTCACTTTGAGCCTCACTTTGTCCTGCTCTGACTTGGGGCACCTGACTGGTACCCTCTTCCGCTGCTGTATCAAGCCGTCTACTAATCGTTTGCTTCCTAGTCGAAGGCATCACTGAAAAAAAACAAGGTGAATATTAGAGACGAACACTTACGACTCAACTCTACGCACGATCTAGATTCAGGAAGAAGGTAACAACCCTAGATGTCATGTAGCCTCCTGATTATAAATGTGGCGCGCTACACATCCATAATCAAGACTCTACTAGACACGGCTCATAGACAACCCCTAGGACAGACTTGCTCTAATACCAAGTTTGTCACGACCCAAACTGAAGGGCCATGACTAGCACCCGACCACACTTGCCGAGCACCAACGTACATTTCATCTAACCTTCGTTATTATCTTTTAAGGCTAAAGAGATCAATATAAATGGTAGACCTAGATCATGGACAACCAGCAATAAAATATGACGACATGAACATACATAGCAGGGGATGACCAGACAATCAAGAAACTACATATAAGGTATGAGCTACCACGCTACTATGAAAGACTATACAACAAAAACTAGCCGACAAGGCATACCAAACTATACATGAGCCGACACCTGTCTATGAGCCTCTAAAAGAACATAAGTGTTGCAACATAGCCGGAACAGGGCCCCGACATACCCATAATGTCTATAACAAAAATTGCATACCAAGACCAAGGCAAGTCCGGAGAAGGGATCTCGCCAATCACCGCTGAACTGGACAGTCTACTGTGGTGGGAGCTGCACCTGTCTGTCTATCAGGACCTGCAGCACGACATGCAGCGTCCACAAATAAAAGGACGTCAGTACGAATAAAGTACTGAGTATGTAAAGCAAGGAACCATAAATACGATCAGTAATGTAAGCAAGGATAAAGAATATACCACCTGTAACATCTTAGTACCTCTGAGGGCTACTTACATGAAATGCATGATACATATGTATAAATACATAAACCTTTAAAGCATTCGCCTCTGTGGGCATCATCATCATCATCATATCGTACCCGGCCATAATAGGCTCGGTAGAATCGTACCCGGCCACGTGGAGCTCGGTAAAACCCAACTGATCAGTGGTTGCACAATAGGTGCCGTACCCGGCCAACTATAGCGTGGCTCGGTAGAGTAAAATAGATACATATATATAATGCATGATCGACTCATGGAATCACATTCTAAACCTTTCGGAGTGACGTAAGGTCGGTATCCTCTGTACACGTTATTAGGACTAACTCTTCACTATGAACCTTATAAGAATCAGGAAGTACCAACAACATTGATAACATAAGACTAAGAGAATCAACATTAACATCAATCGTTCCATAAGAGGGAAAACAATGTAAGTACTGCTAGCTTCTAGGAGTAGAGTATCTTGGAAGATCGTTCATTACATTATGTACAATCGGAGTCGTGCAAAAGAAGGAAAGGGATAGCCTCACATACCTTGTATATACTTCCCCAATCTCAAGCTATGCAATTGTCAAAACTCCTTAGTCTACAATAAGAGAAACGATACTATCGTTATCATTTAAGCGTCATAACTATTATATATCGACCACAACCTATTTTACGATGAAACGGACAGCACCTCCCCTATATATATGACCTCACACCATTCAAAATAGTCACCAAACAGCCCAAACAACATCAATAATAAACATATTGAGCCTCCCAATATAGTCCACACACAGCCTAATCACTCCATACATACGACGACCACCATAGTCGTGTCAAACAATCTGGAAATGTTACGAATAACTATCAGCCCATAACCCTACATATATATGGTGTTTCCCCACACCCTTCCTCCTCCAAAACTCCACAAGATAGTAGTAAAATACGCAGCCCAACAACAACGCAAAACAGTCCACAAAACAATAACATTACTACCAAACCTTTCGATATATATCTCACAAGTTCTAGCTTCAATGGCTTAGCCGCAACTTGGATAATCTTAAATACATATAGAGTAAGAGGTTCCTTACCTTTATACAGAAAGAACAACTCCAATTTGACCTTAAATTTTCATGAAATATCCCTCCAATGCTGCCACACAACAAAAAAAATGAAACTACCGATCAATTAGTGTTTTTCGGCACTAGAATCACTTTAGAAGGCTTGAAATCACCTAGGATTGATATTAATAACATGAGGGAGTATTTACAGAACATAAACCCTTTAAAATAACCTCCCACACGGGCTGGAACGACACAAAAATGAGCAACAACAAGAAGAACAAGAGACTTACTAGCGCCACGGAATTCCCGACACTTGATTTGTGTTGTTTGCCCTTTTTTGGGTCTTGAATCTTGAGAGAACCTTGAGAGGATGTTCCTAGGGTTCTAAGGTCTGAAAATAGTGAAAAGAAATGACTTAAAACGGGTTGTAGTCATCCTATATAGGTCCAAATATCTTAAACCGACTTAGTGGGCCCCATAGAGAGGTGCTTGGCGCAGTCTCGCGAAAACGCGAATATCTCTCTACTCCGAGATCGTATCGATGAACAGTTTAATGCGTTGGAAACTAGACTCATAGATCTTTAATTTGGTGGGTAGATCACCCCGTAATTCCTTGTAAATTATGAGAAAAGATTAGAAATATTTGACCTAATGTTTAAGTAAAATTATGAACCTAAGTTGCGACAACTTTTGTCGACTTTTGTTTCATAACTCGTTTGACTTCAAGACTTATGATACGGATATTATATGATTAAAATACCTTAATAAATGACCTCTTGAGTGTATTAAGCACCGCTAGATTACCTGAAAATACGAGTTACAACATCCTTGATTCGTTTAATTTCTAATACTGGTTAATCACCCTTATACACTCTTGTATCACTTAAGACCAATAGGATTGACTTCTTATCATCTCAAAGATAATTCCTTCTTGGATTTATGTTAACTAATATATGGCATGAACTAACACATGTGGATATGGGTTGTAACAATATGTATGTTTATTATTAAATTTTACGTGATTTTAGCAGTAAAATTAAAGATGCATTATATATCTCTATCTCCAACTTTTTTTTTCCTTTTCAATCCTAAACAAAGAAACATCAGCATATCTACCATTCTTGCACCGGCCTAGCTTGATCCATAAATATATAATCCTCACCATCCGACCTTCGGCCTCTCTCAGTCATCAACCTCACAGCCAGTCGGGCATTTTAGTGAAAAGTCAGGGAACTCAGCCCAAACAATTTTCATATATTTGAAAGTAGAGTAATGAAACTGAATCAAACGATAAACAAGTAAAAATCATCACTGAGGATATGCTTTCAAATCAAAATAGTGTGAGGATAATAGTAAAATACCCCTGAGGGTCCAAATAGTACGACACAAGGCCTCAAACATGGCATTTAGCCCAAGTTAACAAAATTATTTCTAAACACATAGATTTCATATAGAGTTTATCAACATATGCAACTCTACAGTTGCCACGGGATGGACCAAGTCACAATCCCCACGGGTGCACACCCACACGTCCGTCACCTAGCATGTGCGTCACCTCATTTATCAAAATAGTATGGATTTTCGGGGTTTCATAACCTCAGGTCTAGATTTACAATCATTACTTACCTCAAATCGGACGAAAATCTACTCCGCAATGTCCTTGCCTCTAGACCTGACCTCAAATCGCTGTGAATCTATCCAAAATCAGAATTATAACATCAATACATGCCAAAGGAACAAAGCCCATGCGAAAATTATCAAATTAACTCAAAAAATCCTGAAATTGGTCAAACCCGAGCCCCGGACCCACATCTCGCAATACGATAAAAATCACAATAGTAGAATCCTTAACCTCTCACGAGTCTATAAATACAAAATTCATCAAAATCGGACCTCTAATGGCCCCTCAAATCCCCAATTTGAACTCTCCAATTTCAAGTCTTAATTTCCCAATTTTTCACCCCCAATCTTTTCATTTTCCATGTTTAATCAACTGAAATTCATCATAGATACGAGTATTAAGTTCAAAAATCTTACCTCAACAAGTTTCCCCTTGAATCCCTCTTCAAAACCCTCCAAAAGCTCTAATCCCGTTTCAAAAATGGTGGAAATGGGCAAAAATTCGCGAAGGATTTAATTTATACCTTCTGCCCAGGCAGTTCCGCACCTACGGCCCAAATCACGCTTCTGCAGACCACATCTGCGGTCAAAATAACCGCATCTATGGTTTTTCATTGGGACCTCAACCAAAAATGCGAACAAGTCACATATCATCATTCAAAATCATACCAACCCTCGGGACACTCAAAACAACGTCGAAACACCAAATCACCCTCAGATTCAAGCCTAAGGATTTCCAAACTTCTGAATTCCGCAACCGATCCAAAAACCTATCAAACCTTTTCTGAATGAGCTCAAATTTTTCACACACGTCACAAATGACACAACGGACCTACTCCAATTTTCGTAATTCCATTCTGACCCCGATATCAAGATTTCCACTGTCGGCCGAAAAATGCGAAATTTCCAATTTCGCCAATTAAAGCCTAAATCTACCATAGACCCAAAATTACATTCCGAACATGCTCCTAAATCCAAAATCACCTAACAAAACTATCCGAACCATCAGAATTTACATCCGAGAACTTCTACATATAAGTCAACGTCTGGTTGACTTTTCCAACTTAAACTTCCAAATAAGAGACAGTGTCTCATTTCACTCCATGACCATTCCGAACACAGAACAACCATACAATATGATGGAATACAGCTGAACAACATATAAAGAAGCAAAAATGGGGAGAACGAGACTGTAACTCATGAAATGATCGGCCAGGTCGTTACACAAACTTTTAAATAATAAAATAAGTATTTTAAGACCTAGACTAAAACTTTTAAACTTAAAAGTTTAAAGTGTTAAATTTGAAATTTGAATCTGAAATTTTAAAAATTGAAATTAAGTGGCAGTTGTCTCATTTCCTCACTTCTTTCTAATTCATTCACTTCAAGACTGGTTCTGAATGTCGCGTAACATCATCTTCAACCAGCCTCCACCATACTTTCGGTGCGTCCACTAAAGAATTGCTTAAACACTAAACTGTTGCTTATATACGTTTATTAAAAAACTGACATTCATTCATTATTATTAGTTCAGCGTGAAACTAACAAATAGACATGTGCCTAAGGCGGCATGTAAGCAAATTGTTCATGCTAAGAGAAGAGGAGAGATGTTCGCAATTACTACCACGAGAAAGTCGTCCCCTATCTTCTAAAGTTGCCCCCTATAAATTAATTAATAAGTCTGATACGTACAGATCAAACTTCAAAGGCTTTCATTTCATATTCTCATTGCATAATAATACTTCATATTAATTTGCAATTTCTATTTTGTTTCTATTTTTATTTTTGAACTTGCAAATTAAAAGTTTACAACAATTATAAAAAGTAAGAAAAAGTGTATCACATGCTTTGCATTATTCTTGCAAGTTCTTCCATGTCTACATGAGGTTCTTGATTTCCGGCATTACTTTAATCGAAACCATAACCTATCATATCTCTAATTTCTTGGTCTTCCGGTTCATCTACCTCTTCATGCCCTTGATTTTGTCGTTCTGATCTTATCCAATCTCTGAAGTACACTAGAACTTCCAAAGGGTTGCTACCTAATGAGTGAGGATATCTCCTAGCTGCTGCTTTACTTGGCTAAATGCGCTCTCTGATGCAACTATTGAAATCGGCACATTTAGCTCGTCTCGAGAAATTGATTTGAGTTGGTAATCCACCAAGCCAGCGGTAGAAATTCCTTTGTGCGAGGCTCTATTGCCATTTGCAAGTAGAATTGGAGCTCATCAATATTCCTGTTACTTGGGTCGTTGATGCTTTTCTAGTGTAGACCAAATTAAATAATCTTCAACACCATCATTATCCTCCATAGCACCGGAAGCAGATGTAGAAACTGAACTTGAAGGAATATTTGTATTTGCATCTACAACAGAAGAAGAACCAACAATGTTAGCAAAATAATTATATAAAGCTTGTAAATGTTTGTGTAGATCAGAAATGCAAGTGTCAATATCATGGGTTTCAGTTGGTCCAATATCCATATTAGCATATAAACCAGTGATTAATTGGTGACAAGTAGCCATTTTGATATAAGGGTTTAAAATAGCACCAATTAGGCAAATAGGGGGAATGGGATATATATCTTTCTTAATTTATCTAGCATAGATTCAACAACAAAACTATATCCTTCTTTCTTCTTGAAATTATGAAGTAAAAGAAAAATTTCAGCTATATGTACTAAACCATTTGCAATAGTAGGATCATAATCTCCAGAAAACTCAAGTGCAGCTACATAAATTTTATGTATATTTTTTACAACATCTTCAATGACATTCCAAGTACTAGATTGATAGCATCCTAGGAAGCTATCATTCTATTCAAGGACAGGTATGAAGCTTTTGAATCTCAAAGATGGCCTTTAATAAGATGTCAAGCTAAAGAATTACAAAACAAGATCATTAGACTTCAAGTGCAAATGAAGAAGTTATTAATTGGGAGGAAGAGCTCAAGGATAAAGGATGTGAATTGGCTAGGTGATAGCATCAAGGACAAGGATAGAGTTTTGGAAGCTCCAAGGTCATATACAAGATCTCAAGCTAAAGAGTTGCAAACTAAGGTTGCTAAACTTCAATGGAAAATAAAGAAGCTTTTAATTGTAGAGGAAGAGCTCAAGCCCAAAGGAGATGAATTGTCCAAGTTTTACAATTATTTGGTAGTACAAATTGAAGTCCAAGAGAAGGAAGATTGGGTTACCAAATCAGCCCTTGAAGTCCACCAATAGGGCTCAAAATGACCTTAAAAGAGGTCCAAAAGGGAGTGTTTCAAAAGGAGCCCAATTGGAGTCCAAACCAATGGCCCAAACTAATAGTTTTAAGACCCAAATCTGCCCCAAAAGGATTTGGCCGCCCCCCACTTAATTTTGATGGCTTTTGTTACCCCTTAGGAGCCACCTACCTAAGTTTGATGGCTATTGTGACCCCTAGCAGCCCCCTACCTAATTTAGATGACTTTTTAGCAACCCCCTACATTATTTTAAGTGCTTTTAACTCCTATAAATAAGGAGTTCTTCTCATTCATAAGACACTACATTTATTGATTAAGTATATCATACTTTGAGAGTTCTTTTGAACCTCTGTTACTTGTGCTTTGAGATTTATCTTTCAACCTTTACTAGTTCTTAGTTCAAGGTAGTAAGATTACTTCTCTTTTATGATATTTTTGATTCCTTTGTGGTATTCTTAGAAGGCGATTAATACTAGTTATTAATTGTTATCTCAAGTTACTCGTAAAGTGGTCAAGATCCGAATCTATTGTTTTGATTTGCTTTTTAAGTAAAGGCGTTTGATTTCTTCCATAAATCAAGACGTTGTTACTTTGATCTTGTCAAGGCTATAGAACTTGTGTTCTTGGAAGTTCTTGGAATTCTTTCCTTGAATTCTTCCCATATCCTTTATTTTCATCTCTTTAATTCTAGTTTTTCAATTCCTTGTTGTTATTGCTTCCACATTTACTTCTCTAATTCTTACTCTAATTTGGATTCCCGACCCAGTTGTTATCATAGATGTTAACAAACGATTAGGATCGGTACAGTGAGAATTAGGAACTTCAGTTATTGGTATTCTATATTTATAACAAAATCTTAAGAATAAATATGTTACATCCCATATTTTCGTACGTAAGAGTACGTCGTAAGTCAATTGATGTAAGCTAAAAAAATGAGATTGTCATTGAAAGTACATAACGTAAGTTTATCAAGTTATCTTGGAGGTTACAAATCTTTAATATCATTAATAACAAGTACCAAAAGGGTTGGAAAGCTTAGACGCTAAACGAATTGAAGAAAATAAGTTTCGTCGAAAGTCGACAAGTTTGGAATATTATAACATATACTTTTAGGGTGAGACTAGGGTGATTAAAATG
Organism: Nicotiana tabacum; assembly: GCF_000715075.1. Classification (NCBI taxonomy): domain Eukaryota; kingdom Viridiplantae; phylum Streptophyta; class Magnoliopsida; order Solanales; family Solanaceae; genus Nicotiana; species Nicotiana tabacum. Next base: position 132,712,857 of record NC_134101.1, on the reverse strand, counting down.
ATAAGGAGGTTAAGTTATGAGTTATTTTAGTAGTATGATAGTCGTGTGTTATGTTTTTAAGTCAAGCGAGTTGTGGAACAAAAGTTGGCAAAGGTCATCACAAGTTTCATTCATAATGTGCTGAAATTTAGGCCAAATGTAGCTGCACTTTTCTCCTAATATACTTGGAATAAAGGGATGATCTACATATCAAATTGAATATCTACGAGTCTAGTTTCTAACGCATTAAACGGTTCATCAATACGATATCGGACTAGAGAGATATTCACGTTTTTGCGAGACTACGCAAGCAGCTCCCATGGGACCCACAAAGTCAGTTTAAACTTCAGCTTGTATTTAAGTCATTTATATGTCATTTTAACTCATGTTTCTCACCCACAACAGTTCCTAAACCCTCCTAAATGCTCTCCAAGGGTTCCTCCATGATTCTAGGGTGAAAACCTAAGATAAAATCATGAATCCAACGCTAGAAATCCCGTGGTGCTTGCTAGATCGTAGTTCTTCATCTTGTGGCTGGTTTGGAGGGTTCTTCAAAGGTAAGTGATAACTATGGATTCTAGCCTATTTTATGCTCCTTTTTTCTTAGGTTTAGGATTAAAAGTGTGTACAAGTATTCCCGAAAGCTAACTTATTGTGCTTGTTTGCAGTGTTTGGTCAAAAAGAGACAAGGAAGTCATAACCAGCTCAAAAAGAAGTGAAACCTGCACAAGTTAGAAGTTGAAATCAAAGGGCGCTGACAACGAGAAATAGCAGCGGGCGCGGAGGGCCTACCGCTGAGGCGGTCCTGATGCCACTTTTTGCGGATTGAGGAATCAGAGAAGTGTTCTTGAAGCCTAATAAGTTACTGCTGCCCCCGGTGAAATTGCGGGACAACGGTGTCATCTGATGTGGCCGCGGTCCAGTTCTCGCCCTCAGCGGAAGTGAGAATCAGAGAACTAAGTTTGGAGCTCAAAATTGAAGACCGCGGTCCGCGCACATATTTCACGGCCGCGGTTGGAGGAGCACTGAGCTGGTAGATTTTTCGCTCTCAGCGGACTCAGAGTTCAGAACCAGCTAAAAAGAGAAGAACCGCTGTCTGCGCTTGCTTTTGCGCGGCCACGGTAGTCATAGAGCTGAGGCGACCTATTTTTCGTTATCAGCGGAATATCCGTAGGGGCAATTTTGTTCGAAAAATTTAGCTGTGGATAAATAGTTATTTTTCTGATTTTTAGAGCATATGTTGTTTGGTGGAGCACGTGAATAGCCATTTTTAGCCTTTTTGAGTAATTTTAGAACATCTTTAGCAATTAATCATAGATTTTAATCTTGTAATTACTTTTCATGGCTTATATTTCATCTCCATCTTTGATTTCTTCTTTGATTATGAGTAGCTAAACCCACTAGCTAGGATTGTGACCCAACCCTAGTGTGGGTATTTAATGGGTCTTCAATTTTAGGGCTTAAATGTTTATGGGTTAATGATATTTAGCTTGATTTATGCTTTAATTGTTGAAATGGTGGTTGCAAACAATGATTTGTGCCTTTTTGACTTAGGCTCTTCTTGAGAAAGAGAGACTAAGTCTATGAAATTCAGGCTAAAGAGTTAAACCTAGAGATAGTAATACCTGATTTGAGCCAATTTTGCTTGCATTATTTAAACACCCAATTGGGCTTAAGAAAGCCAATTAGGGCAAAGTCAGTCAAAATACCGAGAGGTATAGAGTGAGTAACTATGTACAATGGTTATATCATGATCCCAATTACAACAAGTTTGCCCTAAGTTTTAGACCCTGTTAGATATTGACCTAGGTGTAAGTCACTTCCCTAGTGTCTTTTTAACAATTGAGAAAACCTTACAAAAATATCATACTTAGCTTATTTTCATTCTTCATTAGTGTTAAAAGTAGAATACTAACCAAACAAAGCATGATTGGAAGTGTAATTAAGAGCATCGCACATAGCTAGATTAGATAGAAACCCAATTCCAAACCAATATTAGCTCTTTGTGGATTCGATCCCGACCTTTCGGGTAAAATCTGCATCGACCACTCTTTCCATTTTATAGTGGTATAGGGTTGGAGCCGATCACTTTTTAGCATCGTTGCCAGGGAGCTAAACGGTTTTGGCTATCTATCTGACTAGTTTTGTGTCTTGTTTCTCTTTCCTTCTGTTTTAATAACTTGTGAGAGTCAATTGATTCAGGTACAACATGGCAAACAATGATCCTCTTGGAAATGTTCTCCCGAGGGAGTAGGTAGATGATAATGGCGAAGATGAGGTGCCTCTAGTACCGGACAAAGAAGAGGCCGCCAGACCAATGGAAATATTCTAGACCCTGCCCCGCCTCCTCCAAGAGTCACTCCTCGGGTGCTTCCAAATGAAAGATATGCAAGTGCAATTGTCCCACCCCGGATCCGGGTAGGCAATTTCCAAATTACAAATGTGATGTTGACTTTATTGGAGCAGTGAGGCTACTTCACAGGTGCTCCCCATCAGAATGCATATAAACATCTTAAAGGCTTTGTGGATACCTATTGGGGAAGCAAACAGACGAATGTGTCGGAGGATGCATTGAGATTGAGATTGTTCCCTTTTTCACTTAGAGGGAAAGCTTGGATTGGCTCGAAAGACTTCCCAACCATTCCATTACTACGTGGGATGAATTGGCAGACAAGTTTATAGCTAAGTTTTTCTCGCCTGGGCATATGGTGACATTGAGAGATGAGATTTTGGCCTTCAAATAGGAACCTAATGAACCACTTCATGAGATATGGGAAAGGTATCGGACAATGGTGAAAGAATGTCTGAACAATGACATGACCGAAGCAATGATCCAGTAGACATTCTACCGTGGCATTAACATGACCAATCAATGTGTAGTGAACCAGCTAGCAGGGGGAAATTTTATGAACACACCTTATGCTGAGGCGTGTGAGATCTTGGATGAGATGGCAAATACTTCCTAGGCTTGGCAAAGTCAAGCTAATGTGCCACAGGGTGATCCCACTGCCATTCACCAACATAAAGAGCTCCACGACCATGGCCAGGCAATAGCAGAGTTAACTACAACAATGAACCAGTTAGCAAAAGCTCAATTGCAGCAAGTTCAAGCGCCGGGACAAGTAAATTCTATGGAAGGTGTTAACATGTTGGTCAATAAGAGGCAACAAAGAGGTCAACAAGGTCAAGGTAGTCCGGATCAATATGAGCAGGGTAATGGTGGTTTCAACCAAGATGATGGGTATGATGAGCAAAATGAAGAAGTCCAGTGCGTGAACAATTACCAAGGACAAAGGGGCAATGCTTCTAACCAACACCAACAATGGAGATCCTAAGGAAACTGGGAAAATCAAAACCAATAGGTAAATAGCAACAAGGGGAACAACAATTAGAATTGGGGCAATCAGAACAACTAGGGCAACTGGAATGACAACAACAACAACTGGGGAGGAAACAACAACCAAGAGGGTTGGAATAATGGGAATCAAGGAAATCGGGGGCAAGGCTTTCAAAGACCTCCAATGTATCAACAACCAAACAACCCGCCTCTATTATCGTCCCAAGGTCCTAGCTTGTCAAACAATAAGATGGGAAGGATCGAGATGATGTTTGAACAAATGATGAAAAAGAATGCCGACTCTGATGCCCAGTTGGCATCCCATAATACTTCAATCTGAAACTTGGAGGTTCAACTTGGCCAGATTTCGCAATCTTTGAATACTCACCCTAAAGGGGCTCTACCTAGTGATACGGTAGTAAACCCGAAGGGTGGGAAGAATACCGGGCATGCAATTGTGGAGATTACAAGAAGCAGTAGAGGTGGTGAAGTGAATACCTTCAAGCAAAAGGAAGTTGTGATTGATGAGGTTGAAGTGCATGATGATGATGTTCCTATAGTTGATGAGCAAGTGAGTGAAGAGAATTTGAATGCAGAAGTGAGAATTAATATACATGATAATGAGATGGAGACTCAAGATGACGTGAACCCGTCTATGGAACATGTAATAGACATACCGAAAATGGTAGTGCCCAAGGATAAGGTTCCCGTGCCAAGGCCTCCTCCACCTTACCCTCAAAGACTTGCAAATAAAAAGAATGAAAACCAATTTAAGAAGTTTATTGAGATGATGAAAAGCTTGTCGATCAATGTTCCTTTGGTGGAAGCTCTTGAACAAATGTCGGGTTATGCCAAGTTCATGAAAGACTTGGTGACTAAAAAGAGATCTATGGATTGTGAGACCATCATAATGACTCATCAAATAAGTGCAATTTTGCACTCGATGGCTCCAAATCTTGAAGATCCCGGCGCTTTCACCATTCCATGTACCATTGGGAGTGCGGATTTTGTAAAGGCATTGTGTGATTTGGGAGAAAACATAAATTTGATGCCTTACTCCATGTTCAAAACTTTGGGTATTGGTCAACCAAAAGCTACTTCAATGAGATTGCAAATGGTGGATAGAACAATGAAGAGGCCGCTTGGTATTATTGATGATGTTCTTGTTCGGGTGAACATGTTTATTTTGCCTACTGATTTTGTGATTTCAGACTGCGAAGTCGACTGTGAGGTGCTGATAATATTTGAAAGACCTTTACTTGAATTAGGGAAGGCATTGGTTAACGTGGAAGCAGGGGAGCTCATCTTCCGGTGGGTGACGAAAAAGTTGTCTTTCATGTGGGTAAAATCAATGAGGCAGCTGAATAGTACTAAAGTTTGCGCTTTTGTGGATCTTGTCACCGAGGTAATAGTTGATGACACTAGTGGCATGATCAATGTGGAGGATTCTTTAGAAGCAGTATTGTTGAACCTTGATGTAAATGAGGAGTAAGGTCGGGTGGAGTGTGTCAATGCTTTGCATGGAATGGGTTCTTATTCCTATGAGCCTCATAAGTTGTCTTTGGATCTTGAGAATAGAAAGACTCCACCAACAAAGCCCTCAATTAAAGAACCTCCCGTTTTGGAGTTGAAGCCTTTGCCCTCACACCTTAGGTGTGAATTGTTAGGCCCTAGTTCAACTTTCCCTATTATTCTTTCGTCTTGTCTTACTAACGTGCAGGTAGATGCAACAGTGGAGGTGCTCCAAAGAAGGAAGAAGGCAATTGGATGGACTCTAGCTGATATTCTGAGAATAAGCTCCGCCTTTTGCATGCACAAGATTATACTTGAAGATGATGCCAAGCCCTCTGTGGAACATCAAAGGAGGTTGAACGAGGCTTTGCAAGAGATTGTCAAAAAGGAGGTGATCAAGTGGTTATATGCAGGGGTTGTGTACCCCATCTCGGATAGTTCTTGGACTTCGCCGGTGCAATGTATGCCAAAGAAGGGTGGTATGACTGTGGTTCCCAATGAGAAAAATGAGTTGATTCCCACCAGGACTATCACCGGATGGAGGGTGTGCATGGAGTACCGCAAGCTGAATAAAGTGACCTGCAAAGATCATTTTCCATTACGCTTGCTTGACCAAATGCTAGGTAGACTTGCTAGGCGTGCCTTCTACTACTTTCTAGATGGGTACTCAGGTTACAACCAGATCTTGATTGCTCCAGAAGACCAGGAGAAAACCACCTTCACATGTCCGTATTGCACTTTTGCATTTTCTAGGATGCCATTTGGTTTGTATAATGCACCGGCTACCTTCCAGCGGTGTATGATGGCAATATTTACCGACATGGTGGAGGAATTCTTGCAAGTGTTCATGGGTGATTTCAGTTTATTGGTGACTCCTTTGATGAGTGTTTGAAGAATCTTGACAAAGTGCTAGCCCGGTGTGAAGAGCAAATCTTGTGCTTAACTGGGAAAAATGCCACTTTATGGTCGAAGAGGACGTTTTTCTCGGCCATAAGATCTCAAAGGACGGAATAGAGGTGAAAAGGCGAAAATTGAAGTGATTTCAAAGTTTCCTCCTCCTACTTTAGTCAAGGAGGTTAGGAGTTTTCTTGGGCATGCGGGGTTCTACCGAAGATTCATCGAAGACTTTTCTAAGGTAGTGAATCCTTTGTGCAAATTATTGGAAAAGGATGCAAAGTTTGTGTTTAATGATGAATGCATGAAGGCTTTCGAACTTCTCAAATACAAATTGACAACCACTTCCATTATTACCGCACCCAATTGGAGCTTACCTTTTGAGCTCATATGTGATGCAAGTAATGTTGTGGTAGGAGCGGTTTTGGGTTAAAGAGTAAACAAGATGTTTCACCCGATGTATTATGCAAGCAAAACGATGAATGATGCTCAAGTTAATTACACGGTGATAGAAAAAGAGTTGCTAGAAATTGTGTTTGTAATGGAGAAATTTAGGCCTTATCTCATGGGTGCCAAGGTGATAGTTCATACTAACCATGCAGCACTTTGCTACTTGATGACAAAGAAGGATTCTAAGGCTCGGTTGATGAGATGGGTTCTATTGCTCCAAGAGTTTGACCTTTAGAGTGTTGATCGAAAAGGGAGTGAAAACCAAGTGGCAGACCACTTGTCTCGCTTGGAGGAGGAGGAGAGGCCCTGTGATGGCCTCAAAATTAATGATTCATTCCCTGATGAGCAACACTCCTCTCCGTATCTGTGAATAGTATGTCTTGGTTCGCAGATGTTGCCAACTTTCTTTAACCGGTATTGTTCTGTGTGAGCTCTCTTTAAACAAAGGAAGAAGCTTAAACGGGATAGCTTGGACTACTACTAGGATGAGCTTATTTGTTTAAAATTTGTAATGATGGTGTGATCCATATATGTGTTCCGGAAGTGGAGCAAATGAGTATTCTAGATGCTTGTCATTCCTCTCTCTCTATGGTAGTCATTATAGTGGGGCGAGGACAGCTTCAAAGGTGTTTAGCTGTGGATTTTATTGGCCTACATTGTACAAGGATGTTGGTGAGCTTGTGAAGTGATGCGATGAGTGTCAGAGAGCTGATGGAATTTCAAAGAAGGATGAAATGCCTCTCACCACTATTCTTGAAGTTGACATATTTGACATGTGGGGCATTGACTTCATGGGACCTTTTGTGAGTTCATGTGGCAACACGTACATTCTAGCGGCCGTTGATTATGTTTCCAAGTGGGTTGAGGCCATGGCTTTACCCAACAACGAGGCCCGGAGTGTGGTGGCTTTTCTCAAGAAGAATATCTTTACTCGGTTTGGCACTCCTAGAGTAATCATCAGTGATGTGTGTTCTCATTTCTACAATAAGGCATTTGACACTTTGCTTGCAAAGTATGGTGTCAATCACAAGGTTTCAACCCCTTACCATCCTCAGGCTAGTGGGCAAGTTGAGGTCTCCAACAAGGAGATTAAGAGCATATTGTCAAAGACTGTCAATGCAAATAGGACTGACTGGTCAAAGAAACTGGATGATGCTTTGTGGGCTTACAGGACTGCTTACAAGACTCCAATTGGTATATCTCTGTATCGATTGGTGTTTTGGAAAGCTTTCCACCTATCGGTTGAGTTAGAGCACAAAGCCATGTGGGCTTTGAAAAAGTTAAATCTTGAATGGATGTTGTAGCAAATCTCCGGGTAGAGCAACTCAATAAGCTTGATAAGTTTCGGTTTCATGCCTAATCCAGCTCGTCCTTGTATATGGACAAGATAAAGTACTTACATGACAAGTATGCCCGTAGCAAGGAATTCAAGAAAGGTGACTTGGTTCTCTTATTCAACTCCCGATTACCACTGTTCCTAGGAAAGCACAAGTCAAAATGGAGTGGACCTTTTGAGGTGGTGCTTGTAACTCCGTTTGGTGCTCTTGATTTGAAAAACAAAAATGGTGAAATCTTCAAAGTTAATGGGCACAGAGTGAAGCACTATCTTGGCAAGTTTGATGATAGCCACATGGTGGCAATGATCCATCTCAAATGATTGATGGTAACCTGCATCGTGTTGCGACATTAAATCAGGCACTTTTTGGGAGGCAACTCATGTGTTTTTCTTCTTTTTGATTTTTTTCTTAGTGTAGGATTTGTTTTTTGACTAACTGGTTGTAAGATATGTGTAGGAATTGTTGATGCAGTGTAGGACTAAGCTGGAAAATTTTGGCACAATCTGAAGTTGGACCGCTGATAGCGCTCCATTTTCCGCGGTCAGCAGTGGCCAGTTCGCAGAGGCGTAATTTGATGGCGGACGCGGGATTGAAAAGTCCAAAATGAGACTTCTCTGAAGTTTCATCTATATTCGCGGTACATTTTTCGCGGTGGCCACATGCCATTTTTCGCTCTCAACGACAGTCTCAATAAAGCAGCCCTTCTGTTCGTCAAAAGCGCGGACCGCAGTTATTTTCCGCGGCCGCATCAGGTGAATGTTGTGGGTCCCAGGGTACCTTCTATAAATAGGAGGTCATGAGACCTTTTACCGTTTTCGGTCTCTCCACTCTCAAGCAAAACTTTTCACTATTCATTTGAGCCCTAATCTGCACAAACACAATTAAAGTCCATTTATCATCACTCATTACACAACTTGTAATTTCACTCCTTCATTATTCTTTAATTTTGTACTTGTTTTTCTTTTAATTGTTAGTTTTTACTTCTTCTTCTTCTTTTCTTTTAATTTTGACCTAGGGTTCATTAGTGTTAATTAAATTAGGCTTAAATAGTTAGGGTTGATAACTTAATAGCTAGTTGGGGTTAAGAGTATAGATAATAACTACTAAATAAATGAAAAATTGAAACCCTAGGATTGCTCAAGCCGATTTTGAATTCTGTGGTCAGCGTTCATGAGATAAATCTAAGTTTGGAAGTCTTGATGATCGCGGTCAGCGGTGACAAATTTTGCTGATAGTGGCCCAACCTCCGGGGCTGCACTGCACATCTCGCGGTCAGCGGTGCGTATGTTCAGAGAAGTAAATAATATGGGTCTGCGACTGTGGTTGTTTTACTGCGGACAACGGTGCAACCTCCGTGGTCGTGCCCAATTTTCTGCTCTCAATGGGACCATAGAATCAGAGGGTGGGTAGTCTGATTCCCATACCTCCTCGGTTGTGCTACATTTTCCACAGTCAGCGGTGCTCATTCCGCGGCCGTGCTTCTTTATTTGCTGTTGGCGATTCTGAAAGTTGTTACACCACTATCAATTGTTCATATGTTTTTCTTTACTTCATTTTCTAACACCAATATTAGATCTTTCATTGACTATGTATGCAGACAATGGTTAAAACAAAAGGTGGAAATAACAAACAAAACGGGAAAGTAGAGTCCTCCCGGGGTAGGGGCAAGGACAAATCAAGTTACCCCTAGCAGTCTGGAAATCAATTGGAAAAATGCAGAAATGTATCAGTGCTGCATTCCACTCCGAGGGGAGTGAGTATGTTTCCTCCCAGGAGGCCTCAGAGAGTGAATTTGGGGCCACACATGTACCAGACTTATCGGGGAGATTTAGATTGATAGACATGCCTACACTCCCAACCTCTCCTACTGCTCATATTTCTTCTGAGTCATCTAATGGCTCAGCAGAGAGTAGTGAGTCCTCAGCATCAGCATCTCCTACAACTTCTTCACCTGGACAGGACCCCTTAGATGTAGATGCTGAGACACCTGATGATGGGGAGATGGGGGATACCTAAACTGGAGGCTTGGAGAGGACAAGAAACCCGGAGGTATGGTAGCAGAGGTTTGTCAGTAAGAAAGCATATCACAAATTCAAGGAGTGGTGGCCTCAAAGGTCACTCATACATGAGCTTTAGTTTATAAAACGAGATCTTTTGCCCTACAACCACAATGTGAAGCAGCACTTTAATGCAAGAGTGGGGTGGGAATACTTCACAAGCAGGGTGCCAAATGCTAATGAACACCTAGTCAAGGAATTTTATGCCAATGTCGCCCATATCAAAAGGGGGACATTTGTGACTAAGTTGCGGAACCTGAAGATCAAGTTTGACGGAAAGACTCTGAACGATTATATTGGTTTCAATGATGAAGATGAGTTGTGGTACTTAGAGAAGGTGGCAATGGATGAGGCGGCCCGCTATGGGTTGGCATCACTACTTGCTCTCCCGGATACTACTCCAGCTAGGTTGGCAGTAGGGTTCCCTATCTATATGAACACCCTGAACCTCGAGGCAAAGGGTTGGGAGACTTTTGTTTGCAGCAGATTAGACCCCACTACTCACGACAATGACATGCCAGTTTCCCGGGCAATTATAGTGGCGGCTATCATGGCGGGCTTCCCGATCAATTTCGGGAATATCACGTCTAGGGTGATCACCAGAGTGGTCAACGAGGGTGATAGATCCTACCCCTTTCCGAACTTCCTCACCATGTACTTGGAAGATCAGGAGGTAGAAAAAAGGGATTTTGATATCAAGGTGAAACCCAAGAAGCCCTTCTCATGGTACAGCCTTCAGGGTCCAAACAACCCAAAATCCAAGGACAAAGCTACTACTTCTACTAGCTAGTCTGAAGAGCCAGTAGTAGTGGTCACCGATCCTGAGCCTCCCACTGCCATACCACAGCCTTCTGCCGAACCTTATACTTCCAGACCTTCCTTAGTGCCCTCCTCATTAGCATACCCTTCTACTGCACATAGGCTGAAGCAGACTCTCTCCAGCATCAACAACTGGATGAAGGCAGCAACTTCTAAGTTGTTTGTACTATCCAGTCCAGTGGCAGCCCAGTCAGTTCCCGCACAGCCCCAAGTGCCAGCTTTAGTGGAAGATTCTCTCAAGGAGCTTCTGGACAACCAAAAGCTCATCATGGATGCTTAGGCAGATCAAGGTAAAACAATTAAGGATCTGAGCAAGGAAACGAAGAAGCTAAAAAAGACTCGGGCCTCAAAAGAGTTTGTGAAGTTGTTAAGAGGAGAGGTGGAGAAGATGAAGTCAGCTAGCGACCTACCATTGGAGCTATTATTATAGGACTAGATTCCAGCAGCTCAGACAGAGCAGATACCGGAGTAGGAGGCTGCTGCCGAGCCTAGGAGGAGACGATTGATTCCTCAGGCTGATAACTTGGAGATTCAGCTGGACGACCCCGAGGGAGGTGCTTCAGGCCAGCCACAGGACCCCAAGAGAGGTGATCCAGGGACCCAGCCACAGAACTCCATGCAGACAGAGGACCCATAGGGAGTTTTCTTTACTCTCTAAGCTCTTCCTTGATCTTATTTTTGCTATTAGCATTGAGGACAATGCTAGTTCTTATTTGGGTGGGTGGTCTTACTTTGATTTGTGATACTGGGATGTAAATATGACACTTATTTTTCTTTTATTGTTATTTTTCACTTTTGGTATGTATATAACTTCACCATTTATTTTACTTTTCGTTATTTTTCAATCTCGGTTTGTATATAAAGTTACTTTCTCATGTATATATTCATTTCTCTGTTATGTATATTCGTCTAAATCTCCTATTGTACATATTTAGTTTAATTTCCATATTTTACTTCATAACTTCTTTTGCAATTTTCCTTAATAGCATAGCTTCTTATTTCATTTAGTAGTTTCTTTTTCAGTTCGTAGCTTCTTATTTTTACAATTTTTTGTAATTAATAAACCTTTGGTTTTCTTAATGCCACGGTTCTTTCCAAAGGTAGAGTTTGTGTGAACCGAGTGGCTCTTCCTGGTGATGGATGGCATGGAAACCTTCTTAAGGGTTTGAGTCTATTTTCTTTTCGTTTTTGTGTAAATAGTAGCTAGTGAACAATAGTGTCTCAAGCAAAGCTTCACTTGGGCCTAACACATTTACCTTTGACCTTATGGTTAAAAATAAATTGGTGTGTATAGGATGGTGGTAGTTGTGACCTTGAGACTCTTGTGTTGACTAAACAATCATCGAGTGGTTTCTCGGAACCATTTGTGTTGCTCAAATCTTAGCTAAGGTTGTTGTGGGACCTCGACTCTGTCTCTTTAGCAATCCTATAGCTTGTGTGGTGAGGTTTTAATTTGCAAGTCCAAGTCTCGTGCCAATAAGTCTAGAACTTGCCCTCAATGTTTGTCTAGGCGAAATCCTAAGTGTAGCTCCACTTGAGAAGTGATTATAGGCTTCCCTTGATCCAAATTGAGACTTGAAAACATCCATAGCCAACAAAGAATGATATCCCTAGTCAATCCCATTGAGCCATAGCCCTTACTCTTTCAATAACCATGATACAAGCCTTTATCCATTCTAAAATGATCCTCTCTTGGCACCCGATCTTTCCTTAGCCCAAGGCAAAAGCATAAATTTGGGGGGAGAGACGAGAAATGAAAAAGTGATAAAAGGTACAAAATAAAGAAAAGGAAAGGCAAAAAGAAAAAGAAAGAAAAGCCAAAAAGTCAAAAGAAAGTGAACAATGTGGAAGAAATGAAGGGATTCAATAAAAGCAAGAAAGAGTGACAGTGTATCTCTCTAGCCCCTAAGGAAAAAGTAAATGACTTAAAGAGTCAAGAAAATGTGAGCCAAAATGAAGCAAATGAAGTGCTCAAGGAAAGATGAAACCTTCATAGACCAATATATCCTACCTTGAACCAAAAACCTTCATTACATTCCCGCAAAAGCCCTATATGGTCTTGAGTTGAGTGAGCTTACATTAGTGGTGACTCACATAAGGGGCAAGCTTATGGTACTTAGAGCAGGATTTGTGACCTTCCTTTGAGAGAGATGAGTGTGTTTTCCACAATCCTCGTTATGAGTGCTACAATCTAAAAGTGAGGTTTGATTATGGAGAGTTGAGGAGTATAAGTTTGGGTTTCACAATGATCAATGTAGTAGAAAGAGTTTCCTTGATGAGTTGAGTCAACTCTTAATGCTTTTGTGTCACATTAAAACCATGGTGCTAAAAAGGTTGTGTATTATTAATAATGCATTTGAGTTGAGGGTAATTGTTAGTCCCAATTGATTCTTGATGAGGTTACTTTAGGACAGCTGAAATTTTCCTTTCTTTTATCTTGAGGAGGTGAGAATTACTTTATTTGCTTGAGGACAAGCAAAAGCTTAAGTTTGGGAGAGTTGATAACTAGCGATTCTAGCCTATTTTATGCTCATTTATTCTTAGGTTTTGGATTAAAAGTGTGTACAAGTATTCCCGAAAGCTAACTTATTGTATTTGTTTGCAGTGTTTGGTAAAAAAGAGACAAGAAAGTCATAACCAGCTCAAAAAGGAGTGAAACCTGCACAAGTTAAAAGTTGAAATCAAAGGGCGCTGACAGCGAGAAATAGCAGCGGACGCAGAGGGCCTACCGCTGAGGCGGTCCTGATGCCACTCTCAGTGGATTGAGGAATCAGAGAAGTGTTCTTGAAGCCTAACAAGTTACCGCTGCCCGCGGTGAAATTACGCAGCAGCGGTGTCATCTGACGCGACCGCGGTCTAGTTCTCGCCTCAACGGAAGTGAGAATCAGAGAACTAAGTTTGGAGCTCAAAATTGAAGACTGCGGTCGGCGCACATAATTTCGCGGTTGCGGTTGGAGGAGCATTGAGGCGGTGAATTTTCTGCTGTCAATTGACTCAGAGTTCAGAACCAGCTAAAAGAGAAGAACCGCGGTCCCCGCTTGCTTTTGCGCGGCCGAGTAGTCATAGCACTTAGACGACCTATTTTCCACCGTCAGCAGAATCTCCATAGGGGCAATTTTGTCTAAAAAATTAAGCTATGTATAAATAGTTCTTTTTCAGCTTTTTAGGGCATCTATTGTTTGGTAGAGAACGTGAACAACCGTTTTTAGCCTTTTTGATTAATTTTAGAACATCTTTAGCAATTAATCTTAGATTTTAATCTTGTAATTACTTTTCATGGCTTATATTTCATCTCAATCTTTGATTTATTCTTTGATTATGAATAGCTAAACCAATTAGCTAGGGTTGTGACCCAATCCTAGTATGGGTATTTAAAGGGTCTTTAATTTTAGGGCTTAAATGTTTATGGGTTAGTGATATTTACCTTGATTTATGCTTTAATTGTTGAATTGGTGGTTGCAAATACTGATTTGTGCCTTTTTGACTTAGGCTCTTCTTGAGAAAGAGAGATTAAATCTAGGAAATCAGGCTAGCAAGGAATTGGGGTGCATTCAAGAGATTAATATCTCCAATTAAAGGGTTTAACCTAGAGATAGTAATACCCGACTCGAGCCAATTTTGCTTGTGATTAAACACCCAATTGGGCTTGAGAAAGCCAATTAGGGCAAAGTCACTCAAACTACCGAGAGGTATAGAGTGAGTAACTATGTGCAATGGCTATATCATGATCCGAATTACAACAAGTTTGCCCTAAATTTTAGACCCCGTTAGATACTCAACTAGGTGTAAGTCACTTCCCTAGTGCCTTTTTACCAATTGAGAAAACCTTACAAAAATATCATACTTAGCTTATATTCATTCTTCATTAGTGTTAAAAGTAGAATAGTAACCAAACAAAGCATGATTAGAAGTGTAATTAAGAACATCGCACATAGCTACATTAGATAGAAATCCAATTCCAAACCAATATTAGCTCTCTGTGGATTTGATCCCGACCTTTCGGGTAAAAGTTGCATCAACCACTCTTGCCATTCTATAGTGGTATAGGGTTGGAGCCGATCAATAATCATAACTAGACATGTGTGTAAGTAAAACATAGGGATATTTACTTCTTTAAAGAAATCTACTACAACTTTATATACATTTTGATAATTATTGACTAGTACTTTTTCAAGGCGAAATACAAGTATTTACACACAAACTTGAACACAAAAGTTGATTCAAGAAGAGAATACTACTCCTATAGTGTTGTGGTGTGATTGAGGGTTGTTGTGAGATACACCAGCTGGGGATTTCAAGTTGTATCTACTGCCTAAGGTATGTAAATCATGTTCTTGGTTGTGCTTAAGGTCAATCATGCGTTGTTTGAGTTGTTTGAGTGAAAATCTACAAGATAGTAATTGACATGACATAAGGAATCATTATCTTTTTTTGTAGGCTGTGTTGAGGCTATATATATGGTTTGTTGTGGCTAGAAATTGTTATAAATAGTTTCATTATGTTGTGTATGCTGTTGTTAAGTTTATCTATGTGATAATTCAGTGGATTGAAGAAGATAACATGAAAAATAAGATGTTGACGGTAAAGGTTAAAGTGCTAGGCGTGTGGACTATATTTGAAGATTATGCTTATGATGTTTTGTGTTGAAAATGATATGATAAGCATAAGTATGATGTTATATATGTTGTAGGAATATTAATGGAAAAGGAATTGGATTCAAACCATATTTTGTTAATCGTAAATCGAGCTTGCCGCTCAAAATGGTTGCTGAACTAATTAGAGAGCTTATTATGAATTATATTGTTGTTGTTTGGGCTGTTTGGTGACTTTTGGTAATATATGAGAGGTAGTACAAATAGGGGAGGTGTTGTCCATTTTCTTGTAAAATATTGGTTTCCAAATATGAGAGTTACAACGCTTATATAATGACGACAAAGTCGGTGTACTCATTGTAGATGCAAGAAGATCATATTGAGCTTGCTTGACGATAGGATAGAAGATTTCAAAGGTATGTTAAGGCACTTCCTTCTTTCTTTTGGCATGACCTAAAATGAAATGAACATAAACGATACACTATTTCATAACGGATCTACTCCTAGCAACTAAGGATGCACGTGTTGTTCTTTCCTTATAAAGTTATTCTAAGCAAGTATGTTTGATCATTGAATCCTATTGAGGTTCATATTGATTTTATGGATGTCAATAACATTAATCGAGGGTGCGACGACCTTATGTCACTCCGAAAGGTTTAGAACATGATTTCATGAGTCTAGCATGCATTATATATATGTATCTATTTTACTCTACTGAGCTGCACTATAGTCGGCCGGGTACGGCACCTACTGTGCAACCACTGATCAGTTGGGTTTTACCGAGATCTACATGTCGAGTACGATTCTACCGATCCTTATGATGGCCGGGTACGTTTTAACCGAGTCCTCTTCGAAAACGGGTACGATATGATGACGATGATGCCCATAGAGGTGCATGATTTTTAAACGTTTATACATATATGTATCATGCATTCAAGTCAGTATCCCTCAGAGGCACTCAGATGTTATAGGTTGTATCTTCTCTACTTCTCTTTACATTATTGTTCATATTTATGCTTTGCTGCCTTACATACTCGATACTTTATTCGTATTAACGTCCTTTTGCCTGGGGAAGCTGCATTTTATGCCCTCAGATCCCGATTGACAGGTTGACAGTCCTCCTAGTAGGCTATCAGCTCAGCGGAAGGTGATGGTGCACTCCACTTGCTCCCGAGTTGCCTATTTGGTCAGTATGCTTTGGACATGTATTGATTGGTATGGTGGGTCCCTGTCCTGACCTTTATGACGTTTATGTACTCTTAGAGGCTTGTAGACAGATGTCATGTATATGGATACTTGTATGGCCTTGTCGGCCTATGTTTTGAGTGACCAAATGATCATTTCGGTCTTATAGGCCTGCATGTCACATGTATAATTTTGTATGTCACGTTGGGTCACATATGTCGAGTATTCCCTTATGTTTTATTCTTGTTATTTCATGATGACCTTTCTAGATCATTTACCCATGACAATATGATAAGAAAGATATGTTACGTTGGTACTTTGTTGAGTAAGGCACCGGGTGCCTATCGCGACCCTCCGATTTGGGTCCTTCTTACTATAGATCGTGTGGTAGAGCTCAATTGTAAGAATTCAAACTCCTAAATTCTATTTTATTCATAATACATGGACTCCTACATCCACAAAGATAACTGATAAGAGATTGAATGTGGTTGTGGAAGAGTTGATCAGAGGAACTCAATTTTGCATCATGCTTCTGATAAATAAATGTAAAGTTTTCAGTAGATTATGTGTGTACTAAGACGTGTAAGCTTCTTGATAAGGAGCCCTAAGGCATAAATATAAATCCACCTATATGGTTTAAGAAAAGCAACAAGAGAATGAGAAGTTAGAAACAAGTTTCAACAAGTAAAAGAAGCAAGATGGCGAAGGGTACGAGGTACCTAGTTAGTGAAGATTATTAGTTTTTACAATTCAGGCAGAGAAATATACGTATTCTGGGTTACCTTCAACGGTAATAGAGGTATGTAAAATTGAACATGCCTATCTTAGTTATGCCATATGGGAGCTAACAGATATAGTTTAAGAGAATGATAGGATATCAGGATCCAACTGGGGTTAGAGTAACCCAAAATTATGGATGGATTGTTATCATTATCTAACATTTCTGAATTATATTGCAAAACATGGTAATAGTTCTCCTTGTGAGACACCCAAATAGTGCACTCTAGAATAGTACAGTTAGACATGAATACTAGCATGTTCATAAAATTCAGAAGATAGGCACTGGAATGGCTTTTGTCCCTAGTAAAAAGAGAATGTTAGGCGACCCAAAGATCTAGTGAGATGGTGTAAGGGGAGCTAAAAGCAAAAGAATATTTTGTTGAGGTTTTCAGAATAAGGTGATAGAAAACAATATTAGTAGGAGAATAATAATAGAGTTAATGAAGCATTATGAGTAAGATGTGATAAATGGGTGATAACAGTAAGTCAAAATATGATAGGATGAAAAAATCTATAGCCAAGTGAAGGAAAAGACAAGAGGTGATAAGCCTTTGAGACAATAAAAGAGTATAAGCTAAAGGTCATATCCTCATTTCA
Organism: Nicotiana tabacum; assembly: GCF_000715075.1. NCBI lineage: Eukaryota > Viridiplantae > Streptophyta > Magnoliopsida > Solanales > Solanaceae > Nicotiana > Nicotiana tabacum. Next base: position 132,695,318 of record NC_134101.1, on the reverse strand, counting down.
AGGAATGAGTTGGTGACTCCAACGTGATTACCACAAGGTTAAGTTAGACCCCTTGTAGTAACAGAAATTAGTATATTCTAGTAAATAACATAAAACCAAACATGAATTAGGGACCGGAGGATTTGATAATAGTCAACATTGTGATAACTTCAGAGATCGCGTTCCGACAATAATAGAATGGACAACAAAAGAATAACCTTTAAAGTTAATTCAGGAAGACGCTTCCTTAAAGCAAGCATTATGAGTAGAGTTAAGCTTAAGGGGCTAAGTGTGCCAGTTACACTAGGGTTACCTTCATGCGTAAGGAATTCAATTATTCCTGGTACAGAAGGGTTACCGCAAGGCAAGTAGAGTCCATGAAGATGTGAAAAGACGCCAAAGATGAAGAGGTAACTTTGGAATAGTAAAGGAAGAATGTGGTAGAATGGCGAAAGGAATGAGATTGCATTTATTTAGATCCTACAGATATGATACGACTCCAGAAAATTATACAAGCACGACGTCGGGGAGAGGCAGTAAGGATTTTGCACCAAATGATATTGATAAATAAGTGGGAATAAACACTTGATACATAAGGAACCAGCACGAGAGGTAAGTTAAGAGAAAGGACAACCCAAAAGGGGTTACGTAGTCTGTAGTGGATTCAAAAAGAGCCTAGTTATGGATAGACAAAGGGTCATAGACAAATTAACAGATCATGCAAGATAAACATAGTTACCCCAACATAGTGAATTCAGTCTCGCATATATGACATCATGATCCTTGAGAAATATTCAGATAGGAGTTGGGGTTGTTAAAGGTACCGTATAAGTGTTACAAAAATAAAAGACAGTGCCACTAGGAAGACAGTCAAAAATTTCAGTTTAGAAGCAACCCTACGAGCATAAGGGCGCGAAGGTAAGTAACTAAGGATAATTATAGGTGAGTGACAACATCAAAAAAAAAATTCGGGTATACGGTGTAATAAGCTTGAAGCTTTACAAGAGTCAGAGGATCTCCCCTAAGTACTACCACGAAAGACTAGCTCAGGAAATAAGGAAGAGGGCTTCAACCTAAGCATAATAACTTGAAAAAGAATTGGTCTGGTAACAACAGTCTCACTACAACATTGGATGCACTCTATAAGAAAGTGGCGCCTATAGTGGCTAATGAATGGGAAGAAAAAAATCAAAGTATATTTGAGATCATATGAGTTGCAAGCAATTCTAATATTCGTGGGCACTAAGATAAGCCAAGTATCCATGCAACAAGTGGAAGAACGACCAGGAAAAGTAATTGCTTACATTTAAAGACAACTGAGAAGGCACAAAAGGAAATTTATGGTGCTAGCAAGTTAAAGGAAGATTGCAAGTAGTATAAATAGATATGTATATGTTGCAAGCTAAAATATGGTAGAGCGACAAGGTTTTAGGTAGATAGGACTAAGAATAAGAAAAGGTGAGTGAGAAGGTGACAAGAATGGGTAAGGCCTCGGAATTAAGCCCATCAAAACAAGAGAGCTGATGGTTTCCATAATTTATAGAAAGCTCAGTATAGCTTGGATGAACTCAAAAGAGTTTAAACTAGGAGCATTTAGAAGGTATGGAATGTTGCCTGGTAGTATAATAAGGGTGTTGATCGGTGTCAACCTTACACCACTACGGAGTGGCGAGAGCGGTCAAAGCAACTTTTACCCGAGATGGTCGGGATCGAATCCACAGGGAGCTAGATGTGGGAATTGGATTCCTATCTAAACTAGAGATGCGTATTACTCTTAATTACTCTTCCAATCATTTTTTGGTTGGATATCACTTCTAATTTTTAGGCTAATGATAAGCTAAATTAAACTAAGAATGATTGCTTGTAGGGTTTTCTACTTAGTTAAAAAGGTACTAGGGAAGTGACTTTCTCCTAGGTGGATACTTGACGGGATCTAAAGCCTAAGGCAAAGAAGTTATGTTGGGGATTGCGATATAGCCAATGCACTGAATTACTCACTCTATACCTCTCGGTAGCTTGAGTGACTTTGCCCTAATTTACTTTCTCAAGACCAATTGGGTGTCAAAATTGTGGAAGCAATATAGGCTCAAGTCGAGTATTACTATCTCTAGGTTTAACCTTTAATTGGGACTATCAACCTCTTCATTACACCCCAATTCCTTGTTGGACTGATTTTCCTATACTCAAACTCTCTTTCTCAAGAAGAGCCCAAGTCAGATAGGCACAAATTAGTGTTTGCAACCACTAATTCAATATGGAAAACACAAATCAATCCAAATATCAACTACACATAAACATCTAAGCCTTAAATAAAAAAACCCATCAAATACCCACACTAGGGTTGAGCCATAACCCTAGCTAATAGGTCTAGCTACTCATTATAATGGAAAAAACAAAGAAATAGATGAAGAATAACCCATATGATTTAATTACAAGCTAATAATTGAAGATTAAATGATAAACCCACTATAAAATTACTCAAAATAGTCAAAAACCATCGTTCACGTGCTCAGCTAAAGTTAGATTATAAAAGATAACCTAAAAATGTGAAAAGAAATTATTTATACTAGGCCGAATTTTCTGGAAAAAATACCCCTGACGAGGTAGTGTGGTCCGCACAAAATGCACCGCGGACCGCAATGAGGTTTCTTGGCATAATTGAGCATTCTTCGAATCTGGCCACCGCGGGCCGCATAAAATGTACCGCGGCCGCGGTAGCTTCAATGCGGTCTGCACAAAATGGCTTGCGGACCGCGCTGGCTTCAATCTCCATTTTTCATAATTCTCTGAATCTCATCTCCGCAGACTGCACAAAATGAAGTGCGGCCGCGGTGAGGCTACTGCGGTCCGTACAAAATGGTTTGCGGTCGCAGTGCTTGAGTTACCAGAAACTGCACCTCTTTGAATCTCCTCACTGCGGACCACACTAAATGGATTGCGGCTGCAGTGGATCTGTTTTAACTATGCTTGGACTTGGTCTTGGTACTTGTACATATTTCACTCCTTTTTGAGCTAGTTTTGACTAATTGTTACCTTTTTGACCAAACCTTGCAAACAAGTACAACATGTAAGCCTTTGGGACTATTATGTATACATTTTTAATCAAAACTCAAGTGAAAATGAGTGTAAAATGAAATAGAATCCCTAGTTATCAACTCCCCCAAACTTAAGCTTTTGCTTGTCCTCGAGCAAAGAAAATAAGACCCACCTCTTAAGAGTAAATCCAAGAAAATTTAGCTGACCTAAAGTGGCCTCATCTAGCATCAATTGGGACTAACAATTATCCTCAATTCAAATGAATCATTAACAATATTCGACCTTCTAAACACCATGGATTTATGCGACACAAGAGCATCAAGAGTTGACTCAACCCATCAAAGAAACTCTTTCTACTACTTTGGTCATTGTGGAATCCAAACTCATACTCTTCAACTTTCCCTAAGCAACCCTCACTTTTAGATTGTAGCACAGAACAAGGATTGTGGAAAACACACTTATCTCTCTCAAAGAAAGGCCACAAGTCCGACTCTAAGTACCATAAGCTTGCCCCGTATGTAAGTCACCACTAATGTAAGCTTCATTCAACTCAAGATTATATAGGGCTTTGTGGAGATATAGTTCAGGCTTTTGGTTTAGGGTAGGAAATATTTGGTCTAGGTGAGTTCTATCTTCCCTTAAGCACTTCATTTGCTTCATTTTGGCACACATTCTCTTGACTTTGTGAGTCATTTAACTACTTTCTTAGGGGTTAGAGAGACACACTGTCACTATTTCTTGTTCATTTATAACCTTTTTCTCATTTCTCAACTTTCCACACCTTTCATCTCTTTACTTTTATTGAATCCCTTCATTTTTTCTACATTGATCATTGTTTTTGACTTTTTGATTTTCTTTCTTTTTTATTGCCTTTCCTTTTCTTCATTTTGTACCTTTTACCACTTTGTTGCATTCCTCGTCTCTCCCCCCAAACTTATGCTTTTGCCTTGTGCTAAGGAAAGATTGGGTGCCAAGAGAGGGTATTTTTAGAACGGGTAAAGGCTTGTGTCGTGGTTTTTTAAAAGAAAAAGTTCTGTGGCTCAAAAGGGTTGACTAGGGATATTATCATTGGTAGGCTGTGGAAGTTTTCAAGACATCATTCGGATCAAGGAGAGCCTATAATCACATCTCAAGTCAAACTACACTTAGAATTTCGCCTAGACAAACATTCAGGGCAACTTCTAGACTAATGGTTCGGGACATGGACTTACAATTCAAATTCTCACCACACAAGCTATAGGATTGCTAAAGAGACAGAGTCGGGGGCCCACAACAACCTTAGCTAAGATTTGAGCAACATGAATGGTCCCAAAAAACTACTTGATGATTATCGGCCAACACAAGAGTCTCAAGGTCACAACTTTCACCATCCTATACACAACAATTTGTTTTTGATTATATGATCAAAGGCAAATGTGTTAGGCCCAAGTGAAGCTTTGCTTGAGGTACCCTTACTAACTAGCTACTATTTTCACAAAAGCAAAAGAAAACAGACTCAAACCCTTAAGAAGGTTGTCATGCCATCCATCATCGAGAAGAGCCACCTGGTTCACACAAATTCCACCTTTGAAAAGAACTGTGGCATTAAGAAAACCAAAGGCTTATTGAACGCAAAACTCAAAATAAGAAGTTATCGAAATGAAATAAGAAGCTATGAAAGAGAAAATGCGGAAAGTAGAATGAATATGTACAAGAGGGGATCTAGATGAATATACATAAGGGGGAATGAATATATACATCAGAAAGTGACTTTATATACAGACCAAAGTTGAAAAGTACGAAAAGTGAACTAAAATGGTAAAATTATATACATACCAAAAATAAAAAGAAAGCATAATAAAGAGAAAGTAATGTCATATATACAACCCAAATTATCCAAATAGGGCTACCCCCTCAAATGAGAGCTAGCATTGTCCTCAATGCTAACTAATCAAAAATAGCTCAAAATAAAAGATAGAGAGTAAAAAGAAACCCCCTATTGGCCCTCCATCTGCATAGGATAATGAGTCTGGGTCCTTAGGTCCTCGGACTGCTCGGGAACCTGTGATTGACTCACTGTAACCTGTGTCTCCATAGGGACCTAGGCCTGTACTGGAATCTATGGCTGGCTAGAGAAACCTCCTTGTGGGTCCTCCAACTCTATAACAGCATCATCAGCACGGGGAATCACCCTCTTCCTCTTTGCTGGCCTCTTTGTCTCCTACTCCGGCTCAGGCTGGGCTGCTAGAGCCGGGTAATGCAATAAAAGATCCAAAGACAAGTGATCACCCTTAAATTTCTCCACCTCCACCCTCGGCTCTTTCACTGACTCCTTGGATGCCCGAGTATTTCTCAATTTATTTGCTTCTTTGGTCAACTTCTTTAATGCTTTTTCATGTGAACCCACAACGTCCAATATTAATTGTTGGTTCTCCAAGTGCTTCTTCTGGTTCTCCAAGCTCCTTGAGAGAGTCCTCCACTGACTGTGAGACCTGTGGCTAAAGAGGTGCAGACTGGGCTGCCACCGAAGTAGAAAGTACAGACAGCTTAGAAGTGGCTGTCTGCATCCAGTTGTTGATACTGGCAAGGGTCTGGCTCAAGCGATGGGCAATCAAAGGATATGCTGCGTATGAGGGAATATCTGGAACTGTAGAAGTGGAGGGTCCTGGCGCCATGTCTGGGGTGGCTGAAGGAGGCTGAGTAGGAGCCACTACTACTAAGGGCTCTTCAGACTGGCTAGTAGAAGCAGTGGATTTGCCTTTCGGATCTTTGCCTTTGGGGTTGTCTTCACCCTGTAGGCTGTACCAGGAAAAGGGGGCCTTCGGCTTCATCTTCACATCGAATCTCCTTTTTTCTACATCCTGATCCTCAAAGTACATGGTCAGGAAATTGGGGAAGGGGTATGATCTATCACCTTTATTGACCACCCGTATGATCACCCTAGACATCACATTCCCAATGTTGATCGGGTACCCCGCCTTGATAGAAGCTATTAGAATTGCCCGGGAGATGGGGAGAGAGTTCTCATGAGTGGTGGGGTCTAGCCTGCTGCATACAAATGTCTCCCACCCATTTGCTTCGAAGTTCAGGGTTCTTCTCAAAATTTTGACCCCCATTGTCAACCATGCTGGGGTGGTACCTGGGATTACCAAGTAATCTGCTAACCACAGACTAGCATCCTCCCCCAAAGCTACCTTCTCTAAGTATAATGTCTTATCCTCCTCCGGGAAGCCCAGGTAGTCATTGATCGTTTTTCCATCAAACTCTATTTTCAAATTTCGCACCTTAGTCACTATAGTGCCCTTTTTGATGTGGGCAATATTGGTGTAGAACTCATTGACTAAGTGCTCATTGGCATCCTCCACGTGGCCTATGAAATAGTCCCAGCCTGCTCTCTCTCTCTGAACTGTGTCAGCACATTGGGGTTGTGAGGTAAAAGCTCCTTCGTAATGAATTTCTGCTTAGGTATCAACTTCCTCTCGGGCCACCATTCTTTGAATTTATGGTAGGACACTTCACTCACCAACCTATCTTGCCATGCTTCTGGTTTCCTGGTTCTCTCTACTCTTCCTACTTGGGGCTCACCCCCTCCTTCTTCTTTTAAGGGAACCTCACTGGATATTGAAGTTGTAGGTAAGGTAGAATAGGCACTGTCACTGCCTGCAGCTGAGCCCTCAGGCCACTCAAAAGAAATTTGCAGTGACGCTTGGGCAGTTTGGGTGCCCGAAGGTGTATCTCTCAATTTGTTCCTCTCCGACCAATCAGGAACATATTTTGGCACGGAGTATGAGTCGGATGCCTCCTGGGAGGGACATACTCACTTCCCGAATGGGAAGCGGCTCTATATGCAACCATTATTGTCTTCCTGGTATCTTTGATAGCTTGCCGGACTTAGGGAGTCAATTTGATCATGCCTTTTCCTCTACCCCCGGGAAGACTCTCCTTTTCCTTGTTGTTTTCTACCACCCCCTCGTGATTGAACCATTCTCCGCAAGTGGAATTCAGTTGAAGCTTGTTAGTATCACAGTATCAGACGAATCAGAAAAGAAAACAATTGCAGACACAAAAGAAAATAGTTATAGACTGCGGACCGCACAAAATGTAGTGCGGCCACAAAGGGACCACTGCGGACCGCACAAAATAGCACCGCGGTCCGCATTGAGGTGAGAGTCATAATACCCACACTCTGATAAAGGACACCGCGGACCACACAAAATGGTACCACGGTCCGCATTAAGGCACTACGGACCGCACGAAATCCACCGCGGTTGCGCTCCTCAATTTTCCACTTTCAAAAGTTTCACCACTGCGGTCCGCACAAAATGGCATTGCGGACCGCGGAGAAGCACCGCGGACTGCGGTAAGCCAAACCCAGTAATACCAACCTAGGGTTTTAGATTTTGCTCAATTTAAGCCTAAATGCACATATTATGATCCCACTAGGTTGTTAATCATGGTATTTAACTAAATAATCCTAAACTAAATATAGTATGTAACCCTAAGCTAAAAATTTAAAGAAAAAGAGAAGAAGAAGAAGAAGAAGATGTATTAAATAATCAATTAAAAGAAAATAAGCACAATTAAAGACTAAGGGAAGATTAAAAGTACCAAAAATGAGATACAATGTAGATGAACGAGAGTGAGTGATTGAATTCGTGCAGTTAGGGCTTGGGTGAACAATATTTTTTTTCTATTTGAGAGTAAAGGATCGAAAAGTTATAAATGAGGGCTTCAAGTCCTATTTATAGAAAAAGGACCTGGGTCCCGCTTCACCTACCCACTGCGGACCGTACAAAATGGCACCGCGGTCCGCGATAATCAGAAGTCAGAAGCATTGGGGAGATTTTCACTGCGGACCGCAAGAAATGCTTCGCGGCCGCATTGGTCCACCGCGGACCACACAAAATGCATTGCGGCCGCAGTGGCAAACTTCAGAGACCCCTCCTTTTTTACCAATCCACTATGCGGACTGTATTGAAATGTTTCCCCCGCGCTAAGGCCTTTGCGGCTGCACAAAATGCAATGCGGCCACAGTGCAAACTTCAGAGAGTGTACATTTTTTCCAACTTGGTCCTGCACTGCATCAAAACAATCCTACACACATCTCACAACTAGTTAGTCCAAAAGCAAATCCTATACTACAAAGAAAATCAAAGACAAAAAAAAGAAAAAGACATATGGGTTGCTTCCCAAGAAGCGCCTAATTTAACGTCGCGGCACGACGTAGGTTACCATCAAATCTCTTTAGATGGAGCAGTGCCACCACGTGGCTGTCATCAATCTTGCCCAGGTAGTGCTTGACCCTGTGCCCATAAACTCTAAAAATCTCCCCATTTTTGTTCTTCAAGTCAAGTGCACCAAACGGAGTCACAAACACCACTTCAAAAGGTCCACTCCATTTCGACTTAAGCTTTCCCGAAAACAGAAGTAACCGAGAATTGAACAAGAGAACCAAATCACCCACTTTGAACTCCTTGCCACGAGTATATTTATCATGAAGGTACTTCATCTTATCCTTGTACAAGGACGAACTAGAGTAGGCATGGAATCTAAATTCATCAAGTTCATTAAGCTGCTCCACACGAAAATTTGTTGCCACATCCCATTCAAGATTCAGCTTCCTCAAATCCCACATGGCCTAATGTTATAACTCAACCGGTAGATGGAAATCCTTTCCAAACACCAACCGATATGGAGACATACCAATCGAAGTCTTGTAAGCAGTCCTATAAACCCATAGAGCATCATCCAACTTCATTGACCAATCGGTCCTATTTGCATTGACCGTCTTTGACAATATACTCTTGGTTTCCCTGTTTGAGACTTCAACTTGGCCACTCGCCTGAGGATGATAAGGAGTAGAAACTTTGTGATTAACAACATACTTTGCAAGATAAGTGTCAAAAGATATATTACAAAAATGAGATCCCCCATCACATATGATTGCACGAGGAGTGCCATACCTAGTAAAAATGCTTTTCTTGAGAAACGCAACAATACTCCGGGCTTCATTGTTGGGTAAAGCCACGGCTTTAACCCACTTTGAAACATAGTCAACCACCACAAGTATGTATGTGTTCCCACACGAGCTAACAAACGGGCCCATAAAATCAATGCCCCATACATCAAAAAAATCAACTTCAAGAATGGTATTGAGAGGCATCTCATCTTTCTTCGAAATTCCACCCGCTCTTTGACATTCGTCCCATCTCTTCACAAGTTCACTTGCATCTTTGTACAAAGTTGGCCAATAAAACCAGCAACTAAGAACTTTTGAAGCCGTCCTCGCCACGCCATGATGGCCACCATAGGGAGAGGAATGACAAGCCTCTAAGATACTCAATTGCTCCTCCTCCGGGACACACCTTCGGATCACACCATACATGCAGATCTTGAACAAGTACGACTCATCCCAATAGAAGTCCAAATTATCCCGTTTGAGCTTCTTCCTTTGGTTAGAAGAGAGCTCACACGGGATTATACCAGCCACAAGAAAATTAGCAACGTCCGCAAACCATGGCATACCATTTACCGACGCCGAGGAGTTGCTCATCGGGAAATGAATCATTGATCTCTAGGCCATCACGAGGCCTCCCCTCCTCCTCCAAGCGGGACAAGTGGTCTACCACTTGGTTTTCACTACCCTTCCGGTCCACAATCTCTAAATCAATCTCTTGAAGTAACAAGACTCATCGCATCAATCTAGCTTTGGAATTATTTTTCGTCATCAAGTACCGGAGTGCGACATGATCGGTATAAACTATGACCTTGGCACCTATGAGATACGGCCAAAAGTTCTCCATTGCGAACACAATAGCCAAAAGCTCTTTCTCAATCACCGTGTAGTTCACTTGAGCATCATGCATTGTCTTGCTCGCATAGTACACCGGATGAAATATTTTGTTCACTCTTTGACCCAAGACCGCCGCAACATCGCTCGCATCACACATGAGCTCAAAAGGCAAGCTCCAATTGGGTGTGGTAATAATAAGGGTGGTAGTCAA